>NC_137080.1:60835707-61435707 GCF_951640355.1 Cnephaeus nilssonii | reverse complement strand
GTGCTAAAGAAAGCCTCTCACCAGGACCTATGGGTGTGTACTCTCTGAAAGAGGGGTCCAGGCTGGGTTGTGGGTGAAGGGTGGATTTCATAGGAAGCAATGTAAATGTTTTGAGATCTCATGTTAATCAGATTCAAAGCTATCTATTTCTTTGATCAAAAAAGGGTATAAAATTCTTAAAAATTCAGCACACA
The DNA here is from genome assembly GCF_951640355.1 of Cnephaeus nilssonii. Classification (NCBI taxonomy): domain Eukaryota; kingdom Metazoa; phylum Chordata; class Mammalia; order Chiroptera; family Vespertilionidae; genus Cnephaeus; species Cnephaeus nilssonii. Next base: position 61,435,513 of record NC_137080.1, on the reverse strand, counting down.
TTTTTTTTAAAGTAAGCTATATTTTGCTGACAACAGGGTTGATTGGTAAAAATTTTAAGGGTATTTGAAACGTAGTCCTTTTTATTTTAATACCTTTGTTAATGAGGTGCATTGTCCAGAGGAGTGGGGACCAGGCCTTGGAAGAAGCACTTCCATGGAAGGCAGGGTAAGGTGACCAGACGGCCCGCTTTTGGCAGGACAGTCCCGATTTTTAACAATTTGTCCCGCGTCCCGTGGCGTGTTAAAGAAGTCCCGATTTTTGGAAAGAATGCATGACAAGCTAGGGAATGGCGGGAGAACGGGAAGGGAATATACGGTTTTCGGCGGCCATGTGGCTATTTAGCCAGGATATGAGTTTTATATTATTTTTGTTAATTTTATAATGTTAAACTTTAATAATAACAAATAATTGTTGAGAACTGATTATCGAGAACTGCTTATCAAAGTTCGCATTGTTGATCAGTTGTTAGAATTCAACCACCATTGTTTGGACTTAATGAACAATGGCATTTTTTGGGATTGGCAACGACGAAAACATTTTGTAACTGTCTCTCAGACGATACACATCGTACTGTGTGCTAGTAAGCTAGTTAAACAAGTGATGTCATTACAAATCAGCTATTCAGATAATTTAGGTAAGTAATTTATTTATTTATTTCATAAATACATAAATTTTCTTGAATTAAGCAGGCAGTACTCGTATTATTTATATTTTATAGTGGCGGCAAAAAGTCTAGCGCCGGCCTTGAAAGTGACACTTACGACTTACGTTACGGCAAATTCATGACCTTTTAAACAACGACAGCAATCTACTAAAAAAAAAAAAAAAATTCACTCAAATGAGAAATATGCCAAAGAATAAAATAATACTATACATAATTTTTTATTTATTATATTTGTAAATTGTACTTATGTTGAAATTTAAAAAAATATATTACAATATTATTTTTGCGTTCTATGAAAATTTTTGTTGCTCCATATAGACCAAATTTTTAATCAAGCAGCCCCCCCCCCCCCGTCAATGGTGTCCCGCTTTACCAATGTTAAAATCTGGTCACCTTAGACTAGGGGCCCAAGTGGGCTAGAAGAAAGAAGAAGGGTAAGAAAAGGAGCGAGCAGGGCCTAGCTGACAAACTTTGACTATTTTCATATTTATATCTAAGGCCAGCTCTGCCTGCTTACAATGCAAACGGCAAACAATACCCAATTAAATTTTCCTTCCATGGAGAGTGATTGTGACAAGGCCATGGAACAGAGCAAGTGTTCGTTGTGCAAAATTTGTTTTGACTAGACCAACAAGGCTGCTTCTATGGACCATCTGCTGGGACATATAGCTCTGTTAGCCAGAATCCTTGTGTAACTTCCATTAACCTCCATCTATGAAAAAGGGGTTGCTAGGTAAATTAATAAAGTAAGCAAGGGAAATGTTATGCTGATTGAGAGTAAGGCCTTCAGCTGAAACATTTGCATTCAGACAGTGGAAATACTACTTATAAATGTGCTATCAGTTAAAGACTTTGCCTTCCTTTGACAGTGCTTTCATTGCTTTGTCCTGAAATGTTTTGAAACCGATTTCCTTTAAGAAAAGTTTTCTTCCCTAAAATTTGCACTAAGTTAAATGACCCTTTTCCCCTCTCCAATTATGGTGAGTTACAGAGATTTTCCTATATTCAAAACCCTTGAATCCAAATTGTCAGCAAATTTTAGAGAATCAATGTGGTGGGGAGGGAAGAGAGAAGAGAGGCTAACGTAGGAGGGGATGAAGGAAGAAACTCAGCAAAAGGGAGCGCAAAATGGGGAAGACAGAAAGGTGGAGAGAGGAGAGGGAAAATTGGAAAACAGTGTTTAGCAGAAAGAAAGTGGGTTAAAGAGAAGCAAGGAAGAAAGGAGGGACCTAGAAGAAAGGGAGCAGTGGCAGTGCATGTGGGTTTGCTGAAAATGATTGGAGTATAATGTTTGTTAATCATGTGGAGGTTAAGTCAAAATAGAATTAGTGGTTGAACTCGGAAGGAAGAAAAATCTTTCACACTTGGCTCTCGTTACTGCTGTAGGAAGCATCAGAATGGTACTGCAGGCTAGGTGTCTGCATAGAGCCTGCCCTTGGCTCTGTCCTTCCCAGCCAAGTGGGTTAACTACCTCTCCTCTCACCTAGGGCTCCAGCCAGACCTCTGCTAATCAGGCTTCCTGTGGGCAAGGTGGTTAGTACCAGCTGACTTTGAATGTAAAGGAAGTGATAGACTTTGGACAAAGGGTACTCCTTTAGGAGCTGTGTCTCATGCCGTTCATTCCCTCTGCTTTCTCTCTCTCTCTCTCTCTCTCTCTCTCTCTCTCTCTCTCTCTCTCTCTCTCTCTGTCTCGATTCAGAGGTACAGAGTTGCTCTAGGAGAGGGATGTGCTTGGTGGGAGTACAGGTAGCCTCGTAGTTCTACAGTTTATAGCCATTATGAAAAAAATCTCTCAGACTCAAACAGGAGCATTCCTCAGTTTTGCCACATCTGTGCACTTCTAGATAGTTATAAATACCAGACATTATTTTACTTAAAAAAATCTTTGTCATTAAGAGTATTATATATATCTCTTTTTTCTCCCATTGTATCCTTATAGCTTGCCCCCACCCTACCCCAGTGGTTTGAGAGTAAAGGCACATTTCATGTAACTATTTTTCTTTTTCCAACCTGCTTCTGTCTTTGGGGAGTCCTCCCCTAAAGTTGAGGACTAGGTAGAGTTCTCTTTGATCATTGAGATTGGTTGTGAGTTTTCTAGGGAAATCTCTATGCCTGAAGAGGTCACTTGGAAGCAGAAAGTTAATGACAACCTCTTCTATTTTTCTTGACAATTCTGACTAGACTTTTTGGTGGATTGGGGCTGTATTAGTGGCTCCTTTAAATCCATTGTGCATTCTGCATTCATTGCATAGTACCTGGGTTCTGGGGCCCATTATGCTAATGATGCTTATTTTTTTTGCCTCACTTTCCTGTCAGAAAATTTCCCTGCAGCTGGTTTTATTATATTTTAAAAATGCCATCTGTCTGTCTAAAAGTTTCCCCTTTCTTTTAGACAGATCTGTATATGGTTTCTTCCCCACGTCTCTATTGAACTTCTCCAGGTGCAGACAATAGCCACTGTACAGCTTCTGTCCAAAGTCATATTTTTCACATTGTTGCTGTGCAACTTATTGGTGGAGTTTGTCACTATTAACCTTGGGTTTTTGTTGCAGCGATTAAGCTCCTTTATTGGCTTATCCAGCATGGCACCAGCATAATAGAAACCACATCCTCATTTATGTGCTTTCACCCCTATAGCTACAGCACAGCTTTTGAGGTTTTTTTCTCTCCTCATAGTACCTTAGAGAGATGTCCTTGGGCCCTTTGTATTTTGCACCTGTATGTTTTTCTGCCCGTGGTATTCTTCTTTACTCCTGTGTTACATGACCTCCAGTGACCCCCGTACTATTGTGTTGGTTCTAGCCAGTGCTCACAATGGCTTCAGATGTATTGTTTAATTGCCTTTTCGGCTATTAACATTTTTTGGTTGTAACATGTTGGAAATGCAACACGGAAAAATGTGGCAGTGTTCTGGGTGTTCACTTTTATTCTGGTTTTCTTTAGTTATTGCCTATGAAGACTTCTCCTTGCCTTAAAAAAATGCACTTTGTTTCCTCCTAATCATTTCAATCATTCTTTATGTCCTTTATTCTCAGCTTATGATTTTCAGCTCACATGTAGAGTGTATTTTGGGGGATGTTTTAGTGTGTGTTTTTCTTAAAGAGAAAATGCGCATACTAAAACTTGTTTTGTCTTCTTGCTCTGCCCTTTCATTATTCTGATAGACACATTTCTCTTCATGCTTCAAACAAAGCAGAATCAGTGCTACCTATATTTGTGGATGGGTGACTATTGAGAGGTCTTACATGTAGAGGATTAATCACCATCATTCACTCATCATTTTTCTTAGTGTACTTTTTCTATCCCTACCATTTGCTATGGAAAAGAAATGCCACAAAATTCATAAACAAGGCGACCCTGTATGTATATCTGCATTGTAGGAAGGAGAGGGCTTCACCAGCCAGTGACTGGGGACTGTCGCACCTAGTTCCCTAACATGATAAAATAAGCTTTCTTTGGTGCCTGAAGAGAGCCAGTACCACCTACAAGATTTGTTTTAGGGTCAGCAGGGGAGAAGTTGTGTTCATGACTGTTAGGTAGGGAAGATGATATATCAAGATGCTCATCAGAGTTGAGAAAAGTGGATCTTGCTTCAAAAAGGCTAATGGAAAGCATTTGATGGCAACATTGGCAACAATATATGTCTGGTAGGATCTGCAAAGAGGTTATAGTATCTGTCAAAGGAAGTAAGACATGAAATCCCCTAGTTAGTTAAGCTCTTTACTTTTAGAAGATGTGATATGAGGTTCTGTTATTGTGGAGGGGGTGGATTTATCATCACATTGTACTGGTTTCTGGGAGTGTGATGGTGAGCAGAATTCCATGGAATAGAATGTAAAATTATAAGAGAAAATTAAATTGCTGTTGCACCTTTGAAAGTGATATATGAAATCTTGGACAGTATTAAATTGCTTGTTGCCAAATCCAGGGGCCTTTACTAAGTTATTTCTCTCCTCATTGAATATCATAGAATCAGCTGCCAATATGGAATGTCTTAAAGTTTTTCCCTCTTTTGATTCTCCTGTGTCTGTCACCCTTCTTCCTGGGCTTGTTTCCGTAATTTCCGCAGATGCTGAATGGAAACCCTGCCAGGGTTTTGTACTAGCTCCTCCTTTCTCTTTCTGTTTTAATCTGGATTTTCCCTTGATCATCAACATTTTGGAGACTGATTTTTTTTTAAAAACACATCTTATTTTCTTCCTTTAATGTCAATGCTTACTGCCATTATTGTAGATTACAGCATTTCCCAGTTGGCTGTTTTTCTTCATATTTTCCCACACAGACCAAAAGGCAAAAATTGTCAAACAAGGCTTCAGAGAAAATTACCCTTGTTACTTTATGCTCTTGCTCAAGAATCTTTCTAGGTTCTCTCTTACCCACACGTTGAAGTACTGCTTTCAAGTATCCTCTGAATCTGCCCCTTTTGTTCAATCCGTATCTGCCCACATTCTCATTACTGTCCTATATACATCCTGCACTACACCTGTCCTTAGCACATGCCTTGCCAACTCTGCCTCTGGCTTAGAAATACTACTTTATTCTCTTTATAAACATGTTCTCTATATAAACTCCATATTCACACATGAAAATAAAGAGGATATCAAGCCCTAAGTCTTCCTGACATTACCCTGATCACTCTAAACCTTTTCTTGTGGAAATTCTGAAAGGGTACTCCCCCCCCCCCCCCATATGAGTGATTAGAAACATAAAGTAAGGGCAGAGTAAAGGATTTGTTGCAGAGAATTTTGCCCTGTTTGTGATAATGATTGGATGGCTAATTTGTTTCCTTATTTTGAATCGCTTAAGATGATCCAGTAGTTGATGTTAATTGATTTATATCTTTGTGATTTTATTTGTGCTCTATTTGGAAGATTCCTGCTAATTCTGCTGAATCGCAACTCTACTGAATATGGAGACTATGCGATCGTGAACCACTTAGGCAGGGTCAGCTACTTAATTTGGGGGTCCCAGTACAAAGTGAAAGGGAAAGGCCCCTTATTAAACAATTAAGAATTTTAAGACAGTAACTGCAGAGCATTAAACCAAGAGCAGGGTCCTGTGAGCTGCACAGTTTGCACAACTGTGAAGTTGGTCTTCTTCATGCCTATGTATATTTGACTAGAGATTCCTTATTAGTAGAATTTATATTTCTCATGGCTAGAGGCTCAAAGTCAATGCGTAAAGTATATTTGTTATTGAGTTCTTAAACCCATTACTTTGAGCTCCTGAACCACTTTATGATATGAAAATTTAAAACTTTGTAAGTGCATTGTGAGAAATCCTAAAGTCTTAGAGGACAGAGGTCAAGTTGACTATATCTTGAAATTCCAATAGCAAGTTTAGCATGTCACACAATAAGGCAAAATAAATATTTGTGGAGGGGCAATAGCTTGTGTTTTGGGCTTCATACCAGTGTGCTAGGAGCTTCTAGAGGAAATTACCTTGAGATATTGAGTGGCTATTAAGGTCTTTTGACTGAAAGAAGCCATACTAACTGCAGGATAAGGTCTGGAAAGACTAGAGGGATTCCCAGATGCATTCTCCACATGCTGTTCAATGGGCAGAGCAGTGGCAATATTTGGACATAGTTGTCAGGGACAGTGGAGGGACACTGAACACACAAGTTGGGTAGGCATTGTGGGGTGACTACTGAGAAGAGAGGTGGAATTCAGGAATGGAGGCCAGGAACTTGGACGAGCTGTCATTCTGTTACTGGTGGAAATGGGGTTCTTCCATGGAGTCACAAGAAAAGCATTTCGGGGACCGTGTGTAGGAGAATGAGGTATAGTGGTATGTATGATTTATTGAAGCTGGAACAAACACAAAGGACTCTACCAGGTTTAGCTCCATCCCGCTGTGGAAGAAATCCAGCCTTGTCTTCATCAAGCCCTGAAGAAGGTCCAAGGTCCAGAAATTCTGTGCCATTGGTTGTCTATGCCAAAGCTTAGCCCCGTTCAGTCTTTGTCCCCATCTGGCTAGCTTAGTCTCTGTGCCTGGCTGCCCTCTGGCCAGAGCTGCATTGCTGTACTCAGGCTCGTGCTTGGAGCCCACACTTAGACCCATGATTGGAGCCTGCTCTTGGGCATGGCTGCTAGATCTGCGTGGCTGCTACAGAGAGAGAATGCATGAACAAATGCATTATTGAGAGAGGCCTTTGTCAAACTTTGATTGTTACCTCAGGCTTTCAAACTGACCTATCTCTTTCCCAGTCCTTCTCAGGCTTGTGCTGGGCACTCCCCCTAACCAATCGGATTCTTTTTCCAAGCTACATTCCTCTCCTTATGGTCACCATCTTCTACTGCTCATGCGTCTAGCAAAGGTATTTCTCCTGCTGTTTTTATTCCTCCCTTGGTAATCATGGCTAATGGCTAGTTGTACCCTGTGGAGATTAGGAAGCTTGTCCTTCCTCCCTACATGGGGTGGATGGGGGGGGTGTTAATCCCTTTGGTGGGGCAATGCTTCTATCCCCTGGAGTATGTGAAGCTGTAGCTCATGACCTAATTAAGCATAGCCAGTTTTGCTCCCTAGTTTATTAGACTTAATGTCCGATTCCCTTTGCTTCCTTCCTTTATTAATACTAACTAGCTACCTACACTAACAATTCTAAGAGGTTGAATGATCTTGAAAGGATAAGGTGGAGGTCCTGTGACAACAAAATCATGCTGTCATTAGTTTTATATATGGATGGGGACTGAGAAGTATAAGTATAAGGAGCATAGACAGGATGAACTCACTTGCCTCAAAGAATGCTATATCTGTGCAGGGTGTTTTTATTCTTATTAATCCATCCCAGAATTCCTTGTTATCACTGGAGATCGATATCCCATTTAAATCTATACAGATGTAACAAGTGTTTCTCTAACCCCAAGTTTCAATAGAGTCACAAAACCAGCTCAGCCTCACAGATTAGTAGAAGTCCAGTTCCCCATCAGTACTTTCCGTTCCCAAGAAGATCGTGAAAGGACATACCGCACTCTCTGGAGGTGATGTATGCTCTTTGCTGGCCTCCTCCTCTGCTGCTTGGGCCTGGGTGGTGGGGCTTCCCCTGCCGATATTTCTTCCATGGTCATTAGTGTAACTGATGCTGCTTCCACTGCACGTCCCACTCCTGTGGCTGCCACCATTGCCATCTAGGTGGTCATCACTCCACCTTTATTCCTGGGTTCCGAGTCTCTCCCAGCCAGGGCCCTGTGCCCTGACGGCTGAGCTTGACATGCTGCAGATTTTGTGCACACCTGGGCCTGGGTGGCCTGGATGATGACCTGCTGCTCTGCCCTAACCTGTCCGGGCACTATTGTTTGCTCTGTTTCACCCTCATGAGCAGCTGGAATTGTTTGAGTTTGAGAAGCACTAGGTTTACTTTTATTTTTTCTTTAAAAAAATCCTTATTATTTGCCGGGGAACTGGCCAGGGAATGAAGATGCTCCTCTTCTGCCTCCCCATCTGCTGGCCCTGCGGTGGGAAGTTCTTCTTTAGCCTCTGTGGTTGGCCATCAGAGTCCATCTGCCTCAGAATCCCAACACAAATGTAGGGGTGACCATGTAGATGGCGGGGTGGGGGGGAGTTTAGTAAAAGTGGAAATTTCAGTGGCTTCATGGGCAGATTTAGACACACTTATTTTGGGGCTTTTCCCACACAAGAAATTTAGGAGAGTCACTCTCCAAATGAACTTAGCAGGGAGTTGTGAGGCTAACCTCAAAGATGGTTCTGAATGAATTTGAACAATGCTGTTATCTTATTTCCAAGACAGCTTGGAAGCTCTGTGGTTGATTTGTGTTCTGAAATCTATGGTTGCTGACTATAGCCAATTATACTGAGTGCCCTGTATCACAGACAGAGAAGGAAATAATTGTGGAACTTTACCTAGGGAGGGATCTATAATTCAGTTCCTCAGGACTGGTGCTGGAGAACATTCTGGTAATTTTGAGTGTTCCTCCAAAACCTTTTTGTTTTGAGAAGGTCATAATCATTGGGAACTTTTATTATATTGACCTACTTCCAGGATAAACTTGAGCAAATTGATTTTCTCTCTTCAAAGCATAGATTCAAAAATGTTTTTTTTCATGTTTTTATATACTAGTAGTCAGCTCTTGTAATTATATAACATCCATCCCAGTTTATTTCATTTTGTTTTATCTTCCTTAGTACAGTGGAAGCTCCCTGAAGGCATGGATTATATTGGTCTTTTTCACCATTGCATCCCTAGCATTCGGTAGAGTCTCTGATAAGCAGGTGCTCAATATTATCTGTTGAATGGATAAATAAGTGAATTATAGTCACCCAGCAGTGCCTTGGATTCAGACATGATGGGACATGTCTACAGGACTAGAGGGACAGGTCTACCTTATTCACTGTAGGGAAGAAGAGACCTCTTTGGAGGGAACTCAAGTCTAAACGTTGCTAAAAGGACTAGTGTCTTCAAAGAGGAAAGATCTTGATCATAGTGGATGTTACATTCAGGTTATACCCTGTGGGAGCGTCCTTGGGCTGAGCTCTGGGGAAGGAGAGCTTTGATTGAATTTGAATGAAAACCAAAGGAACTAGACATCAGATATGGGCTGCATGGATGCCAGCAGCTTTCACAGTGACAGCAGACGGCATTGGAGGCTCTGCAGGGTTGGCAGAGGGCAGTCCTGTGACACAGCGTGGTTAGCGGGCCCGTACTGTCAGCACTGGGGTGGGCAGCATCTGCTTGGGTGTCGTGGGCATCAACAGTGTGGCACCGCCTTTAGTGAGCAGAGCAGCAGAGGTGCCTCTAATAACACGATTCTGGGGCAGGCGGCACGACTTAGGAGAAGAGGAAATGGAGGATGAGAGGAGGCCCTACCCTCTGTCAAGAAATATCCATTTGATACCACTGTGGTTGCTCAGAAATGTTAGTAGAGAATTTGAGGGGGACTGAGTACTTCCGGGTCAGCTCTGGGCAGGGGACCTTGTAATTTTGAATGGCTGTTTTCCTCTCTGCCCACTGTTTTCCTCTATCCCCCTCCCCCCTGGATTGGTATGTCCTGGAAAACATGAATTGATAAACAGAAACTAACCAGTGAGGAGGGATGGAGTTAATCTCCATTTGCAGTTTCAGCACAGGGAGCTTTGCACCCTAGTTCTGGGATCTGCAATGCCTCGAGATCAGCGAACCTCATTTACTCCCTCACTCCAGAAAAATATTTCCTTTATTGAAAAAAAAATCCCCAGTGTATCATAACTAGTAAAAGAAGTCCTCCTGCAAATCTCCCTTGTTTACCTGGAGAAAAATTGAACAGCTTTTGTGGTGAGGCTCGAAATACTATAGTGCAAAGTATATAATGTTGGGACTCCACATTCTAGCAGGAAATCATTCCTCCTAATAACCTTTCCACAGTCTTAAATCCCCAACTTCTCTTCTGCTTGAATTTATTTCTGCTGTTCATTTGGGTTCTAATATGTAGAGCACTTGTTCCCCCAACAATGGAGAATCTCATTTAGCTGACTTCCCTCAGATTTGCCACACTGCTCATTTATTTTTACATGAATGTGATTCCTTTACAAGTTTTCATTTTTTATATTCCCAGAGCCCAGTGTTTAGCCTCATGCACATCCAATTTCATTCTCATCAACTAGCATACTTGCAGCCTGCAGAGCTTGCTCACTTCTCCCAGCAGCCCTTTTTCTTGGGCATGTTAACTAAAAAAGTCTATAGATTCTCCCACGCCAAGAAATTGGTCAGGTGCGTTGTATTCACCAGGCTTATCATACCATGTCAGAGTTAGTAAATCAGAAACTGTAGACACATTCGACTTCAACTTACAAAAGGAAAACAGCTGCATATTCTCTGATCCTGTCAGTTATGAATGTTTCCAGAAATAAACAAAAAAGAATATTTCTTGAAATTTGGCATGGCAAGAAAGTAAACACACTGGCTCTCACCTGAAATCCCCCCTTCCCCTATATTCAGGGGAGTTAATGTGCTCTGCCTAGAAGTGACTTAAATTTTAAAGCAGCGGTCGCCAACATTTCGGACCTCACGGACCACCAGTGGCCCACAGACCACCAGTTGGCAACTGCTGTTTTAAAGAATAAATTACCTCTGTTTAAGTCCTGTGTTTCTCCTTCATGATTTTTTTTCCATCAGACAATGAAGCCAGTGACTGAAGAGGATCCATATTATTAATGATTAATTATTTGTTGTATTGACGACTCTCTAGGACACTGATTGAAAATGATTGCATCTTCTCTGTATTCTCCTAGTATCTCCCCCTTTGGATCTGCAGCATACGGAATTAGAATGCTGTGACAGGGAGGTTTAGGAAACTCAGAGGGAGTGGAATCCATGTGGTATGTCATCCATCATCTTATAGTCTAAAGAATAGACTAGACTTTACTGTGGCTGTTTTTTTTTTCTTTCTTTCTTTCTTTTTTTTTTTTTTGTACAATACTTCATTTTTCACCTGTCCCCAAATTAAGCACAACTTCACATCAGAAAGGTGTGTGTGTGTGTGTGTGTGTGTGTGTGTGTGTGTGTGTATTCATCAAATCAGGTTATTGGGATTTTATAAGGTGGTTGCTAATAGAAATTATAGGGATTTCTAATGAAGTTCCTGGTCGGGGAACAGTGTATGCCTGGTGACTAGAAGGTTGTTATGCACTGTTAAAGCTGGATCCGGTGTGTGTTGAGGTTAGAATGAGCCAAGATGCTAATGTGGCTCAGGCACTCTGATTAGTCTGTCGAGGATTAGACAAAGTGAAAGATAGAAAATGAACTGAATATGGCGAAGTGTAGTGTGGCCCTGTCATCTAGGGAAGAATGCACACCAACCCTCTCCAGCAGTTCATGCCCCTAGATGGTAGGGATGTGGGTAGAAGCTATGGGGTCAGACTCCTGAGGAGGGATGGGAAGCTTTCAAGTCAGAGTTTCTAAAATTGGATTCTGACTTTCCTTCTAACCATATATTCCTCTAGTCATGTGTCCGGGTAAGTAATACTAGCTGTTTAACAAGTATCTTCCAAATGTTTATAAGCTCAGATACGATAGATGCTATTTCTTGCTCTAAAGCGGCTGACATTAATTGGTAGGTTTTGCTCTTCTAAGCCATGACTTGGGATCCAGGCATTTCCTCAAGATGGGTCCCAGGCAATTAATTGTAGCTTGAAAAGCATCACGGTTGATTCTGGTTTTCAACCCCAGTTGGTAACAAAAAGGCCAAATAGATGTCCAGGGAAGAGCATTTTATATAAGAGCTCTTGAAACTGGTTTTTGACTATAAGTTCAAATTCTTCCAATATTAGTTATTCTAATTCACTTCTCTAATATAGTATCTACGGTGGGAATACAAAGTACAGTCCCTCTTGTCACATCTGCAAAGATGTGAATCACCCACCCCCAACATTATGTGCACATCAGGATTCTGAACAGCTTCTCAGATCTTCATGACGACTTTTTCTGAGGATGGCATCAGTTTTATCATTTATCTTCTTGCCAGAGAAACAAGCAGGATTTAGGCTTCACTGTTCCATAATTGGTCACAGTTTTAATGTTGTTCTTCTCCTGAATAAAATAATTATACTTTTTATAACCCTTACTGAGTTACTGCTGATCTTTGATTCCATAGACAAAAATTGTTTATAGATTAAATCATATGATCTCTATATATCAAAGATTTTTCAGATTTATTCAGAGTATCTTGATTGCAAAAATAGTTTTAGTCAAATCAAGCAGGAATAATCTTCTGCTAGGGAAAATTCTTTATTTTTTTGAGCATTTAATTTAATTATTTTTTCCTTAAATTAAAAAAATATCAATTGTAGTTGACATACAATATTATATTAGCTTTAGGTATATAACAGGAAACTGACTTTAAATGTAGTAAAACAGGGCTGTGTCTTGCCCCACATATTTAAGCTTATTCCTGAGTGATTCTAGGTGAAATGGACCTATGATTTCCTGCAAATAGGATTCCAGGTTCTTCCTGTGCTGATGGTGTTGGCTGCCTTTTACACTGTGGGAACTAGCTTAGCCTTGTCAGGAATAACATCTAAATAATTAATTATTTCAAAACCAAAATCAATATTTTAGACAGTAACTTGGCATAGAGATAGATTATATTTTACAGTGTTATGCAACAAGTGATTTCATTTGGTTAACAGTAGATCCATTTTTTATTAATGTCTTGTTAGACACTGGCATTCAACACTGTCCAAAATTGCATTGTCTGGCAGGTTCACAATTCCATGATTGTAGAGGTGATAACTTCAGTTTTCAAAATCTTCTAGGCTTCTTCCATTTTACCCATATTTTATGGAGTGATGTTCAGTTATGTACACTGAGACATTTGACCTGCATTGGAGCTTGTCTCTGAGAAAAAGCTTGAACCACACTGTGGGCACTGCCATGGCCTTTTAGATCTATAACTAGTCAACACTATATGTCAGACCCAGCACTGGCCCTACTTAAGGAGCATCTTTGTTATACATACACCAGCTTTCTAATACCAGTGGACAGTCTCTGAATCAACACAGAATAGATCTTCAGGATCATTCCTTTCTATAGTTCTCATTATCTAATATCAACACTCCTCAAAAACCTGGTGGGAAAATTGATCTTAGAGAGCAATAGTAAAAGATAAGTTAAGCTGTCATACTGCAAGTTTCTCTGATATATATGTATTAAGACATATCATCAAAATGTTACATATCTAGATTTTATCACAATGCCCTGCCCTTCATTTGAATTTCTTTTAAGAAATAAAATTTTTACTTTCCATCCTTAGCTTTGTCAAGGGTCATTAAAAATAACCATAGGTAGAAGTTCTTTGTAATAGGTTTCGTTAAATGACTTTTGAGAATGTGTCCTTTATACTGCTCAGTCTCATATAAATATCCTTGTGACAAAGCCTTCTTGGGAACTAACAAACAGCTATTCGTTATTCTATGAAACTATACCTCTATTAAACTTATTTTTATAAAATATTTACTTTGGCTTCTAGGAAGTTCCATCTTTAGCCAATTTTTCCAGCTTAATTCCTTAGTCAAATTATCATTGTTATATTGTTTCCCTCTTTTATTTAAATTTAAGTATAGTTGGTATACAATATTGTATAATTTCAGGTGTACAATATAGTGATTTGACACTTAAAATCTTACCATGTAATCACCCCACTAAGTCTAGTAATCATCTGTCACAGTGCAAACTTATCGCAATATTATTGACTGTGTTCCCCTTCACCTTTTCACCCATCCTCCACCCCCTCCCTTCTGGTAACCATTCTTTGGTCTCTGTTTCTGTAACTCTGTTTTTGTTTTGTTTGTTTTGTATTTTTTTAAATTCTACATATAAGTGAAACCATATGGTATTTGTCTTTCTTTGGTTATGCCTTTCTCCATGTTTTAATTCACTATATTTTGCTTTTATATTATTAATTCAAATGTTAAATTTGGTAACATTTTTTTGCTTTTATGTTATTTTTTTTACTCATCAATTCAACAAATGCTATTTAAAATTCCCACTGTGTTCCAGGAACAGTTCTGGGCTTGTGGGGGTGAGGTGGGGCTAGAGAATTGAACAGGAGGACATTCCGTGTGTATTAGCACTTAAGAGTTTTCAGTTCTTACTTTTATTGTTAACTGCCTTAAAATATTTTGGAAGAATTTAAGTAAATATGTACCCCATCTCTCTCTGTTTTAGTGACACCTCCAGCTTTCACCCTCTCCTGCAAAAAATCTCTCCAGTGAGATCTCAACGTCTGCAGAGCATGTCAGATGATTGCTTCCAGGCATGTGCTCTCAAGCCTTGTGTCTTCTGTCACGTTTCCTTCTCTGGTCTCTTTTTCATATTGCTCTTTGGAGTCTCATGAAGGCGTCTCTGCTCTGGCTTCCTGTTCTTCACTTCGCCTGTCTCTAAACTACCCTGTACCAAGGCCACGCTGAACAAAAGTGGTCTGTCAACGTGGGTGGAATCTCTTTGCCTCTCTTCCCCTCCTCTTCACCTCATTCTGTCATGATAAACCCCCCAAATGTTGCCTTGCTTGCTCAGGGTTGTTCAGAGGTTTCTGTGAAAGAACCACGTCTTTAGTTTTTCTGTGCAGCTCACTTTCTGGGACTCTGACTTTTGCTTCTGGCTATCCAAGTCCCCGTGAACTCGTAGTCTCTCCTGGGTTTGTATTTTATGTGTTGTGTTCTCTACAATTAATTAAATGTGTTACATGAGTATATGCTGAAGTGGGATTTCAGAACTTTTCCTCTACTGTGGTCAAAAATCTTTCTATTAGCTTTATCCCCATTGGTCAGTACTTCTAATAGTTTGGGTGATGATATTTTCTATCACAGTTACTGAAACCATAGACTAGGAAAATTAACTTACGGTTTAGTGACTCACAGAAAAAAAACACACAGTCATCTTTCCCAAGCCCTTATTTGCAGCTCAGGAAGGCAACCCTTGATTTTTATTGATGAGCTGGCTTTTGTCGAATCTATATTATCCTCTGTGGTAATAATCATGACACCACAAGAAAAGGCAGTCAATACACTCTGTTTCTAATACACAGTCAGCAGGACAACTTATTGCCTGCAAGGAAGTTGAGAGGACTTGTAATGGTAGCATTTAGTACAGGGAATTAAGCATTATGCCAGGGAAGGGAGACGTGTTCAACTAACATAAGCAGGGAGGGAAAGAATCGTGCTTTATAGAAAGGGGCAGAGGCATTTCAAATGATGTTTTGGTTATCTTTTTGGTCACCTGCTTGGAGCTTCTAGGAGACTTGCCAGAAGCATTTTGCTAAATTATTTATTAATTTAATGTGAGCGGTGTAGCAAGATTGTGAATTCTGTAGCCAGATCAGAGTACAAATGATATTTGGGAGGGAAATAGGCTGAGGGGTAGCTATGTTTTAGGTAAAAAATCATCATGAACCATGAATGTAACAGCTCTTTCCAGGATTCTAAACAAAGCTTGACTTTGGAAATACCAAAGGGCCCGATGCTACTGCTATCAGTCAGGATAGCAGGCCCACTTTGAGTTTACGAGGGAGATTTATTTGAGAGGAACCCGACCATGCACTGTTGTTGGGGGGCTGGGAAGTGAAGGTCTGCACGGGAGGGTTAGAAAAGGAGTCACTAACCTCCTGGTGGACCAGCATGAGTGGACTGGCTGCAGGAAAACCTGCTAAGCAAGCGCATCCAGCTGCTGAAGTGAGACCGTGAAGGTGCAGCTCAGGGAGGGACTCATGGGAAGCACCTGCTGCTGTGTGATGACCACTTCCCTGCAGCTAAATGCTAGGCAACTAGTAGAACCAACATTGGGAGGACAAGCTGGATGTAGCATAGAGGATAGATGAGACTCACCAGGCACTTTGTCTGTTCATAACACTATCTTACCACCAAGACTTCTGAGGATCACAGCTCTCCTTTACTTCTGCTTTCCAGTCCTGTGCACATTCCTCTTCAGGCAAATTCTAACTCAGAAATATAGAGTAGGAAACACTATGAAACACAATTCCCAGCTTAATCAAGTCAACACAACAAAGTCCAGCAAACTCTTTCAACCATAAAAGATGCCTCAGCTCCGTTCAGAGGATGCAATGTAATGGGGAGAGTCCCAGTATTCACTTGCACACTCTAATCCCCACAAGTCCATGACTGGTTCACATCTAGTTCATGTATCTAGTTCATACCTAGTTCATTGTGCCCGGATTATAATGGTAATCTCTAGCACCTGTCTTCGTGTCTCTCTCAGAGTAGTTGCATAAATACACACTGAATGAAAAGGACTCATTCTGAGTCAGAAGCCCTGAGTTCAGTTCTGTTTCTGCCACTGGGTCAGTTATCTGTCTCTTGGCTCTCAGCTTCATTCTTGCCCTTTTATATTGTCCTCTGTATGCACATGGTTGGAGTTCTAAAAATCACATTTCCTAGAGACCCTTGACTTAGCCCAGTGGTCGGCAAGCTGCGGCTCGCGAGCTGTGGTTTGCCGCTCTGTTGACTAATGAGTTTGCCGACCATGGACCTAGACTCTCGATTCCAATAATTACAGGCTGTTGTTGTTCCTTGTGATTAAGCCCCTGTCCCAGTAGTCAGCAAACTCATTAGTCAACAGAGCGGCAAACCACGGCTCGTGAGCCGCATGTGGCTTGCGAGCCGCAGTTTGCCGACCACTGACTTAGCCAATGGAATAACATACATAGGTTTTAAGGTGGGAAAAAGACGCAAGCTGTATTTTTTTCTCTCCTGCATCTGACTTTAGCAGTTGTAGGAGCAATGCAACAACTACACTGAGTGGCCAGATTATTATGATCTCTGAATGCATAATAATCTGGCCACTCAGTGTATATCCTATATAATAAAAGGCTAATATGCAAATTGTCCCCTTGACCAGGAGTTTGACCAGCAGGCAGGCCAGCCAACCGCCCATGTCCCCTCCCCCTGGCCAGGCTGGCCGGACCCCACCCATGCGTGAATTCATGCACCAGGCCTCTAATTATGTATATACACTGAGTGGCCAGATTATTATGCGTTCAGAGATCATAATAATCTGGCCACTCAGTGTAAGTCATTTAACCGTGAAAGCAACCAACCCAGCAGCTTCAGCAGAACAGCTGGCTTCTGATTTCTGGTGAGGAGGCAAGTGGGTTCCTGTACTTTTGCTCAGTCATGCAGTGTCCATTGGTTTTGGATAGCAACACTTTCTTTTCTGTCCCTCCAGCTCTAGTGATGGTAGTGGCTCACTGCCAATGCTAATCATCTCTCCTTTTCTACTCCAGCCCTTCCAATGCTTTGGTAACCAATTCTTTGTATTAAATTACCTTCGACTGAGATAATGAATGTGGTTGCTGTTTCTCTGGATGGATATATACTGATGCACCTCCTACTACCTTTGAAACTTTGAGTGTTTGACTCTTCGCTACCTCAACTGGAAAATGATGGAGATAATCCTCATGCTACTCTAAACATCTAATGCAATAATGTTTGTATAGGTTCCCTGATTATTATAAACTAGAGGCCCGGTGCACGAAATTTGTGCACTGGGGTGTGTGTGTGTGTGTGTGTCCCTTAGCCCAACCTGCACCCTCTCCAATCTGGGACCCCTCAAGGGATGTCTGACTGCCCGTTTAGGCCCAATCCTACCGGGATCGGGCCTAAACAGGCAGTCAGACATCCCTCTCACAATCCAGGACTGCTGGCTCCCAACTGCTCGCCTGCCTGCCTTCCTGATTGCCCCTAGCCACTTCTGCCTGCCAGCCTGATCACCCCCTAACCACTCCCCTGCCAGCCTGATTGATGCCTAACTGCTCCCCTGCCAGCCTGATTGCCCCTAACTGCCCTCCCCTGTAGGCCTGGTCACTCCTAACTGCCTTCACCTGCAGGCCTGGTCACCCTTAACTGCCCTCCCTTGCAGGCCCGGGTCCCCCCCAACTGCTCTCCCCTGCAGGCCTGGGTCCCCCCCAACTGCCCTTCCCTGCAGGCCCGGTTGACCACAACTTCCCTCCTCTGCCGGTCTGGTCACCCCTAACTGCCCTCCCCTGCAGGCTTGATCGCCCCCAACTGCCCTCCCTTGCAGGCCTGGTCCCTCCCAACTTCCCTCCCCTGCTGGCCTGATCACCCACAACTGCCCTCCCTTGCAGGCCTGGTCCCTGCCCTCCCCTGCTGGCCTGATTGCCCACAACTGCCCTTCCTTGCAGGCCTGGTCCCTCCCAACTGCCCTCCCTGATAGCCATCTTGTGGCGGCCATCTTATGTCCACATGGGGGTAGCCATCTTTGACCACATGGGGGCCGCCATCTTGTGTGTTGGAGTGATGGTCAATTTGCATATTACTCTTTTATTAGATAGGATTATTTGCATGTATAAATTACTGTTAGATAACATTTTTTAATTTATTTTTTATTTTTTGTGTGGAGGGAAGGTACTATAGTGTTTGAATGCATGGTCTCTGCCTGGTTTCATACTCACTTAAGCTACCATTCAACTATTAGAGGTTAGGTGAATAGAGTAGTATACTTCTTCAAGCTTCCCTAGGTAAAATGCGGTAATAATAGCACTTATCTCATCTAATAGGGGGTTTTAAATGAGACACATTTAAATGAGACACATTTAAAACCCCCTATTAGATGAGATAAGTGCTATTATTACTGCATTTTACCTAGGGAAGCTTGAAGAAGTATATTCTCTTCACAAATAAAGAGAATAGCTCAGTGACTGGTACATTATAAAAGCCCAATGTTTTTATTATCACTCTGTGCAGTTGGTGGCAGTAGTGGGGTAGTAGTCTATGGGAGAGAGCCATACAATGGATCCAAGAGAGAATTAGTAACCAATCTGAACAAATGGTAAAAAACCAGATTAATGTAAAAGCAATTTACTTCTGTAATCTAATAGAAAAAACAGAAGTGAGTAAACTTGTATGGTTTTGAGAAAAGAAAAAAAATTAAAACCATTTCTTTAAATCCCAGAATATGAAAACATTGATTGTGTTTACCTTTATAAATAATTATAACTTCTTGATCATTGAAGGTGTATATATTAAGTGTTCATTGTAGATACATTTAAAAGTATACAAGCATAAAAATAAAAGAATAAAACATTCTAACTCTAGTACCTGGATATGATTATGCTAATATCTTATTATAGATCATTCTAATCCAGACCCTGTTTAGTGAAAGATACACACATGAGACAAGTGTATCTTTTTCCAGCAACTCTTGTTTTGGGTATTGTATGAAATATTTGTTGCCTTCAAAATAATTAGATAACTTAAGAAAAATGATCCAAGTGCCCACTGAAGGCATGGGTCTGTGTCTAACGTACAATCATGCCTTCAAATTAGGACCCATATTTAAAAAAATATATTTTATTGATGTTTTACAGAGAGGAAGGGAGAGGGATAGAGAGTTAGAAACATTGATGAGAGAGAAACATCGATCAGCTGCCTCCTGCACGCTCCCCTCTGGGTATGTGCCCGCAACCAAGGTACATGCCCTTGACCGGAATCGAACCTGGAACCCTTGAGTGTGCAGGCCGACGCTCTATCCACTGAGCCAAACCGGTTAGGGCAGGACCCATATTTTTAACCACTTTATCCAACTAGAATTAAAACAATTTAACATCAATGTTGAAATTTAATTCCTTGATGCTACATCTCTCTTCTGAGGCAGGGATAGCTAGCTGTTGCCGCGACCTGCACAGCGGGGTTCAGGATCTGCAGGAGGGGCCGACGCACAAATGAAAATGCTAGACAAAAATATGAATTATTAAGGGGTGGGGGCCAGGTGGAGTCTCTTTCTTGAAGAGGCACACTGAGTTGTGGTCTTGTCCGCTTTTATTCAGTTTTAGATACACATCTTGCCCTCAGTAAAGCATGGCAGGCACGCAGCAGACAGACTGTCTCAAAGGTCAGTAAAGATCAGTAAGGTCCAGTAAACATTTACTTGGAGGCTATCAGGTCAGGAAATTGCTTCGAACCACCGCAATCTCCACATGAACAATTGGTGCCTAGCCTAGCGTAAGCCCTTCTAACGCTCAAGGTCCATGGGCCTCCCGCGTTCCTCGGTGCACGTTCATGATAGTGCTGGTATGTGGAGGCTTCCGGCAAGTTGTCTAACCAAAGAGTCCTACCTCTGGTGACAGCAGGAAGCAGCTGCCCAGGCCTGGGCTGCATTTCTCAGTCCCTCTTTCATCTAAAGTAGAATCAACTATATGTCTGGTTCTTACCAATCATAGATATCTGTTGCTTTTAGTTTAATGAATTGTTGCTTAACAATCTAAAGATTGTTTGCTTTCTCCATTTTTTCTCTTCTGTCTGGACCCTAGGGGATGGTGGAGCCATAGATAGAAGGTGACTAAGTCCCTGAATCACTGTATGGAGGAAAGTTTTGTCAGACCAGTAAAACATGCATTAGACTGATATAAGTAAGAAATAAATTTCAGTTGGATTAAGTCACTGAAATTAGCATTATCTTAATAAACATCTCATGCCTACATTGCATGTTCTTTGTTCATCCTCTTCCTTCTCTTCAATTTCTCCCTTGTATTTGTTGATCTTTATATTTTCCATAGCTCCTAGCACACAGTGCCTTCTATATAGTAGGCACTTAATTGTTGTTAATTAAAATTAGACATATTTCCTGGACTAATATAAATCCTTAAAATGAGCTTGAAACAGTTTCAAGGCAGAATATGGAAAAATGCAATATTCTTATGATATAGTACAGACTGGGTAGAAGAAAACTTTTATTATAACTAGAAAAAAAATTCATATAATAATAAGCTCAAATGAAAGATTTATTTTCCATTTCTAGGAGGCAGTTAAAATAAAAGACTGAGAAAGATGGCATTTTCCTATGGCAGGGCAGGCCTTAAATAAAATTGAGATAGCTTTCTCATCTCTTTTCATTATCTTTCTTACTGACCCCTTTCTTTCTTGTATTTCTCCAAACTTTTTATGTCCTTGTAAAAGAGAAGAACATTAGAGAGCTCTCTTCAATTAACCCAATGCATTTGACAACCATCTTCCCAAGGGCCTGTTCCTGCATTTGATAGACACACTATGTGATGAACATTTCTGACCTTGGGGTAAGGCAATGTCCTGCCTGGCCTATGAGGGGGCATTTTTCAGCTGATGGGCCTGCTGGCATCTCCCCTATGAATATGTAAATATTTCACTCCCAGACATGAAAGATCCCATCTAACTCAATCATGCTTCAGATCTCAGAGTGGGGCTTCTGTCTGAATTACTTGTTATTTTAAAACTGACCCTCAACAAGAGGAGAAATTGTGTGTTTTGTTTTGCTTTCTTAAATAGCTTTTAGTTCTAATATTAGAGGCCCAGGTGCATGAATTCATGCCCAGGTGAGGTCCCTTGGCCTGGCTGGAGATTGGGGCCGATGGGGGAGGGAGGGAGGGCTGGCCAGCTGCGGGGAGGGGCCGCTGGAGGTTGGCCGGCCTCAGGAGGTTGGCTGTGGGAGCACACTGACCACCAGGAGGCAGCTCCTGCATTGAGTGTCTGCCCCCTGGTGGTCAATGTGCGTCATAGCAACCCATCGACTGGTCGTTTGGTCAATTGGTCGCTTAGGCTTTATATATATATAGATTTAATTCATTAATGACTACAAATAAAATATATTTATTTTTTATTATGCAAAAAACTAAAGAGTTGCTGGATTGGGTTGATAACATGAGTATTGCTAGAAACCACAACCAATTTGTCTGGCTTCATGGAATGTTTTATTATATGATAATCATCTAAACAGCACTTTAAAACATTTAGACTCAGGATCACCCCTGAACCCTTGCCTGCTGAATCAAGTTCTGCAGAGTCAAAGGAGCTTGAAAATGATGGCTAATTATGCCTTCTGTAACAACTGCAAGTTTCCTTTGTGCATCTTTGCCTGTGTAATGGTTTTGCTAAGGTGATGAAAAGTTCAGGATATGACAACCAGGTGTACAGCTAGATGCCTAAGACAGAAAGCCAAAGGCTGATTCCTGTGTGCAGGGAACTCTGAGCAATTGCATAGAGCCAGGAAGACTATGTTGTAAATAAGGTGTCTAATAGTTTTATAATAATTGACTATCTTGAGGCATGACAGCATGTGTATATTTGTTTTTTAGGTCATGCATCATGCCTTCTTCAACTTTCTGTCACCAGTATTCAGTAGAAAATGTAGAAAATAGTAGGGTTTCTTTCAAATGTCTGCTACATAAACAACTTGGATTCAGAAATCTTGGGTTTCAGTTTCTGTGTATTGCTGATTACTTGTGTTTCATTTATTCATTACATGATTTTTTTCTTTCACTCTACCACCATACATAGAGGACCCATCCTGTATCGGATATTGTGCAATATGCTGCTAAAATAGAGCTGAATGAGAAATAGTTATTGTTGCTCTCTCAGCATCCAAATGGAGGGGCAGGAGGCAGGCCAAGCTTGGTGCCATGTGATGAAATTTGTGAAAGAGTGAGTACAGAGGAGGCAGCCTGTTTCTGGAGAAGGTGAATAAGGAACAGTCCAGGATGGTTTCTTTTAGGAGAGGTGCTGCTTGAATTGAGCCTTGATAAATCAGTAGAAGTCAGTCAGGTGGACAGGAGTTAGACCAGAGGGAAGGTGCTCTAATGAAGGAACAACCTATGCAAGGGAATGGGGTTGGTGGATACCAGGAAAGGAATGTGATGTTTTAAAAGGTACGTGTGGGACCACTGCAGGGGTTACCAGGAGACAGATCATGACCTTTTATGCCATGCTAAAGAAACTGAACTCTCTCCTAAAGCTGAAAGGTGGGACGTGACATGGTGGAATTTATAAATTACTTAACCTCATAAGACTTTTTTTTTATTCATAAAATACAGAAAGTATTAGTTATCTCTCTGAAGGTTACTGGGAAGATTGGATAAGATGATATGCTCGAGAATATCCTATAGCGCATGACAGAGATGGTAACCAGTATTACTCATGCTGTTCATGGAGGACTTGTTTGTCTGAGTCCTCTGTGTGGATTGCCATTTAGTTCTCACAGCAATGCTCTTGACCATGAATCTGTAAGTGGGACACTTGCTTTGAGTTGTTTCCTAGTAATGAGGGTAGATTTGACTTGATTTATTTTCATTTTAAAAATTCATCTCCCCTGAGAGGCCAGGCCATGGAGGACGACGCGTTGAGGTTGCGCACCCGCCGGCTGCTGACCGAGTTCCTGGAGCACTGTGCCCGAAGGCGCAGCAGCGCCCCGCGGCCGCCCGCCACGCCCGAGGCCGCCGTGATGCGCTCCCTGGCCGCTCATTCATGGCTGGGTACCCCGCACTCCTGGACCCGCCGGCAGAGGAACCGCATCGAGCAGATGGTGGACCAGATAGAGTGGCTCGTTCCCGACGGCACAGACCCCACCTGGTTCAGCGTGTTGGCGCTCGTGTCTTTCGCGGGGGCCCTGCTGGAGAGGCCGCCGCCAGGCCACGCGCGGGCGCGGAGGGAGTGGGATGCCACCGCTGACCAGGACTGCCAGCGCCTGGTGACCTTCCTGTGCGGCTGGCTCACGGGGAAGCACCGCTCCTGGATGGAGGCGCAAGGTGGCTGGGATGGCTTTTGTCGCAGCTTCATGCCTGCACCTCCAGCTTGGGGCAGACTGCTGGCTCCACTGCTGATGTCATGCCTTATACTCGTAATCTTAGTCTGCTTGTGGGTGAAATCATGGTCGCAAAATTTTTAACCAGTTTCTACCTGCCTACCTGTGACCAGCCAAGTGGATTTGAGATGTGAAAAAAAAGAGTTAAGCACCTTCTGAGGCATTTTTACCTGCATCCCTGTAAGGACTCCTCTGGTGATAATTCAGCCAGTGTTTTAACTCCTGACAAATACTTAAAGGTGTGTGAGGACAAAGGCACCTGAGTGGCTCTTCTCTGATTGGGGAAAATGGGAATGCAAAGGCTTATTGCTCCAGAGACTTATAAAAGAAACGGCATTTCATCAAATGGGAAACCCGGTGCTTGCTTGCTACATTTAGATAAATATGAATATGAGACTCTCATCTCTCCACAATTTCATGTGCTACTGCTGGTCAGTTTATCAAGGCAATGGGTCAGGGGTGAAATGGTGGAATGATATCGGAAGTGTTCCAAGTACCACCCTAACGGAGAATGCAGTACTAACCCTTTATAAGGAATTATTTCTAAAGCCTTTGAAATTGAATTTTTGTGTCTTAGAGTTAAGAATTTATATTAATGACTTCAATAAATTGTTAAATGTCTTCAAAGTTTTAATAAATTTATGCATCTTTTAAAAAACTTCGTTTCTTCTGACCGTTGTTTTAGAAGGCATGTGAGTGAACCAGAGTAAAGAAGGAAGAAGTGGTTTATTTTACTTTTTTCTCCTCCAGAATCACCACAGTTAGCTGTCCAAATAGGCTACCTGGCCCCTGTTTTTTTTTTTTTTTTTTTTTAAAGATAGCCTATGAACCAAGTTATTTTGTGGAGAGCATAAAGAAATAAGTAGTATTAACCAATCTCTTCTCTTCTCTCTCTCCTGTCTCAAGACAAGACTCTCTCACAGTGTATGTCTGCTTTCTTGCATCATGATGAAGCTGTGAGGAGGGGGTCCCTGCTCAGGCTCCTGTTCATAGATGGTTTCCAAGGTTCAGCAGGAAGGATATGTTAATTAATGCACTCAGCACGGTTAGCATTAGAATAAAGGAATCGAGAAAAAAGCAAGCTAGTGCAAAGGGTTAAATAAGGCAAATTTTATTCCTGGGCTATGTCCTGTAATAGTGTTGCCTGCCTATTAATCAGAAGATCTCCTCATTGTCTTATCTTCCCAAAGATTAATCTATTAAAAGTGGTTATTATCACCATTTTATTATTTTTTTTGTACTAGTTCTGAGAAGTGAAGTATAAATATTTTTGGTTCATTTTTTTTGTTGTGTGAAGGGAGACAAAGGTTAGTAAATTAGAATCCAAAAGCAAACTATTTTCTAAGTAGTTACTATTGTTTAGGAACTATATATCTATCTGATACAAATGTTTATTCAGGGTGAAACTTATTAACACTTTGGGAATCAAACTTTTAATCTTAGCTCCAATAGCATAAAACAAAAACAGTAACACAAAGTGCTTTCAAAACCTGGATTAATGAATCAGTTAATTTAGAAAAAAAGAAAATAATGTTGAAGCCAAATTATCTTTTATCATAGAAAATCTATTCAGAGTTCCTGGACCTCTATAATAAAGAACATGCTACCTAACTTAATTCATTAAAAAATTATGGTCAATTAACTTGCATTGTATTCTGAATGATAATTATTTGTCGATGACATCCATTGTCTATGTACAGTCTGTGAAAGGACATAATGATTTTAAAGCAAAGCTATAAATTTAGTTGCATTTAGCATAAATAAGTGACAACTCAAAAGATCCTACATACAGTGGTTCTCGGATACAAATTTTTCATGATAAAATTACATTTTTAATAAAAGCTATTATTTGTGGTAGTTTTCTGTATACAGAAATTAGGAAGTAGGGTGTACTCTGCATTTTACTGCTATGTGTCTAGGTAGGTATTAAATTGCTCATGCTCACTTAATGTCTAGACTTTATTTGTTCAATTGTAAATACAGACTTCTATGGTGCTTTTTCATTTCCAGCAGTATAATGAACTTTGATTATATTTCTTTTACTGTGTCCATTGAAATGTTTACAATTTCAAGGTAATAGAATTAACAATAACTTTCTTTGTTACTTTTCTGTAGTTAAAAGCAGATATCCACTGTGCATGCTTTGAAATTTCTCACCCAAGGTTTTGAAAAAGAAGCTGCTTAATGGAGGTTATAAATTTGCATATGACAGTATAAAGTAAACTTTTGATGAAGAGACATGGATGGCACATGAAAGTCTAGTAAAGGACTGACTTCATCACTTCATCTAGAGACCTCATTGAACAAGAGTATTCTTCAAACCATGAATAATCATGTAGACCATTTATCTTAGCAATGCCACAGGGAAACAAAAAGTAAAGCAACAATGTCTTTTGAAGTCTGGCCCATTTGATAGGAACCACTGATCTGTTTATGACACATAGCCTCCGTGCAAATGTGTGTCCAACAATGTTTCAACACTTCACCGACAGCTAATTTGCAGCAAAAATATAAACTTGCAGATTGTATTAATAGGTGAGTTTTTGAAGGTGAACAAGCAAAGCAGCACTTAGTATTTATATGTTAAATTTGTAGTTATGTGATTTTTTCCCCCTCACTTTGAGTACTATAGACAGTAAAGTTCTATTCCGGATAACCTTTCCTGAAAATCCAGCACACTTCTCTGAAACTTACCTTAACACTCTTTGTCAAGTTGATACAAACATTTTATTTTAATATTAGACCTAGTGAGGAATTCAGAAAAGTGAACCAATTAAAAATCAGAACTTGTGCCCTGACCGGTTTGGCTCAGTGGATGGAGTGTCGGCCTGCGGACTCAAGGGTCCCGGGTTCGATTCCGGTTGGGGCATGTGCCTTGGTTGCGGGCACATACCCAGTGGGGAGTGTGCAGGAGGCAGCTGATTGATGTTTCTCTCTCATCGATGTTTCTAACTCTCTGTCCCTCTCCCTTCCTCTCTGTAAAAAATCAATAAAATATATTTTTTAAAAAAATCAGAACTTGTATTTTGGTTATTAGGAAGTGCATATTTGAGGTCAAGGGCCACAGATAAAAACTTTGTAAAATCTCGTTTGAGATTTTGGAATTTCACAGTCATTTTGGCTTCATGTAGATACATGAAAACCATTGCAAAATAGAAAGATAAGAAAATAGTTTGATTTTTAAATAGGCTGAAAATATGGAACACAGCTAAAAAAATTCTTGCTTAGAAATTAAAATCTAAGGTGTCTTACTGGCCTTTTTGGTTAGAATTCAAGTCACTTGTGTAATGTGACAACTGATTCATTTAAATTATGATCAGAAGGAATATAAAGGCAGATTGATAATAAGAAAATTTTCTTTTTTTGGGAACCGTTTAAAGTTCTATAGAAACTTGAACACTTTGCTTTTGGATGAGTGGATGATTCTGCGTGATATCTGAAATGATGGTGATAAAACAGGCATATTACTTACTTTTCTGACTTTCTGTGGTTGATGGCTTGAATTTTCTGAGCTGTGAAGGGTGGATAAGTAAATGTTCTTGTGTTTTGGAGTATGTGTAACTGGTGGAGCATACCTACACAGAAATTTGTCCGGGTAGGCAGAGTTCCCATACTGGGGCTCAGGGCCTGCTTTGTCTACTCTGTTGGCTTATTAGGTTTCTTTACTGCAAGAGTCAGGAAAGATCTCTTTGTCTTAGTTCTGCCTGTGACTAAATGGAGGGATGTTTTTAGCTGAGAAGTTTGTGGGAACAAGAGAAAAGCCTGGTGGAGAATGCCTGAATCCTAACTGTAGGATGAGAACCCTGTTTATGTACTTAATTTAAGACAACTTTTCCACTTCAGTGTGATTCCATGCCTCCTTTCCCAAAGAACTGTTAACAACCAAAAACCCACCAGCTTTTAGCTAATTTATTCAAGTTTGTCTCTGAATATTTTTTTTTCCTTCACTGCCAGGATTTCTGAAATTTTCCTGTGTTCCATGCAATTTCTGACACATGCCATTCCAAACATACCACTTATATCATAGATCTTCTGGGGAAGTTATGAAAAATGTCATATATATATATATATATATATATATATATATATGACAAAGTTATGAAAAATGTCATATATATATATATATATATATATATGACAAAGTAAATAGAAGGGCAGCTTTCAATAGCAAATGAATGAGACAGTAGTAATTCAAACTGTAGTATGGAAGTATACTTAATGCATACTTGAATGTTGTGTATAAATAATTTTTAAAAAATATGTTTTTCTTGATTTCAGACAGAGGAAGGGAGAGGGAGAGAGAGAAAAAACATCAATGAGGAGAGAGAGTCATTGATTGGCTGCCTCTTGCATGCTCCCTACTGGGGATCGAGCAGCAACCTGGGCATGTACCCTGACCAGGAATCGAACCTTGACCTACTGGTTAATGAGTCGATGCTCAACCAATTGAGCCACACTGGCCAGGGCGTGTATAAATAATTTTAACTTTGCAGTCCAGGTTCCAGGTTTTTAAAAAATAGATCTGCGTATATAAGACACTTGTGATTATTTTAAGAGTGGTAAAGCCAATGTCAAGCTACTTATATCTGAGTACCATTACAAATATAGGAAGTTAACTAACAAAATAGTAATCTTCAAAGTTCTTCTCTTTGTCTCATGCGCACACCTTTGTAATCTCACTCCATTTGCTAATTTTCCTTCCTGTAGTACTCTTGAGTTCCCTATGCATTTTACCCATCTCTTTTATCTGAGCCTTCTCATACATTGCCATTCTCTTCTTGGAAAAAAATCAGTACAGAGATTTCACAGATAATCAGCTATTGCCACAATCACAATGATAGCAATAATGCCCATTCTTATGCCCTGCATTGAAAATTCAGGTGCTTTTTCATGGACATAATGAATTGAAGTTTAACTGGGGCTTAAATATCTCATAGTTTACTTTAAATACCTTGTCTTTATTTGTGGTGTTTGTAAGGAGGCATTTTCTAAAATGTCTACCATAAGTTACTATGGCCTTTTTCTTTCTTTCTTGACTAAAGCAGTATTTTAGAAACATTTTTCACTGTGATTCACACCGAGAAACACATTTTACATTATAATTCATTACAAATATATGTACATATATTAATGAAACAAAAGCGAGTTAATGAGACAGTATTCATCATTGTGATGCACATGTACTCACTCATTTTTCTATTCTTGTCTCTTCTATTTTATTAAGAACCATGGTTTGATTTCATGACCTGCTTTATAGAGCAGAAGCCTTAAGTAACAAGCAAGTGCTTAGAAACACATCTTTGCCTGCCCTCTGAGTGCGCTACACCCGTGAGCTCTGCTCTTTTCACCTGTCTCAATGAGAGGAGTCCTCGAGTTCCTTCCTTTTGGCAGCAAGGGTGACTTCAGAGTTGGGTCTAGGTTGACCGGTTTTACTCTTGGCTAGAACCACAGACATCATGACACCTGCTATAAGATTTGCCAAGTATCCCTCCGTGGAAATGCTATAATATTCTCAGCAGCTCCATGTTCACTTTGAACCATTTCACCCATCCATTGTTGTATGGACCCTACATGGACTCCGTGACATATTGTCCCCTTTTCTGACAGTGGTCCTACTATCCTCATGTTGAGTCAGGGATGTGGATGGGGCAAAGTAGGCTAAGATGCTCCAGATTCCATTCTGACTTTAAAATTATAAGCCATGATAGATGATGCCAGGGAGAACACATCCTCCCCCCTCAGATTTATTGATATATTATTGGCATATAATGTCATACGTAATAAAGCTTTATGATGGTTTGATACATGTATATATTATTAAATTATTGCAATAATAAGGTTAATACCCTTATCTCCTCACATAATTATCATTTTTGTTTTGTGTTGATAACCCTTAAAATTTACTCTCATCTTTCAAGTATATAATACATTATTGTTAATTACAATCATCATGCTGCACATCAGATCCTCAGAATGTATTAACTTTATAGCTAGAAGTTTGCACCCTTTGACCAACATTTCTTCATTTCCTTTACCCTCAACCACTGACAACCACCATTCTCTCTATTTCTACGAATTTGGCTTTTTTAGATTCTGCATGTAAGTGAGATCACACAGTGTATGTCTTTCTCTGTCATTTTTCACTAGCATACTGCCTTCAAGATTCATCCATGTTGTACAAATGGCAGGATTTCCTTCTTTACACACACACACACACACACACACACACACACACACACACACAGGATATATGTGATAAATATGATACACTGTATTTGCTTTATCAATTCATCTGTTGCTAGACCCTTAGGCTGTTTTCGTGTCTTGGCTATTGTAAATAATGCTGCAGTGAACAAGGGGATGGGATGCAGATTTCTCTTCATGACAGTGATTTCATTTCCTTTAGATATACAGCCAGTTATGGGATTGCTGGATCATATGGTAGTTCAATTTTTATTTTACTGTTTTCTGAAGTGGCTGTACAAATTTACATTCCCACCAATAGTTCCTTATATATCTTGAAAAATAAAACAAAAACAACCCTTACCATATAAATGGTTTGCAAATATTTTCTCCCATTCTGTAGATTTCCTTTTCAATTTGCTGGTTGTTTCTTTTACTGTGTAAAAGATTTTTAATTTGATATAGTTCTACTTGTTTATTTTTGTTGCTTGCACTTTTGGTGTAAGGATATATATATATATATATATATATATATATATATATATATATATATATATATGTGTGTGTGTGTGTATGTATGTATATATATATAAAATAAAGAGGGAATATGCTAATTGACCCTCATGCCATCACAAAGATGGCAGTACCCACAGCCAATAAGGAGGGAATATGCTAATTGACTGCATGCCCTCAAAGATGGCAGTGCCCACAGCCACAAGATGTAGGTGCCCAGTCCCCTCAGCCCCACCAGGGCGGCCGCACGCCTGCATCCGGAGTCTCCCAGTCCCCTCAGCCCCCCAGCTGCCAAGGGCCAGCCCGAGGTGCAGGCAAGCCTTGGATGGCTGCTGCCCAGCCACCCAGAGCCGCCCGAGATGCAGGTAACCAGGGCCAGCCAAGGCTTGCACTGCCAGCAGTGACAGCAGCAGAGGTGTGATGTGGGCATTGCCTTCCCCTGATCGCTGGGTTGCCTCC
Source organism: Cnephaeus nilssonii (assembly GCF_951640355.1). Lineage (NCBI taxonomy): Eukaryota > Metazoa > Chordata > Mammalia > Chiroptera > Vespertilionidae > Cnephaeus > Cnephaeus nilssonii. The sequence continues at coordinate 61,404,619 of NC_137080.1, read as the reverse complement.
CGCCCCTGAGGGCTCCCAGACTGTGAGAGGGGCAGGCCAGCTGAGGAACCCCGCCTCCAGTGCATGAATTTGCATGCACAGGGCCTCTAGTATGTGTGTGTGTGTGTGTGTGTGTGTGTGTGTGTGTGTGTGTATCATTGCCAAAACCATTATTAAGGAGTATTACCCCTGTGTTTTTTTTTCTAGTAGATTTACAGTTTGGGGTCTAATGTTTAAGTCTTTAACCCATTTGAGTTAATTTTTGTGAGTGATGTAAGATAGTATAGTGGTCCAACTTCATTCTTTTGCATGTGAACATCCAGTTTTCCTAATACTATTTTTTTTGAAGAGACTGTTGGTGCTGGGAAATAGCAAAGAGAACTTTGAAAGACTACAAAAAAAGACCAGCGTGGTTGGAGCATGTAAAATGAGGAGTAAGCGTCAGATGAAATTAGGGATAGAGGCCAGGGTAATAATGCAGTGACAGACTATGTTGGGAATTCTGGTCTTTACTCGCAGTGATGGAAATCATGGAGAGTTTTTAGAGCATGAAGCTGGAGTCAGAGGGCGATATCACCAGTTTTGCATGAAACGTCAGTTGGCTTACAGTGTGTAAACTGTTGGAGGAGCCCAGAGTATGTGGTAGTAAACCATGCCGAGGTGATTTCCATAATCCAGGCAAGCTGTGATGACACAGGATTAGGGAGGGGGTGGTAAAGATAAAAGAAATGGATGAATTGACAGATTTAAAAAATAGATATCATCATTATTATAAATTCCTCTGTTTTGTTTTTTTGTTTTTTTCCTGGAAAGGCCTGTTAATGTCTTTGGTGGGAAAATTCTCACAATATAAGGCAATGTTTAGGATTAGCCCAATAATTGTGCTTAAGACAACTAAAGTAAGTATTTACAGTATAGAAACTGACCCTCATTTTGCTATAAATTCTTTTTCTCCATCTGTCTGACATATTCATTTTGAGAGGTTTTATTTTTCATCATTTTCTGTTAGACCTGACCAATTACATGCAGAATAACTCCAGCATATCATGGAAAATCCAAAGTTTATTGACAAGTTGAATGCCAGTTTTATGACACAGTCAACTTGCAGGAGGAAGAGAAGCCTAGTGGTTAAAACTAAGAAAGATGTATGGTTGGGGGCAGAGAGACCTGTGGTGGACCCAAAACCCAACTAAATATTTCTATGAGAACTTAGAGGAACATAAGCTTTTTGACCCTCCAGCTTATAACTGGTAAACATAGAAATAATAATAGTTACCTTTCAGGGCTGTTACATGGATTAAGTGAAATAATGTATATAAAATACCTGGTTTAGCTTGCATAGATTATTATTACCTCTGGTGCCTGGAAATATGGGATGCCTTGGGAAAAGTGCCTCAATATTTTGGGGAACATACAGGTGCTATAACAGTCGAGTCTATTCAAATACCTTGATAACTGTTTTTGAAAACTTTTGGAAGGTGTGAAAATTGTACATACACAATCTTATATTGCCCAATAGTACAAAGATCATAGACACTGGAGTGTTTTTTTTCTATTGTGGTATACCCATGATATTTATAATTTTGAGGCATAGAAAAAAATTGCATGAGAGAGGTTATCTATTAAAAAGTGAAAGAACAAAATAAAAAGATGCCATGTAATTACAATTTTAACACTAGTAGAACCTAGAGAAAGAGAATAGCAAACGGTGGAGTTATGAGAGCTTACCTATGGGTTAACAGTGTGGTAGTATTAACCAGGGGAAAAAGAACTCAAGACAAGAACATGGCTCTAATATTCTGTGGCAGTTAATATGCAGTTCCTATATTTGTTCAGTACTTTAATTTTATTGTAAGGGGTTATTGCTTAATTGATGTGATCCATCAACCAGGGCTAGAAAAGGGTTTTGCTAGGCATGCAATTCCTTTGGGTTGGTATTTCTTATAGGGACATTTGGTCATATTGCGTTAACTAAAATTATTTATAGTTCTGGTGATTAAAATTGGTATATTTAGATCAATCAATGCTTTTTCCCAAGAATGATGCTGTAATTGCTTTGTGGCGAATCAAAGGAAGCCAGATGGAAACAGGAAGTGGGCAGATGAATCATCACATGGACAGACTCGGATCGTGGCCCAAGACTCACTGTGACCAAGTGGATGGGCTCTAGTTAAAGGCTGTCAACCCAGACTGCCTCTGGGTGGAATTACTTAGTCTGGGGAAGGACACTCATTACCTGTGAGCCACTGATATTAAACTGCAAACTACTCTAGCCATTTAGGCAAAAACTGGAGTTTAGGAATACATAGGTTGTAAAGAAAGCATTGGAGCTGGACCATTGTGGCTTAGTTGGTTGAGCAGCGTGCCATGCACCAAGAGGTCATGGGTTCAATTCCCAGTTAGGGCTCATACCTGGGTTGCAGGCTTGATACCTAGTAGGGGGCGTTCAGTAGGCAGCCAATCATGATCATGTTTCTATCTCTTTCCTTCTCCCTTCTATCTAAAAAACAAAATAAAATAAATCAATGAAAAAAATATATACACTAGTATATATCTATATGTATAAAAGCCTAAGCAACTGTCCGACTGGTAGCTATGATGCACACTGACCACCAGGGGGAAGACGCTCAACGCAGGAGCTGCCGAGCTGCAGTGACTTGGCAGCTGCAGTTTTCGGGTGATAAGCCTGATTCCGGGGTGTGTCACCTAAGAAACACCCTCTTGCAATCCGGAACCCCTTGAGGAAGTCACTGAGCTGGTTTTGGCCTGATCCCCGCAGGCCAAGCTGAGGGACCCCACCAGTGCACGAATCCGTGCACTGGGCCTCTAGTACACACACACACACACACACACACACACACACACACACACACATAGTCAGTACAACTTTTACTTAAACAAAAACACTGTTTAAATCTCATTTCTTTTCAGAACTTTTCCTGACCCGCACAGACAAATGTGATCACACCTGATTCTCCTGTTGTTTTTTAATACTGTACCCCTCCCTTCTTTAAGAACTAATCTACAGTGTCATATTGCAATTCAATGATCTATTTATATGTTCTGTTTCAGACTATGAGAAATCTAGGCTCTGGTGATGGTGGGGTTATCCCATAGGACTCTATAGAAGCTAACTAATTAGGCTGAACTGCATAGTAAGAATCATGGTATACTAGAATTGAAAAGGACTTGAGTTGGAGCAATGAGAAAACTTGGGTCTAGGCAGGCTGAGGGCCAATTATAAATTTTCTTCTGGCGTTAGATTTATGTTCCTTATAATTTGTGATTTGTCCTAAAATTATCACGATTTTTCTAAATATTGATATGAGGAAATAACCAAAACACATGTTGGTTGGTATATGTGACTGACTTTTAAACTTTAACAATTTGATCCAACAAAAATGATGGGTACATAATCAAATGTGAATAATTAAAATGTGGCTATGGATCCATCCAGAGAGATTTTGCTTAACGAATATCTGTGGGGTTTCCAGACAGTAAACAGGAACTTAGGATGTGCTGAGCAGGGAGCTGTGACGTGGGAACTGCAGGTGTTTATATGATGGAGGCTGCTGCATGTAGACTGAGGGATCAGGGTAGGCTTCCCCCTGAGGGAATAAAGAACCTAAAGATGATCTTCAGGTAAGACTTGGTGGTGTGGCACAGGAAAAGTGATAGGAGGACATCTATCTCTCTGATAACACTGTATCATATATTTTTGTTTAAATTTGTAGTTGGTATACATTCTGTTGAAGTTATTCTGTTTTTTTAAACTTAAAAACGATTTTTATTGATTTCAGAGAGGAAGGGAGAGGGAGAGAGAGGGAGAGAGAAACATCAGTGATGAGAAAGAATCATTGATTGGCAGCCTCCTGCACAGTGGGGATTGAGCCCACAACCCAGGCATGTTCCCTGACTGTGAATCAAACCCTGACCTCCTGGTTCATAGGTAGGCACTCAGTCACTGAGCCATGCTGGCTGGGCTCTGTTGAAGTTATTTCAAAGTTCAATATGTACCTGGTGTTTTACTCTAGGTATAAATATATATAGTATACATATCTATACTAATAAAAGGGTAATATGCTAATTAGACCAGGTCGACCGGCCACCTTCCGGACGTCCAATTTCCTTCTGGACAAAGCCATGGTGGTGGGGGCCTAGGCAGAGGCAGTTAGGGGCGATCAGGCTGGCAGGGGAGGGCCATTGGGGACGAGATCAGGCCAGCAGGGGAGGGCACTTGGGGGCGACCAGGCCAGCAGGGGAGGGCAGTTAGGGGTGAAATCAGGCCGGCAGGGGAGGGCTGTTAGGGGCAATAAGGCAGGTAGGCAGAGGGGTTAGGGGAAATCAAGCAGGCAGGAAGGCAGGTGAGAAGTTAGGAGCCAGTGGGCCCAGATTGAGAGAGGGATGCCCTGTGCCATCAGCCCTAAACCAGCAGTCGGACATCACCCAAGGGCTCCCCGATTGGAGAGGGTGAAGGCTAGGCTGAGGAAACCCCCACCCCTGTGCACGAATTTCGTGCACTGGGCTACTAGTTATATATAAAATATGTAATATACATATGTATTATATATGTAATATACATATTATATATACTATAGGCCTGGTGCATGAAAATTCATGCACTGGAGCAGGGGATCCCTCAGCCCAGCCTGACCCCTCTCACAGTCTGGGAGCCCTCAGGGGCAGGAGGCAACTCGGCAATCAGGGGAAGGTGATGCCCCATCACACCTCTGCTGCTGCCACTGCTGGCAGCGCAAGACTCAGCCATCCCTGGTTACCTGAGCCTCGGGTGGCCCTAGGCGGCTGGGTAGCTGCCATCCAAGGCTTGCCTGCACCTCAGGCCGGCCCTGGGAGGCTGGGGGGTTAAGGGGCTCTGGAGGCAGGCAGGCGACAAGGCCTGCTGCCCCGGTGGGGCTGAGGGGACTGGGCGCCGCCATCTTGTGGCTGTGGGCACCGCCATCTTTGAGGGAGGGCAGTAATTATCATATTCCCTCCTTATTGGCTGTGGGCACCGTCATCTTTGAGGGAGGGCAGTAATTATCATATTCCCTCCTTATTGGCTGTGGGTGCCGCCATATTTGAGGGCGTGGCAGTCAATTTGCATATTCCCTTCTTATTGGCTATGGGCACTGCCATCTTTGAGGGTGGGGCAGTCAATTAACATATCTCCTTATTGGCTGTGGGCGCTGCCATCTTTGTGATGGCATGAGGGTCAATTAGCATATTCCCTCTTTATTAGATAGGATAATATACACTGAGTGGCCAGATTATTATGATCTCTGAACGCATAAATATCTGGCCACTCAGTGTATATCCTATATAATAAAAGGCTAATATGCAAATTGTCCCCTCGACCAGGAGTTCGACCAGCAGGCAGGCTGGCCAACCGCCCATGTCCCCTCCCCCTGGCCAGGCTGGCTGGACCCCACCCATGCACGAATTCATGGAACGGGCCTCTAATATATATATATATATATATATATATATATATATATATATATATATATATACACACACACACACACACACACACACACACACACACACTGAGTGGCCAGGTTATTATGTGTTCAGAGATCATAATAATCTGGCCACTCAGTGTACATGTTATATGTATTATACATATTATATATATTCCTAAATAATAAAAGGCTAATATGCAAATTGTTCCCTCAACTGGGAGTTTGACCAGGGGTTGGGGCCAGCCAGCCAACCGCCTGCGGCCCCTCCCCTGGTTGGCCCCGCTCCTGATTGGCCTCCCCCACCCCTGTAAGGGGCGGTACAGACTGGCCAACCTCCCGCGTCCCATCCCCCCAGCTGGCCCTGCCCAATTGCCCCCATCTGGCCAGACCCCACCTATGCACAAATTTGTGCAACGGGCCTCTAGTGTATATATATATTATCCATATTTTGGATACTTCACTCAAAACAATTTTTAAAGCATGATTTTCCTAAGAATACTAGAAGCCCGGTGCACAAAATATGTGCATGGGGGGTGTCCCTCAGTCCAGCCTACACACTCTCCAATCTGGGACATCCCTCTCACAATCCGGGACCGCTGGCTCCTAACTGCTCACCTGCCTGCCTGCCTGATTGCCCCTAACTGCCCCCACTGCCAGCGTAGCCCCCTAACCGCCTCTGCCTGCTGGCCTGATCGCCCCTAACTGGCCCCCTTGCCAGTCTGGTTGCCCCTTACTGCCCTCCCTGCTGGCCTGGTCACCCCTACTGCTTCCCCTGCTAGCCTGGTCACCCCACGCAGCCTGCTGTTCAGTCATTTGGTTGTCCGTCACTAACCTCCCTGCCGACCTTGTTGCCCCATGTAGCCTGCTGTTTGGTCATTACTGTGACAGCGTCCCAGACAATTTGCATATTCCGCTATTATTAGAATAGATATTAATAAATCATAAATCATTTAAATGACAAATTACTAATTGATATTTTACTTCTTTTGTCAAAAGACATTAAGGATAGCCTATTCATGGAAAAGGGTTAGCTATTGTCATCGTCATTTACTATATGAAATTTAAGTTAGAAAGATTCGTTGTGGAACACTCAGGATCAAATAAAAAAAATTTTTTCCTACTTAGTTTCTTTACACACATGGAAATCATTAACTGATGCTAGCTTTAAAATTATAGTCATGTTTCAGCTATAAACCATGCTAAAATATTTTATATTATCTATTAATACAAAAATTATTCATTGAATAATATTTTTCCTGATGCAGTTTACATAAAATAAAAATAAAGTTAGAAAAATAGTTGGCATGGCAGCTTCAGAATGGGTTTGAAGGGGCACAATTTATACAGGTATGTCTTTCTGTGGTCAGCTTCCTTTCTGCTTCAATTAGCTAGAGTTTCTCTTTCCCCAGCCACAATATTATAACAGAAAAGTTGTGGCTGGCCCATCTGGGCTATTGTGGTTAAATTATGCTTATGGCTACTAATTGCTTAAATTTATGATAATACAAATTACAGTTTTAAATTAACCTAGTCTTGGTGTATGCTCTTGTCTTTAAGGGATCTAAAAAGCTCTTATTGCCACTTTTCCTTATAACCACATGTTGACGTTCAAAGTACTCCTTGCAGCCTGACTTTTCTAAGTGCACTGTGTGATGGTGCTGCCATTACCCGTGGCTAATTTAGGATATGAAATGACTCCCGGAGCCACAGGCAGATGCCATGAAGGCAGGGAGAGGAGAAAGTCCTATGTGATTGCCAGCTCATGGAGGACCCTGCGTCTCTTCGCCTTTGCAGCACTTCGAAGTACTGGGTGGGGCGCCCTCACAATACAAACATTTTAACCCTCTGGACTTTTATGCTTCTGTCCCAAAGAGTGCTAATATATTTTAACCCTTTGCACTCGCTTGCTTTTTTCTAGATTCCTTTATTCTAATGCTAACCGTGTCGAGTCACACTCGACATCCGAGTGCGAAAGGTTAAAAGTTATTTTTATTGAACATAATTCACCTGGGAAATAAATTGATGGCAAAAATGTATTGCTATTTGGCTTTTCTCTGAATGCCAGTTCTCTCTATCTTCATTCTTCCAGAAATTTAACACAGAACAAATATTACTTTCCTTAATATTTCTCTAGAAGCTCTTGTTGGTGCTGGGGGTTTGCCTATAAATTATTCCCGAGAATAATCTCTCAGTTTGAGTGGCATAATCTCTCATGTTTTACTGGATGCCTTTGGATGTTAAATGAGGATTAATTCTTATTTCTCAGAACTATACCAATTATGAGGAAACAAAATCAAGGGCCCAGAATAAAATGAAAGATATTTTTTTTTTCTCCAGTAAACACCGAAATTCTCTCATAAAAATCTAAATCAGTTTGATTTAGATCATGGTTTAATTGCCAGTCAGGGCACATGCCTCACTGTGGGCTCAGTCCCCAGTAGGGGTGTGTAGGAGACAGCCAATCAATGATTCTCTCTCATCATTGATGTTTCTATTCCTCTCTCCCTCTGCCTTCCTCTCTCTGAAATCAATAAAAACATTATTAAATTTTATTTAATTCTTATCAAACAATTTGCAATTTTAGTCAATGTACATTGGCAATGGAAAAAAATAGTATATCATTTTATGGAGTCCAAGCTAGAAATCTCAGAATTCATGAAATGAATATGCAAATTGGTGATATAATGTCCATCATGGTAAAGGATGAGCAAATATTTCAAAAAATGTTTATGCTAGGAAAAGTAAAGTAGTATTGTATATATTTATAAAATCAGAAAGCTGTTTAGCTCAAACCATTTTGAATTAATAACAAAGTACTCTGTTATTATAATTGTAAATTTATAGAGCATAAATCATCTCATGATTATAACTTAAATTTTAACTCATAGTTACAACTATCAATGATTTAACTTTTCTGCATTTGACCTAAGAATGGAAAAGACAAATAAGGAAATAGTGACAAAGATCATTTCTTTAGCTTGGCCCTGAGAAAAGGATTTGAGTTTAGGTAGTTTCAGTTGGGGGTGATCCCGGGAACGATGTTAGGAAAGGAAGAAAGCCAGTAAGTGCATTAATAAGCAGATTGCCACCGTGGGCAACTGGGGCTCATTGGCAGTGTAGACCGCTTGGATACTGTGTAAAGCATTCCTGGGGTGTCCCATCAGAGGGACAAGCAAGCTGTGGTATTTATCCATTAACTCCTGTGCATCACTGTTTAGGACTCCTAAAGGCATTAACTATCCAGCACTCTGGCCTTCCTATTGTAACATGCTTCTTCAGTCTGATTCCTCAGGCAGTTATAGCTTCTTCCACCAAGAAGGTCTTGGCCAAATGGGATGACAAAAGCCAAAGAATATCAGTAGGGCAGAAAATGTCTGATACAGAGGGAATCTTATGAAAGAGGAGAATTCTCAGAACATAGAGGGAAAAATGAGAAAGAAGACATAAAAACTGAAAAAGAACAAGGAACTTTCATCAGATGTGACCAAAGATTTCTGTCTTCTTGTTACTAAACTAGTCCCACGTGAATGAGGGACCACAGTGTTGCTATTTGAGGTAGTGAAGAACCGATGAGAAAGAACGACCACTTGCTACTCTGGAGGTAGTGCTTCCACATTGGGATTAACCAATGTAACATAATTATAATAAAGTCTATGAATTGATTTATAGGCCAAATTTTTATAAATTTCATTATATTCTCAGTTTGTGATGGGTATGGTGAGTGTAATAGAGAAGCACATTAGCTACAAAAGAGTTAAGAAAATTAAAAGTAAAAGATGTAGAAATTGAGATACATTATACCACCCAAGAAATTAGCATATAAGCACTTTCTTCTTGAGCATTGATAGGGCTTAGGTAAGTTAACATATAAATGAGTAAGGTTAACTTCATCAGGTGTAGATAAACTAATAAGCAGTTTTACAAAGACAAAGTGATTTTTTTTTTCAGATCAGTTTACTTGGATTGACTGTTGTGATATTATAATTTACCATCAGACATATTGTTGGTCAACATAAACAGTTATAAAGAGAGGTCAGCGAGTCTATTGGTAGAAAGAAACAGACCAGAATTTTTGAAAAGTAATTGCTTTATTTTATGAGGTTAGTTTCTTTATTGTTTATTGAAGTCTGGATTATCTGTGAAAACCTAATTATTGACCATGCATCAAGGTAGGTCAAATGATACATTTTGAGTGCTATATTCCTGGTGTTGGAAAAGTTATAGTGATGTGTCTTTTTTTTTCAATTACAGTTTACATTCAATATTTTGTATTAGTTCCAGATGTACAGCATAGTGGTTAGACAATCATGTACTACAGTGATGTTTCAATTTGAATAGTATTATTTTGGAAAGAGATACTACTTAAAAGTCCATAGTTCTAACCACTACAGAGATATTATTTCAATGACAGAATGCAATTCCTGCTACTTTGGACAAAGATTTGGCCTTTTTTTTTTTTTCCAACTGCAGAAGTCTGAGTATGGCTTAAGGAAAGGGCAAATCTAAATGATGAAATTTAGCAGTCCCATTAAAATTCTGTAAGTCTGCTAAATAGTTTGTTCCTTTTTAATGTTAAGCCCTTCTAATAAGAAGTTCAAAGGAAATCATAAAGCTTTAGAAAGACTTAGGAAATATGACCCACGAGGTAAAAGGTAAAAGAATATACATTATTTAGCCTCAAGACTAAAGGTCATTTTCATAATTGTCTTCAAGTACTTGTATAGACGTAGAACTACAGTTACTAGCATTTACCCAAAGTCGGATACTCCACTTCTACCTCACCATTAAGCCCTTCTACCAGAAGTACCTGGTGCTGCCTCTTCCTGAATGTTTTGGAGATTCTGTGCTACAAATTGGGTTGATTCTCTGCTTTCCCTGTTACAGGTTTAGGATCTGCCTTTCTTGACTCTCTGGTTTTTTACTTTCAACATTCTGTTGCTGTGTCTTTAGTATATTTAGTATAGTGTTGTGTTAGTTCAGGTTGCTATAACAAAGTACCATAGGCTGGATGGCTTACAAACAACAGAAATTCATTTCTCACATTTCTGTAAGCTAGGAATCTGAGATCAGATGCACTTCTTTGTTAAAAAAATTCCTTTTACTGTGGGTTTTAGTAATGTCTCAGGAAGGAGAAAGTTTAGATATAAGTTTTCACATTTTAACCCAAAAGATTCTAGTTATTTTTCTTAAATTTTTGAAATCTATACTAATAAAAGGGTAATATGCTAATTAGACTGGGAGACCTTCCAGACATCCTTCCAGACAAAGCCATGGTGGTGAGGCCGAGGCAGAGGTGGTTAGAGGCGATCAGGCCAGGAGGGGAGGGCAGTTGTGGGTGACCAGGCTGGCAATGGGGGCAATTTGGGGCAAGTAGGCCAGCAGGGGGAGCCAGTTGGGGGCGAGCAGGCTGGCTGGGGGGGGGCAGTTGGGGGTGAGCAGGCCATTGGGGGGGCAGTTGGGGGCAAGCAGGCCGGCAGGCAGAGTGGTTAGGGGTGATCAGGCAGGCAGGCAGGTGAGTGGTTAGGAGCCAGTGGTCCCAGATTGCGAGTGGGATGTCTGTCCCCCAAGGGGTCCCAGATTGGAGACGGTGCAGGTCGGGCTGAGGGACATCCCCCCATGTACGAATTTCGTGTACCAGTCCACTAGTGTGTAATAAAATTTGAACTATTAAAATGTCTGACGGATTTACAAGAATGAAGTTATAAGAAAAATGTATTCAATTTGTATGTCTGCCTTTTTGTGTTTAACATATTTGAGAGAGTAAGGTATATTGAGTGGGTAATTGTGATTTGAATTGTCTACAGGGATTTGATTAATTATGTATGTACTAGTAAGTGGTATTAAATGTTTTAAAAGGATTTAATCTGTTAAAATTATGAGTTATTATACATTATTCAAAGAACAAGTGAATTTGAGGTTTCTATTTTTAGCCAAAAGTTCAGAAATAAAATATTTCAATTTATCTTATGGTGTTAAGTAAAACTATATTTTAAAATGTATAAATTTAATAAATTAAATATTAATCAAAATATAGAAAATAGCTGGGAAATTTCTTCCCATGCATGAAAATCTGCCCCTTCCCCTCCCCCTCTCCCTCCCCCTCTAGGTGTTAAAAGACCACCCTCCCCCTCCCCCTCTAGGTGTTAAAAGACCACTGACAACTATTTATCACAGATGGTATACAATATTGTATTGCAATAATCGTAAGATGAAAAAAAGTATAAACATTGAAAAGCAAAAAGCCGTTCAGCTGATACAGCTCAGCGGTTGAGCATCAACCCATGAGCTAGGAGGTTGGACTCCTGGTCAGCGCATATGCCTGGGTGTGGGCTTGAGCCCCAGTGGGGGATGTACCTGAAGGAGGCAGCTGATCGATGATTCTCTCATCATTGATGTTTCTATATCTCTCTCCCTCTCTCTTCCTCTCTTTAAAATCATTAAAAACATACAAAAAAAAAAAAGTAAAAAGTGTGTCATACTGTTTGAGAATAGTTCGATTGCCTACAAAGAAATATAATCAAAAGTAAAACTATTGAAACATAAATAATACAATTAGAATACAATGATTAAGCAGGTCAGACTAGTTCTGAGAGTTTGCAGTAGGTCAAGGTGTGAGATGATGTTAGAATGGACTGGAATGTGGGCAGAAGCCATAGAGAGAAGTGGATGCTGGATAGAGGAATGTTTTGAGGTGAATAGTAATTGGTTAGAGGCAAGATGTGGGACATGGGGAAAAGAAACTTTCATGAATGGCTCTGAAGTTTCTGGCCTAAACAAACTTGGGGATGGCAGCGCAGTTACTGAGTCTAGAAAATTGGAGGAAGACTGGATTGACGGTGGGTGGGATCAGGCCATTAAGAGCTCAGTTGCAAAAATGATTTTTGAGTTACCTGTTGGGTGTCTAGATAGAAATATTGAGTAGGGTAATATAGATATGGAGTTCTAAAAGATGGTCTGCACTGGCAATAGATTGTCTTTCAAATCTTGTGGAGAAAAGAGTTTGTCAGCTCAATCAGGGAAAGAAAACTAGAGTGAGAGGAAAAAGAAGCATATATATGTTTTCCACACATAACGGTAAATTAATTAGTAGTCTGTAAAACCTATAAAAGTGTTAAATCTTGTAGAATGGATTTAAAATGCATTTTTTAATTTTTATTGTTGAGAATATTACAGATATTCTCCCCTTCCGTTCCCCGCTCCCCCATTTCTCCCTTCTATCTGGTTCCTTCCCCACCCTAGGCCTTCGCCACCCTATTTTCTGTGTCCATGGGCTATGCATATATGCATATAGCTCTTTTAAATATATCTTAATTTATTAGACAACACAGGTTATTTTGACATGTAGGAAACATTTTTTTGAGACTTTTTATTAGCCACTGTGAGTATGGCATTATGCTATTAATGTACTGTACACATTAATTTAAACAGGCACAATCTGTGCCTTCTGTCAGATTTAAAATTGTCTCCCCCTCTTCCTCACACGTAGAACTACAAAGCCAGAAGGAATCTCAAGTCTTGACAATCCAAGCCCTAGTCCCTTGCCTGGATCTTTGTGTAATATTTCTAACATGTTTTTTCTTTATTGATTAAGGTATTACATATGTGTCCTTATCCTCCCATTGTCCCACCCCCCTAGTGACTGTGTCCATTGGTTAGGCTTACATGCATGCATACAAGTCCTTTGGTTGAACTCCTACCTTCCCTCTGAGGTTTGACGGTCTGATCGATGCTTCTCTGTCTCTGGATCTGTTTTTATTCATCAGTTTATGTTGTTCATTATATTCCACAAATGAGTGAGATCATGTGATATTTATCTTTCTCTGACTGGCTTATTTTATTTAGCATAATGTCTCCAGGTCCATCCATGACCTCTGCATTCTTAAAACATGTTTTTATTGATTTCAGAGAGAGAGGAAGGGAGAAGGATGGAGAGATAGAAACATTGATGAGAGAGGAACATCGATTAGCCGCTTCTGCACATCCCCTTCTAGGGATTGAGCTGGCAACTGGGTCATGTGGTCTCACTTGGAATCGATCTGGCAGCCTCTGGGTTCATGGGTTGACTCAACCACTGAGCACACCAGCTGGGCAGAGACTCTGCATCTTGAAGATATTTCCACAAAACAATAAATGGCTCCTTCTCTCTTAAATCATTTGTTCTTAAATCAATTATCACAGTCTCAGAAATGAATCCTTTCCTGCCAACATTATCTAAAGGCCCTTCCTCTCTCTGCCATTATATCATCCTGTTTTTTCTTTCAGAGTGCTTATCACTATCAGAGAAAATCATGTTTTGAATTTGTTTAATGGTTCTTTATGTCTCCCAAACTTCAAGAATGTAAATCTAGAGAGATCATATCTGGTATTTATAATAGTGATTGACATATGGTAGGCTCTGTTAATTTTAGTTGACTGAGTTTAATGAATAAGTTATGTATTCAACAGGGATAACACGTAGAAAAAGTTGCTTTGAGGACATTCTAAATTGCTAATTTATAACTGATTTTATTGAATTGGTATTTAGCTAACTCATGTGGGTGGGCCTTATTTCTGCAATGAGGGTTTAAGCTCATATGTTATATGCTCCTTTGGAATCATTCAGGGTATTGAGCCCTGTGTAGTTTCCCTTCATCCCCACAATAGAACTAGTTGCTTCCTCCTTTAGACTCAATATAATTTGCATTCAACTTTATTAAACTATATTCACACTATTATACTTATTTATGTCTGCCTCCTCTGTTGTCTTTTTCCCAAATCCCCTGCCTCCATCTTCTTCAGTAAGTTCCTATGAAAGAAGAAACTTTTGATTTATTCTTGTGTGAATCTTCAGTCTTTGACACAGTGTCTAAAACAGTTTAGATGTTCAACCAATGTTTGGTGAACAAATAAATAATTTGTTTACAGTAAATATTTGTTGAATTGTCAATATAGTTTTTTGATCACTGAATACTTGAAAATGAAAGCTTAACTATCTTTTTACTAAACATAATAAACTTCTTGGCTTTCAGTACAGAAGAACAGTCTTCCATTTTATTTTAGATCTCTTTTTTGACAGTGGAGATTTTTTCTTCTCTCATTCTCTCTCTCTCTCTCTCTCTCTCTCTCTCTCTCTCTCTCTCTCTCTCTCTCTCTCTTTTTGGAATGGGAGGAGTGTGTAGAGCTATATTTCTCTGCAATCCACCTATTGCGAGCCATTCTACTTTCATGGTATTCTAGTAGACAAAATTATACACCTTAAAATATTTTTTTCATCCTTACCCAAGAATATGTTTTATTAATGTTTAGAGATAGAGGAAGAGAGAGAGAAAGAGAAATATTAATGTGAGAGAGAAACATTGATCGACTGCCTCCCTCCCACAGGCTCCCAACCAGAATCACACCTGCAACCTAGATATGTGCCCTAACCAGGAATTGAACCTGCAACATTTTTGGTGTACAGAACAACACTCCAACCAACTGAGCCACCAAATCAGGGCAAAATTATATACCTTTTTGGTATGATTTTGCTTTTTAAGAATCAGGTGCTTCTGAGAAAAGGAGTTTCTGCTTTTTGAAAAGAGAGTAACCACAAAAGATTGAATTTGCTTTTAATGAAATTAATACCTATTGTCTTTTGTAGAGAAGGTATATAATCCACAAACTTTTTTTTCTAGTGACAATCACCAAGTATTAAGGAGCAGTTTTGGGGGTCTTAGAGTTATGTCTGTGGCTCTGAGAACACAAAGCAAAAAAAGATCTCCAGTTTCAAGATCTCCCTTAGATGAGACCATGAGCTAAGTTGTGCTGTCTGTACTGACATCTTGCTTTGTTAAGGTTTCCTCTAATTCCCAGGGTGTGTAAATATAACAAGAACTGGTATTTAAGAATAAGTTATTTTGGGAAAGTGAACAGTATGATGTTTCTTTTCTTAATTATTTAATCCTATCATATTTCTAATACTGCTGGTGCTTTCTAGGGCTTCTTATAAATGGCCATACTTCTCATATTTTATAAGAACAAAACTGCCTCTCTAAAGTAGGAAGAGTACTAGTAGCATTGATCAGACCATTTTCCCCCAAATGTGGATAAGTATGGACTGACCATATATGTATTCTCAAGATTGAAAGACTATAGCAAATGTTCCATGATAGCAAGTATATTAAAAATGCATGCGATAAAGAACAAAGTTGGAGAACTAACACTACTTGAAATTGACTTATTATGAAGCTATAGTAATTAAGAATGCATGGAATTCATATTAACAAAGACATTACTAGGTCATTGGCACACAGTAGTCCAGAAATAGACCCACATGGGAGTATTAACAATAAATTTTCTATAAAGGTGCAAAGATGATTTGGTGGAGAAAGAACTGTGTTTTCAACAAATGGTGCTGGAACAACTGGATAGTGATGTGCAAAAAAATAAAAATAAAAATAAAGAAAGAAAAAAAGGGAGTTTGAACACTATGTATGCTAAAATTAATGCAAATGATATTCAACTTCATTAATTATTAGGAAAATGCAAATTAAAACCATAGTGGAATATCACTTATACCTATTAGAATAGATGCAATTAAAAAGACTAAGCATACCAAGTGTTGGTGAGAATTATCATTGCTGTGGGAGGGTAAAAATGGTACAACTATTTTGGAAAGCAGATTGGCAGTTTCTTAAGATATTAAATATATACAAACCACATGATCCATCCATTCCACTCCTAGATATTTAACCAAGAGAAATACAAACACATGTCCCTACAAAGACTTGTACATGAATGTTTGTAGTAACTTGGTAATAGCCAATTACTGGAAACAACTCAAATATCCATCAAGAAGTGAATGGGTAAACAAACTGTTATACATATACAATGTAATCCTACTCTAATAAAAAGGAACAGGTTTTGAAACATACTGCACAAAAAAAGAATCTGAAAATAATTATGCTAAGTGAAGGAAGCCAAAAAAAGAGCACATACTGTATGATTCAATTTCTAGTAATTCTAGAAAAATGCAAACTAATGGATAATGATAGATAGAAGCTAAGTAGTTGTCTGGAGGTGAGGGTCAGGAAGGGACAGGAGGGAGGAATTACAAAGGAGATAAGGAAACTTGGGGATAAAGGCTATGTTCATTATCATTGTGGTGATAGTTTCACAGATGTGTACATATGTCAAGGTTTGTCAAATTGTACACTTCCAATATATTCAGTATATTGTATACAAATTATATCTCAGTAAAGCTAATAAAAGAACAATAAAAATAAAATTTATTCAAGATACAAAGAGCATAAGTAAGAAAGGATCCTGTAGTGGTGTTGAAACACTTTAAACGTTGTTATATAAGACATTCATGATCTCATAGTACACTAACTATGGGCATAGGAAGTGAAAAGGAGGTAGGGAATTGACTAGATTACCCTGGGAGTTTAAATATATTGGTAAAAATAGCACGGACCTATTATGGCAGCTCTGGCCGGAGAATCTGGAGAGTTAACCTCCAGAAGAAGTCAGGAGAGTTAGCCCTTTGCACTCGCTTGCTTTTTTCTCGATTCCTTTATTCTAATGCTAACCGTGTCACACTTGACATCCGAGTGCAAAAGGTTAGAGTTGTGAAAATTAAACTGGGTCACAGGCATTGCCTTGACACTATTTATGAAAAAGTGGTTGTTCATAAAAATATTTGTTAAATCATCTCAAATAATTGTTTAGAGGCTCTTTTTCAACCAACCTGAGTAACATGACAATTATGCTTTCTTTCAAAGCAGGCCTGTGCCTCCTCATATGGGAATTGGTGAAAGGGCACTATTCATTGAAGACCCTCAAAGTCAGAGCTCTTAGGCCATAGTTAAGTTCTGTTTTTTGTTAAAATTAATGAATGAAGAAAGTTAGCATGGGGTCACCCTCACTTAACAATCTTGTTCTATTTACTTGACTCTAAATATAATGCAGAATCATCATTTCCAGTGAAAGTAGGGGTGCCAGTAGGCAGTGAGATAACCATAGGGAAAATTCGTTGTTGTTGTTGTTGTTGTTGTTTTTTTTCCCCAGGAGTGATGTAATTTCAGCTGTCTTAGAGATCATGCATCTTAACATTAGCATCTGGATGACAAATGAAAAGGCACTGAGTTGTGCTATTCAGAATGGCAGACCCAGGAGGTCAGGGGCGGTTTGTTTTGCATAGTTTGTGACTTTGCGTAAGCTAATCTTCAGTATTGGAAAACTTGATTTCCACATGTGGAAAAAACATCAGTTAAGATATGTATAAATTGAAAAAAGGAATGGTAGTTTGTAAAGTACTTTTGCTTACCTGCCACCTCCCTGGAGTTGATCCTAATAAGTATAATTTGTAGAACAATATTGTCTAAAACTGAAGAATTTTGGTTAATGAGTGAAATATAGTAAATTCTTCCTGAGACAATTTAAAAATACTTGAGAAAGTCTAATTATATTATATGAGTAATTTAACTCTAGGCTTTTTTTCTTTAAACTTTGTACCTTTGAACAGAAGCATAAATAAGTAACATATGAGATAAATGCGTCTGAAAATTTGAACACACACACACATATGAACTCTAGAATGCAGCACCTTCACCCACCTCTCCCATTCTTTTTATTTTTATTTATAAAATCAAGTCTTTGTTTCATTTTTATAAAGTTATGGGGTTGAGGATTTGTAGTGTAAATTCAAAACAAGAATATATTTAATCTTTTTCAGCAGCCATTTTTACTTGCTGTTTGCTCAATTATAGTCAGAAAACAAACTCTTTTGGATCAAATTTCAAGAAAAGTGACAGAAAATTTTATTATTTAAAAAATCCTTTTCCTGAAGTTAAATTATGATACAAAAGAAGAACTTTAGATATACTCTTCACATTTTTACATGATGTATCTAAAAGTTATTACATCTAATTATGAATAATAGGATTGTAAGGTGCTTTTTGGTAGCAAAGAGTTCTATTTGCAAAAATAGACCAACTCACTTAGTGCCATTACCTTAAAAGAGACAGTCTGATTATGCTAATCTTTTCTAAAATAAGTTTCATCATGTAGTTTCTTTGGATAGGAAAAGGATTATGCCTTGAAATATGGCAAATTCAGGGCATATAATATGTATGTATATACATATATAGGGTGTCCCCCAAAATGTATACATGCACTTTGAATAATTATAAAGG
The DNA here is from genome assembly GCF_951640355.1 of Cnephaeus nilssonii. Lineage (NCBI taxonomy): Eukaryota > Metazoa > Chordata > Mammalia > Chiroptera > Vespertilionidae > Cnephaeus > Cnephaeus nilssonii. The sequence continues at coordinate 61,386,024 of NC_137080.1, read as the reverse complement.
CAGTGTTTATTAAAATACATTTCATTTTCAAATTGAGCTATCAGCTGTTAAAGTGTGTATACATTTTTTTGGGACACCCTGTATATGTGTATATACATATATATAATTATATAAATATTAAAACTATAATTTGATGGTGATGGATGAGGATAAATAGAATCTTTTCCAAGTTTCTCTCTTCCTATTCCTTAAGTGAAATTACTGACACATCTGTACCTGGCTGCTCATCTGTATGCCATGGCTCACCTCCTTCTAGAACAATCCAACATTCCTTCCCACGGCCTCTTATCCTCTCTGCAGTATACATCTCTTGCTTCACGCAGATGGCTATCCTACACTTCTTCAGAGAACCACTTCTGTTGCCCAAGCTTTGTCTCTCCCCTGTCCTTCAGGTCAAAGTCACATCTCTTTTGACAAGCTCTCCCAGTGATTTCTTCGTTCTCTGCACTCCGTAACACACATTATTTGTAACATCGTCCTGGCACTTGATCTAATGTAGCATAATTTTTTTTAGTTAGTCAAATCCTAGTGTGCAAGAACCTGGAGGCATCAGGACACAGAATTGTGTATTCAGTATCATTCTAACTATGGATAGAAAATGCAATTAAAAAGGGATCAAGGAAAGGATTATGAATGATCAAATGTCTTGTATATATGTGTGTGCTTTTGGTATTTATCATCTATCTATTTATAGACACACACACACACATATACATATATATATATAGTTTTTTAAAAAGAGCACATATATTCTGAGGAAAAAAAGAAGAAAAAACTTAAAATAAATAGAAAGAAAAAAGTGAGCCTGTCCAGACAAAGTCTAATCACTGACTCATGCGATCTTATAAAATGGTTAGGGCTAGGCAGTATATTTTAAAAACTTAATTTAATGCCAAATGAAATATTTTTTGGAACTTTCAAGAAAGCAGGTTAGATATTTTCATTAACATTGTTTCATGTAAGTTAGGAAGTATAATTCCACACATTATTCTAGCTACTTTAAGGAGAAAATATTTTTCCTATAACCTGTGAGTAGTTGGGTAGAGAGCAGGTTATTTTAATCCCACATTGGCTATTTGCAGAGCTGGAGGGGAAGGGACGTCTCAAATCAGTCTGCCAGCTCCTCTCTGCTGTGGTGGGTGGGGCACGAGGCCTTCCTGAGAGCGTATGAAGGGATCTTTAGATGTGGAAGGGCAGCTATGGAAAAGAATCACGGGGGTGGGGGGGTGTGGAAGGTAAATTGTCCTGCAGAGTAAAGTGAGAAAGTGGAGCTTTTGGAAGGGAATCCAGGAAACAAGCTGGGAGATGTGAGGGAACTCTGGAGTCTCATTGCTTTCGTTGACAAGTATTAAGTGTCTAATATGGACAGTCTCTGTTCTAGGGACTGGAGATTCATTGGGGCACAAAGCAGATAAAAAAACCCCTGCTCGAGTGGAGTTTATATTCTAGTGGGCAAGAGACTAGAGTCAGAGTTTCTGTTTGTTTGTTTTTGTTTTGGGGTGGTGGTGCTAGTGGACTTTTAAGAGAGGGGATTGCCTGTTGTTCAATGCTTTCTGCATTGCCGCATGTGGCCCCCAAATTTCCAGCAAAAGTGTAATGTTGACACCTGCTGTGTGAATGCGATTTGGGGTAATAGTTGGAGCTGAGACAATCCGGGGAAAAGAGATTGAGGCTATAGAGCTGGTAGCTCAACCAGACACCACCACGGAGTCCTCCCAGTCCTGTGCTCATCCGCATCAGTGACTTCCACTGCGTCCCACACTCCCTGCTGTCGCGATGGGTGAGCCAAGGCTGCTAGGACACTGAGTATCACAAACAGGTAGAAGGCAGCTTTCCTCCTCCTGTTGCGTTCTAATCTGTTGGAGTTACCCTCACCACCTTGCCCATGAAGTGATATTTTGCAGGGTTAACTGAAAAGACTTTATTTCCATTTTAATTTATGTTTTTGCCCCTTTATTTTCTCTGCTTCAAACCTTTCGATGGCTTTCCCCTTCCCTCAAGATAGGGGCCCAATCCTTAAACAAGACACAAGGGCCTCACAATCCAATGCCCACCAACTCCACTTTGGCTTCACTGGAGTTTAATCTCTTAATGCCTTGCCCCTGCCTGGTTACATCTCAGTTTAATGATCTCTCGTGGGAGGAGCTTCCTCGGACTTCCCTAGGTTAGATCTCCCTGTTAAATGCTCTTACATAGAGCCCTGCAGGTCCTCACACATTATCCCACTCCTAGTAGCTTGTTGTGTAATGCCTCCTCCTTTCTGTGCTAGATTTTAAGTTTCAACTGTTCACTGACCAGCCTCATCTTGCTCACCTCTGTAGCCTCACAGCTCAACCTAATGCAGAGTAAGGGCTTCATAGCACAGACAGCAGTCCCTGGGGGCCTGGAGGCCAGTTAGAGGGACTAACTCCAGGCTGTCTTCAGAACCTACCTCCTCTGATCAGGAGCCTTTGTGCCTGGGCAAGCTTTCTCTCCTGGGACAGCTGAACTCCCAGGAGAGTCCTTCCTACTTCACACAGATGCATTTCTGTATGGTTGGTTTGCGCTCAGAATGGGATCCTGGGTGCAATGCAATTCATTTGCAAATGCTCAGCACAAAAAAAACCCACAAAAAACACACCGAATGTCCACAGAGTGATCAAAATTAATCATGGAGGATTGACAGGTCTGCAAGAGCAAGGAATAGTGTCCAGACCTAAAGGACTTCTTCTTAATTAATTCTCAGGGCAACGAAAGCAAATGTTTGCCTGCAACAACTCATAACTTTGTCCTTGGGATTTAGGGATCATCAGTGTGTGGGCAAATTACTTGTATTCTGGTAAGGCCCTGAATTGTATAACCTGTGCAGTTTCCTTCACTTACTGTATCTTCTCCTAATTACATTACTCAGTTTAACATGCTGTTCTGTTTACTTTCCACAGAACTGACTTCAGGGGAGTCAAATGACTCTGCTGCTTCTCACAATTCATAAGGCTTCTTCCTTTGATTTATGCTCCCTCTCCCCTTGCCTGTCACACCTGCTCTCCACCAGTGACATGCCCCTGGCTTTATTTTTATCTCATACTAGTGGCCCGGTGCATGAAATTCGTGCACAGGCTGGGGGGGTGTTCCTCAGCCCAGCCTGCACCCTCTCCAATCTGGGACCCCTCGAAGGATGTCCTACTGCCAGTTTACAGGGATCGGGCCTAAACCAGCAGTCGGACATCCCTCTCACAATCCAGGACTGCTGGGTCCAACTGCTCACCTGCCTGCCTGCTGGCCTGCTCACCCCCAACTGCCACCCCCGCCAGCCTGCTCACCCCCAACTGCCCCCCCTGCTGGCCTGCTCACCCCCACTTTTCCTCCCCACTGGCCTGCTCACCTCCAACTGTCCCCCTGCTGGCCTGCTCACTCCAAACTGCCCCCCCGCACTGTCCTGATCACCTCCAACTGACCCCCACTGACGTCCTGCTAGCCCCAAGTGGTCCACCTGCTGGTCTGCTTACCCCCAACAGCCCGCCCCCCCCACCAACCTGATCATCCACAATTGCCATCCCATCCTTGCCTGATCACCCCCTGGCGACCCAAGCTCCCAGTCCCTCCTTTTTTTTTTTTTTTTCAGTGCCTCCTTGAGAGGAGGCCAGGGCCGGCTGGAAGCAAGTATCTGGGATTTATTTATCTTCTATAATTGAAACTTTGTAGCCTTGAGTGGAGGCCAGGGCCAGCCAGGATGGGTGGGAAGCTTGGCTTCCTCCATTGCCGGGGCAACGCAAGCCTCCTGCTTGCTCCAGCTCCATGGCCACCACCATCTTGGTTGGGTTAATTTGCATACTTGCTCCTGATTAGCTGGTGGGCATGGCTTGTGGGCGTAGAGGAGGTACAGTCAATTTGCATGTTTCTCTTTTATTAGTGTAGATTTATTCATTTTGTTGGCCCACAGTCCTATAGAGAACGTGTTCTTTTGATACAGACTCTGGCATTGACTCTTTCCTGTTTTCCTATCAGAGGTTCCAGAATCCTTGGGGATCTAGGAGACAGAGTGGGAAAGAGCAAACTGTGGGGAAAACCTTCAGCTGCACAGCCAAAGGCCCTCGTCTGTGTGCCTAGAGAGTTCTCCACGTCCACCTTTTCAGTTCTACCTACACACACTGGCAGCCATGCTGTGCCACAATTTTGAGGGCAATGTGTGCTGACTTAGAAAAATACATCTATATCAAATCCTTCCTTCCTTCTCACCACTCATAAATTTGAACAGACTGGTGAAACTAGGCCCTGGTTACCAGAGGAGAATTTGGGTTGGTCTGTTTTTACTAAATACTAACATAAGATGTTACAGTAATTCTCTTTTATATGCACTATCAGGCCATTCAACATATGCCAATTATGCTTACAAAAGTGGAATTTGACTTGAATTATTTTATATTGTACAAAGATATTTTTCTAGAGCCATTAACCTATAAGAGAAGGAAGAAAACTGAGAAAGTCACACATTTCTTTCTCTCCTTTTGAAACAGCTTATGAGATCTAATTTGAATAACAACTTTAAGAAATTACATGCTGTTTCTACTTGATGTTATACAAAAGCTTTGCCTCTTCTCCTTGTTGGTCACCTCCGTTGTCATGGCAATGATTGAGATTTCACAGATGCAGCAATGCATTTGCTGAGCAGGAAGATAAGACTATTGTTTATGACAATAATTATCTAAAAACAGGTGTCATTAACATAAGACTCATTGCCAAACTTGTTAGAAAAACCACAAAATGGAATTATTGCTATCACATGATATCAGGAAAATGTTAGAAGAAAAGTAGCATAAATATATAAGAGCTCTGAGTGTACAGAGCTTTCTTATGTGGGCTAATTCAGTGTAAATATAAAAATTTATAAACATAGGGTCATTGAAATTAGCCCTTAGAAATAATCTAGTATAAACTCTTAACTTGCTCTAATGAAAAGAAAAAAAAAAAGCACTATTTCTCAGCCAGCTGCATGGATAATATCCTGTGGGAAATCAATGAACACTGGAAATTTATGTTGGTATCAGGAGAAATGCAATGTAAGTGGACATCATAAGGTTTCAAATTCACCTTTTATTAATGAGATAAATGTATTTTCTTATAATATCTCTGAAGCTTCTGATTGGAATACACGTTTTTATGATAATGAGCCCTTACATCCAGGTAGGTAATCTCAACTGAGCAAAGTAATTGAGCTTTTAATACAATTTCTCTTGCCTGTGTCAAATAACTAATTATTTCTCCCTGAAAATGAAGGTGAAGTTGAATCAAATTACATTATTTGTAAAGGTATAAAGAATGACTTTGAGTTAAAGAGCAGTTGCTGATAGCCCTCTAAACCCCTTCTACATCCTTAAAAATCATCTAAATAAAATTAAACTTTTGGAATTACTTGAACATAAATGTGCAGGATAAGAGCCTTTTAACTTCAAGAGAACTTGGGATTTAGTGAAGTGCTAATGAACAGTTTGTGAACCAATAGTAAGTCTGCCAACAGTTTTAATAATGTCCCTGAAATCCTGGGGCATTTCTCTTCTCGCAACATGATTATTATAAGGTTGTACTTTCTTTCAGTGACTTCCCCAAGGTTTAAATGTTTCCTTCTCTAACATTTATAAGACATTTTCAACATACTAGCACTAATAGCTTTGCCAGCCTCAGAAAGTAAGTGATATTTTCCTGTCAATTGCTACTGTGGAATTCTATTAGCTATGTCTTGGCATTATTTCTAAGAGCTTTTATTTGTCATTTTAAATGTGTAGATTTTCCTCTTACTGATAAAGATAGGGACAGCATTTATATATATATACATATATATATATATATATATATATATATATATATATATATACACACATACACACACACACACACACACACATATATATATATATACATATATATATACACACATACACACATACCACACACACACACACACACACACACACACACACACACACTGAATGGCCAGATTATGATGATCTCTGAACGCATAATAATCTGGCCTCTCTCTCTCTCTCTCTCTCTCTCTCTCTCTCTCTCTCTCTATATATATATATATATATATATATACACATACATACACATACACACACACACACACACACACACATACATATATATTAGAGGCCCGGTGCATGAATTCATGCATGGGTGGGGTCTGGCCAGCCTGGCCAGGGGGAGGGGACATGGGCAGTTGGCCAGCCTGCCTGCTAGTTGAACTCCTGGTCGAGGGGACAATTTGCATATTAGCCTTTTATTATATAGGATATACACTGAGTGGCCAGATTATTATGCATTCAGAGATCATAATAATCTGGCCACTCAGTGTGTGTGTGTGTGTGTGTGTGTGTGTGTGTGTGTGTGTATGGATAAAATTCATAATTCTATATTAAGTTATAGAATTCAATTTTTAGATATTGAGATCAGCAGGAAAATGTGGACTGAGGGACTTGCTATATTGTTTTAGATCAATGTTAACACTTAAAAGGAATTTAGTATGTAGAACCATTGACATTAACTAAAATTTCATTGCAGAAAGTAGAGAAAGTGTGAGAGGCAGGGAAATTTTTGAACTGTTGCATAAGTATATAATGAAGGAGTACAGATATTTAATACTATACCAGATATTTAGTTGATGGGTTAATTAAAACCACAAACTTTCAAAATGCCATCGATTTAAACAACCTATGACTCTGTCAGCTGCAAGCATGTCAATAATTATATCTTAGCATACAGTTCTGAAAGTTTTCATTGGCAAAAAAACCCCACAATGGTGTGTGTCTGAATATCTGAGACCCATGTATGCACAAAAGACAATCAAATATAGTGGTTGAAAGAATGAATTTTGGAATCAGAGGGAGGGTTCTAATCCAGGTTTGGACTCTTACATATTCTGAAACTTTAAGTAAGTGACACTCTTTTTTTTTTTTAAAGTATAGCTTTTATTGATTTTTTACAGAGAGGAAGAGAGAGGGAGAGAGAGTTAGAAACATTGATGAGAGAGAAACATCAATCAGCTGCCTCCTGCACACCCCCAACTGGGGATGCGCCCGCAACCAAGGTACATGCCCTTGACCGGAATCGAACCTGGGACCCTTGAGTCTGCAGGCCGACGCTCCATCCACTGAGCCAAACTGGTTAGGGCGTGACACTCTTTACGCCTCTCAGTTTTGATGCTTTAAAATAAGAATAATAGCCCTAACCTATTTGCCTCAGTGGATAGAGCGGAGGCTCATGGACTGAAGGGTCCCGGGTTCAATTCCAGTCACGGGCATGTATTTTGGTTTTGGGCTTGATCCCCAGTAGGGGGGCATGCAGGAGACAGCTGATCATCTCTTATCAATGTTTCTAACTCTCTGTCTCTGTAAAATTCAAAATATATTTTAAAAAATAAAACAGGAATAATAATTTCTAACTCATAGGGTGGAGTATCAAAGTGTTAAAAAAAAAAGTACCTTGTGTGTAATAGGTACTAAACAGTAGAAATAATGGTTACTGTTTTGAATGATATAGGGTTTAGTCAACCTTTGTATGATGGAGTGGAAATATCATACCCATTTTCATTTTAATAAAAATCATTTTTCTAGGAAATAAATGCAGAAGGTCTATGACTCAGATATTCAAATTTAAAAAATAGACTTTTGGATTACTATATAGAGCCTTATTGTAACCCTTATAAAATATATACATTATATTCTTTACTGTATAACAAACCTTAACATGTCAGTTATAAACTTACTTGGACAATGGATGATAAAGAATTCTGAGCTTTCTGCTAGGAAGCTGAATATCATTGCCACAAGTCAAACATTCAAGAAAGATGACCCAACTACAGTATGGTGCCACTTTTTGAAGTAATTGCTACTCTGGCTCCTAGATTACAATGCTCATTTCTGGACTGCTGACTCTATCCATCCTAAATGCAGTGGTATGCTTGTCAACTGGCTCTCTCAATGACAACTACTTTACCAAAAATGATAATGATAACAGCAAAAACCCAGACTTGTAGCATTTATCAATTTTCATGGTGTAAATATTTCCACCATGGCTGATTTCAACTAATTCCTAAATATTTAATAATCACCTTTTCAGTAGGAGCTAGCTCCTCACAACACTGCACAAAAATTCTGTTCTGCTCACTGCAGTAACAAATTTTTTTGAGGACCCTGCCTGCTAGCCCATTCCTGTCTCTCATGGGAAGCTCTTTGCACCCACCCTGCTCAGGGATGCGAGACAGGCTTACTGTGTCTCAATATGAGAACTAAATTTGATCCTCATCTCAAAATTTAAAACTAATGGGAGGAGTTAATATTATTTCCCTTATTGGAATATTAAAGTGAGTACAAATTCTTGGGCACAAATTACATGGACCCACATAAGAGAAAAAGTCAGTTAATTACTTCTTTGGAATTTATGTTCATGGACCTTCATGGAAATTGAACATGCAAAGACATATATAAAAGATGTTTCTTTGGGTATTTATGATTCTGAGCAGGGAGCAATTTATCTGCATATATAGACACTATGCACACACACACTATATATGTCCATATATATAAAAAGCCAGGGGCCGTCACGATCGAAATAACTGAACAGGCTGTGTGGGGTGACCAGGCTGGCAGGGGGCTTAGTGAGGGACGGCCAAACAACTGAACAGCAGGCTGCATGGGGCGACCAGGCCGGCAGAGGGGATAGTTAGGAGCAACCAGGCCATCGGGTAGAGGCAGTTAGGGGTGATCAGGCTGGTGGGGGGACAGTTAGGGGCAATCAGGCTTGCAGGGGGGGGCAGTTAGGGGCAACCAGGCTGGTGGGGGGGGCAGTTAGGGGTGATCAGGCCAGCAGGCAGGTGAGTGGTTAGGAGCCAGTGGTCCAGGATTGTGAGAGGATGTCTGATTGCCGGTTTAGGCCCGATCTAAACTGGCAGTCGGACATCCCCCGAGGGTTCCCAGTTGGAGAGGGTGCAGGCTGGCTGAGAGGACCCTCTCCTGCACCCCCTCCCCCATGCATGAATTTCATGCACCGGGCCTCTAGTCTCTATATAATTATGTATGCATAATTTTATTCTATATAATAAAAGCCTAATATGCAAATCGACCAAACAGCAGTACAACTGGTGGAATGACCGGTCGCTATGATGTGCACTGACCACAGGGGGCAGACACTCAAGCAGGAGCTGTCTCCAGCCTGCAGGCCACCCAAGGAGGGTGCCAGTGGGGGCCCCAATTGCCACCCCCTCCCCCGGTTGCCCTGCAGAGGGAGGTGGGGGATGGGGCAGCCGGCGAGTGGGGGGCAGGGCTGGCAAGCAGGAGGTGCCAGGCCAGCCAAGGCAGGTGCCAGCAGGAGGCCCCCCCCCCCCCCCCCGATCATCCCAGTGGTCACCCCACAGAAAGTCCTGATCACCAGCCAGGCCTAGGGACCCTACCCAGGCACAAATTTCATGCATTGGGCCTGTAGTCCTATATAATAAAAGGGTAATATGCAAATTGACTGGTGGAATGATTGGTCACTATGTTGCACATTGACCACCAAGGGGCAGACGCTCAATGCAGGAGTTGCCCCCTGGTGGTCAGTGCATTCCCACAGGAGAGTGCTGCTCAGCCACAAGCTGGGCTGACAGCTGGAGAGCGCAGTAGCCTGCCTCCGCGGCAGTGCTAAGGATGACTGACTGCAGCTTACATGGGGAGCAGGGTAAGCCATCAGTCGGACATCCCCTGAGGGCTCCCGGACTGCAAAAGGGCACAGGCCAGGCTGAGGGACCCCTCCCAACCCCCTGTGCATGAATGTTGTGCACTGGGCCTCTAGTATATATATAATATTCCATGGTAATAATTGAATTAACTATAAACACAGACCTTTATCAATCTGATATGTTTATAATTCTTACATTTATAAATATCATTAAATAACTTGTGAATATATTTTACCTTTTTCTTGGTTAAAGTATTGATGCTATTTTGGGGAGCAAATTAGCAGTAAATTGCTGATGTCTGATGTAAAACAATGTTCATTTTAAAGAGATATAATTGAAATAATTGAACCTTTCATTATAGTTGAATTTTTCTCTTGTCTCTTTTTAATATTTTCAGCAGTAACCGTAGATTACAGAATTAATTTCTTTTACATTTTGTGGTTTGATTAAATGCCCTTAAATGTCCTAGAGAGAGAATTGAAAATAAACCATCCAGTTCCTTTAAAATCCTGGAGTTGATTTCCTGACAGGGCTTTCTTTCTAGGTTGGCTTAGTGGAAATGTTAGGGGTATTGTTAGGGGCAGAAATAGAATATTGGGGACCAGCTATAGTTATAAGTAGTATTAATCATGCTCTGTTAACCGTGATTGTTTTGTTCTGATTAAAGAAAGTCCATTCCAACCTGGCTGGGAGTTGCATGCGGGACCTGGAAATGCGTCTGTCCTCTATATCCGGAAGCTGCCTATTATCATAGAAAGATTAAAAACCTTTGCAAACCCCCAGCCCTTTGCATACCCCCAGGTCTTTGCATTGCCTGTAAACTGTCAATTTTGCTTACCTATTCTTATACTACCTTTTGCCTATTTTCCCATGTAATCTTTGTCCTTCTACCCAATATAAGCAGCTAACTTATGGTGGGGGGCAGAGCAGATTTTTTTGTGGTTGACCTGCTGCTCTTCCATACTGCTGGCATTATTGGAATAAATGCTCATATATGATTCAATCCTATATCTGCTGAATTGGCTCAAGTAGTGACAGTCAGCCCAGACCCATTGATTGTCTGATTACAGTATGGATTTGAGAGAACAAAGCTTAGTCTATACTCCTTTTGTACAGAATTAGAGATTATTTCAGTTATCATTCACACATCTGTATTAAACACCTACATTATGCAAAGCACTGGACTGGGAATTTGGGAGTGGTGTCTGCAGCAGTGTTTGGGGCTTTAGTCTCCCATGAGAAGTCTTGAACTTCGTACAATAGACAAGTGCACAGATTTGTGGTCGCTATTATTGTAACCCCACAATTGCTACTGCAGAACTTCACCATATGTCAAAACTTCCTTACTCTGCTAGTTATGCCAAGTTATTTTAAGACACTGATTGGTGATAAATAGCAGAACTCAATGGAGAATCTCGAGGAGGAAAAAGGTGCACATAGGAAACAGGTGAAACCAGAACGGAGAACCAGTTATGCTTCTTGTTTCAACTTCCCTATCTCTGTAATAATGCAAAGAATCTTCAGCTTTACAAAAGGAAGATGAGAGTTAAAAATGTATAGTATCAAAGAGCCAGAAAATAGTCAGACTTAAATATGAATTTTGGTTAAACTCCCCTGGGAGAGAGCAGTTTCTATAACTTGGTGCAGGTCTCAGTATGAGCTGAAGAAATGAAACATTGCAAAAGGAAGAGAGAGGATCGATTATTTTTGTGAAGCTGTTAATAGTCATTCTATATAATAAAACCCTAATATGCAAATCAGTCAAATGGCGGAATGACCAGTCACTATGACACACACTGACCACGAGGGGGCAGACGCTCAACACAGGAGCTGCCCCCTGGTGGATAGTGTGCTCCCACAGGGGGAGTGCCACTCAGCCAGAAGCTGGGCTCACGGCTGGCGAGCGCAGTGGTGGTGGTGGAAGCCTCTCCCACCTCCACTGCAGATGGGCCATAAGGAGTGAGGGTTCCTGGACCACGAGAGCCCCGGACTGTGAGAGGAATGTCTGACTGCTGGCTTAGGCCCGTTCTTCCTGAGGGGTTCCGGACTATGAGAGGGTGCATGCTGGACTAGTAGTAAATAAGTTTCCTCTGAAGCAAGAGTCTCTGCTACAGGAAAGAAAGGCAGCATCTCAGAAAATAGAGGTGAGAAGAATTTAAGAATAAAAGAAGTTACCTTGGCTTGGCTGGTGCAGCATCAGCCCATATACCCGTAGGTGGTAGGTTCAATTTTCAGTCAGGGCCCATACCCAGTTTTCAGCTTGGGGCACATGTGGGAGGCAACTGATGGAAGTTTCTCTCTCACATTGATGTTTCTTTTTCTCTCCCTTTCTCTCTTTAAGATAAACAAATATATATATTTTTAATTTATATTAAAAAAGTAAAATGAAAAAATATTCTAGGTTATTTTAAATTTGATTTTTGGGAGTCTGAATAGCTGTAATTCTTATACACATAGCTGTAGTTTAGTATCAGGAAGAGAAAAACAGAAAGAAACTGGAAGTCTTGTTATTAAACCCTTTTCAATGTTATTTTTTTTGCTACAGCATTGTTTTTTGATCTATAGATTTTCATCCTTATTTTGCCATTAAATTAAAGAGTAAAACTATGTGTGGATTATAATGCAATATGCCTGGACCCCATCTTCAAATTGTAGGAGAACTTTAAAGTGAGATGAGGTGTTTTAACTACTACATCCCAAATTTAAACTCATATGTTGTAATTCACAAGGAAAAAAATACTCATGATGCCCAGGCCTCTATGCAAGGCAGGAGCCAATGCAGGCTTACTCAGGTCATTTGGTGAGATATTTTCAAGGCCACTGATCCAGTCTAGAGAAGGAAACTAATATTTACTGAGTACTTACTAGATTCCGTGATAAAGTACTAATATATCTGAACAACAGCTCTATGGAGAAGGCCATGAAATCATAGCTACAGAAAAAAGGAATTAAATGTTTGGAGAAGTGAAGCAGTGTGACAGATTGCACAGCTAATAATGGCAGGTCCATATGGGCTTTACTGCAAATGCCAGTGCTGCCCACTGGAGAAGGCTGCCCTTCTAGCAGGTGCACAGGTGTCAGCTAATGGGCTTGACAATGCTCTTTGCAGACATTGGTTTATTAGATTCTGGGAGGTAGGTATTTTTATTTTACTAAAGCTAGGTATGATTATGCAACTTACTATAAGCTCCAAGTGGCAGAGCTAGTACTTAGATTCATATCCAGTGTTGGTCATTGACATATTTATGATTCTACAGGTACGTCTTAGCAGCATAGGTTATCAAAAGCTAAGATTACAAGGTTTTCTGTCCATTAAAATCTTAGGGTCAATTATGAATAACTTGTGGACACAGACAACTATGGTGAGGGACTGGGGGGAGGGGGAGGATAGGAATGGGCTGGAAGAGGTTAATGGGGAGAAAGGGAAACCTGTGTAAGACTTTCAACAATAAAGATTTTAAAAAAAATCTTAGTGTCAATTGGTTCCCTAAATTGGCTTTATATAACCTCATATCCCTTCCCTCCCCTCCCCTCTTCTCCTCTCCTCTCCTTCCTCATTCCTTCCCCTCCTCTCCCCTTCCCTTCCCATCCTTTCCCTTCTCTTATCACAGATGCCCAGGGATTTGACTGATTTAGCTACTTTTAAGGCACCGCTATGATTTATTTCTTTCAAGAGCCAAAAATAAAACAGTTCATAAGTTTTAAATTACATGCCATTCTGAGTAGGGTGATGAAATCTCAAGACATCCTGCTCCATCCAACCAGGGGCATGAATCAGCCCTTTGTCCAGCACATCCACACCATATACTCTATTTGTTCTTAGTCATTTAGTAGCTGTCTCAATTATTAGAGAAAGAGAAAGACCACATTCACATAACTTTTAATCCAGTATACTATTATGATTGTTCCATTTTATTAGTTCTTGTTAATTTCTTACCATGCCTAATTTATAAATTAAACTTTGTCATAGGCATGTATGTATAGGAAAAACCCCACAGTATGTATAGGGTTCAGTACTATCTGTGTTTCAGACATCCACTGAGGATCTTAGAAAGTACCCTCCCTCCCCAGGATAAGGGGGGACTACTGTATTCTGACTATTCCAACCCCTGCCCTCAAAGCAGTGGCTGGCATCAAAGGCATGACATTGAAGGTGAATGAAGGGTGGGTTCCGGAGGTGCCAAATAAAAACACAGCAAATTCCTGGAGAGGGAGAACTGGGCTCATAGCAAATATTTCCTAGAAATAGGGTGCCTTTGAATGGGGAACTGGAATGGGAAATTTCCCCATCCCTCTAGTCACTAAGTGTTATGAATAGAGGCTTGAAAGTGTGATATTTTACAGAATTTATTTTTTCCTTTGCAATATTCAGGCTTAATGGCTATTCGTTATATATCCTTCTTTATAAGCCAATTATAAGTTGTGACCTCTTTGACTCAAAATGTATTCACTTGAATTATTAATACTTTGGCTTGTGGAAGTTCCTGGCCTTCTGAAATGTCAGAGATTTCCCAGGTTTTAAAGTATGGTCTGCCCTCTCTTTCCTACTTCTATCATCTATATTCTTTCCTTCTTTCTTTTGGACAAATTCTTCTTTGTCCCAAATCTTTGCATTAACAGATAGGCTTTGCAGAGATTCTCACCCTATGACTTAAAAGACTTCTCTCAACAAAAGTACATTCTGCTTAAGGGGATTTCTTGTAGCAGCTGCTAGAACGATACTTTCTCCATCTATATATATAAAAGCCAAGCTAAAGGAATGATGGAATGACAGGTCACTATGACATACACTACAGCAGCCAACTAGCCCAATCGGGGCCCCAATCAGCGCCCCCAACTTCCCGTGGCCCCTCCCCCTGGTTGGCCTCACCCCTGACTGGCTCTCCCCACTCCGGCTGGCCCAGTCCTGACCAACCTCCCACCCTAAACAGGGCCAGGGCCAGCTGGCCAACCTCCTGCGTCCCCTCCCCCACTGGCCTGGCACTGATGACCACCATCAGGGCGGGCCAGCCAGACCCCACCAGTGCATGAATTTTTGCACTGGGTCTCTAGGATTTTAGTAAAGTTGACTCACTTTTTGAATCTCATCTTTAGGAACTGCAGATGGGAATGGGCCAGTTTAACCTAAGGTTAGGTATGATGGTATTTCTGCAATAGCTATTTACCTGGCTCCACCCCTGTTCCATTCTTTGCCCTGTGGTACCCAGGAAGGTGGGCCTCCATGGGCTGCATTAGTTGGGCTCTTTGTACCCTAGGGGGCTTCCAATTGGGTCTAACTAGTAGGAGACATCAGGCATAATTTCAGAATTAGAAGAAAAAAAGAAGTTAGGTAGTTATTCCTTCTTATCTTTCTTTGCATGCTGTGGTCTGACAGTGGCTGCATTCCTTTAAGGCAGGGGTGGGGAATGTTTTTTTCAGCCAAGGGCCAGTTGGATATTTATAATATCACTGGCAGGCCATACAAAATATCAACTTAAAAATTAGCCTGCTATATTTGGTCAAGCATTTAATTAACTCACCCCTAATGCTTTGGCAGGGCCAGACCAAATGATTTTGCAGGCCTTATATGGCTCATGGGCCAGATGTTCCCCACCCCTGCTCTAAGGATATATATTCTGTTGGGAAATACCAGTATAGCTGTAGCTTTTCACAGGCTCTAGTAACACCATTACCTTTCTTGTGCCTTCAGAATTAATGATGGCTAGTCCCTGACTGCTTAACCACCCCTTTTTGGTTCCGTTAAAATTTCCCAAACCTGTGCATTAGTTATCCCATCAAGTTTTCTTCAGCTAAGCTTTTATGAGTATACCAACTATTTCTTGTTGGGAGCATGACTGATAAGAGTTTGAATTTCTGAGACTGACAGCACTATCTGCTACCTCTACAAAGACCAGAGAACTTCCAGTTATGAAGGTAACACGCCAGCTGCCAGATGCCAGCTCCAGAAGCATGTCATGCCGCAGTGACCAGTAAGATGCTGATTCTGGAGTTTTTTCCATAGCTGGGGACTCCAGAGCCACACTGGCCATGGCTGCCATCCACCCCATCTAGATACAACCTTTTTGTGTAATTCAATTCTGAATGAAAGTCTCGCATAGGCGCATCTGATGGTGGGCTTTAAATCACCTGTAATCACTTAAGCCACAAGGGAGGCTGAAAAATTTTTCTTTGGATATTTCTGTTTGGGGAAGGATTTATACATATATCCAAACATGGCAAGGTGTTCAGAAAAATTGGGACCTGTACTTGTTATTTTTCTTATTCTTTAGCTATCATGTTTATTCAATGGACTCCACTCATGTTTAACCTTAAGTTTTTCCTTTTTTTCTCCCCAATTTCTCTTCACTTGGTCCTATTGCTCATTCTTTAGTACTTTCCTTTTGGTGTTGAATAGTCTCAGAGGCTCCTCCAGCAGCCACCATTTAAAAACGCCTCTTCACGCTAGACTTAGAGCTCCAGTATGGTTGAGGCTTAGCTTCTATCTTCATTGAGGACTCAGGAATGCTCTTTCCTTGTCAAGTAAAGACATAAATAGAAGACCCAGGGAATATGTAGAGCAGTGGTTTTCAAAGTGTGGTAGGAGGAGACCTTCGAGTCCCTGAGATCCTCACAGGAGGTCCATGAGATTTTTTTTTCTACTTACATATCACCACAAGGCTGAATTTCTTTATATACTTCAATTAAAATAATATATCATCACAGATTGACTGCAGAAGCTGATATGAGAATTCAGCTCTGTTAAGTCAGACATTGAAGAGTTTTGAAACAGTAAACAATGTCATTCTTCTCACAATTTTTTTGTTTGTTTTGGAAAATATAGTTATATCTATATTTATTGTTATTTTAAGTAAGTAAACATTTAATAATATAATCTATCCAATATAATCTATAATAATAAAAGCATAATATGCTAATTAGACCGGATGTCCTTCCTTCATGACAAAGCCACAGCGGGCAATGGCCGCTGCAGAGGCGGTAGAGGACCCTGGCCGCAGCGGCGACGAGTGGGGGCCAGGACCAAGGCCCTTGCATGAATTTCGTGCATTGGGCCTCTAGTATTAAATAATTTACTAAGTAGTTAAATAAACAAATACTTAAAATTTTCTCAGTTTTACTTTCTTATAGAGTGAATATTAGTAGATAGAATCCACATAAACAAAATCTCTTAGGGCAGTGGTCGGCAAACTCATTAGTCAACAGAGCCAAATATCAACACTACAACGATTGAAATTTCTTTTGAGAGCCAAATTTTTTAAACTTAAACTTCTTCTAATGCCACTTCTTCAAAATAGACTTGCCCAGGCCATGGTATTTTGTGGAAGAGCCACACTCAAGGGGCCAAAGAGCCACATGTGGCTCGCGAGCCGCAGTTTGCCGACCACGGTCTTAGGTCTTCAATTTTTAAGAGTTTAAAGGGGCCGTAAGGACCAAATATTTGAGAACCTCTGATGTAGAATGTTGTTTTTTTTAGTCTTACTGGATACAAACTTGGTAATATAAAATAGGCTTTTCTATGACAATTACATTTTGGAGGCACAAAAATAATTTAAAACACAATTTCGTTCTTATCAGTGGCCCATGTGCTCTAATTTTTATCATACTTATTAGTCCTCCAAATCCTCAAAAGATAAAGTAATCAAGAATATCAGAAATCTCAGATTCCCCATTTAATCAAATCAAATCAATCTATTAAAAGTAGTCAGGGAAAATATGTCAGACCTTCATTTGAACTGTTCAGTTGGACAATTTCTTTAAGTCCACATAACCTTCATAATATTACCTGTATCTCTACAAATTAGATCACAAATTTCAGTTAAAACAAAATTTAAAATCCATTACATGGGCATAGCTTTAATTTACTTGATTTGTCTCCTCTCTTGTTGAATAAAGTGTAACTAGCTGCTATTCCAGTTATTAACCAATACCTTTACCAGTTAGTCCAGTATTTCTTGTCAAAATCCCAGAATATGATATCAATAAAAAAGCAGATGCATATGGTAAATTTAGAGTTGTCCTTTATCTTTTCTTTACAAACTCCATTGTTGAGCAGGTGTGATGTCCCTAAACTGTTTGCATGAATTAAACAGCCATGTCAGTGTCACTAACTTTACATCATATGGCATTGTATACTCAAATAATGATGATGGAGAGAGAAGAGGGATTACATAATAAAAAGATTGACCCAAATTATATTCTGGTAGGGCCTACCAATTATGGCTGGACACATGGCTGTCCACAAGCAGTTATGTATGCTCATGTGACTAAGTTATTACCAATGGAATGTGAATTTAAGGGATATTAGAATCCATAAGGATTCCATGAGGCCATTTCACTAGTTTGATCCCCTGAATAACTGTGTAGCAGATTCCATCTCTAAATTACTACATGAAGAAACAAACTGCTATCTTGTTGAACTTTTTGCATTTCAATTTCCTTTGTTACAACAGCTTGGACTTCAACTAATGCAAATTCAGAATAAATTATAGAATTTCAACATAACATCTCTAGGCTAATGAATGTAGGCAATTAAAATTATATTAAAAGGTCCAAATAATAGACTTGATTAAATTAATCTTATAATTAAACTTGTTTATTCTCTTATCTACCAATAGGGTTTAATAATAAAAGTATTAGTAATTGTGAACATGTCAACTCCAGAGCTATGCATAAATAGATATTAAAATTCCAGGTTCTAAGAACACCTGAGTCCATTATAATCCACTTAAATTGAATTTAATTCTCTGTGGCTATTTCACAGGCTTATTTAACTCACCTTGGGAAGAAAATCTTAAGAGTGAAATTTTTCTAAAACTTCCCTACACCTTCCTTACCCCAACACATACACAAAGATGGAATGCTGCTGTTTTTCATCCCTCATACTGGATGTTAAGGCTTCATCCAGTATGAGGGATGAAAAACACGGCTCCTTCCTCTGGGGAATAGTCTGGCTTACTGAACTTCAGTCTGTGAACCTTTAGGAAGATAGACTCAAGGTAGAGAAGTTTTCAGTTCCTGGAAACATGCAAAAAACAAGAAAATAGAGCTCTTGACAGGAAGGCCCAGATACCAGTGACAGTCAGGGCAGAGGCCCTCAACATTTTAACTGGTGGGATGTATTTGATAGTCTCATGTCTGACACTATCATGTGCTCACTGAGCAGTGTCATTAGCATTTTACTAGTCATAACCTCTTCTCTTTCTCTCCTTTTCATGAAAACATGTCAGAAAGCAAGTGAGAATAATCTTTTTTAAAAAATATATTTTATTGATTTTTTACAGAGAGGAAGAGAGAGGGATAGAGAGTTAGAAACATCGATGATAGAGAAACATCGATCAGCTGCCTCTTGCACAACCCCTACTGGGGATGTGCCCGCAACCAAGGTACATGCCCTTAACCGGAATCGAACCTGGGACCTTTCAGTCCGCAGGTCGACGCTCTATCCACTGAGCCAAACCGGTTTCGGCCAAGTGAGAATAATCTTATTAGGCCAGTAATATCACATGTGCTCTAATTTAGTACACTACTAAAATATTTAAAATTTAATACTTTTAGTTATTATCAGCTCCAAATTATTTTTTATATTTTTCAATAATTGAAATAACCATCATGTTGTCAAATCCTGTGACTGAGTTCCAGACTAGGTAGATTCTGAGGTTTTAAACACAGAGTCAAAGAATTCCCAATTAATTCATTCTCAGTATTAGGAAAATCAATGTTGCAGTTTTTAGGGTTTAAAGCTTATAAATGAAATTGCCTGCCAAATTTATGTTGTTTACACATAAAATGGTTTTGTTTCAATCTCTTTCATACAGTGATTGGTGGCATTTAAAATGTGAAATAATATATATATATCTATATCTATATATATAAAAGCCTAAGTGACCATCTGACCATTGAACCGTCTGACCATTGAATCATCCAACTAGTAGCTATGACATGCATTGACCACCAGGGGGCAGATGTTCTGACCAGTAGCTATGACACTCACTGACCACCAGGGGGCATATGCTTAACGCAGGAGCTGCCAAGCTGCGGTGACTTGGCAACTGCGGTTCTTGGGTGACACACCTGAAACCAAAGAGAAGGGAGCCCAATTCTGGGGTGCATCACCCGAGAATCACCCTCTCACAATCCGGGACCCTTTGGGGTATGTTGGAGAGCCAGTTTTGGCCCCATCCCCGCAGGCCAGGCCAAGGACCCACATGTGCATGAATCTGTGCACCAGGCTTCTAGTATTATATAATATACATATAAAATGTGAAGGTTCAAGAAACAATACTAATGAGGCAATTCAAATGTTGAACAATGGGCTGTGTTCAATGAATGTTTAAATTCTGGGAGTCTGTATTTTTGATAAATTATTTCAGTTCTCTTTGCTATCTGATTTTAAAATGTCATTCATTTAAAAATGGCATTATACTTTTACCTTCAAATAAAAATGAATTTGTATCTACCTTCTATAAATTAAAGCCTATGAAGTACTTAAGTAGGATAAGGCTAGCCCAGATTAGCCTCTTATTTTGTGCTCCCCATGTCACCTTATCCTTTCCATTTTCTAACACTTATCACAACGGCCATAACTGATGTCCATGGGGACAGTAACTATGCCAGTCTGTCTCATTCCTCTATTCCCAGCAATTAGCACAATGGCTGCCACACAGCTAATTTCCAGTAAACAATGAATTGGAGTAAATCTAATTGATCAGAATTAGGTCTTCAATAAATATCTCTTGAATGACTAAGATTCCGTTATCTGGAAGAGTTCATAGTTTAATAAAAGCAACAGGGAACTCAGATTCAAAACAGTAAATTCAGTTATGCTCTGTTAGAAGGTTGAGCTGTAGTCTTTCCTTAGCCTCTCATGGACCAAATGCTAGGCCCTCATGTTCTCTTTCCTACGCCCCATAGATTGGAGCTAGTTGGATAAACAAATCTAGGTTTTTATTTTGGTGTCTGATAAGTTGGATATTTGAAATCATAAAATTAAGTTAGTCATTACATTTTTGTGCCTCTCAATTTCCTTTCTCTAAAATTAGGGGATTGTGTGACATCTCTGTCATTTATGGATGGGAAGTTGTTGGCCACATGAGCTTTGACTGCTCAGTCCCTCTGTGGAGATCCCTCTGGCAGAAGAAGGCACTAAATATAGAATTCTTCTGGGTTCTAGTTCCTCAATTTTCAAATGTATTAAGCTTAAAACTCATAGTTACAACTCAGATATGAGACATGTAACCTTATTTCTCTGCAAGTGAACTCAACCTGTCTCTGGGTCCTGTTTTGTGTGGAGTAGGTGATTAATTTCTTTTAAGACTATGGCCCTTCCAGTTTTCTCAGTCCTATCCAGATTATATTAGTCTCTTTTTAGTAAATACTCAAGCTTTTAGGGTTTCTCTCCACCTCCTTTTCTTTTTCTCCTCCCAGGAATTTTCTTTCCAAATAGACTGAGTCTCTTAAGGGGAAAATGGCTCTTTACAACCATTCTCTAGGTAAAAGTGTTTTCACACTCAAGGTATGGTGTATATGGTACTGACAGTTGAGGGGAGATGAATACCTTTAATGAATTTTTAAAACAGTTTTATTCTTGTGATATAAAGAATGATTGTGGTAGTGAATTGAAAAAGAATCTTCTGAACTTTATGTTTAAGCAATAGGTAGGGTTATTTTTGAGATATCTGAAAAATCCTATTTAAATCATAGTAAGGAAAGGCAAGGAGAGTACCATAATATCAGAGCTATTAAAACATTCCAGAAGAGTTTATAGACCACTTAGTTAATAACCAAATATAAAAATATGAGCAGCAAGAAATCTTAAGTAATTTTAATTGTCAAAATTCTACAAGTAGATTTTAACATTTGGATACCGATTATATAAACATACTTGAATTAAGCACATTTAATATATTGGGTGGGGCAAAAGTATTACAGTTGTGAGTACATGAAACATAGAATTTGTTCTTGTATTATTTGTGAATTATTATATTACTTTTCATGTGAACAACTGTAAACCTACTTTTGCCCCACCCTGTATTAATGGGATTTATAGTCTATAACTAAGCATATACAGGCATACTTTGGAGATATTGCGGGTTTGTTTGCAGACCACCAAAATAAAGTAAATCACATGAATTTTTTGGTTTCACCAGTGAGCTCGGTAGCATGCAATACTGTTTGATAGCATTTTACCCACGTTCGTCTTTCAAAATTGGAGTCGATCATCTCAAACCCTGCCACTGCTTTATCCAGTAAGTTTTTGTAATATTCTAAATCCTTTGTTGTCATTTCAACAATCTTCCCAGCATCTTCACCGGGAGTAGTTTCCATCTCAAGAAACCACTTTCTTTGTTCATCTGTAAGAAGTAGCTTCTATTAAAGTTTGTTCCTGAGATTGCTGCAATTCAGTCACATCTTCAGGCTCCACTTCTAACTCTATTTCTCTTGCTATTTCCTCCATATCTGCAGTTACTCCCTCTACTAAAGACTTGAATTCCTCAAAGTCATCCATGAGGGTTAGAATCAACTTCTTCCAAACTCCTGCTGATGTTGATATTTTGACCTCTTCCAATGAATCATGAGTGTTCTTCCTGACGTCTAGAATGTTGAATCCTTTTTCAGAAGGTTTTCAATTTGCTCAACTCAGGGTTGCCACAAATCTTCAATTTTTAAAAAGCAAAATATTTGTGAAGTGCAATAAATTGAAGTACAATAACATGAGGTATGCCTGTCTAATAAATACTTCATATGAGTGCAGTGTAAGTATAGGAGGATAATGTATGCTCTAACCTCTTTTCAAATTCCACTACCTCAGGTGGAAACTTTTCTTTCTTCTAATATCTCAAGCACTGTCCTTAGATGATAGAGTCATACAAAAACTTTATGGGAGAAATAGGTAGAAAAAAAGAGTGATTTTCATTGTTCTGAAGGGACAATAGAATGAAATCTATTAGAATGAAATAGAGGACAAGGAGAGAAGACTAACTTTAAAGAGCAGAGGCCAAGATTTCTTTCTTTTCTTTTAAAAAATATTTACTAATTTTAAGAAAATAGAAATGTATCTGTAGTATCCTCTCTTCAGTTCGTAAATCTTCAATCAGTGGAGCTCACTCAATATTCAACAGTTTTTAGAAATGTGGTCTTAGGTAATGGCATTTTAGCTGATTAATTTTCAAGTGGTATGGGTTCTATATTAGGTGTTGAACTATGTATATGTCAATTACTCAGATGCAAATGAGGGGAAAATTCAAGGAGTTTAGATGAAGACTCTACTTAGGTGATAATCTTTTAAAACCCCTAGATGTCACTCATATAAAACTCTGTTGCTAGTTAGTAATAGCTTTAGGAATGCTTAAATAATTTTACATTTATTATAGACCATGCCATTTTATGTTCTAACATCCTATATAATAAAAGCCCAGCAACCATAATGACCGGAAAGACCGCTCAACCAGTTGATATGAGGTGCATTGACCACCTCTTGGTTCCTCCCCCCAACCCTGCCCCTCAGGCTCTGATCGCAGCATGGTGAATGGGGAACCACGGGGAACCAGGTGGGTGGTAGCAGGTGGGACTGGGGACTGGTGAATGGGGGAGGGGGGCAGGGGGGGAGAATGGCCGACCTCTTGGTCCCTCCCCCCGGCCCGCAGGCTCCAATGGATCAGTGGATGGCGTACGGGGGAACTGGGTTGGGTGGTGCGGCGGGGCATGGCTGGGACTGGCAAGCGGGTCGGAAGGCCGACCTCTTGGTCCCTCCCCCTGGCCCACAGGCTCCGATTCATCAGTGGTGGCGGCGGGGCGGGCTGGGGACTGGTGAATGGGCAGAAGATGGCCCTGATTGAAGGCTAGGCCTAGGGACCCTACCCATGCATGATTTCATGTGCTGGGCCTCTAGTTTATTATATATGCTTATCTAATTTCTATTCAGGAGACCTTGATGATGGGATTATCACAAAAAAGCCAAATATTTTTTATATATTTTTATTGATTTCAGAGAGGAAGGGAGAGGGAGAGAGAGATAGAAACATCAATGATGAGCGAGAATCATTGACAGGCTGCTTCCTGCACACCCCAAACTGGGGATCGAGCCCACAACCTGGGCATGTGCCCTGACCGGTAATCAAACTGTGATCTCCTCCTTTATAGGTTGACACTCAACTACTGAGCCATGCCAACTACTGAGCCATGCCAGCTGGGCCTGAGTGGTTTAATCTCAGCTGAAGGCCCTCAGAGGACTTTTTTAGAGGGACAGTAATTATCAATCCAAATAAAGTTAAGCTTATTTTTACAATTTCTAAAAACAAAAAAACAAAACCTCAACTTATGACAAATAGGTAACATTTTCCTAGAAATATTCCACACCTGGGTAGCTTTTCCACAGATTTCAGGTACTCCATCTGTATATTTTTGCTAGATTCTTTAATTTATACTTGCCTTGGGGTTTCTACTCTTATCTCAATGTTCTTTTCTAATATGTCAACTTGTCCTTGACACCAGGTATATCACAGCTATTTCTAATAATTCTTCTTATTAGTTCCTAATATTACAAAGTTTAACCTCCTTGACACTTCTTACCAGAGTTCTTCCAGTTCACTTTTAACCTGCTCCAACAGATAGAAAGGAAGGTATATTAAATTATGGCAAAATGTAAAATCTACAAGATATAAAATGCTGTAGTTAACTGATAGACATAGACACAAAGTATTTATACCTTGAATTTGAACTCTATTTCATTTCATTTAATAATACTTTTCTTCAAAAGGACTTAGGAAGTACAATTGAGAAACATCATTGATATCTGCACATACTTATTTTTTTTAGAAGTCAAAGGCCTGGATTTGGCTGTGGTGTATATTCACAACCCTCTACATTCTGAGCAGCACATGGACTGTGAAGTAATTGGGAGGAAAGATTAAAATTTGGTGAAACTTTTTACTTATATGCCTCATTACTCTTTGACTTTCAAAAGACAGAGATTTCAAGTGGAAGAAGTGAATGACAAATAGCTAACGATGTTCAGAAATATTATCAACAACTACACTTGGTGTAAATTAATCTGTAATAGTCTCAACCCTGCTTTTTTATGACTTTAATGATGCATGTGTATATGCCTTATTGACAGTCTTAATGGGAGCAATTGGTCTTTTTGTTCTGATACTTTTTGCATTTTCAGGAAAGCATAGACTAAATGGTACACAAACATAGCATTGAAAGATGAAAACTCAATTTCATTGTAAGGTGTGTCCTCCATAGGAATTAGAACAAAATTGTCATCTATCTTAATAAAACAAGACTATGAAAAATGTATGGGTATATGGGGATAGCATTATAAACTGTTATGTTTAACTCAATCTTTCGTTGGTTATGCTATTAACTGCTTTTTCCTACAGTGGTTCTGAAGGTTGTCCCTACTTTCAACCTTTTATCACTTTATTATGAGCTTATAATTTATGGGTGGAAACTAGACACATATTCATGAAACAAACATTTAGTAGCAAAAGTCAAAAATAAGGGATACAAACAAGTACTTTGTGTTGGTATGTGACATTGGTTTGTTATAGCTAGAGAGGTCTTCAAAGAAGGCAGAGATGTTTATAGTGGCCTTTAAGATTGGGTAGACTTTGAATAGATAGAGAGAAAGAATTGCATGTGGGGTTGGGGAGGGAATGGACATGAGTACTTACCAAATGGATGCTGTTAGAGTGCTAGGAGATGACCTGGGAATGGAGAGGTGAAGCCCTCTGCCTAAGCCAACTGGACTTCATCTTATGATCAATAACAAGACACTGGAAGTATGAACAAAGAATGACAAAGTGAAAGGAATATTTTAGGGATGTGAATTTTGAGCTTATAAGCATTGTCTTAACTTTTCTATTCCGGTTGCTTATAAAAAACATAAAGTTGGGGAGAGGGAGTGGGTTGCCAGGAGACTTAATCCTTACTCAAAGAGATATTCTTTTAACAGGAGGAAGGGGATCTGAAGTCAACTACTTAGGGAATTCAAGGCTAGAGAGAGGTATGACTGAAGTTTAGAGTTACAGAGAGAGTAAGTTGGCTGAGTAAGACACTAGGCCAGATCTATGAACTCTGCTGAGATTGGTTTAATTGTGTCTTTAACTCCCTGCAGTCCTCCCACTACACTTTAAAAATGTGCCTTACACTTATGGGATCTTAAGCAATTACTTAACCAATCTATTCTTACCAAGGCTTCAGTGCTTCATATCTGCAGTTTGTCATTTTTACCAGAAGGTAAAAAAAAAAATATTAAACTACCAAAAATATTTAGTTTTGAAAGTTAATAATAAAGGTGGAAGCTTCTGTTTTCCTGAAAAGCCAAAATCAGTTTATAAGGTTCTTTGACTAAAAGTAATAATAAAGCAATACATTGTTTTAATATATATTGTCTCATTTGGTTCTCAGCATGGCCCTCTGAGTCAGGCAGGGCAGTGTTACTTCTGCTAGGCAAAAAGGAGAGGCAGAGTGGTTGTTTCATAAGCAGCTAAAGAGAAAAGTGGAACAAGGACCTGTGATTCCTCCTTTTCAGTTGCTTCTACAAGTGGTGTGATATTTGTTATATTTGGCTCTGTCAGTTTAAGGTGTGCATTTGCTTTCCTGTATCATCATAAAACTGAGATTATACTTATTTCATTGACTTCAAAAATTGCATAAAACATCAATATCATATGACTAACCTAAATGTAATAATTCTCTATAGTAGATGTCAATATTATACTTATTTTCCCAATTGAATAATCTTTCAAAGAGAACCCTAAAGGAGCATTTCTTGAAGCAAGTAACTTTCTTCAGAAGATGGAAAGAATAGATTTTTCTGGGATCCTGTCATAGAGGCAAAGACATAAGAAAGAGATGTCAGAATAAGGAGGACTACAATCATGAACATTTTGAGGGTCCAAAACCAATTTTAGAAATCATTTTTACCCAAGATGGAAGAAAGCCATGAGGTTTCGGTATCAGAAGCATTTTGAAAAGGTCTTGTCCATTGTTTGATGTTTTACTTGGCTCAGGGAGAAATGGTTGTCTCATCTTATGGCTGAGCTCACATATAACAGACTAGGAGCTTTTCTAAACTAGTGTGATTTAAAGCGTATTTTCCCCTAAATAGGAACATACTGTATATGGGCACGTACAGACACAATGTATGTATATGCACTTAATTTCTGGCTGCCTGACTGTTGTCATCAATCTAGCTATATGTATGTATGTATGTATGTATGTATGTATGTATGTATGTATGTAGCTAGCTAGCTAGCTAGCTAGCTAGCTAGCTATCATCTATCTATCTTTTTATCATCACATATCTCTTTTGCACCTAGACTATTACAATCCAAAAAGCCACTACCAAGGAGTTGTCATTTTAGGTTTAAAAGTTACTTATTTACATATGAATATAAATGTTCACAACATTAATGGAAGTAGTTCTCTTTGTATGAGAATTGTTATAATCAGAAGACAGTTAAGTCATGCTAAAGGATCTAGGTTTGAAAGAGAGGGACAGATATTTGTGGCAGTTAATGAGGGTCACAGTGGGGGCTGTGTGTGTATGTGTATAAACGTACACATGGGAAGCTAGTAAGTAGCCTGAAAGTGCTGTGGAAGAAAAAAGACAGGGGCATGGAAAGGCCAAAAGGAAAATTTAACGTCATCTTTTCATTAGAGTAAGCCCTGTTTTGAATGTCTTCTGTAATTATAGTCCAACAGTGAGTCCTTTCTTTCAAGTGGTAAGATTTTGGCCATTATTGGTAACCAGTGCTTTCTGGTGTAGTCCTGTATACAATAACTAGATATTTAACTTCAACTAATCAGACATGTATATGTATCGACCTTTGTATTTGTGATGGATATATAAATATAAATAAGCTCTATCTAGCATGGGAACTTAGCACCATTACTACATGGATGTCTATGATGTAAGATGAATGTAGAGTTATGTTAACTATTGGAAAACATGGAATGCACTATTGATTTATATTCTTAGATGGCCAAAGAGTTGAGGAAAGATGTTGCCGTATGAAAGAAGAGGAGAGTGGGAGAGAAAGAAATTAAGTTTTCCTCCTTCTTTTCCAGGAAGATTACAGGTGGAGTAATCCTCAAGTGAGCCACAGGTTTTAGAGTGTGTCTGCTGACACCAATAAATGGAGGTTCTGTAGGCATTTTGAGAAACATATATAATTTTATTTCACACTTTTGGCTCTTTAAACTGAAATCTAGCAGAACTTTTTGCCTCTAATATTGCTCTTTTCCACCTTAATATTAATTAAGTCCTATTTTAGCTTAGTTTTTTTCAAAGTTATATAGCCATTAGTCAATCAAAGTGCACCTGCTTTTCCGTTTCATACAGAAACACATGGAGCTAGACGTCTTTCAGCCTGAGAAACAGCAGTTTCCCGGTGATGTGAATGTGACCTGAGGAGTCTGATTTTGCCAAGGAGAGATTTTCTGAGGGCTCATTAAAAAAATGCCTTATACTGTATTTGTATATTGCTTACAGTTTTCACAAAATGATTGTCTCACTTTTTTACTTGCATACAAACTATCACCTGAGAGAATTGTTACTTCTGTTTTACACCTGAGGAAACTGAAGGTCAAAGAGGATATTATGTGACATGCTCATTCACTGAGCTGAAAGTAGCAGTGCTGGGCTTTGGATTGGTTCTTTTCATTTCATGTCCATTGTTTTCTCTACAGATCTTTATTTGATGACTCACCAATGCTTGTCAAAGAGTGTTATGATAAAGTCTTTCAGGTCAACATACTACATGTGATATGTAAACTTTACTCATATTAGGAAGTAACAAAAAATTGCTTTGTAATTAATTTATAATTTAGAATGGGGATAAAACAAAAACACCACTTTTTTTGTTATGTAGGCAAAGTATGTTTCTTCCATTCCCAACTGGATCATACCAGCCCTACTAAGAAATCAGCTTTGGTCCAGCCGGCATGGCTCAGTGGTTGAGTGTCTACCTGTAAACCAAGAGATCACAGTTCAATTCCTGGTCAGGGCACATGCCCGGGTTGTGGGCTTGATCCCCAGTGTGAGATGTGCAGGAGGCAGTCAGTCAATGATTCTCTGTCATCATTGATGTTTGTATCTCTCTCTCCCTCTCCAAAATCAATAAACATATATTTTAAAAAACCAGCCTTGTACCCACAACAGCTAGGCTCATGACTAGAGCTAGGAATGTGAGGTCCAAGAAATGGCTGAATGTACCCTGGAGAGCCAGAGTGGTTTAACTTGTGGAATAAGAGAAAATGGAATTTGGGGATGATCACTCACCTTTCTCTGTTTTAGTCTAATATGGGGCAGAAAAGGAGAATATTTTGGCTTAAGTGATATATTTCTTGTCAAATTTTCTAGAGTTTCACACTGTTTAAAATGTATTTAAAATCTAGGATAGTATCTGATACTGACTTGGATGGAATTAGCCAACATTCTGTAGAATTATAATTTACATATTTTTTTTGTGGATTTCTAGCTCATAGCAATTATTGGTGACTTTAATTATCAATGATTTTTACCTCTAAATTTTTAGATTATGTCATAACATCTACACTACTAAAAGAGAAAGATGCAAATTGGCCATACCTTTGTGACGCCCACCAGCCAATCAGGAATGAGTATGCAAATTAACCCAACAAAGATGGAGGGTTAATTTGCATACACAGGCACCGAGCGGCTGGGGGCAGGGCGGGATGCTTGCGTTGTCACCATGGCAATGACACAGGTGTCTTGCACCACCCCAGCTGCTCTGGGCCTCTGGGCAGCGTGGGAAGGTGGAAAGGTGGCTCCGGCCAGAGCAAAGGCAGTGCAAGCAGCCAGGAGAAGGAAGGCCCATTCTTGCACGAATCTTCGTGCATCAGGCCTCTAGTATTATTAATAATCAAGTCAGTAATATTTTGATCAAGCTGTCTTTTGTAAGCACAGAAATATATCTCATGGCACATTCCTACATATGGGTTAAGATTTTATTTTCATTAGAAAACTAAGTAAAGGATGCATTTCAGGTTGGCTACATGGTAGAATTATTACACTTCCAAACAGACAAAGACAGAGCAAAGGTTTGCATTTGACTGAATGATAAAATGCCAGTCCTCTTGCAGATAAAGAATAATTAATGTGCTGCTGGAAAATTTTTCATTGAAAGCTATTTCTTGTTGTTCAGAAATGATACTTGGGGGTCATTTTTTTAGGTTGTTACTATTTGAACTCAGCTGAGATTGACAAAGATTTTCTCCTTAATCAAATTTTACTCAGGCTCCTCTGAACTCTCTTCTCAACTAGGCCCTGACTTTTGGGCCTCCCTGTTTATGCAAAAATCCCATTAATTCAGTTTGCCAAGAATCTCCAACTTTGATATCTGATCACCCTCAATAAGATTGGGTTCCTTATCCTCCACCATCCCCCAGGTGATGTCTAATCACCCTGGCCTCCCTTCAGCAAAAAGTCCTATTAGGTCCATTTGGCCAGAATCCCCCTGGCCCCCTGATGTTTCCTTTTAGTAATTTTCCATCCACGGGCCCCTACTCTGCTCCTTGGCTAAAAATTTCCAGTTATCATTGTATTCAGAGTTGAGCCCAATCTCTCTCCCCTACTGAAAACCCCATTGAAATGGTCCCTACTCCTAGTCTCCCTGAATAAAGTCTGCCTTACTGTAGTTTAACAAGTGTCATGAATATGTTTTTCTTTAACAGATAAAATATTTGAATATTAATCAGAGGCCAAACAGCTACTTTTGCTGTTAAATATATTGGTAGTGAACCTTAAATCACTGAGTTCACTCAAAAGTAGAAACTGAATCAAGAAGGCTGGGGCTTTTTGGTGAGGTCGGTGAACAATGTAGGATCAGTTCATGGAGAGAATAAAATGTCAGAATAAGGATTTAGACCTTCTCTTCAAGGTTCGTTAGGCTGGTCTAATGATTAAATCTACATGAGACAGATTAAAAATAAAAAATAGCTAAATTTAATTACATATGTATGTATGTCAGAGACCCCACATGCATGTTAGGTTCAGAGACAGAAAGTCAAAATGAGGTATATTGGACATTCTGAGCTAAGGATAAGGTACGTATGGCACCTTGGGGCTTCAGAGGGTCACTGCAGGATAAGAAGAGCAGATGTTCAATATTTAGTAGTTTGCCCTGCCCTATAGAGATAGGTCACCCTGTACTTTGCTGAACTCACAGTTTGCCCCCTGTGTTGGCCAGCCTCTAATGATCCCTCCTTCCTGGTGTTCACCCACTTGTGTAGCCCCCTCCCACCATGTACCATGGTTGAGCTATGTGACCGATACTAATGGCAGAGGTGAGGTATGTCACTTCTAATATTAGGATAAAAAACCCTTCAGCTTCCATCTTGAAAACTTTCTCTTGCTTGTACTTTCTTTCTTTTGGATATTTCATTGGGGGAGGGATAGTAGAGGGGGGATGAGGAAGCAGGCTACCATGTTATTGTGAGTTGTCCTATGGAGAGACTCATGTTGTAAGAAACTGGAGCCTCCAATTACTAACTAAGGAGGCATCAAGACCTGATAACAACCACCTGAGCAAGTTTCAAAGAGGATTCTTTAGTCAAAATAGACTCCTGAGATGATTGCAGCCCTGGCTTGTAGCTTGTTTGCAACTTCATGGAGAGCCTATGTCAGAACCACCTAACTAATCTGTTTTAATATTTATGAATTTCAGAAACTCTGAGCTTGTCGTTTTAAGTTGCTACCTTTTGGAGTAATTTCCTTTCCAGAGAACTAATATACCCCTGACCAGGTCCTCTTCTTGGATTCTTGCACCATCATTATTGGCTCACTTTCACAAGCCAACATCCTGAGAGTCATCCAGGATACTGCTTTTGCCTTCACTCTGCCAATCAATTATAAAATTCTGTTAAATACCGACTATGTACTGGTGACTAATTTAAGCACTGGGATGCAACAGTGATCAACAACAAAAAAGAAATGTCTCCTTGTCTGAAATTTGTATTTTAATCAAGGGATCAGACAATAAACAGTGAATAACAGACTTGTCTGATGTGGTGATAGGTGCAAGGTGAAGGGAATAAAGGTGCTGAGGGGTGGGGAAAGCTAGTTTATGTAGGAGTTAGAGAGAGACATCTTCCGTGAAGTGTCATTTGAAAAGAAATATGAAGCAAGTGTCTATATGGGTGCCATGCAGAAGAGGGGTCCAGATAGTGGGTATCATGAATGCAAAGGCCCTGAGACAGGGGTGTGCTTGATGTGTTGGAAGAACAGCAAGGAGGCCATGTGGCTGGATCAGAGAGAAGAAGGAGAAGTGTCATAGGGAATGATATTTGAGAGATAGTGGGTGACCTTGTAGGCTATAGAAAAGATTTTGGATTTTAATTTTAGTAAAATTAGTTGGGAAACCATTGGAATGTATTGAGTACAGGAGTAACAAGTTCAGGTTTATGTCTCAACAGAACCACGATGACTGTGGTGTTGAGAACAGATATTGCGGGAGGGCTGGGAGTAGAAGGGAGAACAACTAAAAATAGTGGTGATGCAGATTTGAGTGGTGGAGTTAGGAGCAGTCTGACATGGTCAGATTTTAGATATATTTTGAAGGTAGCACTGACAATTAGCTGATAGATAGGATGTGAGTGTGAGTGAAAGCTGTATCTTCAGATAATGTTCAGATGCTCTGATGAACCTGAAGGAAGGGTATGTTGTCTACTTTTGTCCTCCCAATTCTTGGTCCCCACCCAATTACCCTTCCCTGCAACCTACCATTCACACCTTCCCAGAGCTCCTGGATAAATTCTTGAGAGGCCCATTCAAAAACCACCACTCTGGTAATAGGGGCTGAAAATCCAATAATGTAGATCTTTGAGGTTATGTTTAAGTTATATACCAAGTTAAATTAGACAGTATGTTCTTTATAATATACCATTAAATGCGTTTTAATGTATAAATGAGAGTTATGACAGCTTATACCTCTATATTAAGCACTTTTTATAGATTATTCCTTGACTTTTTGCAGCAACCCAATCAACTAGGTACTGTTTTTATGACAATTTTATGGTCTAGAAGACTGAGAGTTTGAAAAGTTAAAGTAACTTGTCCATGTTCATTCAGATAGTAAATTGTGGGAACATAAATTGTATGTAACTCTGATTCTATAAAGTGAGTCATGTCTTTTAATATGCTCAGTTATACTGACAGCGAGATTATGTCTCTCTGTCAAATAATTGTACTAATGTTTTACATTTGAGAATTGAATACTCATTAGTTGACAAGGATTAATGATGTGCTAATGGAGCCTTAGACAGATGACATCATTGCTATGTATACATTAAAATAACTCCAACATGTATAGTGATGGATTAGTAAGAACTGACTTAACAATAAGTATTGCTCTACTATCTAGTGTTTATTACCAAAGATTCTAATTTCCTTGGAGTTACTGCTATGAGACTTGTCTCAAATGCCAATACTGTAAAAACCGCTCTAGTTGTGAGTCATAAACATTGAGTAACCAGATGGGTAGGTTAATGTAACATTTCCTATTTGACCACTCATTTTCTAAATTGCTATATTGTTGTAAGCTCACCCTGGTATAATTTACATTATGAGCTATCAGAACTCAACCACCCAGGTATTTTTATAGAGAAAATGAAGTTCAGAGGTCAAGATAAGAGAAATGCCTATGCTTTTAATATTTCTTTGATGTTTGATTTTCTCAGCTATTTTAAAATTTACTACAGATGCTATTTCATTATTTAATCCAAATAATGATAGTAATGCGAGTGGATCAATAGTCCATTTGCCTTCTTTTATTATAAAATGTTATTAAACAAGTACTTTAAACTCCTTGAAGAAAATCACTATTTCTGTGATAATGATTGCTACCATTCTTGGATCATTATTTCTCCTTTATAGAGTATAAAGAAAATATCTGGGAAAGGGGAAATGTCTATACTATTTCTCATATAAAATCAATAAGAAATGCTGTTACTTTTTCAAGATCCATTGACAGAATATTTGAAATTATTTTCTGCCTCTAAAAAAATTAGGAACTTTCAATGATAAGACTCTAGTCATCTTCTTATGTTAGTAAACTGGTTGTTCTGTCTTAATCTTACCATTTTTGCAATGTAGTTAAGTATAATTATACCCACATGGAAGATATATTTGAAAAATCAACTTGGACAGGATGAATTCTAATATTTGCATTCTGGGTTTGAGTACTTGCTCCTCCACAAAGTAAAGAGAGCAGAATAGACACAAAAATGGTCTCAGAGGCCATAGCTCAATGTTGCAGGCTTTTCTTCTTTCATTTCTCTCCAAGTTTGACAGAGATGGCAAGGTTGCGTTTAGTTGGGCTTGGGTTGCTTTCCATTACTCTTTTCCTGAAGATCTTTTTTTTTTTTTTCTGAACCTCTTTCCAAGAAGAGTTTTGTCTCGTGAATTTTAGGCACTCTATCCTCTCCACAAGTTCCCGAAGAAGTGGATACATAGATCCTACCTTTATACCTTAACCTTCCCTTGAGTTTTCCAAAGAGGGAATGTCCTGGAAAGGGATGGGTGTTGAGTTGTACTAGAATATTTCAATGGAAGGAGGGTAAAGAGAAAAAGATGCAAAATATGGGGCCTTTCCTTGTATTCTTTTTTATTATACTTATGTTATAAAATTAATATTTGCCACCAATTAAGTGGTAAAGTTTTATTTTTAACAAGTACACCTGAGGGAGACGCAGATGGGCAGCTGGAGCAAGGTTCTGATGCTGGACACATGGGTACTTCAGCCAAATGAAGGACAGGATTGAATCATGTGTGAGCGAGCATTTATTCCAATAATGCCGGCAGTGGGTCACCTTGGAAATTCTGCTCTGACTCCCCTGGCCAGTTGGCTGATTATATACGAGTGAGGGGGACGATAACTACATGCAGTGGCAAGCTGTGAGTGTGACAGGGAAAAGGGGAGGGTCGGGTCGGTCTGCAGTCCTGCAGTCCTGCAGTCCAGCCTTCAGGAGCTCGGAAGTCCAAAGTGGCTGATCTTCTATGATGTTACAAACAGCTCAGCCCATTCCTGGGACTGGAGAAGGGTCAGCATTCCTGAGGCAAACTCCCGGGCTGGGGGCGGCGTCAGGGTCCAGGCACAGCACCCACATCAAAGCATATCCTGTCCTTGGTCTGCTTTTAAAATGTATTTCTTCTTATAGCCCTGTGTTTCTTCTTGCAACGTATCCTCCAGTTTCCCAGGTTCTGTAAGAAAACCTCTTTTTTATAGTTTGTAAGGTGAATAATTACTAAACAACTGTGGCTCTATTCTTAATATGTGTCCTTCCCCCTATGAGTTTGAGTGCCAAGACTTGACTTTTTCTAACACAAAAATGACTCTAGAGTCCCATCTTGTTGTATACCTGTATGTAGCTCACACTTACAGAATATTGACTATGTGCCAGGCACTATTCTGGTTGTTTTACAAGTATTGCCTCATTTAATTTCCATACCAATCCCATGAGGTAGATAGTGTTGTCCTTAGGGTAGGAAGCTGAGGCCAGGCCTGGCTTGATGGGCCTGTAGCCTGAGTAATTGCATAGGGCCTCAGAGGAGCCCTGCCTGTGCTTTAATGCTATATTGTCACTGTCTTGAAATTCTTAATAATTTTTGAACAAGGAGCACTGCGTTTTCATTTTACACTAGACTCCACAAATTATGTAGCTGGCTGAGGCCGGGAGAAGGTAAATCATTTTCCCAGGGTCACCACAGCAAGTCGTCTGACCTCCAGAGTCCATGACCTTAGCCCTAACCTACAGTGATGAGGCTGATAATTCATATTCTACAACCATCTGTTGAATGTGAACTGAATGTTTTCTCATTGAATTCACGCAATGATGCCTTAAGGCAGAAATTTATTAGCTCCATTAAACAGATGAGAGAACTGAGTAGCCAAGAAGTTGAGAGACTCCTTGAAGGCCCAACCACCAGTCCAGGGCTAACTCCAAGGACATTTCCTTTCTTGTTGAGCTCTCATTTTCTTGGAAAACCTTGTTAATTTGCACTCGGATGTTGAGTGTGACTCGACACGGTTAGCAGTAGAATAAAGGAATCGAAAAAAGCAAGCGAGTGCAAAGGGTTAAACCTGAATGTTGTTATACGAGGTTAACAAAGTGAAGATGAATATTGTGACAAAGTATCTTTTGCTTTGGGCAATTAAATTTTTTTATAGTGGGACTGCTTTTTAATGATTTTTTTTAAAAAAATTTTTGTTGTGTTTTGAGTCAGTGGGGTTCAAATGATTTTGCAGTGCACAATTTCAACAGAGAAAGCGTTTCCATTTTGTCCTGTACTGGATTCCAGATTGAGGCACTGAGCACTTTGAAAAGCTTCCTAGGGATTTTTGGCCCATCTTCTGCTTTCTTTCAATGGTACCATGAGTAGCAGTTTCAAAAGGCTAGAGATTATTTAGGTCTCACTGAGTGATTGGGACTACAGATTGGATTTATCCCTGGATAGTTGATAATTTGTCTTTTCTAAGTCAAATAGCACCTTTAAAAAAAAAATGACCAGTGTCTAAAATGTTCAAAGTAGCTGCATTTCCCGGCACACAGTAGTTTATTTATTTATTTTTTGCATGATTCTGGAAGTATGTGGTAGTTTTTCTATACTTAACAAAATAACCCCTCTGCCATATTAAACTGCATTATGATTGGTCAATTTAACTCAATTGAACAGGTTTACTCTTTATGCCAGGAGTTACAGACTCAGGTTCATTAGACTCAGGCCCTGATTTTAAGGAGTTTGTAGGAAGACTGACAGGCAAGCAAAGAAGAGGGAGTGACCTAATTGGGGATCATGGAGACTCCCAGGAGATGCAGCGGAGTATTCTGAAGGCGGATGTTCTGAAGGGAAATGAGAGGGAAGGGTGAGCTGGCATAGGGAAAGCCTGGGCAAAGGCGGGGCAGTGGGAGGCAGCGTAAGTGCTTCCTGCTAAAATGCCATGTGATGAGGGTTTGACAAGAGAGGGGCTGCAAGGCTCTGCAGCCTAGGGTTGAGATTGCACTTTGTAGGTGATGATGGGGCCAACAGTATTTGAGTCATGGAAACCGACATGTGCAAATAGGCTGCAAATGCTTCCCATACTAATGCACTGGGCGCTACAGATCCACAGTGAACTTCTGATAAACAGGTTAGTGACCCTTTTACTGAACTCATGAATAATGCAGGAAGCATATGAATAAAAACAACTATAATTGCTACACCCTTGGTTAGAATCATTCATCTGAATGTGAAGTACATAGAACCAGAACACCAAGCTCTATTTTGTTTTATTGTGCACTTGGTATTAGAATAAAGACCGGGAAAAAAAAGACTAGCAAATGAAATATAATAGAAAATTCATTTTCCATGAGGTCATACTTACTTGACGTCAGAGAATTCATTTAATAGTGTGTTCTCGATGGACTGAGACAACCATGCTTCACCTCGGTGACCTCATCCAATGCCATGTCTTTCTATACTCCCATTTGTGTGCCTGGGACTCCCAAATACACACCCTGATCTAAGTTGGAGATTCGAACCTCAAATACCTCCATTCGGATTGCTCTCAGTCACTGATAGAAACAGTCCAGAACAGAGTCCTTGAACATCTTTTGCTGAAATTCTTCATCCTCTGATCTGCCCACTTTAGAACATGGCAGCCTTTCTCACCATTGTAGTTGCTCATTTGAGTGATTCACCCTCACCACTCACTTCTTCCTCACTCCTTGCATCCATTACTATTTCTTTTTTTTAATGTTTTTATTGATTTCAGAGAGAAAGGGAGAGGGAGAGAGAGAGAGAAACATCAATGATGAGGGAGAATCATTGATCAGTTGCCTCCTGCACTCCCTCTACTGGGGATGGAGCCTGAAACCCAGACATGTGCCCTGACCAGGAATCCAACCGTGACCTACTAGTTCATGGGTTGATACTCAACCACTGAGCCACACCAGCCAGGCCATTACCATTTCTTTGACTCTGTGCTTCAAATCCATCCATATGTCGTATTTCTATGGCTGTTACTCCCAATGATGCCACCATCATTTCTCACCTGAACCATTGAAATAGCTTCCCTGCCCCTTTTCTGGCCTCCTCTTTAATTTTCCACATTGTAGTCAGAGTGATCTTATTAAGACCGAAATTGGCCCATGCTTGATTAAAGCCCTCCAGTGGTTTCCTCATTTAGTTAGAGTGAAACCCAAATTCCTGTAGGAGACTGAAGGAGTCTGTTCCCCGCCTGTCCTCAATCTTATCTCATGTGTCTCCTCCCAGCTCACCAAGACTATAGCCACACATCCTTTGTTATAGCCCTAGGAATGTTCTAGACTCTGTTGCCTTGGGCCTGGGTACAGGCTGAGCTATCTCCCTGAATATGGTTCTGTATAGATTATCTAATTCCTAGTCATTGTTCAAGACCCTGAAAGATATCGCTTGTTAGCAAAGTCCTTCTTCATCCTCAACCTAAAATAGATCCCATTGCTATCCTAAACCTACAGGCTCTGTGAGTTTCAATTATTATTGATTTGTTTAATGACTGCCTCTCATGATAGACTATAAGCTTCATGAGGACCAGGCCATGTCTCCTGTTCATCTCTATCCCTAAAGCCTACCACAATGCCTGATGCAGAGAAGTATTCAGTAAATATTTGTTAAGTGAATAAACTGGGCTTTAATGTTTTCACCTTGTGTACTTTGTGTATTTTGTACTCTGAAGCTTGTCTTTGGTGGACTCACCTGAACATCTATCTGTACCTTCCTTTAGATGTTTTCCTTCTGCTTCGTCCTATCCTGGTGCTACCCCCGCAGTGTTCCATACTTA
Source organism: Cnephaeus nilssonii (assembly GCF_951640355.1). Lineage (NCBI taxonomy): Eukaryota > Metazoa > Chordata > Mammalia > Chiroptera > Vespertilionidae > Cnephaeus > Cnephaeus nilssonii. The sequence goes on along the minus strand of NC_137080.1, from coordinate 61,347,507 downwards.
GTAACACTGTTCTTCTCTGATGAACTATTCACTGCTCAGGGCCTGAGCTAGTGTTCCCACCAAAGTACCACCCACTGATGATGTGAGGGTGGGTATATGGAGCTCTGAGAACATGCCCTTGATGCTTTCCACAAACATGGGATTTCTTTGAACCTCTTATGGTAAAGTAACTTTGCACCCTACTTTATAATTATTTCATTTTTCTTTTAGTATAAATAATATAAAAAAGTAGATGCTTGGTGTCACTTCTGGTGCATATACATATATACCAGAAGCTCTGATTTAGATATTTTCAGACCAGCTCAGTTTTCTAAACAGTTCCCTCCCACTCATAGCAAAGACCTCCTGAGAAGTATAAAAGGTACAAGGTACCCAAGTCCTGCTCCTACATTTCTAATTTGCTTGTCTTTGTTTCTTTTATCCTTTTCACACCAATTCTGCTTTCAGTAATTCTTGATGGACTGCTGTTTAATTTTTGGGGGTGGAAAAATTCTTTATTGTGTTAAATTGGCCTATAATTACTTCTACTTGTCTCCATATTGCAGAGTTTAACATAACTGGGCCCCCCACCTACTAACTGTCAATCTACAGCACCCAAACTCATTTTGACAAGCCAACACCCCTACTCACCATGTTTCTAAACATCCATAAGTAGGTTGTTCCTCCTCCAACCACTTCTCAGATTGTTGACCCCTTACAAAATCTAGAAACTTATGCTTGATAAAGTTAACAATTCTTTCATTCATTCGAACTCAGACAACTATTTATTAAATGCCTGCTGTGTGCTAAGTACTGTTTTAGGCAAGGGGGAATACAGAAATGCGCAGAACCATCCACTGAGTTTGATTGTGTGGTTCTTTCTACCTACCACCTCACTTATTTTTTATGCTTGTTTCCAAACAAGGTTGTTCTCCAATGTAGCGTGGAATTATTTTCATTTTATGTTCTGATGATTTTTGCTCAGAAGTTATAGGGACATTGATATTTAGGATAGATAAAAACATTGACCAAAATAATAATAAAAATAGTTTTAAAAACCCTCACAATATGAGTGGTCGGTGCCTCATAGATGAAGCATTAACAGAATATTAACATTTTAAACATACTGTACATTAAAAATAGATTTTAGTACTACATAATGTAATTTTCATAAGAATCCCTGCTTCAATTTTCCTTCTTTTCTTTTTAACGTAAGTGGCAGTGACAACTTTATTTGCCATATGCAGTTACTTAATTTCTCTGGGTTTACTTGCATTGCTATGTCATTCTAACATATTTATGTATTCATTCATGTGTGACTGAATAATATTTAAAGAAGCTGCTGACTGCTACCAGAAATGAGAGATAGAGATAGAGATAGAGATAGAGATATAGAGATGAGAGAGAGAGAGAGAGAGAGAGAGAGAGAGAGAGAGAGAGAGAGAGAATGAGCCCACCTGAACCTATCAAATGAAGTGGCCTGACAGGGCAGGGAGAGGAGGGTGCTGAGCTGGTGTGATACTCCCCTGTGGGAGAACAAAGACATGCATGCTTCCAAATAACGCAGTGTGACACATGAAAAGTAAGTATCAGCAGGAGGTAATACTAGTAAAAACAGGTGCCATTTATCCTCCTACCTGCTAACATTACTTGCAGATTTCAGAACCTGCAGTGACTTGAAAATACAATGATAGCACTCTTATAATCACTTTTTCCTGTGTCAGGCACCATTATAAATACTGTATTTATGTTAACTTGTTTAATCCTCACAACAATCTTGCAAGGTAGGTTAATTCCACCCCCCCTCCCCGCCCCACATCATCATCCTTATTTTCCAAATTAAGACATTGAGGCACCTGGAGATTAAATGACATGTAGTGTCAGAGATAGACTCCAAACCCAGAGAGTATGGCTCTAAGGTTTTAGTGCTTAACCCCTGCACTGTTCCACCTCTGGAATGGTAAATAATATTGAGAGTTAGGTAACACGATACGCTCTCTCTATTGATAAACTATATATTGTACTCTTAATGTCAGCCTTGGTAAAGCTATGTGGTTAGCCTTTTTTTTTTTTTTTTTACCTTGGAATTGAATCTCTTTTAAAATATAATTTTAATTAATTTTAATTTAACTCCTTTTCTGTATGTAAGGGAAATAATTCTTCAGTTTTATTACAATTAAACATTTTACTCCTTTTAAAAACCATTTTTATAGAAAAATTTCTATGCAGTGATACAATAATAGTTAATTACATTTTCTTTCAATTTTACTTTCCCAGAAAGGTGTACAATTAGTTTCTAAAGGAAGCTATTCAATGGAACAGATGAAATATAATCTATTAGCTGTTACCTGTATAAAGACTGCCGAAATATAAATACCTGAATGTTTGTTTCTTTTTTCTTCTCTGCTTTGTCTCAGTTTGTTTTTTACCTTCGGATTTTAGAGGATAGTGCTTTACATATCTTTTTCTCTTTGTAGTTGCACTTACTCTTAGTCAAACTGACAATTATCTCTAGAGACAAAAACCACAGAAACCATGATAAAGCTATGGCCCAATGGCCCCTAATTGACTTGCCTAATCCAATAAAGTGTTTTTCTTCTGAGACAGTTAGAAGGTCAGGATGGAATGCTCTGTAATACAATACCTGTACAGCTGCTCTTTAACTGGTTTATATACTTACTATTTGCCAAATACAAAACATTAATTGTTAGACATTAACTGCATTGTTCTGTTAATCTGAAAGCAGAAGCTTCACCTTTTATTTCTTCCCTTTCGTTTCTAAGTTATTCTCTCATCTGGCTACTTTTGCCATTCTGTGCCCAGATCCCTATACCTACCCTCTATGAACACACTTGTCCACAGCTTCCCTTGCCGACTTATCTCTTGTGGGATCCCTACACCTTCGCACCCTGGCTTTCATCTTTGCTGAAATCCCGCTTTCAATAAATGGTAATCACTTAATGATTAAATCCAGTGACCTATTCTCTGTTCTCATCCTTTCTCTTTTTTTATATAACAGAAAATTTACCACTTTAAGCATTTTTTTTTTTTTGGTGTAAAGTTATTGGCATTAAGTACATTCACCTGTTGTGCAACCATTACCACCATCCATCTCCAGAACTTTTACATCTCCCCGAACTGAAACTCTGTAGCCATTAACAATACCTCCCTCTCTCCCCTCCTCCTAGGCCCTGAAAACCACCAGTTTACTTTCTGTTTCTGTGAATTTGACTCCTCTAGGTACTTCATGTAAGTGGAGTCATATAATATTTAACCTTCTGTTACTAGCTTATTTCACTTAGCATAATGTTGTAGGGGTGGAAAGATAAACTGCCCTGTTATCCTTGTAAATTCTTCTGGCTGGGCTAATGATCAAATTAACATGAGCCAGATTAATAAGAGACAATATTCAAATTTATTACATATGTACAGATGGGGGTTTCATAAGAATATGAGATCCGAGGATGGATTGGGCAGTTAAGGTTTATATACCATCTTGAGCTAAGGAGAAGTTGGGTTGTGTGGTTTGAGACTTCAAGGGGCAGGAAGGCAATTCGCAAGGAGACGGAAAAGCAAATGTTTGGTAAATAACTATTTGCTGGGCCATCTTAACAGTGGAACACGGAGATGATTTTGATCAAACAGACGCTGCTAGGTTCCTCCCAATGACACACTAGCTCATGTTAAATTACAGTTAACTATGGTGATAGCTCCCTTCCTGGAGCAGATCCTCTAACTAAATTATTTTTGACAGGTAGGGGGAAGGTCAAATATTTTTCCTGAGTCTTTTGTTTCTCAAAAAGAATCAGCTTAAAATATGTAGTATCTTCAAAAGGCATATTTTGGGGTGGCAAACTCTGCCTCCCCTAATGTCTTGAAGGTTCATCCATGTGTCGATTGATAAAAAAAACATCAAATCGGTAGAGAATTTTTATGAGTTATTTGAGCCAAACTAACAATAGTTGCTGGGAAGCAAAATCTCAACAGATTGAGAAGATGCTGGCAGTTTTACAGTGTGTTTTATACATTAGAATCCAAAGAGGAGACATAAACATGGGGTTACATGAAATTCCTTGATGGTAGATTAGGGAGGCAGGAGAAAGTAAATCAGGAAAATCTCTGAGATTTGATAAAGAGTAAAATGGAGGGACAGGTACTTCTTTTACATTGGTGGTATAGGATAGTTAACATTTACAACACACAGAGATTGTATTCAGGGAGCAAGGTAACAATGAGGGGTTCTGTGGTCTAGTCCTCTGGTGCAAGGTTGTACCCTGAGGGTCCAGGAAAAGGTGGTTATTCTGATATTCCACAGGGTATGTTATCTTAGATGCAGAAAGACAATAGACAGGCTTACTTAAGGTAAAGACTGACCTTTGTCAAGGAAGCTATAAGCCTATGATGTGACTAACCACCATGACCTACTTTTAGTAAGGAATATTGATTTCAGAGAGGAAGGGAGAGGGAGAGAGAAATAGACACATCAATGATGAGAGAGAATCATTGATTGGCTGCCTCCTGCACAGTCCCTACTGGGGATCGCCTGCAACCCAGACATGTGTCCTGAATGGGAATTGAACCTGAGACCCTTCAGTACACAGGCCAGTTGCTCTATCCACTGAGCCAAACCAGATAGGGCAGTAAGGAATATTTTATGTCCAGACCATACTATGTGGTTACTTTCTGTCTCTGAGTTAGTAGGGCTTGCCATGCAGGCCTCCCCTGAGTTTGTCAGGTATAGTATGTGTCCCCTTTTTTTGTCCACAAATATTGTAGCATTTGTTAAAATTTTCTTTTCTCTCAATATTTCATTACATGTATAAATCATATTTTGTTTATCCACCATCCAAAAGGTGGGTTGCCTCCACCTTTTGGCTATTGTGAATAATACTGCTATGGACATGTATCTATGCTTTCAATTCTTTGGGTATCTATCCAGAAGGGCAAACAAGTGGGTTGTAGAGCAAATTAAGTCTGAAACGTTGCTGGAGACAAAACTGAAGCTGTCCTTCTTTGGGTACCTCATAAGAAATCAGAGCTCTTTGGAAAAGTCAATAATTCTGGGAAAAATAGGAGGCAGCAAGAAAAGAGAAAGACCAAATATGAGACGGAATGACTCCATGAAGAAAGCCATAGACCTGAGCTGAGCAGGGCTGTTGAGGACAGGATGTCATAGACATCACTCATTCATAGGGCTGTCAGGAGTCCTAATTAATTCAAGGTCTTATAACACCATATATCCTGAGGTGAAAGTGCTAGATCCTGTGGTGATTTTAATAAGTGACATATTGTTGTCTACAATTACACAATTTTATGTTTCCACCAGCATTGCACATGTACCCATTTCTCCTCTACCTACTTGACAGCACTCATTCTTTCCTTTTATTAAATAACTAGAGGCCCGGTGCATGAAATTTGTGCACGGGGAGGGTGTGTGTGTGTGTCCCTCAGCCCAGCCTACACCCTCTCCAATCTGGAACCCCTTGATCGGGCCTGAACGGGCAGTCGCACATCCCTCTCACAATCCAGGATTGCTGGCTCCCAACCACTCACCTGCCTGCCAGCCTAATCACCCCCTATCTACTCCCTTGCCAGCCTGATCGACGCCTAACTGCTCCCCTGCTGGCCAGATTGCCACTAACTGCCCTCCCCTGCAGGCCTGGGTCCCCCAAAACTATCCTCCCCTTCAGGCCTGGTTGCCCCCAACTGCCCTCTTCTGCTGGCCCAGTCACCCCTAACTGCCCTCTCCCCTGCAGGCCTGATCACCCCCAACTGCCTTCCCTTGCAGGTCTGGTCCCTCCCAACTGCCCTCCCCTGCTGACCATCTTGTGGTGGCCATCTTGTGTCCACATGGGGGCAGTCAGCTTTGACCACATGGGGGTGGCCATCTTGGTGTTGGAGTGATGGTCAATTTGCATATTACTCTTTTATTAGATAGGACTAGAGGCCTGGTGCACGAAAATCGTGCTCTCGGGGAGGGTCCCTCAACCCGGCCTGTGCCTTCTCATAGTCCAGGAGCTCTTGGGGGATGTCCGACTGACAGCTTAGGCCCACTCCCTGTCAGTTGGACATTCTTAGAGCTGCCACGGTGGCGGAAGAGGTTCCCACCACCACCACTGCATTCGCCAGCCATGAGCCTGGCTTCTGGCTGAGCAGTGCTCCCCCTGTGGGAGTGCACTGACCACCAGGGGAGCTCCTCATTGAGCATCAGCCTCCTGGTGTTCAGTGTGTGTCATAGTGACCGGTCGGTCAATTTGCATATTAGCCTTTTAGTACATAGGATACCCATCATCCTAATGGGTGTGAAGTGGCGTCCTCTTTGTGTTTCTGTTTTCCATTTCTATAATGATTAATGATATTGAGTGACTTTTCATGTACTATTGTCCATCACTTGCTGATATTTTAAGGAACTCCAGGAATCAGAGCTTTTCTTATTCTGATCTTTCCAAGTTCAGTATGTTCAACTTGTTCTTGTATGTCATAAGAGTCTTTAGCATTTACCTACTCCCCTTTTTGCTTAAACTAGTTCAGCTTGATTTCTATGACTTATAAACAACATTTCTGATTCAGTTGGTTACTTGTAACCAACATTTTCAGATTCTAGGCTCCTCCTTGCCTCCACTGACATTGCAGTTAACTATAGCATTTGATTCACACAGCTATCTTTGTAAAACATTTCTGCTACATCCTTACCATTCTCTGCTTATTTTTGATAGAGAAAATGATTAGCTCTAGCAAAGAAAAATCCTAAAATGATTTTTACTCGAGTTCAAAAAATATAGGAGCAGCACATGCTATCTAGAGTGTACTTTCCTCTTTTTAAGAGTCTCCAAAATACATGCCTACAGTTGCTCCTTAAACTTGTGCTTTCTCTTATGCAGGGATGTCAGGGAAATAGTTTATGCTGTAACAGCCATCAAGCAAATCTCATAAGGTAGAGGAACAGCAAACTGTGTGTGTGTGTGTGTGTGTGTGTGTGTGTGTGTGTGTGTGTGTGTGTGTGTATTAGTGGGTGGGAAGGTAGGGGACTGTATGGGGTAGACTTTGCTTAAGTTTCTCCATTTCTACTAATGTCAATCCTGACATTCCTCTTTCAGTATCTTATAGGTAGAGTGAGAATCAAATGACATAATTGTATATAGCACTTCACCCAGTGCTTGGCATTTCATAAGAGATCAGTAAAGGTTAGTTCTCTCCCTAAAAAAAAAAAAAAGGATATGCTAATATAAAAATTTTTTAAATTCTCTTCATTCCAGGGTGACTTAACCCTAGCTGGTATTTAGAGAACATAAAATATAGATATTTTATTTCTTTTTAAATTAATGTCTTGCATTTAATGTTATGAGATGGCTTTCTAATTGTACAGTGATTAAACTTAAGCAAATGTTAAAGTGGAAAAGAAGCATTGACCATGCCATCGTTTAAATGTGGAATGGGGATAAGATCAATGCTTTGATTTTTCCATAATCATTATAAGGGTCACATAAAATGCCATTTTCTGTAATAGGGACTATGTTTTCATTCTACCATCAAGACTTCTGAAGTAATGGAGAGGAAAAGAAAAATAAAGTTATAATGTATTTCACTGACAGCCTAGAAGATTTGAATTAATATTCTTTAAGGATCTATAGAGTTTAACCAAGTAATAGTTCAGCTCAAATTAAAATGGAAATTGCAGTAATGTTTTTTCTCTGAGAAAGAACTCCTTTGTCTGATCTGTCACTGTATCATCATTTATTCTTCTGTTATTAGAATGATCATTCAATCATATTTTCTTATTTTAGGGTTAATTACAAGCTTTGAAGACTTACCATCAGCTCTCTCCCCAATGATATGACTACATCCTAGCATATATCATCAGGATTCTGACAAAGTAGGATCTTGGACCTGAATCTATCTTTTCTATTCTATTTTTGGAAGAGAAGTGAGTTAAAGTAACTATAATTTTGTCAGTGGTAAGAAATCATCATACTTGGTCTTTTTAAGATTTGTGTCCTTGTTCCCCATAAGGGATTTTGCGTTGTGTTTGGCCAGAACCACCAGTACAGATCTGCAAAACTGTGGGCTCACTCTCAGTCAGTGGAAATCACAGAGCTAACCTTAGCATTGTGCAGTACTCAGATACTCTGCCAGACATGATTACAGTGTCTGTTTATAGCCATCTAGTTTCTTAAACTGTGGCTACTTTCTGACATCTCTCTGAAAAATGTTTCTGTTCTCTATTCCTTTCACTCAGGGGTCAGACTTTCATGAGAAGATAATGATTCTTCAAGGCTTCAGTGTCCTTGTTTTCCCTGCCCCCCCAATCTATTAAAATGCTCCGTTTATGGAATGCAGCGACTAGCCCATGCAATTGCATCTGGACCATGATACGATTCCAGTTAATGCTTTGAGAATTTGATGTGGTGTTTTCATTTGTCTCACTAGCAAACAGATAGGTTTTTTGTTTTTGTTTTTTTAGTTTGCAAGGAGTAGTCTTCTCAGCTGCAAGTATCTTTGATCATGGAAGTGATATTTTAAAATTAGAGATGTGACTTCACATAGAGCACAGAACAGACTCTGTCTTCACTGGAAAGAAATGACTCCTAAATATTAACATTTAAAACAACAGAAGCTTAATGATATACAAAGCTGCAAAGTGTTAAGGCTAATATGGTATCATACTGAAACCAGTCACAAAATAGAAAGAAAACAATACCATTCTTGAAACTGCCCCATTTTGCCTCAGGTTTGGTTTCTATTAGAGGCTGTAATCTTTATAGCTTAGAGGTTTGACAAGCTTTTATATCAGCTTAATATCATTCCTTAACATTTTCACTTCACTGAAGAAAACACTGAGTCTGAGAAGCTCTCAGAACAGACGGATGCCTCATTCATGTGCACCTCTCCAGCACGCTACGCAGCACCTGACTCTTAGGGGCACTCAATAAATAATAGCTAAATGGAGGGGTTTTCCCTTTTTATATGCTTTTCTATAGTTTAAACATCCTTTTAAAAACACCATTACCAGGTGATATATAGTATTTTTGATAGCACATGGAGGGGTGACCTCTATACATGATCTAAGAGGAATAAGAAGGTTCCATTTCTTGAGTACAAATTGCTATTTAAGAAAATTTTTAGATTTTTCTTCTTCTCTTTATGTCCTTTGAAATTCTCCCAGGTTGTAGGAGCATCTGTTCTCACACATTTCTAACTGCTTGGCTACTCCACCTGAATGTCCCATGGACCTAAAACTCATTATGTCCCAAGCTGAGCTCATCTTTTTTTTTCCTTTTAGCTGATTCCCTCTGACTGTTTCTGTTAACATCATCACACTTATTCCAATTACATCTTTCAGTAACTTGGCACTGTACTTGACTTCTACCCTTTTCTACACATAACTTCTGATCCACTGCCAGTTCTACCTTCCCATTATCACGTACACGCATCTCCTTTTCTGCACACGCAACTGCCAAGTTGCTTTATTCCAACTTGTATGCTTTTCTTTCTTCTTCTTTCTGCTGTGGTCCCTCCCTTTTAAGCCAAGACTAGGCATCTTGAAGCAGATACCTAATTATGTCACCCAGACATTCACTCTGTCCTAAGGCCTCAACTTCTTACAGAACAAAGTACAAACTTCCAGCTATTATTACAGAACAGCATTTCCCAATAGAATACAATTTGCACCATGGATGTAATTTAAAATTTTATCATAGTCATATTAAAAATTAAAAATAAAGCAATATATTTTTAACTCAGTATATTACAATATTATTTTAACATGTCATCATATAGGAATTATTTTGCATCGTTTTTCTAATTACTTAAAATACATTTTAATCTACATTTCAAGGGCTCAATGCAACATATGGCTAATGGCTACTATAATAGTGCAGCGCTATAATTTCACTACCTATTACAATCCTGTTTTTGACTCCAGTTTTCTTTCCTCTATATATTCCACACTCCAGCCAAATTGAACTCTATATTCATAGCTGTAAATCACTGTTATTTTGCCACCATGTCTTTGTGTTGTTTTGCACCCCTGGTCCCTCCACAGTTCCAAATCCTGCAAGTGCTTTCAGACTTTGTTCAAATGCCAGCTGACCCATGAGCATGAAACAAACGTTTCCCTCTCTGACTTTCCATAGCTTTTTTTTGTGTGTGTGTGATGACATTTAGCAATCTTATTTTTTCCCCCACATCCATCATGCCCCCTTTATCTATAATAATAAAAGCATAATATGCTAATTAGACTGGACAGCTGAACGACCTTCCAGACGTCATTCTGTTGTCCTTCCAGACAAAGCCACCGTGGTGGGGGCCGAGGCGGAGGCAGTTAGGGGTGATCAGGCAGGCAGGCGAGCGGATAGGGGTGATCAGGCAGGCAGGTGAGCAGTTAGGGGCGATCAGGCAGGCAGGCAGGCAGAATGGTTAGGGGCGATCAGGCAGGCAGGCAGGCAGGCAGGTGAGTGATTAGGAGCCAGTGGTCCCAGATTGCCACAGGGATGTCCAATTGCCAGTTTAGGCCTGATCCCGATCCTCTGCAGGATCAGCCCTAAACTGGCAGTGGGACATCCTCTGAGGGATCCTGGATTGCAAGAGGTGCAGGCTGGGCTGAGCCCCCCCCCCCCATGCATGAATTTCATGCACCGGGCCTCTAGTTAAGTCATATAGTTCCTGAGAGCAAAGTCTGTTTTCTTCTTTGAGTGGCACATGTTGTTTAGCCCTTTGCTTTGTTCAAAAAAGCATTTCCCGAATGCTTAATGAATCATGCGTTACACTCTACCTGAAGGTGATTTTATTAACTGAGCTTAGAAATGATTGCAAACAGTCAGAAATGAGAAAATTGTACTTGTATACATATGTCATTATTTTTGGATTTATGTGACATTTATAACAGTGCTTTTAAATTGGCAGAAAATTTATAGCCTTACCACCACCAACATACTCATGTGGCTTGTGTAAAGAGTTTATAAGGACATATTTTCCCATCCTAAGTGCCAGGAGAATACTTTGATAGATTTCTTTTCAGTCACCTTGATTAGCCCTTCTTTAAAAGAGGATGCTGGAGAGGTTGCTTTCATTTTACTTATCAGTTCCTTGCTAAGGATCACAGCTGATCAGAGATAATCTCAGCCTCTGCAAGCCTCTCCCTGAGCCATAGAACTATACTTTCTCTTTTGTCTGTTTTACATACTAATTGCCCTAAGGATGATTGAGTCAGGTAACTGCCTCCAAGGAAGCTTGATATTGGTGAAGCTTAGGTGTAGGTTTTTAATGATGGTGTGTCTCCTTAAATTAGCCTTGGACTGATTCCTGCCATTGTAAACTAGATTCTTTTAAGATAAAAGCCTAAAATCTGTGAACTGATGCACCAGAGCATACCAAGTTTCCATATTTTAACACACTTCTTTCCTTTTCTTGGACAGAACTTGATGAAATTTCTTTTTAGTCTCTGAGCATAGCAGATGTTGTCAATTCTTTACTCAGATCCCCTGGGGTCCTTTTCCACCCATGCCAGCCTGACTTCCAACATCCAGCACTTTTGCACATCAGACTGGAAACACCTGAGAATTAAAGTGCTCCTGGGAGCAGCCCCTAACAATTACTGAAGGGTGTGGGCGTAAATCACGCCTGCTCCCTCCACCCTTGGCTTGGATTCAAGTGCTTTACTCCGTTTCCAAGATCTTCCCCTCACCCACACCGTTTCATTACCCATAGTGCTTGGTGCCTTAATAATGCATCCTTAATTACCGTATTTTCCGGTGTATAAGACGACTGGGTGTATAGAAGATTTTCCTGGGTTAAAAAGTCTTATACACCGGAAAATACGGTATCTGCCTTCTCTTTCCTTCCTGTACCACCTCCCAGCCCAGTGTAAGTATCCTTAACCCTTCCCAGATAAACTAGGTCCACTCACTCAATCCTTGACTCAGGCTCTGCTTTTGGGAGACTGATCAAGGACTTAAAGCCCTTACTATGGTTTCTATTCTCCCTACCTCTCTTTCCCCATCTCTTCCCTGTGACTTTCTTTTCCTTTCCTTTCCTTACCCAGTATTTATAGAGCACCTATTTTATGTCAATCACCAAACAATAGAGATGAAACATAGTTTCCTTGCCCTCAAGAATCTCAGAGTGTAGCCAGTAAGATAGAACAGGATAAAGGACATTGTAATACAGGGTGGTAAATGGGCTAAGAGAAATACAAGGTATTATCAGAGTGAAATACAGAGAAACATAAAGGACATGGGAAAAGTCTACTTATCAGAGAAGGCACATGCCACTGAAAAGCTATTGCAAAAGCCCAGGCATGAAATAATAAGGGTCCTGAGTTCAAATGTTTATAATCAGACTGAAAAGGAAGGGACAGATGAATGCATTATCACAAAGAAAGGCATGGCAGAACTTGTCAACTGAAAAGAAAAGGCAGATGTTATAGGCTGAATATTTGTGTCCCCACAAAATTTATGTGTGGAGCCCAGATGTAAAACCACATGTATATGGGCAGATAATTTTCAACAAAGGAGCCAGAGATACACAATAGAGTAAAGAAACCACTTCAATAAATGGTGCTGGAAAAATTGGAAAGCCACATGCCAAAGAATGAAGCTAGATTACAGGTTGTCCCATGTACACAAATTATTCAAAGTGGATCAAAGATCTAAATATAAGATCTGAAACAATAAATTACATAGAAGAAAACATAAGTATAAAATTATGGATCTTGTTCATAGAGAACATTTTATGAACTTGACCCCAAAGAAAAGGGAAGTAAGACAATAATAAATAAATGGAACTATATCAAACTAAAAAGCTTCTGCATAGCAAAGGAAACTGACAACAACACAAAAAGTCAGCCAATCGGATGGAGAAGATATTTGCAAAAAATAGCTTTGACAAGGTTTACTATCCAAAATATATAAAGAACTCATAAAACTCAACACCAAACAACCCAATTAAAAATGGGCAGAGGACCTGAGTAGATACCCCTCCCAGGAAGACATACAAATAGCCAATAGATATATGAGAAGATGTTCAACCTCACTAGCAGTTAGGGAAATGCAAATCAAAACTACAATGAGATGCCATCTCACACCTATTAGAATGGCTATTGTAAAAAAGACAAGTAATAACAAGTGTTGGAGAGGTTGTGGAAAAAAGGGAACTCTTATTCACTGCTGGTGGGACAGTAGACTGGTACAGCCAGTATGGGAAACAGTATGGAGGTTCCTCAAAAAAATTAAGAATAGAGCTACCATATGACCCAGCAATCCCTCTCCTGAGTATGTACCCAAAAAACTGAAACACATGTATTCACAAAGATATATGCACCCCTATGTTCATTGCAGCATTATTTGTGGTGGCCCACACATGGAGGTAACCTAAGTGTCCTGTGATAGAGGACTGGAAAAAGATGTGGTACATATACACAATGGAATACTACTCAGCCATAAGAAAAGATGAAGTACTGTCATTTGCAACAACATGGATGGACTTTGAGAATATTATGCTAAATGAAATAAGCCAGTCAGAAAAGGCTAAGAACCATATGCTTTCACTCATATGTGGGATATAAAACTGAAACTCATGGACACAAACAGCAGTGTGGTGGCTGGTAAAGGGAAGGGGGTAGAGATGGGGAGGTGAAAGCAGGGCTAATATATGGTGACAGAAGAAGATCTGAGTTTGGTGGGCACATGGTGCAATACACAGACCTTGTATCATAGAAATCAATACCTGAAATTTATATGATCCTATTAACCAATGTCACCTCAATAAATTTAAGAAAAGAAATCAAGTCTTTGCTAATTAAAAAAATTTAAATCATAGTTGAAATAGTTCTTGCATTTAACTTGTGTGGGACTTCTGAGAATACTTAGCTGGAATTTTGAAATTTGGAACCTCTGATGAGAAAGCAAAAGCTTTGGTATTATCCTGGGCTTTTAGAAATCTGTCTTCCTGTGAAATATGTGAGGAAGGGATTTAGTATTGATGCTAAAGTTTTCAGAAACCTGGTTATAACAAGGGATCCATCCCTATATGAGGCCAATCTTGGAATCAGTTCCATTGAAAACCATTATTATGTGTTAGACACTGGGAATAAGATGCAGCCCCCTCTCTCTTGGAGTTTAGATGCTGGAGGTTGTGTTAGACAATAAGCAAGGAGAATAGAATAAATAAAATATAAAATAAAATCTATATATAATAAAGAGGTAATATGCAAATTAGCCAGGACTCTGTAACAATCACGACTGGCTCAGGAGGAAGCTGCGCACGCAGATGGGCCCAGAGTGGAGACACAACACTCAGGGGGGTGGGCCCAGAGCGAAGACACAACACACAGGAGGGCCCGCCCTCGCTGGGAGACAGCGTGCCAGCAGTCCCGCCTCTGCACGTGAGCTGCAGAGGAAACACCTTTTCTGATCACTCATTGGCTAAGCTCCCTGTACGCCACTCTCAGTGTTCTTGGTAACTTGGGTAATAAGAATCCAAGAAGGTGATCTAGGGTTTTTCCACCTCACTCTGGATAAAAAAATGAAGGTCCGCTGCTGGAGGGGCTAAGAAATGTCATATCCTGCCCTAGCTGGTTTGACTGAGTGGATAGAGCCTTGGCCTACAGACCGAAGGATCCGGGTTTGATTCTGATCAAGGGCATGTACCTAGGTTTCAAGCTCCTCCCTGGCCGGTGCCCAGGTCAGGGCTCATGCAGGAGGCAACCAATCGAAGTGTCCCTCTCGCATTGATGTTTCTCTTTGTCTATCCCTCTCTCTTCCATGCTCTCTAAAAATCAATGGAAAAATATCCTCAAGTGAGGATAAAAAAAAGAAAGAAAGAAATGTCATATCCTATGAAAGACACATCTTGAAAATGCCTAAAGAAAGTTGTCATTTTTTCGTGGTGAAGGGACTGGAGTCCATGTTGATGAAAACACCTTGGTGGCTATGGTGACTGACAGTGAGAGCAGCAGCGGGGTGATGGGGGTGGTGCCTTCCCCTGATCAGCCAGTCACCTCCCACAGAGAGAGGCCAAACTAAGTCGTCAGTAGGACATCCCCTGAGGGCTTCCAGACTCTGAGAGGGGGCAGGCTGGGCTGAGGGACCCCTCCCCCAGTGCATGAATTTCATGCACCGGGCCTCTAGTATAATATAAAAAGGGCTGTGAAGGAAGCAAATTAGGAGCCCAGTTACAGTATTTAAAAAATGTCAGTTACAGTATTTAAAAAATGATTTAACATTCTGGCTTTAACAGTCTAAATATCTTCTCCATTTGTGCTCACAGGGTAGACCTCAAAAAAGGTGCATTGCTACATTTCTAGAATAATGGCTGTGGTGAGCCAAGGTGGGAGGGGGACGTTTTCCCACACCACTGTAAAGAGTTATTCACTTGGTTTGAGACCCCCTATCCCAGAATGAATTGCTCATCCTCCAAAACCCCATCTACCGACATTTTGGAGTCATCCTGATTCAGTTGCAACCCCAATGTAATAGAGTGGTGAATTCGGAATCAGACATAGAGCCCTGGCCAGGTGGTTCAGTTGGTGGGAGCATTGTCCCATGCACCAAGGAGTTGCTGGTTGGGATGGGTAAGGGAGGCAACCAATTGATGTTTCTCACTCATATTATGTTTCTCTCTGTCTTTCCCTGCTCCCACCCCTTCCTCTCTCTCTAAAATCAATAAACATATCCTTGGGTGAGGATAAAAAAAAGAATCAGACATGGATACTGAGAATTTTGAGAAAATGGCAACATTTTAGAACTGTAAAGTGTGTCCCCCTCCCCACCACCCTAACTGTTCATTTTATAGGTTATCTCCTTTTCCTGGAAGCAGTATGGCCAAGAGGAGGAAGACTGTCTCTCAGATTTCAACTGTGAGGAGAGTTCAGATTGCCAGAACTGGATTAGCACTTTTGGATTTCCTGGGATGACAGGCCCTGTGGCTTCCTTGGGAGGCACTACAGCACTCCCCCACACCCCACCATCTCACCATCCCTGGGCTGCTGGACTCTGGGCCACCCAGGTGTGCAGCTCAAATCCTCACAGTGGTGAGGAGGGAGGGGAGACACAGGGAGAGGTAGCTGTGTTTTATGCAGGGGAGAAGGACCACTTGGTCCCTGGTGATTCTACTAAGAAGGCTCGCTCTTCTGAAGTCACTCTCAGCCCAAGATTAATAAAGCTTACCTAAATAAAGGTTGGAACCTGAGGCGGGGGAGTGGTGCTTGGTTGCTAAGTGGCGCATACATGGCATAGCTACCAATTGTGACACGGCTGCCAATTGTTGGGCTCCTACTCAGCGCATGGTGCCAGCACCTCACTTGCCTGGGAGGATCGCTGTGCCTCGGACCTATGCCTGTCATGTCCGGGAGGCACCTCTGGGCCTCATGGCTCCTGTTCACATGGCAGCTGATGTGGCTGCAAGTCCACGCTCCTCAGCCTCCGGCCCTGGGCCCTGTCCTGCTGACCTCCATTCCCCCGGGGCCCATCGAGCCTGGGTCTTGGGATCAGCAAAACCCTATATGTATATCTGAAGACCATGAACTTCCGTCATTCAGTCAGGAAGCCTCAGCTCTGCCTCCAGAGGCCTCCGAGACAAGGGAAGCTTCTCCAAACCCCCAGGAGGCTTCAGCTCAGCTTCCACCCCAACATGAAGCCCAAGCTCAGTCTACAGTGTCCTCTGAGCCATTGAAAGCGTGGTTAGTCCACCAAGGAGTTCCACCCTACCCTGAATGTGTTCAGTCTTCAATCCAGCAGAAGAGCTCAGCCCCCACTCACGTGTGTCTGGCAGGTGTACAGCCTTCTCCAGTCCAGCACAAGGGTCGAGCTCAGCCCCGGAAATCCTCTATGGATGTCGTAGCTCAACCTTCAGTACATCGTGAGGCGACAGTCTCACCTCTCGGTTCAGGTGAAGCTCAGCATCCAGTGTTGCCTATTATCAATGTTAAAGATGTGGATCTGGGGGTTTTGATAACTGCAGAGCCTCCTAAAAATATTGAACCATCTGTAGCTGACAAGGTCTCAGCTCATCCTCCAAAGTTCACAGACAAGCTCAAGCCTCCATCCCAGCAGGAGACCCCAGCTCAGCCTACTTCGGAGGCTGATGCCACAGCCCTGCAGCAGACTAGAGCTCCTCCAAAGCCCCCTGAGGTGGCACTTCCACGTCCAGCGCCTGTTCAGGCTCAGCAGCCAACATTGTCTGAAGTCACATTTCAACCGTTGGACCAGGAGCTGACCATCACTCCTGAGCCTACTTTGGAAGCTGATGCTACAGCCCTGCAGCAGACTACAGCTCCCCCAAAGCCCTCTGAGGTGGCACTTCCAGAGCCTATTCCGGCTCAGCAGCCAATGTTGTCCGAAGTCACAGTCCAATCTGTGGACCTGGAAGTTGTCAAAACTCAGCAACAAGAGTCCTCTGCGACAGTTCCTCCAGTGACTGAACGGAGTGCCACCATGAACATATGTGAGCTCTGTACCTGCAGCAATGGGACACTTTCATGTATTGGTCTCAGCCCAAAGCAGAGACTCCACAGAGTGCCCGTGCCAGAGCCCAACACCTACAGTGGCACTTTTACTGTCTTAAACTTGCAAGGAAACTCTATTTCTTACATTGGTAAAGACACATGGAAGTCATACCATTTGGTTGAGAAACTAATTCTCAGTGGAAATAATTTGAGAGAATTGCGTAAGGATTCATTTGAAGGCCTGCAGTCCCTCCAGTATTTAGACTTATCCTGCAATAAAATAGAATTTATTGAAAGGAATACATTTGGATCACTACCTTTTTTGCAACATCTAAATCTTAGTCACAATTTAATTACAAAATTGAGCTTTGGGATGTTTCAGGCCCAGCATGGAATGCAGTTTTTACACAAGTTGTCCAGGCTGATGGAATCTAAGGAACAAAATAAACTGACAAATGATATAGAACCTGAGGCATGGATGCATGGAACAGACTGAGATTTGTCGGAGCGGGGGAGGGGGGGTGGGACTGGATAAAAGAAGGTGAAGGTATTAGCCAAATGACATATATGCATAGCCCAAGGACACAGTGTGGTGAAGGCCCGGGGAGGGAGCTGAGGCTGGGTGGAGGTGGGCAAAAGGGAACAACAACAATCAAAGAATAAAGTTTGGTAATGAAAAAACCTTGGTCTGAATGGTTTTCCTTTTATTATGTGCCACTGGCACATCATAATATAAAATAATAAAAATATAAACAATTTGAATGTAATATATCAAATCCTGGCAGAAAATTGTTTGACAAGCTCAT
Organism: Cnephaeus nilssonii; assembly: GCF_951640355.1. Lineage (NCBI taxonomy): Eukaryota > Metazoa > Chordata > Mammalia > Chiroptera > Vespertilionidae > Cnephaeus > Cnephaeus nilssonii. The sequence continues at coordinate 61,329,282 of NC_137080.1, read as the reverse complement.
TACCAACATCATTCGAGGAGAATAAATAGAAGCACAAACTCAAACATAAACCAACAGCAGAGAGTTCCAAATGATTTTTTTTTACATTCTTATAGCTTTGCCAGTCCTAATGTCTTAAAAGTGAAATCAGTGTGTGCTCATCTTACAGAGAGACATACCCATGTATTATCATTTTATGTTCAATTAAATTTGTTTTTATTATCTACAAGGTATATAGCCCCCATTTGATTTGCATGACCTAAGGACAGCTAAAGTTGACCTAATTATGTGGGTTTAGATTGGTATCTCCTCAAACTAGATCCTCTCGTTACCTTGCTGTTTCTCAGAATTATTATCGTTTTTCCATGTATCCAGATTAAAAATCAATTTTACTTTGACCTCACCAGTCTTAGCTCAAGCTGTCATAATAAATAGTATAAACAGAGTGGCTTAAACAACAGAAATTTAAATTTATTTCTCACAATTCTGAAGGCTGAAAAATCAAAGATCAAGGTTCTGGTAACATAGGTTTCATTATGAGACTTCTCCTGGCGGACATCTCGTGCTCATGTGACCTCTTGTGTGTGAAGGGGTGGAGGGAGGGGAGAGAGAGATTAAGTTCTCTAGTGTCTTTTTTATAGGGCCCCACTTTCATGACCTCACCTAATCCTGATTACCTCCCAAAGACTTCCATCTCCAAATTCCATCACAGTGGGGGTTAAGGCTTCAACATATGAATTTTGGGGGGTAAAAACAAACATTCATCCTATAACGTGCCCCTTTTCGTTTCAGTCCCCAAGTTTTGCCATGCCTTTATTTGTGATACTGCATCTGTCTCTTTCCATTCCAATTATGACCACTTGAACTCAAGACCCTTATTATTTTGTGCCTGGGCTGTTGCGGTAGCTTTTTAATGGAATTTACTTCTAAAATTACTTATCTTTAATTCATTATGATTACAGTTATTTCCCAGATCAATCTTAAAATGACTCCTATTGTGTCAGTGCCTAGCTGAAAAATGACAATGATTTCCAGTTGTCTAGAGGTAAGGTATGACTGCTTAATCTGGCGGGAGTCTCCCACAGTGAGTCCAAAGATTTACTTTTTTATTGTTGTTTTACCAATGTGGACTTATTTGATCCTTTTTATTATTTGTATAGTGTTTCACTGTATAACTATACCCCATTATAATACTAGATTCTCCTCTTCACATAGATTTAGTTTATCTCAGTTTTTATTTGCTAGCCAAGAAAAGTTTAACAAATGTTCTGGTACCTGTCTCCTTTGGCATATCTTTTCTTTATTTATTTTGTGTGTGTATTGTCACTTTAATGTTATCAGTTGGCAGAAAAATTGAGACAATTGAAATATAACATATGTAGTTTCAGATGTACAACATAATGATTTGATATTTGTAAATATTGCAAAATAACCACCACAATAGGTCTAGTTAACATCCATCACCAATGTAGTTACACATATTTTTTCTTGTGATGAAAACTTTTAATTGTTGCTTTCTTACAACTTTGAATGTACAATGCATGCTGTACATTACATCCCCATGACGTAATGTATCTTATAACTGGAATTTTGTACCATTTAACCATCTTAACCTATTTTACCCACTTCCTCCCCACTCCATCTCCGGACACTACCAATCTGTTTTCTATATCGATGGGTTTTGTTTATTTTTGTTAGATTCCATGTGTAAGTAAGATCATATGGTATTACTCTTTCTATGAATTATTTCACTCAACATAGTACACTCGAGGTCCATCCATATTGTAGCAAATGGCAAGATTCCCTTCCTATTTTTTCTTCAGGTTTTTGATTTCAGGTTCAAGTCTTTAATCCATTTTAATTTTTGTGAATGGGGTAAGATAGTGGTCCAGTTTCATTCTTTTGCATATGGCTCTCCAGTTTTCCTAACACTATTTATTGAAGAGGCTATCCTTTCCCAATTGTATAATCTTTCTTCCTTTGTTATAAATTAATTGATTATATATGTGTGGTTTTATTTCTGTGCTCTCTCTTCTGTTCCATTAATCTGTGTTTCCATTTTTATGTTAATACCATAAAATGTGATTAATATAGCTTTGTAGTATAGTTTGAAAACAGGGAGCATGATGCTTCCAGCTTTATTCTTCTTTCTCAAGATTGCTTTGGCTACCTGGGGTCTTTTGTGGTTGCGTACAAATTTTAGGATGGCTCGTTATATTTCTATGAAAAGTGTCATTGGCATTTTGATAGGAAATGCTTTAAATCAATAGATTGTTTTGGGTATAATGGACATTTTAGCAATATTAATTCTTCCAATCCATGAGTACAAAATACCTTTCCATTAATGTGTGTCTTCTTCAATTTCTTAGTGTCTTATAGTTTTTGGTATACAGGTCTTTCACCTCCTTGGTTAAATTTATACCTTAGTATTTTGTATTCTTTGAAGAAGTTGTAAAGAAAATTGTTTTCTTAATTTTTCTTTCTTATAGTTTGTTTTAGTGTACAGAATAGCAACAGATTTTTGTTGATTTTGTATCCTGCAACCTTCAGAATTTGTTTATTAGTTCTAGCAGATTTTTGGTGGAGTCATATTGTTATTGGTGGGGTGCTGTGTCCCCACTGATTACTGGTGGAAGTGGAGCTCTTGGGGTGCAACTGGAATAAGAATTTCCGGAGGCCCCCAGGGGAGGATGAGGAATTGTGGAAAGTATGCTTTCACTTTCAGACCAGGGGCAGCAATGCTTAATGAATTAGCACCAGTGCTTCCTTGTTAAACTTCTGGAGAGTTACCTTGACCAATATAGTTACCTTGTGGGTCAAAAGACTGAATTTCTTGTTAGTATTCATTGTTTATGTGGTTAAAACATGTGAATAATAGTGATCATTATTTTCTTACATATATCCACAACATGTAAGATATCTTCTTTGTTTCTTCATTCATTAAGCTTATAACTTTACCCAAAAGCTATCAACTTGCTTTTATTTATTCCCTCAAAGCTCTTGCTGCTTTTGCTAGTGGTTCTTTGGGCTTTCTATTTTTATTTTTTTTTACTAATAAATCTTTATTGTTCAGATTATTACGGTTGTTTCTCTTTTTCCCCCCCATAGCTCCCCTCTACCTGGTTCCCACCCCACCCTCTGCCCATACCCCCCCCCACTGTCCTCATCCATAGGTGTACGATTTTTGTCCAGTCTCTTCCCACACCCCCACACTCCTTTCCCCCGAGAATTGTCAGTCCACTCCCTTTCTATGCCCCTGATCCTATTATATTCACAAGTTTATTCTGTTCATCAGATTTTTTATTCACTTGATTTTTAGATTCACTTGTTGATAGATATGTATTTGTTGTCACTTTGTTGTTCATAGTTTTTGTCTTTACCTTTTTCTTCTTCTTCCTCTTCCATTTCATATAATACTGGTTTGGTGGTTATGAACTCCTTTAGCTTGTTCTTATCTGTGAAGCTCTTTATCTGACCTTCAATTCTAAATGATATCTTTGCTGGGTAGAGTAATCTTGGTTGTAGGTTCTTGCTATTCATCACTTTGAATATTTCTTGCCACTCCCTTTTGGCCTGCATAGTTTCTGTTGAGAAATCAGCTGATAGTCATATGGGTACTCCCTTGTAGGTAACTAACTGTTTTTCTTTTGCTGCTTTTAATATTCTCTCTTTGTCTTTTGCTCTTGGCATTTTAATTATGATGTGTCTTGGTGTGGTCCTCTTTGGATTCCTTTTATTTGGGGTTCTCTGTGCTTCCTGGACTTGTAAGTCTATTTCTTTCACCAGGTGGGGGAAGTTTTCTGTCATTATTTCTTCAAATAGGTTTTCAATATCTTGCTCTCTCTCTTCTTCTGGCATCCCCATAATTCTGATGTTGGTACGCTTGAAGTTGTCCCAAGAGACTCCTTACACTATCTTTATATTTTTGGATTCTTTTTTCTTTTCCGGTTGGGTGTTTTTTTGCTTCTTCATATTTCAAATCTTTGACTTGATTCTTGCAATCCTCTAGTGTGCTGTTGGATCTCTGCATATTCTTTATTTCAGTCAGTGTATACTTAATTTCTAGTTGGTCCTTTTCCATATCCTTGAGGGTCTCACTAAATTTATTGGCAGTTTCTAGAAGATTCTTGAGTAACCTTATAACCGTGGTTTTGAACTCTATATCCAGTAGTTTGCTTTCCTTCATTTCTGTCTTTTGTGACCTGTTTCTTTGTCTCTGCATTTTGGCTTCTTCCCTGTGTTGATAGCGTGGCTTTGTGTGCTAGGTGTCCTATAGGGCTCAGTGGCTCAGCCTCCCCAATTACCTGAGGTGGACACTCTTGGTGCACCCCTTTGTGGGCTGTGTGCACAGTCTTGTTGTAGTTAAGCCTTGATTGTTGTTGGTATCACTGGGAGGAATTGACCTCCAGGCCAATTGGCTGTGAGGATCAGTTGTGTCTATGATGGGAGAATGTCTGTGCTGGAAACACCCTTATGGGGCAAGATTTGCTTTAGTAGGGCTTTGGTGCTCACTGAGTCTGCCCCCTGAGTGTGTCTCTTACGAATCTGAAGAGTTGTAGTCTGAATGGTCTCTCTCTGACCACTGGGTACATTGGCTCTTGGATCTCCAAGGAGAGAGGCCACTCAGCAGGAGCTACAGAGAGATCTGCAGATTCCTTCTCTTTGTTTGGGGTTTGGAGGTGCCCGGATGAGGCCCAGCTGTAAAGCAATGAAAGCTGCTGATGAGCCTTGGGTCTTCTTTTGGAGGCTCTGGGGCTCTTTGACCCAGCTGCAGTATGTTAGGTTTCATATTGCAAAGGGCCAGGCCATTCATATGCAAAAGCCTCTGCACACAAATTGGTTGGGGTGGGGTCTCAGAGAATCACCAGGGTGGAGCAAACAGCAATGGCTGACCGTCAGCCCTGCCTGGAAGAGGTCCTGTGTTTCTGTGTCCTGCTGCACTGTGCAGGAACAATGATTACTGCAAGCACCTCTAAGAGAAAGCTGCCCTCAAATTCTGCCTGATGCCAGACAGTCCAGTTTCTCCCCGTATGAGTCTGGGTCCCTAGAGTCCCGCCTGGAACTGGAGTTCAGAGCAGTTGGGAGCTTGTGTTTCTCTCCCGATTGAAAAAGACAACAGTGTACTCAGTTGCCAGCCCTTTCCGTGCCTCCGTACCTCTGCACTTCATTTCTGCACCTTCGCTCCTCTGAGTCTCAGTGTGCTTTTCTCTTTCCTTCTAGTTGTAGAATTTCTACTCAGCCATCCTTCCCGTGGTTCTGGATGGTACTCGTTTTGTCTTTTAGTTGTAGTTTTGTAGTGGTTGTGCGAGGCAGCAAGTTCAGGTGTTTACCTATGCTGCCATCTTGGTTTCTCTATTTTCTTTTTTTTAAATATATTTTTTATTGATTTCAGAGAGAAAGGGAGAGGGAGAGAGAGATAGAAACATCAATGATAAGAGAGAATCATTCATCAGCTGCCTCCTGCACACTCCCTACTGGGGATTGAGCCCGCAACCCAGGCATGTTCCCTTGACTAGAATCAAACCTTCAGTCCACAGGCCAGCGCTCTACCCACTGAGCAAAACAGGCTAGGGCTCTATTTTTTTTTGTAAATGCTTGTTTCATTATTTTTACTTAAACTGAAAGGGGCTCTTAAGAATGTAATTTTCAGTCTCATTCTAAGTATTTGGAAGATCTGTGCCAATTTCTCTTTTAATCTTTCAGGTTCCGGTTTCTAAAACAATGGCAAATGCTTCATATGCATCTATGTACTTTAATGACTCCATTAGAAGTTAATCTTCAGTGGTGAATAAGACTGCCAATTTTGCTTTTGAGCCAAATGAAGTAAAGAAAAGTAAGACGTTTGAAGTGAATGTAATGGTTTTTGGGGTGGACATATGTTAAAGGAACATTTTTGTGATTTGCTGGCTCTCACTGAGCAGAACATTAGGCCCTATCAATTCCATGTGCTTGTTCCTAGATCCTGGTGCTCAGTGACTCTTGCCATTGTTTGCTCTCAGAAAATAATTCTCTGATAGTTTAAAAAAATAGTATCTAAAACATATACTACTCTTTGCCCCTTCATTCAACAGAACTGACTTGAAAATGAGTAAGAGACATATTGTGAATTATACCCTATTACTCAGACAGAGGATGTCATCTAATGCCTAGAATTTTTCCATGCTTTATGACGTGCATTTTTGAAATTAATTTGACAAGGTGGTTTCCCAAGGATGGCATGTAACATAACGTGACACGATGGAAAGCCTAAGCCATGGATACACTGAAGTCCATTGGATGTTGGTTCTGGAATGAATATTCCTATCCAAAAATACCAAAGAGGAAAAGTTCTAGGCAGACACCAGGCTTTTCAGAGTCCTCGCAGCATTATTTTAGTTTGAGAAGAACCCAGCGTGTTTGTATGTGTGTTAATTAAGTCAAGATTCTAGAAGCCTGGGACCAAAGGACTCTTTAAACCATGTACAGAGCTAATCCTTTCAAACAGCAGTCCTCCAATCTTGGTGCCTGAGAGAAAGCCTTTCTCCTGTGCCCAGGGGGAGTCACAGCCCCTCTCTGCTCTCCCTACGGTCTCCGGTAAGCTTGCGCCATGATCCACTGTCACCACCACTTCCCCGGGCTCCCCAAGATCCTTACGCTGCTTCCTGGCTCTTAATTGTATCAAGCTGTTTACTTTGCCAGAATGGGTAATCACCTTACTTTTTCCTTGTTTTCTGCCTCTTCTTTTGAGGTCTCCATCTTTCTCCTTGTCTTTTATCTTCAGAGATTCATCCCCATCCTCCTTAGAGCTTTCTCTTCTTCATACCCTTACAAGTTTAAAAAAAATCTCATATACTATACTCCAACAAATACTATTAAGTTAAAGGAGATTACAGCTAGTATTGTGAGCCACAAATCACCTTTTAAAAACAGTATTATCATTATTTTTCTACCAACTGGAGAAAACACTCCACATATGCCCATAGCAGAATATAGACCCATTATTTAGGGGAGATGGGAATTCTTATGTATAACATAAAAAGGCAGCTAATAATTTACTGATGCCTTTAGATTGATTACCCAAATATTCACCTTTTACCACCAAGTAGAATGATAAATTCCTCTGTATTTAGAGTTGGCAGGGGCAGGGACACAAATGATTTTAAGGTAAGGAAAAAAAAAGTAGTAATTTTACAGTGTTATGAACTCTCTGTTGCACAGATTGTTTTATATACATTATTACATTCAGTCCTCACAATGAATCTTGAATTTTTGCTTCAGGAACTTGTTCCTAGCAACTTGTTCCAAGTCAAGCTTCTACGAAGCTTGTTGGTAGCAATGATTCAAGTCAAAACCATGTTTGCTATCTCTAAAGTTTACAGTTTTCATTATATCGGCTTTTCCCAAAGAGTGTTATAGGGAACACAGTGCCAGTGGGAGACTTTGCCCCAAATTAAGGGTTCTCTGATTAATTAAGATTGAGAATCTCTACAGTAGAGGACATGGTTTAATTTTGTTTAACCAGAATGGCCCAAACTTCACACTATGGTGACTTTTTTTAATGATTAATATTCTGTGGAGCTAATGTTATCTGTTGTAGTTTTTACTGTGAACCTTCTTGGTTCATCAGAACCTGGTTGAATTACATTCTCTCAGTGTTCGTCTGGGCATTGTTTTTGTTTGATTAGTCTAGTCAATAAATCCCAAACACCTAGGAGTCATATTGTAATAGGTTAAAAATATGGTCACAAATTCTTTGCAGCCCCTTTATCATGAGGACAAAATGATTTTCTCATCTGTTGGATCTGGGCTGACTTTGTGACTTGCTCTGCCTAACAGAATGTGGCCAAAGTGACATTGTGTGTGGCCTTGAGCCCTCTCAGTAGCTGACCATGGAATTTTACTTCTGGAAGCCTATCTTGCCTCTGAGTGGGTAAGTGGCCATGTCAAGGAAAATTGAGGACTTCTACCCAACTGCTAGACATATGAGTGACACCATCTTGGACCTTCCAGCAGAATCAGACCTCCAGTGGAATGCAGCTCTGTGAGTGAACCAGGTAAAACCTGCCAAAGAATCATCTAGCCAACCTAGGGTCTTATAAGAAACTAGTGGGCCAGTGCACAGATTTGTGCACATTGAAAGGAAATTAATTACTGCAGCTCAGCAGTAAACCAAATTCAGGGCCAACAGTGCCCCAGCAACAACATAACCCATGGCCGAAGATGGAATCGCGTGGCCCTGTGAGGAGTCAGGCTCCCTCCTCTCTGGTTCCAGGGTGCATCACCCAAGAACTGCCGCTGCCAAGTCACCTCAGCTCGGAAGCTCCTGCATTGAAAGTCTGCCCCCTGGTGGTCAGTGCACATCATATGTACCAGCTGGTTGGTTGCCCGGTCACCTAGCCTTTTATATAGCTACACTAATAGAGAAACATGCAAATTAACCATCACTCTGCTACACCCACAAGCCACACCCACCAGCCAATCAGGAGTGAGTATGCAAATTAACCCAACGAAGATGGCAGCTGGCCACAGAGCTGGAGCAAGCAGGAGGCTTGGGTTGCCCAGGCAATGGAGGAAGCCAAGCCTCCTGCCCTCCCTGGCCGGTCCTGGCCTCCGCTCAAGGCTACAAAGTTTCAATTATAGAAGATAAATAAATCCCAACAAAAATGGCAGTGGCCACGGAGCTGGAGCTGAACAGGAGGCTTGGATTGCCCCCAGTGATGGAGGAAGCCAAGCTTCCCGCCCTGGCCGGCCCTTGCCTCCGCTCAAGGCTACAAAGTTTCAATTATAGAAGATAAATAAATCCTAGATACTTGCTTCCAGCCGGCCCTGGCCTCCACTAAAGGAGGCCCTGAAAAAAAGAAAAGAAAAAAAGGAGGGGCTGGGACCTTGGGTCGCCAGAGGGTGATCAAGCCAGGATGGGATGGCAGGGGCCGTTGGGGGTAAGCAGACCAGCAGGGGGCCAGTTGGGGGTGAGCAGGCCGTCAGTGGGGGTCAGTTGGAGGTGATCAGGACAGGGGGGGGGGGCAGTTTGGAGTGAGCAGGCCAGCAGGGGGGGCAGTTGGGGGTGAGCAGACTGGCACAGGGGAAAGTTGGGGGTGATCTGGCTGGCAGGGAGGCATGTGGGGGCAAGCAGGCTGGCGGCAGGGGGCAGTTGGGAGTGAGCAGGCCCGGCAGGCAGAGTGGTTAGGGGCAATCGGCAGGCAGGCAGGCAGGTGAGCGGCTGGAGCCAGCAGTTCCGGATTGTGAGAGGGATGTCTGACTGCCGGTTTAGGCCTGACCCCTGTAAACTGGCAGTAGGACATCCTTCGAGGGGTCCCAGATTGGAGAGGGTGCAGGCCGGGCTGAGGAACACCCCCCCTCTCCCTGTGCATGATTTTCGTGCACCAGGCCACTAGTATAGCTAATAAACCATTGAGTTTAGCCACTAACTTTTGGGCTGAATTTTTACTCAGCAAGAGTTAACTGATATGCATGTGAAAACTATAAGTGATAATTTACGAATGTTGATGTTCTAGGTGCAGGGTATTGCCTAGTTGTAAGAATAATATGTATTTCTGAGTTTGAGCTTAGTCTGTTGTAATTAATATTTTATGTAGTACATGTGCTATCTGTTGCAGATAATTTGCTGTGGGTCTCATGTTTCTACATGTCTTGTGAGCAGAAGCATTGACAGCTTTGGTTCTGTGCTAACTTTTCAAAGATGTGTATATAGTGAACAGCTTTGGAAGATAGAGATAGTATCTCTCTGGGGCAGGAGGCGGATTTTGGGGGGCAGGTCCAGGACAATAAAGATAATGTTTTCCTTTGAGACAATAAAGATAAGGTTTGCCCAACTCATAGTTTCTCAGTTGTGACACAATCCCCTCTGTGAGCAGCATCCACTTAGACTCCTCCACATTGCTGTGTTGGGAATAGAGGCTGAAAAAAACCCAAACAGTGCAAACATGCAGCTCATGCTACCTGATGTGCATGAGTAATGAAGTCCTTTGTCTGTGACTAGGGCATCGCATGTCTTCTGCCACCATCAATAAAACTGTAACAGGCTAACATTTTACCTTACAAGCTGGGAAGATCTGAGACTCTTCACCATTCTTGACATTATCTAGTTTGAACTTAATGCAGAACATAAGATACTTTATGAACATTGTATGAGTTTCTGACTTTTTCTCAGGGACAGATTTGTGAGAGAATTGCTTATTTATTCTGAAATGTGTAATTATTAATAAGCAGCTCTATGTTGGTCTCTCATGACTTCAATTATTAGATTCATTAGGAATTGTATCTAAGAAGAATGAATTTTTAAATTGCCATTATAATTATGCATGTGAATGAATAGAACATGTTAATATTTCATTAGTGACTTTTAAATTCTGCTAGAACAGCATACATTATGCTAGGCATAGTTTTTTAAATAAGTATTTATTTTCCTGTCTGTATTTTTCCCCCATTATATTTTTTATTTTTGTATTTTGTGATTTCTCTGTCCCTGTCTCTTTTTTCAATTAATTATACTAGTGCTTTATTTTAGTTTATTATTTTATTTAAAAAACCCAACTATTGGATTTACTTGTTAGTTCTACTCGTTTTCTGATTTATAATTCATAAATTTCTGATTTTTAAATATCGATTTCTTTGTTCTACTTTCCAATATCATTTTTTCTAGCTTCTTAAGATAAAATGCTTAATTCACTTATTTTCACTCTTATTTGATACTTAGAATTACACATTTTGCTCAAAATGTATTTTTTATTTGTTATTTTTTAGTTCTTTTTGTAATTTTTCTTAAACTGAAGAGTTAAGAAGTTAGAGCTTTAATTTTTTTGGTAGTTTTTTTCTTTTCTCTTTCATTTTTAGAGTTAAGTTAGTGCATTGTAACCAGAGAATAGAGTTTGTTTTGGTTATAATATTTGGAAATTTTGAGTTTTTTTTTAGTGTATAATATATGATTAATTTTGGAACTTCTTTTAAGTAGGTATTTTCTCTGTTTCTAATGTGAAGATTCTCAATGCAGGGTTTCATGTAGGCTAGGACTTGACTATAGGGACAAAGAATAAGGAAATATCAAGGATGCTCACTAGGTTTTTGATTTGCATAAATGGTGAGATGTACAAAGTGGTAGGGATGACCTGGGAAGCTTCCCATTAACAACTGGAATGTTAGACAACTTTAATATCATTTGCCAAAAAAAAAAAATCTTAATCCATAAAAGTTTAAGGCTGGTGCTAACATTATCCATTTGGAATACAAAGTTAGGTAAGAAAATTATTTAAAACATCTCTTCTAGAGATGCAAGAAGAGTTTTTCATTTTTAACCTCTTTCATTGCCAGCTTTGAATTGTTTTCTGTGGCCATCACTAAACACCTGGGTCCATCAGCTCTTTTCAGTTGATCTTCAGAACTTGTATCCACCAACATTCTCTGCCACTTGGGAATAGGACTGAGAGTTGGGAATAAATCTCAGAACAAGAATCAGTCTGATTATCATGATTTCTGTTGCTTCTAATGGGCCCAAGACCAACCTGGGTCCATCTAGTAGAATGTGTTTTGGAGCTAGAGAGATTTGGATTCCAGCTCAACTCTATTATCTATGCATCCTTGGGGAAGTTACATAACTTAACTTAATCTCTTTTTTTTTTCTTTTGTAAAACTTTAGATAACAATATTCACCTGAAATGTCACTTTGAAGATTAAATGACATGTGTAAAAGCTGGGAATTGGCTTACACACTTTCCTTCTTTGAATTTAGACCTTTGCAATGTATGCTCTGGGAAATGGAACTCAGACTTGATAATGTAACTTAATAGAGAATCAAATTCCGTTCTGAATTTTGGGCTTTGAGTCCAGGATCAGGGTTTACTATTTTAACCATCGCACAGGAACCCTGCTGCCCGTGTGGTAGCACATTGTCAGGCAGTTCCCTGTGGTGATACTATATTCACAGGGGCTCTGGGCCCAATGCAGGGTCCAAACCCCTGCTTCATCCTTCTGGCTGTGTGACATTGGCCAGAGTAATTAATCTCTTCAACCCTCAGTTCTCTCCTCCTTTAAAATTGGAATAATACTAGCATCTGACATAGAAGGTTGTTGTGAAGGATAAATTCAATAAAACATGGGAAGCAGTTAGCACAGTACCAAGAGCATATGCATTGTCATCACCTCATAAATACGTAACGTACAATTTTCTCTGGGAACACTCGTTATTGAAAGTTAAAAATAGCCTAGGCTAGACTTAAGTAATGATACAGGATGGTCTGGAGATTGCCCTTTCTCTTATTTTCAAATTTGGATGATTAATATTTAAGGTAAAGAATATTGAAATACAGAAATAAAGGACTTGATTAAATCGTTACCTCCATCTCAACAAGGAGTGTGACACTGAGGCTTTAAAGTAGCAATTATGATTGCCCCAGGATTAAAAGATACACTTTTATTCTACAAAAGTCTTGTATTTATAGGACAGGCTAAAAATAGGGTAGAAAAACATTAGGAGAATGCAGAAAAAATTGGCAACTCAGCTGTAGCTGGTTCTTGACAATAACTGACATAAGCAGGACATTGTTTCTGAGTGTTGCTGGGTAGTGCTGGGTTACTTTTTAGCAAACCACAGGGAACTCCAGGCTTGAAATAGAATGTGTAAATGGCAGCCACTGGGCTTTCCCTTAAAGGGCTCTTTGGGTTCCAGCTGTTATAAATTCTAGATACCTCAGGCTATTTGAATGACACATCACAGGGGCCAGTTCCTCTTCCCAAAGATTACAAAAACTCACGCATTTCTTTAAATAGAAGTAGCAGTTTATGTGAAGCCATTTATCATAACCTCCTGGGGCCAATGAGCACCAGGGCGGTCCTGTGTCAATACCGTGAAACAATCTTGCAAATCTTAGAGGATAAAAGTCTCCTTTTGCAGTGAGACTTCTCAGCATGACCCCAATTCTGTTGTTCCATTCTTTCTTAGGTATTAGATGATAAAAACAAAAATAAAGGAAGGGGTAGCAGCACGGTCCACATTTCATCACTCCAGAGAAGATAGCTGTTTCTTTAAAATGGAATTCCTAAGCTCTAGGGAGACAGCTGGGAATATAGTACCATATATATATATATATATATTTTTTTTTGAGTGGGGAGGGAGGGAGTTGAATGGGATTTTTGGTGTCATTCTTAAGATTGGATTCATTTTTTTTTTTTTTTACAATTAAGTGTTGACAGAAAACAGGGCAGAAATTAACCTTTGTAAAGACAAACCCTTCTTCCTACTTTGATATCCTAGATTTTTTTTATTAATTGCAAATATGAAACCTTTCCTAATAGAACTTTATTCCCATGGAATTTACCAGTAAACTCCTGGGCTGCAAAGTTTATTTAAAAAACTTATTGATTTCAGAGAGGAAGGGAGAGGGAGAGAGAGATAGAAACATCAATGATGAGAGGGAATCATTGATCGGCTGCCTTCTGCATGCCCCCTGCTGGGGATCAAGCTTGCAACCCAGGATGTGCCCTGACCGGAAATCAAACCATGATCTCCTGGTTTATAGATCGATGCTCAACCACTGAGTCACACTAGCCGGGCAAGTTTCTTGATTTAGGCTAAACTCGCTGATGTCTCCATATTTGATGTAGCAGGGACTTAATTTCCAAGGATGTGCTTTTTATCTACACTGGCAGGTAGTAAGGGAGAGACAAACATGTAAGCTTGGACCATGACTGTGGGGACTTGCAATATAACTTCACAAGCAATGAGTAATTTAGGTTCCTTTGGGAATGTGATGAAAGTTATCATCCCTGGTTCAAAATGAGTCTCTAGTTCCACCTTTGCAGCAGTGTATCCTCAGCAAAACATAAAGACATACTATAGAGAGTTCTGGTTGGTGGGCCATCGATGTAGTCCCTCAGGAAACATAAGAACAGTCTTGTTGAGGAAGAAGCCCCCAAAGAGACAGAAATAGGAATTACCTAAGGCAAGTACAACCACAAGCTCTCGGTATTTGGGAGGAAAGAGGACTCATGGAGCAGCAGGATTGTTGGGGAAGGTCACACCGTGCAGGTCTGGCTTGCAGACATGTGGGCAGGTCCATTGCAGGCCAAAGTCTTACCTGAGCACTTAATTTTTCTGTAACAGTTGTAATTTATATGTTGAGCTTGTGTTCTTCTGATTACTGGATGTTCAATTTCAATCAAATTAAGGTTTGCTTCCTCCCTCCATCAGTTGGTGCTGGTACAATGGGAGAGATGTGGATGGGTATGACAGAAGTACCTTTTCTGAGGTGTCAGCACCGGGATGGGAGGGGCTGCATGGATGGTAATACCCACATGAACAGAGTGACGCTGCTCCATTTGAAATTACCCAGAATGCAAACACATTAAATTTTCAGAGTATCGTCTCATTATATATAAAGCATTTTAGCATAAAGAGCTTTCATATGAAAATCCAGGTTTCTGACTTCTCTTGAAATATGAAAGGGCAATACTGGTCCCAAATTCCTGCAACACTTTTATTTCTGAATCTACTCATTCATGTTAACAACAGGCTCTGAGGTTTGATTTTGCAGCCCTTGATGAAAAAGAGGCTTGGATTGAGTCTTAGGGTATTTAGACAATAATGGAAGAGCACAAAAAAATTAGGCAAGGCAAAGGAGAAGGAGGATATGGTAGATACTTGATGTACAATAAGCAGTCAAGTTTAAGTATAGAGTGAGTGCATGCAGAGGTGGGCAGGACATAAAATTGCAAAGGTAGACAGGGCTCAAACTGGGAATTGGATACTTCATCCTTTTGAGACAGGATAAGAAGAAGCTAGAAAAATTTCTTGGCAAGTGGAATGAGGGAAACTGAGACAAGATAGTTAAACAAGGCTGAGCAATTAACAGCTTGTTAATAAATCAGAAGATCTTATCTTTCCTAACCAAGGGCACTTAAGAGCAGATGGTTTATACCTCTCCTCCCCAACCAGAGAGTGAGTAGCTTAAATCACCCTGGTCAGGAAGAGAGATAACAGAGACTCAGTGCCATTAGTGCCAGCCAAACCCCAGAATGGATGAAGTCAGGGGAATAAATAACAAAAACCCAATTAGAGCCAGAAAATCCAAGATAAAAGTAAAGCAGTGAAGCTGACCTGACTAGAGAATATCCCAGATGCTCATTTTGATTCATCAGCATATTTAAGAATACACATGGAAATCTGTTAAGTATTCTGTTGAGACCCTCCCCTGAGACCCCCCTAAAACTCATGTTTTTAGAAAACAGGTAAGAACCCTCAAGACATAAGACCCAGTTTTTTTCTCTCTTTCTTTCTCTCTCTCACACATCCTCGTGCCCCACCCCCTTTTCTCAGGTGTGTGCCGTTACTTTCTTTCTCCTAAGCTCCAAGGGTCCCCACAAAAGTTGCAACCAGGGAAGCAGTGGGCAGCAGCAGCTCCTCCCATATTAACCCTGTGAACCTGTCTCCAAGGACTGTCCTTGTGCCTCTGTAATTTCTTTCCTGAGCCCATGCAGCCCAGTGTGGCTCACTTCTGTTACTGTGATCTTGTGTCTTCTATCTTAAACCCTTCCTTTGTTTCACTGTTCCCAGCTTTAATAAACGTACTCTCAAAATCACCAGGACTCTTGTTGTTAAATCTCTCCTGCAGGAAGTCAAGAACCAACACGTTCTAGACCCGTGGTCGGCAAACTGCGGCTCGCGAGCCACATGCGGCTCTCTGGCCCCTTGAGTGTGGCTCTTCCACAAAATACCACGGCCTGGGCTTGTCTATTTTGAAGAAGTGGCATTAGAAGAAGTTTAAGTTTAAAAAATTGGGTTCTCAAAAGAAATTTCAATTGTTGTACTGTTGATATTTGGCTCTGTTGACTAATGAGTTTGTCAACCACTGTTCTAGACCATTCAGGGGCAGATCTGACTTGGTCCCAGTCCCTTCCTGGTGACATGATGAACTATGAAAAATCATTGATGAATTTTACTGCTTATGTTAACTAATGTTTTGGTAAGCTTGTTATGGACCTAGTGTATAAAATAGGTCAGAGGATATATATAAAAGTAGAAAAAAAGAGACTAAAAATTGAATTAAACAAAGCTGCTCTTATGAATACTTAGCAGCTTTTGTGAGCAGCCAGCGGAGTAGAAATTTTACCTCAGTGTCTAATATTTTTCATTGTTAGAGGCTTTTAATTTAAGTATTCTGATGCCATTTTAACCAATATTCAATAGGCAGCTGGTCAATATTTGCCATTAACTCTTGCATACATTATTTGATTCTGATTTTTTAAAAACTTTTCATCTTGTTGAGTGCACAAAGTTTAAGTTTAGTAACTGTTTAATACAAAGAGCAGAGTAGACTGCAAGTGCTGGTGAAACTCTGCTGTTTCCATCAAGGTCAGCTTTCAAACAGCATGACCCACAGTATGGAGTGGAGGTCCACTGAGCGCAAATGGTCTTGAACCCATCTCTGATTCGGTCTATTATCTTCTGTTGATGTGAAATTGACTACTGTGGAGCTGCCACTTGGGCAGCCCAGAAACAGCATGCTTCTTAGATTTTTTTTACTACTGGCTGTGCATGCATGTCTAGAACTGAGTTAGCTTAAAATATTTTCCCCCGTCTGAACTACATGAAGTGTTATTTAACAATGACACTATTTTATTCACTTACCAACTGCCTGGTGTACCTAATCGCTGTTAGGAAAAAAATCTCGAGGATCCATTATTAACAATCTAATGATCAATATCAATTATACAGTACTGAAATTAATTAATGCTAATATCTATGATTTACTGAGCAATGTAATATGTGCCAGGTAATGGGCTATAAATTTGAACTAGATCTTCAGAAAACTCTAAAGCAACACTACAAGAAATATTCTTATTCTTATTTTACACACGAGAAAACTAAGGTCCAGAGAGATTGAGAAACTTATTCAATTAATACAGTAGAGAGTAGAGATGTTTAATTTATCATTTTATATGCTAAGTAGAGTCACAGCATGATGCAAAAGCAACCTGAGAATTTGTGTATGTAATAAAATGAAGACGGCAGTGGCAATGACCCATACTTTAGTTAATAACAAATGAAGCCCTAGTGTTTCGTAGACAGTATGAAATCTTACTCTGGCCAAGTATCTTACAAGGTTAAGATGTAACAATATTTGACTTGTTTTATGGGATGATGATGCTACTAGCCCAGTATTACAGGACAGGCATGAATAGAGTCACTTTTCTCAAGTGGTGCTAGCTCTTTGCTGATTTAGCCACACTCTCTCTCTCATTCACTTTGCAACAGATGTATGCACATGTGCAAGGTGGCTGCCCTCACGGAGAATGGTGGGTTGCAGGGTGCTGTCATTACCATATTAGTGTGTGTAGGGGGGAAGTCACCCAGCTAGCTATCAAGGCTTAAAATATTTATAAAAGTTTTCTTTGCTAATTTATTTTAAATTCTTGCATACTTTGCTAAGACAAGTGCTAACTTCTTTATATTATTAGCCATTAGTGATTGGGAGAAAGATTTTTCTCCTCAAGAGTTCAGAAGATATTCTTGTCTGCCAGTTCGTGATCTCTGACAAGTATCTGGAGTTTAGAAGGGCTTTTATCATTCAGGAACTTTCTGATAAGTTTTAACCCCAAATTTAAAAATAATTTCAGTAGACTACAGAATCTCAAGATTCCCTTTTTCACAGTTTTTATAAAAGAATCCTATATAATAAAGAGCTAATATGCTAATTAGACCAGATGGCAGAACAACCTTCTGGAACGACCAGTGGGTGAGGGGTGGGGCCGTGAGGCAGCTAGGGCTGCGAGGGCTGAGGCAGCAGCCAGGGCTGCTGCGAGGGCTGAGCTCCTTGCACGAATTTTGTGCATCGGGCCTCTAGTCTCTAATAAAAGATACTAAAACATTTCTTTACAGCATAAGCTTTTGATATGATAGAAACACATTAAATGATGTTAGAAATGTAAGGAATTGAATGCAACTATTTTATTTTATGAAATGGTATAGAATAGCTTCTGTGTAATGAGAATTTGTGGCTTTGTTAGGCTGTTATTTTTATACATTTTTAGGCTGTTGGTGTTATACATTTAAGGAAAAAATGTTAAATTCTCCTGTGATATGTGAATATTTTAGAAGCAACTCAATGTCTTAAATTATGAAATTATATGTTACTCTGAAAATGTGAGGTACTTTGCCACTAATATCAACAGCAATATTAGAAATATTTGTTATTTCTTGAGTTTTGGTTTATTATGTGCTCAAACATTCATCCTTACAGAAATGTTAGTAATGAACTTTTAAAGAAATGTGATTAGAATATGCTTCATTACTTTCTAAAATTTCTACTTTGACACTTTGGATGCTGTGATTTGACTTGAAAATATTCCTCTTACACATTTTTTTCCCAAACTCAATTTAGTAGCAGTAATAACATACACAGATTTGAATAAAAGAAACACATCATTTGTCGCACTTATAAATTATAACATAACAGTTTCATCCTCAGTTATGCAGTGGCTTTTGTAAAAACTTGACTCGTAAATTTTTATTTTTTTTCTTAGTCAGTTGTTTTAGCAAACAAAGTGGAAGGACAGTGAGCTGTGTGTGGGTATATAAGTTGGTGCAAATTTCCTGGATTTTTTTCTTTTTGACACATGCATTAAAAATCCCAAAACAGGTATATCCTTTGACACAGCAATTGCATTCCTATGTAATTAGGCTAAAGACATAGAGGGATACATGCACTGATGGTCATATGAGGATGTTTATGCTCCTCCTTTTCCTTTATACTAATGAAAAAATGGGAATAACTTAAATATTCAATAATTGGGATGAGTTAATGTGCTCTACCCAATAAAATTATGTGGATCCATTAAAATGATGTATAATACTAATATTAATGACTGTATTTATTGAATATTTACTATGTACCACTTAATGCACTTATATACATTTTATAATTTAATCCTTATACCAACCTAATGCCTTGGAGATGCTCTATAACAACTGAAAGCCACATATCTAGTAAATTCTTGAAATTGGACTGAGACTCAGGTGACTGTTTGTAAGGCTCAAACCTATCAGACTTTATGGATATTTAATTATATAGAGAAATGCACATCACCTATTGCTGAGGGAAAGGATAGTATCATATTTAAACAAATTCTTAAATGCATAAAGAAAAAATTTAGAAGGACATTACCTAAGTGAAATTTCCTTGATTTACTATTAGCTTTTACAAATTGTATGCGGTGAACATGCGTTGATTTTGTAATTAGAAAGAAAGCTTTCTCACCTACCTTTTCCTGCCCCAAAATGTTAATTGCAGCATTATTAGCAATATAATTTGGAACAACTTAAATATCCAACAATGGAAGAGATGTGTAATGAAATATTGCTCACCAATTCAATGGAGTAATGTGAAAAAAATTCTTTTTACTCGTACAGGCAACAAGATGGGAGCCTAGGGAGTGGTACAAGTGTTTTCTTGAATGTTCCAAAGATGAATAATAATGTGAAACTAGAAGAGTCTCTGCAACTTGGTTAACAACAAGACACATCAAAGGGAGGGCTTCTAAACGAAATGCTTGGTCTGTTTTGCGACCGTACAAAAGACGTTTACTTCTCAGGAGGCAATACGATTAGACAGGTACAGCTCGACTTTAACGTTTTCATTCTCAAAATCATTCAGCATCATCAGAACTAATATGGCTACGAAGGCAGAGCAGCCTCTGGTTTTCTTCCCTCCACACTCGCCAGAGCGATTCCGCCAGATGGCTGCCATCCCAAAGCAGAGAGCAACCTGAACACAAAGTTCCCAGACAACTTGTCTCTGCTGCTTTGACAAAAGCTGGTGTTCCATCCCTGAGGTCATGGCAAATGGCAGGGTGTGAAAAGTGAATGGAAAATGCTTCCCTACCACCCTCTCATCTCTGGTTTGCTGAGTAAGGTGGGCAGTGCCAACAGCCAGCAGCTTCAAGCCCTAAACTTCCCAAAAGGGCATCTGCAAAGGCAGAAATGTGTCTCCCACCTGGGATTGGGTGTGCGGTCTCAGTATGTAGCTTGCCTCTGCGGTATTGAAAGGGAAGCTGGCAGATGGTTCCGTTTTTTTTTTTTTTTAGAACACAGGTAAAGAGGAAGCCAAATGTCAAGCTGCCTGTTTCTGCACCTAGTGACATACCTGTGTCCTTCCCCTCCTTCCAGGCTGACTACTTTACAGAGGTTGTCACTGGTAGATAAAAATGCAATATTCCAGTTACTCCATTGAGGGCCGGAGACAGTGGGCTTAGCTGCAATGAGTCGATGCCAGCCAGTACTGCACAATTTAGTTAGTTATTATTTAAAAAAAAAACCCACAATTTAGCATACTATTGATTTTTCATGAATTGCAATTATATTGCAGGAGTACAGACTTCCTAAGCTGCTGTGACAGGCCAGGGATTGATTTTGATGATTCATGGAATCTCCTAGAGAAAGAAAGAAACCGGTGCACTGTAGAAGCTGGTGTTGCCTCTTGGGACATGAAGATTCATAAGTTCAAAACATTTTTAGAAATAGAAGTTATCCAAGTGAACATGATTTTCAATGCTGTCCACTCAGGATATTTAAACTAGAAATATGATTTTCACAATAATTTCAGAGATCATTCTTAGCACTGGGAACATTTTGAGGAATTCTGATCTAAAGAATAGTCAAAGGGCATGGTGCCTGGGGGAACAGGTGCAGTCTGTGAATCTATCTATGGCACTCCTTGCTTCTCTACCAGCAACTTTTAATACCATCAATCCACAGTCAAATAGAAACATTAGTGTCTGAGTTTTTGGTCTGACATGTAACAGGAAGCATATGAAAATTTGAGAAGGATAATAAATTAGGAACGATGAATGAATTCCATCACTGAAAAATCACTGAATCCTTTTAAAATGGTATGTTAGTAATAGTCTTTAGCAGACTGTCTAGTTTTTAACCACTGAAAAAAGGGGGGTGGATGCAATTACCAGAAAATCCAAATCAATCCATAATGGGCTTTTGTTGTGTGCCTTCTCGGACTGCTTTCCACCAACAGCATCCTGCCTCTCCAAGATGTTTCCTTTGGTGGAACCACGTTCTTTCATTCTCGATCATGGTGATGAAGGGGTTGGATTTACCCAGGTTAACTTTAAGGTTGAGTTCTGATAATTTTAAATCAAAGTTATAATCCTATTTTATTTTACTCATAGTACCTGGTCCAGAAATGAATACATAAACCAACCGAATGCATTAAGTTGTGAAGAGATATTTGCTAAGGTTTCTGGGGAAAAAATAAGCTTTCACTTTCTTCTACAACAGTTACTGGAAGATGCACGTGAGTCTCTTGGGTTCATAAGTATGGCATCTATTTGGCTAACACTACAGATGGAATCTGGTGTTGTGTGTGTGTGTGTGCGCGCGTGCGCGCGTGTATTAGTGGGAAGGGTCATTGGCTCAGTGTACTGCCTATAGGTGAAACTGACCCTGTATACATAGAAGACATTGTAGAGAAATAAAGATAAATTGGGTTCTGGGCAGCATTTTTTTTGATGATCATTCTCTGCCTGAATTAAGAACTGAACTACTTCTAGTGACAGATTAACTTTATTAAGCTTGTTTGACTTTTGATCGCTTGCAAAATAAATAGTCCCAACTGTTACAGAATTCCAAAAATGTTTGTAAAAGGAAGTTCAACCATCTGTCCGAAGAGGTCATAATTAATTTTCTTAACAAGGTCTGTTAGAGAATGACGCACAGTTAAATCATATATTTATCTTAACTCACTATATTCCAAAAAGCAGTGTTGCAAGGAGTAAATTCAGGGTCAAATTCCCAGGTGTTCTTGTGGCACCAGCTGTTAAACTTTGGTTCAAACGTCCTCATATTTTATCATGATGTGAGAGGAGTGGGGTCATTTAATTTAGATCAACAAACATCTACTGAATGCCTAATGAAGTGGATTTTTTGTATTCCTTTTGACTGACTAGGATTTAAAGTCCCTTCCTGTGTGCAGAAATGTCTGAAACAATGTTAGAAATTTGCTTTCTCAGTCTACCTTGCAGCTAGAGCAGGGGCATATGATGTAGGCTCTGCCAACTGGTATACCTGTCCCCAAAATTTATTAGAATCTAGTGGTATTACAAAGGAGGGCCTGTGCATAAACCATTTTGTTGTGGTCAACAGAGGCAGCAACACTAACAAATCTATCACCTAGACAACAACGTGGCTGTGGTTTTCAGGGTAGTCCCCTCTGTCAGTTTTATCAGAGGTTCAAAATGTTGAGTGTATTGTCTAAGTGATTTTCAACCTTTTTCATTTCATGGCACACATAAGCTAATTACTAAAATTCTGCAGCATGCCAAAAAACATATTATATTTTTTTGCCAATCTGACAAAAAATATAGGTATAATTTTGATTGATTTACAAAAATAATAAGAATACCAGTTACCTACCCTTTTTGCTCCCAATTAACTTAAAAAAAAATCAGGTGCTAGCCTGGCCAGTATGGCTCAGTGGTTGAGCGTCGACCTATGATCCAGGAGGTCACAGTTCGATTCCCTGTTGGGGCATGTACGCGGGTTGTGGACTTGGTAGGTGGCTGATCAGTGATTATCTCTCTTGATATTTCTTTCTTTGTCTCCCTCTCTCTTCCTCTCTGAAAACAATAAAAATATATTTTTAAAAATCAAACAATCAGGTGCCTATACTTGTATACAAGGATTTCTGGTACCAAGAATTAACCAATCAGGCACAATCTTATTATGCAACATGACCAATAAGATGCAACTCTATTATATGACCTATATACTTATGGTTCAAGACGGATTTCACACCAGACAGCTTTTATTGTATTGGCTGTTGTCATTTTTTTATTTGAGAATTTAAGGGAAAAGAGGTCAGTGCCCTTGACTGAATAGTCAAGTATTCCACGTTTTAAAAATTCTTGCAGTGCACCAGTTACATACCCAATATAATTGTATCCTGTTTACCAAAACACACCTAAAAGACTACATATAGAAGCTTAAAAAATTTCATGAGAACTAAAATCTGGAAACAACCAAAATATCCACTACTTAGAATGGTTAAATAAGTTGTTGTATATTCAGACAATGGAATATTATATAGCAATAAAAGTGAACAGATTGCTGCTACATTTAACAACATGGACAGACCTCACAAACATAATGCTGAACTAATGAAGCCAGATCCAAATATATATAATGAATACATTAAAAAGCAGGCAAAACTGACATGGTGATAGGATTCAAAGTAAAAGGGACTTGGTGACTGGAGAGGAACTTCTGGGGTTGCTGGTGATGCTCTATTTCTTGATCTGGTTGTAGTTACATGGTTATGTTTATTTTGGATGTGGTAATTAAACTGTATTCTTTGATGTACTTTTCTGTGTGCTGTTATATTCCAATAAAAATATTAAACAATGTAGGATAGATATAATCACAGACCATTTGATAGCATTTTTAAATAGGAAAAAAGCAGTAATGACTGCAGTAGATTGAAAAGTATCAAATACACAAAATTCTTGAATTCATAATGATAAAGCAAAGCCTATAATTATTACCGGGGCACCAACATACTTTTAATGATTTGGATTAAATGAGCCAGGCTTTCTATCACTTGAGACTGTGACATTCCTTCTATGTGACAGGATCAGGTTAGGTTCAGGAGGTTCACAATGATTAAAGTATGCAACCTTTTTTAAGTGAGCTGAGCTGAGTAGCCTGCATGACCTCTAGCTTTGGGCATCTGGATTTCTTGAAGGCTATACTTTTTGGCTGGCTACTTGACCTCTTTTATCTCTTCATCTAGGATTGCCGGACATTTACCCTTTCCTAATCTAATTAAAGCCAGAGAAGTTTGTCATTCACTGGACATGGGAAATGACTTGTCACCTTTGAGCACTCAGCTATAGACATTCAATTTTAGGTATTTCAGAAGCCACTGGTCACTGGCAGAGATGAAGGGCCTCCAGGGCAGTAGGTCTGTTAGCAGTGGGGTTGTCCACGGCTGGCAGGGTGGATGCCACTCACCCTTTAGCCTTTCGTTCTAATGCCTAGAAAAGGATAGAAAAAAAAAAGCAATAGAAGAACAACGTTTGAACAAGTGTGAACATTCTTGAGATGATTCATTTCTAGGAGATTTTCCAGGAGGTTGATAGCTACCTCCCTACTAATCTATATTTCACTGGTTTGTCAAAGGTAGAAGCTTATTTAATTTGATTAGTATTTTCAGATAGGCCCCCGCCCCCAACAATTTAAAACTCTACTATTTATATAGTGGTCCAGAGACCAGTCAAGAAACGGGGCCATGTATTCAAAAATTATTGGTTAACTTCTGTGACCTTGGATAAATTTATATTACCTCTGTTTGTCTTTTCATATGTAGATGGGTATAGTAATTCCTGAACTGTTTTAAGTAAAGGTAAAAATTATCTTGCTTGAAAAAAATCTTTTAAAACTCAGTAGGGAAATAACTGGGAAGAAACATATATTTCAAATGTCTTCACAATCCTAGAATTTATCAGATGAAAGACTTGTCAACTCCAAACACAATAATTAATGTTATTCTCACATGGAGAGTCCCTAATGCGTCTGTTTTTTGTGCAGTCACATTAATCTTAAATCCACATGGAATTAAAGCTGTTTTAATTAAACATATAACTTGGCACTTTCTAACCTTAAATTTGAAGAAGATGCATTTTATAATGGTCAATGAATTATGTACTCCTGGGACTTTTATAGATATGATTAGAAAGGGTAACTATCCAATATTCTAAATGTGGAGCTAAAAAACTTTAGCTTTTGCAAGGCTTTATTTCTAGAAATGAGTGTTTGGAAAGTTGCTGAGCCAAGAAGAATCATTTATTATGTTGGAGTGGAAGCATATAATCATTCATTCACCAAATATTTGCTGTGCACCTACTCTGTGCATTTTTTTCTTTGCACTAAAGTGACACAGTTATTGTTCTTACAGATCTCACATTCCAGGAGAGTAGATAGAACAAATAGATGTGTTCTTGGTTAGGGAAGCCCAGTATTTCAAATAAAATATTCCACTAAGTTTAGCTAAGAAATCTGGACACACACACACACACCCTACTGGAAAGTATCAAGGGTGCTAACAAGAGTGTAAAGAATTATGGGGCTATATGGGGGAGAATGGGCTCTGGGCAGTGAGCCTGTTGTTTAAGTTTGTCCTCTCACCCATTCCTCCCTAGACGGGGGAAGATTTATCAACTGGCTGGTAGCTGAGAGTGGAGTTTTCAACAGTCTCCCAGGCTAAGGGCACAGTGATTGGAGACTTGTACACCATTAGTAACCCTGACCTAACAAACATATTTACAACACTGTTTCTCTCAACTGTAGAATATACATTCTTTTCAAGTACATGTGGAACACTTACAAAAATTGATAATATGTTGGGCCTTAAAGCAACTCTCAACATATTTGAAATTATTAAAATCATACAGAGTATAATGTTTTACTATAATGCAATTATGTTGGAAATCAATAAAAAAAGATATCTAGTATATCATTATATTGTATGCTTTTAAATAAAGAGATACATGTACAAATAACTCATGGATAAACAAAAAGAAAAACAAAATGGGATTTATAAAATACTTTTCATTGAATGATAATGAAAATACTGTATCAAAAAGTGTAGCTGTTGTATATAACACTGCAATGAACACATTATATATATATATATCATTTTGAATGAGTGTTTTCGGTTTCTTCAGATATAGATACCCAGAATCACTGGGTCATAAGGCAGTTCCATTTTTAATTTTTGAGGAACCTCCATACTGTTTTCCATAGTGACTGTGCTAATCTGCATTCCCACCAATAGTGCATGAGGGTTCCCTTTTCTCTGACACCATGGATGGACATAGAGGGTATTATGCTAAGTGAAATAAGTCAGATAGAGAAAGACAAATACCATATGATCTCACTTAAATGTGGAATCTAAAGAGCAAAATAAATGAAAAAAAAAAAGAAACAGACTCATCCTATCTAATAAAGAGGGAATATGCTAATTGACTGCCCTGCCCTCAAAGATGGTGGCACCCACAGCCAATAAGGAGGGAATATGCTAATTGACTGCCCCGCCCTCAAAGATGGCGGTGCCCACAGCCACAAGATGGTGGCTCCCAATTCCCTCAGCCCTGCCAGGGTGGCAGGTGTGTGGCAAGGCCGGGCTCACCCCCAGGTAGGCCTGGACTTGCCACGCGCCTGCCTCTGGAGTCTCCCAGTCCCCTCAGCCCCCCAGCTTCCCAGGGCAGGCCCGAGGCACAGGCAAGCCTCAGATGTTGGCTGCCCAGCTGTGCAGGGCCAGCCCGAGGCACAGGAAAGCCTCGGATAGTGGCTATCCAGGCACCCAGGGCCACCTGAGGGTCAGGTAACCAGGGCTGGCCGAGGCTTGCGCTGCTGGCAGTGGCAGCAGCAGAGGAGTGATGGGGCGTTGCCTTCCCCTGATCGCTGGGTCGCCTCCCATCCCTGAGGGCTCCCAGACTGTGAGAGGGGACAGGCCACGCTGAGGGACCACCCCTCCAGTGCATGAATTTTCATGCACCGGGCCTCTAGTGGATACATAAAACAAACTGATGGTTGCCAGATGGGTTTGGAGGTCTGAGTGAAAAAGATGAAGGAATTAAGAACTATAAGTTGGTAGTTACAAATCATGGAGATGTAAAGTACAGCATAGAGAATATAATCAATAATCCTATATAATAAAAGCCTAATATGCTAAGTCTGGTCGTCTGTTCAACCAATCAAAGCGTAATATGCTAATGATATGCTAAGGCTGCTCAACCACTCGCTATGACATGCACTGACCACTAGGGGGCAGATGCTATGGCCTGTAGGTTAGCTTGCTGCTGGGGTCTGGCCAATTGGAACTGAGCAAGATGGGCTGGACATGCCCTGGAGCCCTCCCACAGTCCCTCCCTGGCTGGCCAACTTCCTACATCCCTCCCTGGCCCTGATTGTGCACTGATGGGGTTCCTCGGCCTGGCCTGTGCCATCTCACAATCCAGGACCCCTCAGGGGATGTCAGAGAGCTGGTTTCAGTCCGATCCTGCAGGCCAGGCTGAGGGACCCCACTGGTGCATGAATTTGTGCACCGGGCCTCTAGTCCTATCTAATAAAAGAGTAATATGCAAATTAACCGTCACTATACTACACCCACCAGCCACCCCCACCAGCCAATCAGGAGTGAGTATGCAAATTAACCCAAGATGGCTGTGGCCATGGAGAGAGCAGGAGGGCAGCTTGGGTTTCCCCAGCGATGGTGGAAGCCAAGCTTTCTGCACACCCTGGCAGGCCCAGGCCTCCACTTAAGGCTACAAAGTTTCAATTATTGAAGATAAATAAATACCAACAGAAATGACTGCCACCACGGAGCGAGCAAAAGGCTTGGCTCCTCTTCAGGCTACAAAGTTTCAATTGTAGAAGGTAAATAAATCTCGGATACCAGGGCCTCTGCTTGGGTTGCTGGGGGGCATGGCTGGCCGGCAAACCACCACAGGCCACTTGCCCAGGCCGCCCCACACCCCAAGGGAACCCCCACCCTGATCCGGGACACCCTTCAGGGCAAACCAGCTGGCCCCCACCCATGCACCAGGCCTCTATCCTATCTAATAAAAAAAATAATATGCAAATTGACCATTACTCCAACACACAAGATGGGTGCCCCCGTGTGGTCAAAGATCCTGCCCCCATGTGGACACACGATGGTCACCACAAGATGGCCAGCAGGGGAGGGCAGTTGGGAGGGACCAGGCCTGCAAGGGAGGGCAGTTCTGGGCAATCAGGCCAGCAGGGGAGGGCAGTTGGGAGGGAGCAGGCCTACAAGGGATGGCAGTTGGGGGCGATCAAGCCTGCAGGGGAGGGCAGTTAGGGGTGACCAGGCCAGCAGAGGAGGGAAGTTGGGGGCAACCAGGCCTGCAGGGAAGGGCAGTTGGGAGGACCCAGGCCTGCAGGGGAGAGCAGTTGGGGGGGACCAGGCCTGCAAGGGAGGGCAGTTATGAGTGACCAGGCCTGCAGGGGAGGGCAGTTAGGGGTGACCAGGCCTGCAGGGAGGGCAGTTAGGGGCAAACACGCTGGCAGGGGAGCAGTTAGGCATCAATCAGGCTGGCAGGGGAGTGGTTAGGGGGTGATCAGGCTGGCAGGCAGAAGTGGTTAGGGGCAATCAGGAAGGCAGGCAGGCGAGCAGTTGGGAGCCAGCAGTCCTGGATTGTGAGAGGGATATCCGACTGCCCGTTTAGGATCGGGCCTAAACGGGCAGTCGGACATCCCTCGAGGGGTCCCAGATTGGAGAGAGTTCAGGCTGGGCTGAGGGACCCCCCCCATGCACGAATTTCGTGCACCAGGCCTCTAGTCCTATATAATGAAAGGCTAATAGGCAAATTGTCCATTTTACTGGGAGTTTGACCAAGGGGTGGGGCCGGCCGGCCAACCACCTGCAGCCCCTCCCCCTGGCCAGCCCTGCCCCCAATCAGCCCCCCCCCCCATGCAGTTCAGGGGCGGGGCCGGCCAGCCAACCTCCCACGTCCCCTCCTCCCTGGCTGACCTGGCCCAATCAGTCCCAATTGGGGCGGGCTAGCCGGAGACCACCCATGCACGAATTTGTGCACTGGGCCTCTAGTATTGTAATAATTATGTATGGTATCAAGTGGATTCTTGACATATCAGGGTGACCACTTTGTAAAGTATATGAATATCTAACCAGTATGCTGGACACCTGAAACTAAACAAAATAATGTTGAATGTAAATCTGTAATTAAAAAAAAATCATGGGATACCAGTAAAGTTGTACTTAGAGGAAAATTTTTAGCCTTAGATGCATATATTAAAAATGAAAAAAAAAAAAACCTGAAAAAAAAAATCAATGAACACAACAGCTATGCCAATTGGAAAAGTATTGAATTAAATGAATAAAACCCAAAGGGAACAGAAAGAAGGAAGTCAGATTAGGAGCAGAAATTATGGAAATAGAAAACATATAAACAATAGAGAGCAACCAAAGGAATCAATTAATTCTTGGTGAGACTGATCAGAAAAAAATAAAAATGCACAAATAATTAATATTAGGAATGTAAAAGAACACATTGCTATAGATTCTACACACATTAAGATGATAAGAGTTATTGTGAACATTTTGATGAAATGAATAACCTAAAGTATAGCTTACCAAAACTGATTATAAGAAGAAATAGAAAAGCTGTATAGTTCTATATTTATTGAAATAATCAAATTTGTAATTTAAAAACTGCCCCATTAACCACCACCCCCCAAATAACAAAACCCTAGACCTCTGATAAGATGTTTTTGACCAAACTTTAATCAGGCTCCTCTTCTCAACTAGCCCGTACCTTTATACTTCCCTGTTCTTTGTTCTTGTCTTTGCATCACCCAGTTTTAGCAAAAATCTTGCTTAGTCAGTTTAGCAAGAATCCCCACCTTTAATGTCTGGTCAAATTCCTTAGCCTTCACCCTTGGTGTCTGATCACCGTGGCTTATGTTTTAAAATCTGTTATTATAAACCTACCACATAAGATTATGGTAAGAATTAAATTATGTATGTGAGTGGTTTTATGAATACCACCTAACACTAAATAGGTGCTTTAGATTTTCTTACCTGAATAAAATGAGTATCCATAGTATGTAGATGTCAGCTTTAAATATCTATGTTTTTATCTACTTATAAAAGTTCTGAGTAGTGTCCTTTAAAATATGAGTGTTTGCTGGTATTTTAAATCTGAAATGACTCCCAAGGAGAGAAAAGCCCATCTTCTTTTTAACTCTGACATGTGTATGCACACCCAGATGCTAATGTGACAGGTACCTCTGAAGTAAATATTTTACATAGAAGAATTTTACTGTTTTAATAAACTGTTTTCGTGCTTCTCTGTTTTCTCATTTTGATCGGCAAGTCAAGAAAACACCCAGATGGGGTTGTCAAGTTTTATCTGTCATAAAAAAAACGGTCAGAAATCTGAATAAAAATCTCTAGGTACTTCCAGTAAATCAGTTGTTTCTTTAACATTACCTTTGCATTATTTTCTTTCCTAAGATCTTCCAAATTTGATGCAGACATACTCCAAAAAAATGAAAGGAGTTAACTTTACTAAATTCAGGATCGACCTCTCAAATCATTGTTCTGTTCTTGCTTGTATTCAAAGCATTATTGAGTACAAGGAAGAAATTAACAATGAAATAACTGCATGGCAAGTAGTTAAATGAGCAGGACATTCTTCAGCTGACTTTTAAGTGTGAAATAATGAAAATCGAGTTTTCAACTTAGAGAATTCTAAAAGTGGAAGAGCATTACAGGTCTTTTTTTGTATCCTCATAAAAGCTTTTTCTGTATTTGATTGTACTTTCTCAGTCCTGGATAATAGCTAGTAAGTTAGCAATAATTTAGGTTTATTGTTTCCCTGTATATACACTAGAGAGGTAGTTGTAAAACAGCTAAGAAAATATCAGCTTTTAGATAAAGAAATTTGTGTTGAGCCCCAGCTCTGCCAAGTACCTACTATTTAAGCACAATTAGCCAGTTTTCTCATGGGTTCTACTACTAGAAAACTAGTAACTTGACCTAATGCAAATATTAGTACAATGACAATGCCAGTGCCTCCTACTAGCTACACAGTTTGGCTACATCAGTTCCTCTACTAAATCTCATACCTTGGAAACTGGTTATAATACAATCTTAGAAATGGTGGAACTTCTAGGCCCTTGCCATGCCTTTTTTTTAAAAAAGGATTTATTTTGTAAAGTACTGTAATTACAGACTGCATAAAAATTGGGTTGCAGGTCTCCTATAAGTTAAATAAAATTCCTGTTATTATTTTTCCCCTTTGTCTCCTTCTCCTTTGAGGAGAGCATAGGAAAGTAATTCTGTTTATTGGAATTCCATATAAATGTTTGGTTTCTAAGAGTTCTGACAGTTGTTTTTTTTTTTTTTGTATTATAAATTCTAAATTAGTCAGTTCTGAATTAACTAGACTAAACTTGCATTTGTATTTTCTTCTTCCTATCAGTTATTAATAATGTTTTAAAGAAATATGTTATTGCCACCTGACCAATGTGCTTCACTGGAAACAGCCAAGATGAACTTAAACACAGTGTTCTTCTTTTACTAAAAATATTCATTATTTGTAAAGTGTTTCTGCTTAGCTTTCTAGGGAGATTTTACATTTCTACAGGCAGTATCCAATCACTGGTTGTGATTGAAAGCCTAAGGATTATAGTCATCATAGTAGAGTAACTTAGCTACCTTTTCATATTAAATTGATATGAATAATAAAGAATGCTGAAAACTTAACAGATTCAGTACATTTTTTGACTCAGTGAATTTTATAACATAAATATTAAAATTTAGCCATAACCGGGTTGGCTCATTGGATGGAGCATCAGCCTACAGACTGAAAGGACTCAGGTTCGATTCTGGTCAAGGACATGTAGCTTGGTTGCGGGCACATCCCCAGTAGGAGGTGTGCAGGAGGCAGCTGATCAATGTTGCTCTCTCATTGATGTTTCTAACTCTCTATCCCTCTCCCTTCCGCTCTGTAAAAAAATCAATAAGATATATTTTAAAAAAATTTAAAGAACACATTACAGTTGCATCTTAAAATATAAAATTCTAGTGTGTATGTGTGTATATACATATAGTCAGGTGTGTGTGTGTGTGTGTGTGTGTGTGTGTACATATATTCCAATCAATGAGCAAATCCCCAGTAGAGTTTAGTGAAGTGATCAATAATATTTTACGTTTGTGTGATTTATGGACTGAATGTAGAATCCTATCCCTGAATAAAGTACAAATTTACTTGGCATTGGGTAGTTTTAATTTCTGTTTTCTTTCTTTATTAATTTTTAGACAAAGAGGAAGGGAGAGAGGAAGCAACATTGACCTGCTATTCCACCCATTCATGCACCCCCAGTTGATTCCTGCATGTGTCCTGACTGGGGATTGGACCCACAACCTTGGCGTATCAGGACAATGCTCTAACCAACTGAGCTACCTGGCCAGGGCTTACTTTCTTTTTGCTACACTGACTTTATAAGTGACCTATCTGGAATATTAGGTCACAGTTTGAAAATCAAAGAATATAAAAATGCTGGAAAAATAGCAACAGAATGTTGAAATTGTTATGTTATCTTCATTAAAATAGAATTAAAAAAAGATATTATGTTATATTTATCAGAAATAGTGAAAACATGAAGCTATTTATATAAGCTTAAAAACAACAACATTGTGTTGTGAGAAAGTCTAACATATACCAAAGTACACAGAATAATCATATATCCATCAATCCAGATTGAACAATGGTCAAGTCCTGGTCAACTTGTTACATGTATATGACCACTCACTTCCTTCCCAAGCAAGTAAAGGAGACAGGGAATTCATATTCAAAGCTCTGCCTCCCTGAAGGGAGGCTTAGCCATTGCTTGTATACAGTATTCGACCAATTACATGTTGATTTCTTCTTCTTCTTCTTTTAGATTTATCTTTATTGTTTAAAGTATTACAGATGTCCCTCCCCCCCTCCTCCAATGACCCCCTCCACCCCGCACCCACCCCTCCCAGGCCTTCACCACACGATTGTCTGTGTCTATGGGCTATCCATATATGCATATAAATTCTCCAGTAAATCTCTCCCTCTCCCTATCCACCCCCGCACCTCTGCCTTCCCTCTGAGATTCCTCAGTCTATCCCATGCTTCTATGTCTCTGTATCTATTTTGTTCATCAGTTTATTTTGTTCATTAGATTCCACATATGAGTGAGATCATGTGATACTTGTCTTTCTCTGACTGGTTTATTTTGCTGAGCATAATACTCTTCAGGTCCATCCATGTTGTCTCAAATGGTAAGGGATCCTTCTTTTAAAATAGAATTTAAAGTATGAAGTATTACTAGGGATAAAAAATCCATTTCATATTGGTAAAAAGTTCAACTGACCAAGGAGATATAATAATCTAGTCTTCTATGCACCTACTATATAGACTGAAGACTATACAAAGCCAAAATTAACCAAATACAAAGAAAATTTGCAAAACAATATCATTGTGAGAGATTTTAAACATACACATTTTAATGACTGACAGAATAAGGACACACATATATCAATGATAATATAGAATATTTGAATAACATAATTGGAAAGCTTGAAGCCACAACTGCAGAAAACATATTCTCCTGGGTTTACAAGGAATATCTTTAAATATAACACATAGTGGGCCACAAAACAAGTTTCAATGGGTGGATTTCATATCCATTTTATTCTCTGACTGCCATGTAATTAACTTGTAACTAAATGTGTACAAAAGGTAATTAGAAAAATGCTATATATTTGCAAATTTAAAGACATTCCTAAATGGCTTATAAATTAAAGAATCATCAATATAAAATAGAGAATATCTTGAAATAAATAATAATCTGCAAATTAAAATTTTGGTGATTTAGATAAAGTGATATTTTAATGGTTATAATGTAAAAGAAGGAAGTCTCAAAATTAATGAACTAGATTGCTAATTCAATATGGAAAACACACACACACCACAATAGGATCAGCACAAGGAAGGTAGAAGGAAGTGATAGAGTAAATTAATGTAGTAGAAAACAAACATTTAAAACTGTAGATTAACCAAGCCAAAAGTTTCACTCTCAAAGACTAATAAAATTGATAAATCTCTATAAAAATTAACCATGCAAAAGTGTGAAGGCACAAATAAAGCAATATTAGGAATAAAAAAGGGGAAACTATAGAAGTTCCTGAGATTTTAAAAACAATAGAATAATATGAGTAGCATTATGCCAATTAATTTGAAGGTTTTGATAAGAGGACAAATTTATAGAAAATATGTATAGAAATAAAGACTGAAGGGAAAGTCTTAATAGTTACATATCTACAAAATTAATTTTGAAGAATAATTAAAAACATTCCCTCATTAAAACTTTCAGGACCAGAGAGTTCTTACCTATGAGGTCAACCAGCATGTAAGAAACAGTTTCAGAATTCCAACAACTGTTGCCGAACATAGACAAAAAAGAAAAGTGCTCAATTCATTTTATGAGGAGGTTTCCCTGATGTGAAAGGTAACTGCACAAAGAAGGAAAATCATAGGCCAATATAATTTATCGATGCAAAAATCCTCAGAGTAATGTATTAGCAAACGAACGATAATGCATAAAAAGATGACACATTGTGATGTATAGGGGGTTATTTCAACATTGCACAGTTGATTTGACAATGGGATTGGGGAGGGACAGGAGGGAGTGGATCCTGCATTGTAACGGCATTAGAAGGTACACAAGTATTTGTGCCACTTTTCTTCATAATTCACATGTATCTTGTAAACATTCTTTTGTATCTAGTCAATATTGAATAAAAGTAATGAAAACTAAAGCAGAAGCACAATTTTGAAATGAGTGACTGAATCTTGATTGCCACTTAGCATAGACAGTTTTCCCAGAGCCTTGGCTCCGGTATCCTGGGGCTGGGTTTTGTGTCGCTGTGGATTGGCAGGCCCCAGGTGAGCCCAGCCTTCAGCAAGGGTGCTACTTCAGACTCTTGGCTGGAGTGTCTCTGAGAGTTCTTAATTCCAAATTCAGTTATGGGATGATGTTTGGCAACCTAGTTAGCAAGAGGTTAATGCTATACTGTCCTCACCATCGACCCAAAGGAAGAGCCACTTCGCACAGAATCTGTGTCCAAGTGCGTTGCTGTGGATCCTCATGTCTTCCAGGCATACGGGGCATCCACTGTGTCCTGGAACTGCCCACTGCTGGCCCTGGGTCTTTCTGTCTTTGGGGTGGCCAGGACTCTCATCTTGCCAGTCAAGCATTTTCAGTAATTTCAAGGGAAGTTTATCTCTCTCTCTTCTAACTTCATTTGTCTTAATCTAGAAATTACAAACAACAAACAAATAAGGAAAACATCAACAAAAATCTAGAGAACAAGTATTAAATAAAACAAAGTAAGCCTAAGTGAGCATCATGAGGGCAAGCAGAGCCTGCTTCTAACAATTTCGCATGAGTATTTGTTTCTGTGTTCTGGTTTCAGCTTTTTCAGCATAGTTGCCTAATATTGTATGAGCCACGAACTCTTTCAATTAAAATTTCTTGGTCCTTGGAGTATTTATTATGTCAGGCATTTAAAATGATGCATCTCTAATCCTTAAAACAGCCCCGTAAGGTTAGAATTATTACTGCTGCTTTATAGGTAAGGCAGTTGAGGCTCAGGCTAGTTGTGTTTCAAGGTCAAGCAGCTTTAAATGGTAAAGACAGAACTTGAGCCCATTCCCCCCAGCTCCCAAGTCACCTTCTTTCCATTTCATTCTCTTCCTTCCCGAGAGCCATAAAAGACAGGCCTTTCGGATAAATCATCACCTTCCATGGTTCCTTACAGCTCTAGGTATTTATATTGCTCCCTACTACCCTCAGTTGACACTGTCTAATTAATTCCAATGTTTTAATTTATTTCCAACGCATTGTACAAACCAGGCTCACAGGAGCTTTTCCATTCACTGTAGAACCCAGCTTCCACACTGAGCTATCCACCAGCAACTGAGCTCTTTTCAGCTGCTTCTTAAAGGAGGTGGGAATATATTTTTTTTCACCTTACTAATTAGTTTGAACTTGAAGAACCCAGAAGAAAGTCTGTTTCTAAGTTTAAAAGGGTTTTATGCCACATTTTGAGGGTGAACAAAAACAATCTGGGAGGGTGAATTTGATCACAAGAATTGATATCTCTGAGACGTTTTAATATTTAATTGAGAAAACTCAAAACAGCATTTGAAATTAAGATTTTATTGTTGTGGATTTTATTTTGCTTTGGAAAGTTATGGCTTGCAAGGGAGTGGGGAGACTTTCTGACTGTTAATAAAATGTAGAGAAACCCTTTTCAGAGTTTTTTTTTGTTTTGTTTTTGTTCTCTCAGAATGGCAACTTGGTAATATAGTGTACTACAGAAATATTCTATCTGTTTAAATTTTGGGGAGGCAGCAAATGCCTAGAAATGCTCCACTTTAGTTTTCTACTAGATGGAAAATAGGGAAACTCTTCATTTATCTCAGAAGTTCTAGGGAAGAATAATTAATTTCTTAAGAATATCATTTCTTAAACTTGTATGCATATATGCATAACCCATGGACACAGACAATAGTGTAATGAAGGCCTGGGATGGTGGGGGGCGGGGGGCAGGTGCGGGCTTGAAGGGGTCAATGGGGAAAAAGGGACATCTGTAATACTTTCTTTTTTTAAAAAAATTCTTTATTGTTGAAAGTATTATATATGTCCCCTTTTCCCCCCATTGAGCTCTCCCTGGCTGCTCCTCCCTCCCCCAGCACATGTCCCCACCCCCATATTGTCTGTGTCCATTGGTTATGCTTATATACATGCATATAAGTTCTTTGGTTGACCTCTTACCACCCCCCCCCCCCCCCCGCCACACACACACACACATACCCTCCCCTGCCTCCCCTCCGAGGCTTGTTGGTCTGTTTGATGCTTCTCTGTCTCTGGATATATTTTTGTTCATCAGTTTATGTTGTTCATTATATTCCACAAATGAGCGAGATCATGTGGTATTTATCTTTCTCCGACTGGCTTATTTCGCTTAGCATAATGCTCTCCAGTTCCATCCATGCTGTTGCAAATGGTAAGAGTTCATTCTTTTTTACAGCAGCATAGTATTCCATTGTGTAGATGTACCACAGTTTTCTAATCCACTCATCTGCTGATGGACACTTAGGCTGTTTCCAAATCTTAGCTATTGTAAATTGTGCTGCTATGAACATAGGAATGCATATATCCTTTCTGATTGGTGTTTCTGATTTCTTGGGATATATTCCTAGAAGTGGGATTATTGGGTCAAATGGGAGTTCCATTTTTAATTTTTTTTGAGGAAACTCCATACTGTCTTCCACAGTGGCTGCACCAGTCTGCATTCCCACCAGCAGTGCATGAGGGTTCCTTTTTCTCCTCATCCTCGCCAGCACTTGTGGTTTGTTGATTTGTTGATGATAGCCATTCTGACAGGTGTGAGATGATACTTCATTGGTGTTTTGATTTGCATTTCTCGGATGATTAGTGACTTTGAGCATGTTTTCATATGTCTTTTGGCCTTCTGTATGTCCACTTTTGAAAAGTGTCTATTTAGGTCCTTTGCCCACTGTTTGATTGGATTGTTTATCTTCCTTTTGTTAAGTTGTATGAGTTCCCTATAAATTTTGGAGATTAAGCCCCTATCGGATGTAACATTGGCAAATATGTTCTCCCATGCAGTGGGCTCTCTTGTAATACTTTTAACAATAAAGATAAAAAAAATTCTTTAAAAAGTGTCCCATTGCCATTGAAATATAGATGTTGGTTTTCACTTCAGTGAGAGGATGTAACAATTTACATGAGTAGAATGCTTTGGCACCAAAGAGTCAGGTGTGACTGCATGGGTCATCCTAACTCTCTGAGCCTTTTTTTGCACCTGCATCAGGAACATGCTTATGTCTGTCTACCTTTCAGGGTTTTCCCCAGGTTATGTACAGGAAGTTTTGCAATGTTCTTGGCATGTGAGAAGAATCCTTTAAAGGGTTTTTCTTATGATTATTGTTGCATTGTTGTTATTTTTGAAATGCATCCCTACTCTCAGGGATGGCGTTGCATGTTTTAATGGCAACCCTAGGAAAGCGCTGAACATATGGGTTGTAAACCACCTCTGGTCTAGACTTTAAAAAAAATTGATTTCTGAGAGAGGAAGGGAGAGGGAGAGAGAGATAGAAACATCAATGATGAGAAAGAATTGATTGGCTGCCTCCTGCACACCCGCTACCGGGGATCGAGCCTGCAACCCTGGCATCAGGAATACAACCGTGACCTCCTGGTTCATAGGTTGATGCTTAAACACTGAGCAACACCAGCTGGGCTAGACCTTTTTAAGAAAGGGGTTTAGACTATATTTGAGCCCCTATTATACAAAAGATGTTAGGAATATCAGAGCTCTGTGATTCAGCCACTCCTCCACTCTCCCACTGTGGGCTTTAATATTAGCTTTTGCATTGATTCAAAAGAAGCATCTGCTGGGTGTTCTTTTCTGCTGACTTCACTGCAGTAGTTTGGTGAAGGCTTTTTTCTAGTCTATGTGATCTAAACGTCATATTTCTTTTGAATTAGCCTAAAGCAGTAAAAGATTGTTATTATAGGAATTTCAGGTTATGTCTGTAACCTACTCTGTCATTGTACTTCCTCCAAATAATTTTTTTTCTGACAAAATGGACTGATTTCTAATCCTATTCTCTAAAAAAATGGAAAATGGACATATTTGAAGGATAAGAGGCATAGAAGACTTTAAATGAAATCTTACATACACATTCCTATTTTACTTATGTAAAATAGTTTCTGTTTATTTAAAAAATATTTTAATTAACATTTTTTCAATTACCGTTAATATTTAAACATTCAGCATTATTTTGTGTTAGTTTCAGGTGTACAGCATAGTGGTTAGACAGTCATATGCTTTACAGAGTCTTCTCCCTGATATTTCCAGTACCCACCTGGCACCACACATAGTTATTCCAGTATTATCGATGATATTTCCTATGCTGTGTAAAATACTTTTTGATGCCTTAAATATCATTAAGAACAAGCATCCTAAAGTTCTCACTTTTTATTTATTTAAAAAATGTTTTTATTGATTTCAGATTGGAAGGGAAAGGGAGAGAGAGATAGAAACATCAATTACGAGAGAGAATCATTGATCAGCTGCCTCCTGCACCCCTCCGCCCCCCGCCCCCAACTGGGGATCGAGCCCTCAACCCAGGCATATGCCCTGACTGGGAATTGAACCGTGACCTCCTGGTTTATAGGTCTATGCTCACTTTTTAAATGACATACTAAAAAATGGGGAAAAGTATTTACTAACAACTACATTTTAGTAGTAAGCAAACCATGGTGGTAGAAATGGTGCAACAGTAAAGAGAGAAAAAACAAAATGAAGTGAAATCTTATTTCACTACACAAGCATTTTCTAAGTGGATACAGGGGACATGTCAACGTAATACTTGCTTTCCAGGTGGTTCTAGTCCAAAAGAGGGGACAACATTGTAAACCAGTAAGTTAAAAGATGGGTGATAACATCAATCAAGAAAGACCAGATAAGAAGCAATCACAGCAAAGGAAGGAAGTAGTAGACTCTACAGAGTGGTGGAGGAAAGAAGAGGTTAAACTTTCTAGAAGTGTGGGTATTTGGATGGTGTGGTAGGGGGGACCACTGAAGCATCTTAAGAAAAGGTTTGTGGATTTCAACTCAGTCACATATAAAATAGAGTTTAACTGAATGAGGCCTAAAGTCACTTTTAGCGTTAAAATATTGTTCTGTGCAATAGAATAGGTAAGGTGAGCAGGTGGTGGCTAATATAATTCTCACTGCGAGTTGATTCATTCAGTTTAATTCTCTATTTCTTACAATTCCAGTGTGAAATTCCCAGCCCTTGTTTTATTAATCTGTATATAAATATCAAAGACAAAATTAAGATTGAAAACATTTTAATTCGAAGTCTTTATAGTAGAATCCGTGTGGGATAATGAAATAGTATGATTTTTTTTAAGTCAGGCAAACCTGGGTTCAATTTCTTGCTCTCTCATTTATGGGAGGAAAATCAGTGGATTTCACCATTGGGCCCCTGAACCTGCAACATCACCAGGGAACTTAAATCATACAAAGTCTCAGGCCCTCGTATAAACTTCCTGAATCAGAACCAGCCAGAGCAGAGCACAGCAATCTATTTTCCAACGAGCCCTCCAGGGGAGATCGGTGTTCCCTAGAGCATGGGAACTGCTGATGTCTGGCATGGGGTTGATAACTTCCCTTTCCATGTAAGAATGAGAATAACAATTTATGTAGTGGTTGTCAGACTTTAACGACATTGTATTTATTACTTGCCACATCATAGGTCCTCGATAGATAACTCTTTTTTTTATTATCTCACTAACATTACAATAACCATTGCTATTTCCAAGAAGAATTGAGGGCAGAACCTATGTTTAGTATGCTTTTGAACTGCATACAAACTTAAATCTAAGCTTGTTAAACACATTATATTTCTTTGGAAAAAAATCTTACATTGGGTGGAACAAGTGAAATTATCTGGAATTCAAATTCTTTCTAGAAAACACAATATATTGGGTGATTGTTTAGACTTTCATCTGATTGGTGTGGAGCGCTGAGCATTCGTGGCATTTATGAATCCCTTTGTTCTGTCACCCTTTGCCGTGGTGCAGAGGAGCATACTTGAAGTAAAGTGTCCTGGGGGACAGGGTTCAGTTTCATCAATTACTAACCATGACTTTAGGCAAATCCTGGCACTTTAATGAACCTTAGTTTTCTCTGGAGCCATGGTATCTCCCCAGTAGGTATTTGTGACAATTTGTCTCAACTCATCATCAATAAATGGGAATTCTAATACCTATCTCACAGGCTACTTCTGAGAACAAACTAAGTGCCTAACACAGTGTATAGCACATACTAGTTCCTGAACATGATGCAGCTATGATTATTTTATTTTTATTGTAAGGAAATCTCCCAGATATATTGCTTTTCTGTCTCCTGGAGGTTGGCAAATACTTGCATCATTATAATGAGAGTCAGGCACAGCTAATAAGTAGCAAGGACTTCCCTTTCTGCATGCCATCTTTGTTCTGTGTCATCTTGAACAACTCCCATAGCTCTGTCAATTAAAATGGCCAATTAACTTGTCCCCTCCCCTAAAAATGTCTCTCTGTATATTCTTCAATGCAGCTCAGGATTTTTATTACCTTATGTCCTATAGTAACCATTAGCCAGAGGGAAGGAAACCAAGGCCAACATTAAGCCTTTGGTACATGTAACACCGATTTTGAAGATATTTCAGCAGTCTCTACCTTTTCTAACAACATCTCACTATTCTTCCCCAGTACATCATACACACACACACACACACACACACACACACTTCAGCCATCACTTAGGGGAGCATGAAGCTGGAAATATGCGTCTCAGGCTGAATTTCAGTAAACAACTTGCCCACAAATTGTTCCAGGATCTAATTTGTCTCTATTTGGAAACTCAAGGAATCTATGTACAGGGTCCTGGATGCATCTGAGAAGAAAGCATTCGCACTTACCTCTTGAAATAAAAAGAGTAGACAAATATATTAGTTTTTAAATCCATTTTTACATTTCTCTGACAAAGTCACCCGATTCAATATTGTCCCTTTTCCTTACATGCAGCCCTGCTCAGGGAGCTGGGTGGGTGCCGGCCGCAGCTTGGGGCTCGGGGCCTGCCGTGGATGGAAACAGGAGCCACCTTCCTGCCCACAGAAAGACCGTGATTTTCATTTGAGGCCTTT
The DNA here is from genome assembly GCF_951640355.1 of Cnephaeus nilssonii. NCBI lineage: Eukaryota > Metazoa > Chordata > Mammalia > Chiroptera > Vespertilionidae > Cnephaeus > Cnephaeus nilssonii. The sequence continues at coordinate 61,287,933 of NC_137080.1, read as the reverse complement.
GTTTTGGGTCCCAACTGTTTGTGAAACTGACTCAAATGGTTGCTTTGAAACAAAGCCATGGCTGAAAGAAGAGAAGCCCTGGCCCTTTGGACCGTGCACAGATGATGAAAGTTTCATCGCTTATTCCTGTTCTCAAAGGCCGCAGTCATTCTGTGATGCTGGATGCCGGTTTTCCTTTTTGACTTCTTGGCCAGAAGCCAGAATTCTTTATCACCAGCCGCCTAGGACAGTCACGATGGTAGTAATGTTCATGGGAAATTTTATGTGTCCCAAAATGCTTTTGCTGATGGCTTGTCCCAGTCATTGCAATCACTTCCCCACAATGCCCACTCAAGAGCCTGGCACGATTTGCATTTCAAGTGGAATCTGTACAAGGCTCCTAACACAACAGAAAGGAGCGTTGTTAGTCCAAAGGAATGCTGGCTCTTGTGATGGTGTTTCTTGTTTCTGTTCACAGATAATGGGAGTAAGGCTGCCTAGCACCTACCAACTTCCTGCTCTCAGGAGTTAGACCCGTGTGTGGATTTTCATGCCACAGCCACAAGCTTTTCTCTTTGCAGGCTTCTTGGGGTGAAGTGCTGTACAGACTCAAAGCCAGAGCACGTGTGTCTTCAAGCCTAGACTCATTCCTTCCCTAGGCTCCCTTTATCGAACATGCTGTCTTCCCCTTTCCTTTCATAACGCCTCTTCAGTCCTTCCCCTCTTTCCTTGACCCCACTGCCATCCACATAGTCCAAGCTGCTTCCTCGGGTGGCCCAAATGGCCTGAACTGGGGCACTCTGACACACTGCCCTGGGCTCTAGAAGGTAAGGTCTCCCCACAAGCCAGGAAGATTTCTATTTTCCAGCATGAGAGGCTATTAACTGCAAAGTGGCCCATCCGCATCCTTGATCTATCTTGAAACCTCTCCCCTCCCTCCCTCCCTCCCTCCCTCCCTCCCTCCCTCCCTCCCTCCCTCCCTCCCTCCCTCCCTCCCTCCCTCCCTCCCTTCCTTCCTTCCTTCCTTCCTTCCTTCCTTCCTTCAGCATCTTGTCTCCCCTCTCCCACTTGCCTCCACCGCAAGCACTCTCCTTAGCTAGCTGCCTGCTTCCTTGCCTGTTTGAGACCTGCTGCAGTTGATACGGTGGTCCCGACCTGTTGCCTACATCCATCCTTGTGGGTTTCTGACCTCTCTTTATTTCCAAGATGCTGTCCAAATTTACAAAGCCACTCAAGCTCAGATTTTTTTCTTGCGCCTCATGCTGGAGGGAGATTTTACAACCTGCTCACAGCTTTCCACTGTTGTAGCTGTCAGGTATGTTTTGAGTAATGGGACTATGAAGTGAACAATCAAGAATCAGGCTTTTATAAAAAAAATATATTTTGAAGGCTTCTTTTAGTGGTTTTGGCCCGATTGCCACCTAATCGACATAAGACCAACTTTTTGTTTGTTTGTTGTTGTCTGGGCCATGTTTGCAGAAATATTCATATTGGGACTCTGTAAAGAACCTTTAGAAATTTGACTTGATTTCACTCATATAACTTACTATATTATACTTTTATTTTATTCGGTCTATTGCAATGAATCCATTTTGTCTCAGAAAACAGGCTGTTAGTCGCTTTAGTTTTCTAAAAAGTTTGAGTAGTTCATATAATCTGGAAAGAGAAGTGCTTGAATGTGATGCTGGAGCAGCCTGAGGCTGAGAGAAGCCCTGTATTTAGCAGTATTGACACATTTCCATTGCAAGCTGGAGGAAACACCAGAACTTACCTTCCCAGCAACTGTATCTAGAAGGCAGCCGTTGACCGAGTTGTTTAGAAAGCTGGGGTTAAGAAGACAACCCATGAGTCCCTGGCCAGAATATTCTTATTTGGGGCCCTTATTGAGACTAAGGGTAATAATTGGTCAAATTTGGGATATCTATTTCCCCTCATGAAGCAAATCAACTGCATATACTTTGGGTCAGATGAACACTGGCTTCACTACTACTAGCTCTAGTTCTGCAAACCTGGTTGAGTAAAGGAACCTCTGTGAGTTTTATTTCCCTCACTGTGGAGAAGGCGATGGTGGTGGTATAAAAATGATGTCCTGCTACACATACTATTGTAGAATCTAACGAGGTAGTTATAAACACAAAACTCGACGTTATGCATATAGTAACATTACATATTAATGTACACTGTATAAATATCTTCATTTTTATTTTATAACTAGAGGCCTGATGCATGAAATTCGTGCAAGGGGCTCAGCCCTCCCAGCCGTGGAGGCTTGCCTCAGCCCTCGCAACCCTGGCTTCTCTGGAAGGTTATCCAAAAGGACGTCAGGAAGGTCGTTCAGCTGTCCAGTCTAATTAGCATATTATGATTTTATTATTATAGATATTTATCTCAATTTTAGAGTTTTGTTATAAAGTATAACTATTTCACATGCTTATAAGTTTTAGTGAAATTTTAGCTCCGCCTTAACCTGACTTTTTTTTTAAAATTTATAATTTATTGTGTGCAAGGCACTGTGAACTGGCTGAGTGAGACCAGGTATGCCAAAGGGCTCATTCTTTATTGGAGCTCTGTGGGCTCTAAGTAGTTGACTGTTCTTTGTTCCTTGAGTCTTAGGTTAATACACATAATTTCCATCACTTGAAAGTCACAAGAACCAGAGTTCAAAAGTAAAATTTATGCAGTCAATATAATTTGAGATTATTCATGCAGAGACTTCAACTCACAAGTACAGCCTGAGTATTTATTGTTCTCACATAGTACTACAACTAGTTGAATTATTTTCTGACAGAACCACACCCATATATTTTTCTTGAACTACATTATATATTTCCCTCCATTACTCACATTTCAAAATTATTTAGCCTATACTACTTCTGGCTCTCAGAGGCATTATTACAAGGAAAGAAATGCAGAATTACTGTAAAACATATTTCCAGGAAATCACTTATGCTTGTCAGTTGATAATATATATTATCCCTGTGGATATTCTTCTGGTAAGAATTTAGATAGCTCTGACTTAGACAAAATATCATATTTTTTAAAAAATATTTTTTATCGATTTCAGAGAGAGGAAGGGAGAGGAAGAGAGAGAGATAACAATATCAGTGATGAGAGAGAATCATTGATTGGCTGCCTCCTACTCGCCCCACACTGGGGATCGAGCCTGCAACCCTGTCATGAGCCCTGACCGGGAATTGAACTGTGACCTCCTGGTTCATAGGTCAATGCTCAACCACTGAGCCATACTGGCAGGGCAAAGTATATCTTTTTTACAAAAATGCTTAAAACCCAAACATTTCATACATGCTTTGGTAGCTCTGCAGTAATAAAGGGTCATCAGAGGTTTTTGTTTCGAAGATAAGTAAAGGAAAAAATGAATGTTTGGATCACATTAAGTTTACAATCTGGCAAGCTACAACTAGAACAGCGAATATGACTGATTCCATTACACTGTAGTAAAAGGCAAGCAACCCCTACCATGTCTACTGTTCTTATAAGTGGTTGACAATGGTCTCAAGTATCCTTATACATCCAGTGCCATAGGATGGAGAGAGCACAGACTTTGACCTTACACAGATCTGGGTTGAAATTCTTGGTTTGTCATACTGAGGCCCAATTTCCCCATCTTTACAACGTAGTGTTGTTCAGTTTAAATGGAATAATGTATAGGAAGTACCAGTGCATATTGTCTGTCAAAAAAGGTGACACTTAACAAATGGTAGATTTTTCTTTTCTGAAAATTTCCAAACAAATTGTTATTGTTAGCTCTAGGATGCAGGTGAGATAATTGTGTATGTATATGAAGGAACAGTATTCATGAGCAGCAAAGAGAGTGAGTCTTGAGTGGCATCTGCTGAGCTGAGTAACTGGCTGTTCTAGAAAGTACCATTCTCTTCCCTCCCCCAACCAGGTATGAACACTACCTGTCTCTAGTCCCAGAGTACTACTGTTGATAGTCATTAATAAATTCTATCTGGGTAACATGTGATGGTAGTCAACCTCCCCTTTTGTCAACCAGAAAAACAATTTGAGAATTTTAATTTCAGGCCCATATATGTTCAAACTGCAGATGAAAGTAACCAAGTATAATAGCTTAATTTATGGAATTCACTGTGGTATGATTATAATTCACCCCTTCTAATTGGAGCTCTGACCTATTTCCATTAGATCTAGTTGATCCAGAAAGCTCTGAAAGTTGAAGTCTTATTATTAATCTTAGTGTTTAAAAGAAATCCTTTAGCTTTCAAGAAAAATAAAAATAAATGAAACCTTTTGAAAGTTCTAAGTCTTATTTGCAGCTTGGGAAGTCCTGATTGAACTCTTATCCTAATGTAGTTGATGGTTCTTACTGTTCATTATTACATAAAATTGCATCCTTAAGAGCATTGTGACCTACATTAACATGGGTGAAACCTTTGAAAAAAAGAATTATCAAAGCACTTTTTTTTAGTGTGTTCATTGTAAAGGGATTCATACTTTCTATATTAAAAGTGGATTTCAACAATTAAAAGTACATTTTAGAATAGAATGCAGATTTCTGAAATGCAATGTAAGAGAGATAGTCTTCTTTGCTTCTTTTGAGATCACTGACATATATAAGCTTTTTAAATTGAGTACTGTATTTAGGGAAGATACAATAAAATGGCTAATTTTCTTGCACAGGACTTCTTTATACTCTTCAATTAAAAAAAACCACAACAACTAAGTATTTTAAGACAAGTATACACAGATGACAGTTCCTGATCACTATTTGTTTAATGTGTGAAGACCCTATGTAGTAAAGATGCTTGTATTTGATAACAACTCTATCAAACATAGCTTTAAAATGGTATTTAATTGTTGTATTCACATCTCTGACCCCTAACAAACTGTGCAATGGTTGCTTATTACAAAATTGTGTATTCTCAGCCCTAACTCAATATTGGGTATTTAATAAACATTTGATTTACATTATTATGATGTGTTGTAAATGTTGGTAAAGGGAACCATATATTGATTAAAATAACATCTTTTAACAAGTAGACAAGATCAGCTTTTCTTAAAACTATGCACTTAGAGGTGAATTAAGATCAAAATTTGGTTGAACATTTAGAGTAATAATAATACGTGGAGTTTTTATTTAGAGAAGTTTAAATATATTTATGTTTATATATTTTTGGCTCTGTGTTTCAGAGATAGAATAAAAAATGGTCAATATAGATTATATCCATAGTATTCTAATAACACTATCAGATTAGAATTAAAAATGTAATTAGAGAAACACAATCCTGAAAACAAATGTATGTGCATAATGATTATGAATCCAGGTGAGTTCCTGCTTTTCTCTTCATTGAGATGTTTAGAGATTATATAGAAAGTTTAAAGGTACCCATGGACTATTTTTATATCAGAGGAAGAAACTGTACCAAGTGAAAACTTAGAATACTAATTTCAATTGAATGCTGGCCCGACATTGAGAGCATTTTTGAAGTTTGAAACTTTTCTTCCAGTTTCTGCTGTAATGAATGGAAAGAGCTGTGATATTTGTTGAAGCTTCTGTTTGTTGGAGCAATGTTACACAAATGGAGTATTAGGCAGACAGGATTAATCTGGAACTTTCAGTTCTGATTTGATCCAGTTCTAATAAATAAAATTGAAGGCTATTCATTAAAAGTTCTTTCTTACAGAGTTTTAAGGTCATTTCTTCATTCTTAAAGTGCAAATGTATCAAATCAGGTAAAAATGGTGTGTCATTGTATTCTAGGAACCACAACTTCCTAAATATTTTGTACTTAAGTCATTAAATAGGTGTTTTTAACATTTTGGGAAAGGTGGCTTTCAACATTTACATCAAATATGTGGTACTCTGAATACACAGTGTGAGTTTTAAATAGTTGCCAGTCAATATTGATAAATAGAATTAAGAATTTAAAAATATTATTCTCATGTCTTCTTCGGTTAATTTGATGAAAACAAATTAGGCTTATGACATATTCCTAATAAAACAGAAAATATAATGTGTAACAGATCTGAGGCAGAACAACTTATTGAAAACTTAGTCAGCATTCTCAGGGCTTCTAATTTCTGTGGCATACATGTTTACCAGGATGTTTGAGACTTTTAGTTGCCTGCTCAACAGCCATTTTTACCTTTAAAAAGTAGTAACAGATTCCTGACTTTCTCAGGCAGGAATGTGCTCACCTAAAACACCATATTCCTCAATCTGCCTTGTAGCTTGAGAAGGCCAACTGCATGTTAGTAAAAGTTATTGTTTGGCTCTTAGTCTCCTTTATTGAAAACCAGATAACTGACATCTTCTCTTTTCCTCTTTGAAATTTCTCCTTCCTGCTGTCTGGCAACTGGTCATAATGGTTATTCCCCAGGAGTCATTTGAGGCCAAAGAATGACCTTGAAAATGGAAGTCATGTTTGTTAGGGAAAAGTACAGGGGAGTCATTGGATTAGCCTGACTAAACTTTAGATAGGTTTTCCCCTGGTTACAGATCACTTACCTCTGTTTTCTTAGAGCATTCACTTTAGAAAACTTTCATTTGTAAATTCTTTCCCTGCCCCTATGAGATGTAAATCTTTTCCCAGCCTCTTGTCAGTTTTACATCCCAAGAATGTTACTCTCAAGGATCTGGGAGCCATCCCTTTGAAGTATATTAATCAACAGAGTCAACCTATCTCCAAGTCTCTGTGGGAGGGCAGGAGAACTAACTAATTAACTAACCAACTAACAAGCTAGGTAACTAAAATTAACAAACATAGATGACATGATTACAGTGACTACCCCGCCCCCACCCCCCACCCCAACCCACCGCCTTAAGTGCTCTGTACCTTTTCACTGGCTCACCCAGTGAAATATGCCTAAATATCCTCCTGTCTTATTCCTACTGGAATAATCTTGAATAAAGTCTTCCTTGTCTGCTTAACTGTGTTCAGTGAAATTTTTCTTTTACAGCCTATAACCTCTTATTGTGCCAGAGGAGCTGATCTTTACAAAAGCATACTAGTTAATTAATGAAGAAGGAGTGATAGATTATACAATTGCCTTGTTATGACCCTCAATGTAATAACTGAGTATTTAGCCAAAGACCATAAATGGATGCCATAACCATTAAGTGAAAAGTTGTAGAGGAACAGGAATATCAGCATGGTGCCAACTAATACTACTCAGATCACTTATACATTGCATAGGAACAACGTACCATTACAATAGGGAAATTTGGATATTACCAATTCAATTAATAATCTATAATAATAAAATTATAATATGCTAATTAGACTGTACGTCCTTCCAGACATCCTTCTGGACGATCTTCCAGACGAAGCCGTGGCTGCGAGGGTAGCCCGGGTCCCGGGTGCCAGAGGGAAGCTGGTGCTGGCAGCCGGGGGAAGGAAGGCCTGATCTTGCATGAATTTCGTGTATCAGGACTCTAGTTACTATTAAAGAACAACTTGACAGTATATACCCCCTAATGTGATATAATAAGAAGTATGCACCATTGCCAATGCACTTTCTTTGACAAATACGTTTTCTTGAATCTAACCAAGTCTCTAGACCTAAGTACAAATTCAAAGGGAGCCATTATTTTAAAAAATGAAAATGCTTCTCTTTCAGGAGGTAGAAAGACTAATTAGGAGAGTGAACATTTCCCTGGATCTTCACAACTGAAGCATTGTAGAGCTCAATGATTAGGAAAGGCCTACATTATTTGTATTCCTTGGAATTGATCTGGACCATAAAACTGTGGAGTTGTTTTTATGTGATATAGAAATGAACTTCTACACAAGAAACTATATTTTAATGTTTCTGTAATTGAAACTGATATAAACAGAAATTTTGAGAATCTGAATCATAGTTCATCTAAGTCAGCAAAAGTCAATAATATTCTTTGCTACATTGAACAAACCCTGCTTTCGGTATTAAGTAGGCAAAGCCACTAAAACGCAGGAGTGAGCAGATAAACTCTGCTGTACACATTTAAAACAGAACAGTCCAAAAATAGTGCAGGTTTGTATAGTGGTCACATAATAAAAAAACCTAATTAGCATCTCATGAAAATAACATATAACGAATAATAAGTAGCTAAATGTTCTTGAACACATGAAATCTTAAAAACGTAAAAGAAACAAAAACATCTCTAGTTTAACGTTTTCTTCCCACAAATGTGAAATCTCTATTTCCAGAAAGTGGAATGACTTCCCCAAGGTTATACAGTTCATTAGTAGCATAGTTGGGACTAAAACTCAAGCCTTCACCTTGACAGTGTTCTCTTGCCACTACCAGTTACAAATAAGTAAAGAAGTCCTGGAGTTGAGTCCACTTTAGAAGTTCTATTGAAGTAATGAAAAGGGACCATAAGTCAGAAGAATTTCTGAACGGCTTAGATGGCATTTCAATGGGATTTTGAGAAAAGAAGATAAAAATAAATATTAACATTTCATCAGAATGATACAAATATAAGGTTTCCACCACTTACCAAGAAAGGATGAGCCTATTAATTGAAGATGTAACATTGTGAAAAAAAATGTCTTCCAAATATTAGGATAAAGAGCTGCTTTATTTTGATGACAAAGAAATTGGCAATCAAGTAACATTATTAGTTTTTTAAGGGCAAGTGGATATTTGATGGTACATTTTCTACCCAATCCTCACCTTCTCTGATATTTATTATCTGGAAAAAAAATTATCCATCAAGCCTTGCAAACTACTACTCAAATCCCTAGAAGGCTCTTCCTTGCTTGTCTTTCCCTCCCCCCAATTTCATGTTTTTAATGTATGCATTAATAAAAGATGGCTTAAGTGTTATACTTATTGTTTTGGAATTTTCAGAATTTATCCTTTGTGATAAGGTTTATATTGGAATAGATTTTGCAATAAAATCAATTGCCACCCTAGCCGGTTTAGCTCAGTGGATAGAGCATCAGCCTGCGGACTAAAGGGTCCCAGGTCCGATTCCAGTCAAGGGCCCATGTCCAGGTTATGGGTTCGATCCCCAGTAGGGTGCAGCCAATCAATGATTGTCTCATCATTGATGTTTCTGTCTCTTTCCCTCTCCCTTCCTCTCTGAAATCAATAAAAATATAATTTTAAAAAAATCATTGCATGTACTGTGGCCTGAGAACTTTCACTATTTACAGACATTTGTATAGCACTTGGAATGTTCTCTACAGTCATTTATAATAGCCTTTCCTCACAATAATTTGTCAGTAGTCTTCTGTAGGTGTCATTATTAATATTTATAAATTAAAATTTTCCATGAGTAATAATATAGAGGTTTCAAGACATAATTGATATGGCACAGTAAGCTGAAAATTGAAAGAATAAATCACAATGAAAATGCAGGAAAAAAAGAAAAAGAGAAAAGTGAGCTTAAACCTATGAAAAGGGATATATCCAGGCACTAGAAACAAAGAGGGAACTCTGTCAGAGAAGTGAGCAGACCCTGAGGATGAATGGCTTTTGGGAATATCTGCCACCCTAAATACACCTATAGCAGGGGGCCCCGGGGGAAAACAGCTCCTGCAGAAGATGAGCTCAGTGTCTAACATATGAGCAAAATGAGGCTGAGTGCATAACAAAACTATGAAAGGCTTTAAATTAATTATGTTATAAATGTTTAGAAAAATGAAGGAAGGAATTGACTTGTAGCCAGGAATTGACTTGTAGCCAGGAATAGAAATGAATGAAAAAGTATGGTAAAGAAATTCTAAAAAAAAAAAAAAAAAGTATCAATGAAATTAAATGAATTGGTTTACAATATATTAGATATATATCTGGAAGGAATTAGTAAACTAAGAGTAAGTCTAAGGAAATCAATTAGATCAATGATTCTATAAGTGTGGTCTGTGGATCAGTATAGTTCTGCCAACTGTTACCAGACCTAGAAGAGATTATAGTACAGAAATTGATAGTAACCATTTAGAATATTTTATAAGAAGTTTACAAAATAACTTCATGTTGTTGAATCTAGTAACAAAAAAAATTGCAGCTTGTCATTTTCTAATAATTCGTTTTGTTATATTTTACAAAAGTATCTACATGGATTGAAAAAGAAAGGTCCTTTACCTCAAATGTTTTGAGAAGAACTCAACCAGACTATAGCAGACAGAAATAAAAGGTGGAAATTATAAAAGAGAAACTTAGGGGCACAAGTAATTTATAATCCATAAGCCTTTAATTGGTGATACCCAGGGGTATCTTCCAAATCAGATGGAGGGAGCCATTTCTAAAACTTTACACCATAATTAACATAAATCATAACCGTTTCAAAGAAAACAGAACCTATGGCCCTTCCCTAATACCCAGTTGTGATAGCGGAAGAGTCTAAAAGAACTAACAGATAACCTTAATACATAAGGCAAGTGGGAGAAAACGGTTTTACACAGTGAGGCCCAAAGCAGCTTCTCTGTTACCTTCCCCATTCCATTGTCTTAGAATTCTTGTGCTTTTAACCCAACATCTCCTTTAAGAACCACATTTCTAGCATCATTTAAAATTCAGCTTCTAAAAAATTATGTTAATTATTACAAACAAGCCACCATTAGAATGCTGCCTTATATTTGCATGTTGTGCAATTTATTTTGTAATGCTTTTAATATACATGCAGTCCTTGGTATTTAAATATGTGACTATGTTTAATTCTGTAGCATTTCCCTTAAATTATTAAGAGCTCTGCGGGCAAATCAACTGGCCAATCCTAGCTTAATGAAGATTTTAATTTTAATTTCCTTGCTGCTCATAAAAGGGATAGACTAGATCTATTTTGAGATGTATTGAGAGCTATATTCACACATTCTCATTCTGTTACACTGAGAAAATGATAGTTGGTATTCTAATAGAGATGAAAATTAGAGACTCATAAAAGACAACGGTTTTCAAATGTATCCGATGTGTTCCTCTGCACTTGATGTCCAAGCTACTGACCTCATAGAGACTGAGGGCAAAGCTGGGGAACGTTATCAGGGAAAAAGGTTTGACATGGTTTCTTAAGATTAGTCCTCATCCACTTTGTTTTCCTCATCATATGTTTTCATTTGCCTGTAATACCATGAGGATGTGCGGTAACATATGAAATTGTGGAGAGATGAGAGTCTCATATTCATATTTATCTAAATGTAGCAAATAGCACCAGGTTTCCCATTTAATGAAATGCAGTTTCTTTTACAATTTTTTGGAGCAATAAGCTTTTAGATTCCCATTTTCCCCATTCGGAGAAGAGCCAATTCACATGCCTTTGTCCTAATACCTGTGAGAATTTGTCAGGCTTTAAAACCCTGGTTGATAAGGATTGTATTCTTATTACATTAAGTAGTATCTATACATATAAAGAGGCTATATGCAAATTAGCTGGGATGCCATAACAGTCACGACCAGCTCAAGAGGAGGCTGCGTGCACAGATGGGCAGGAGGGGACTGCTTGCACGGTGAGGCAAGCCACGAATAGCGCAGACCCAGAGCGGATACACACATGGGGGCCTGCCAAGCCGCTGCAGCGTGGCTGGAGCAGACCTGGAGCAGACACACTGTGGCACGCCAGCAGTCCCGCCTCTGTGCGTGAGCTGCAGAGGAAACACCTTTTCTGACCGCTCATTGGCTAAGCTCCCTATACGCCACTTGCACGGTTCTTGGTAACTTGGGTTATAAGAATCCAAGAAGGTGATCTAGGGTTTTTCCACCTCACTCCTGGAGAAAAAACGAAGGTCCACTGCTGGAGGAGCTAAGAAATGTCATATCCTGCCCTGGCCGGTTTGGCTCAGTGGATAGAGCCTTGGCCTGCATACCGCAGGGTCCGGGTTCGATTCTGATCAAGGACATGTACCTAGGTTGCAGGTTCCTCCCTGGCCAGGCCCAGATCAGGGCTCATGCAGGAGGCGACCAATTGAAGTGTCCCTCTCACATTAATGTTTCTCTCTGTCTTTCCCTCTCTCTTCCACACTCTCTAAAAATCAATGGGAAAATATCCTCAGGTGAGGATAAAAAAAAAGAAAGAAATGTCATTCTATGAAAGAGACATCTTGAAAATGCCTAAAGAAAGTTGTCATTTTTTTTTGTGGTGAAGGGACTGGAGTCCGTGTTGGTGAAAACACCTTGGCAGCTACAGCGGCTGGCAGTGGCAGCAGTAGCAGGGTGATGGCCTGTAGAGGGAGGCCAGACTGTGGCTTAGACCCGCTCCCCATGAGGAGCGGGCCTAAGCCATCAGTAGGACATCCACTGAAAGCTCCCAGACTGTGAGAGGGGGCAGGCTGGGCTGAGGCCTCCCCCCCCCCGCCCGCCAGTGCACTAATTTTGTGCACTGGGCCTCTAGTATTGTCATAAAAACTCTCAGACTGACCCTAACCACTTTTATGAAAAACTTTCAATTTAGCAAAGTAGAATTTTTGCTGACTGATAAAAGAGTGATATTGCTTGGTTAAATAAATAAAATGTGTAGAAGATGAAAGCAACAAGAGAGAAAAGTATTATACATACATTTTGAGAAAATAATATGCATTTTTAGTTAAGGATGTTTGTAAAAAGTTTTATAAGCTTTAGGTATTTAAAATGTTTTAGAATTTAATTAATTTAAAATTATTTGAACTTACATGAAAAGATGTCCTAAATGATTATTCCTTAATATTTTTAAATAGAATATGTAATGTTTAGGAGCTCAAGATTTAGAATGGGAGAGATCTGGATTTGAATCCTTGCAAGTTCTCTCCAAATCTCACTCTCATTAATCAAATCCCAAATAATAGCACCGGCCTTGCAGAGTTGTGCTTAGGTTTTGTTTTTTGATTTTTTTTGTTTTTTATTGAATGCTATACTAAGTGCTTAACATAGCGTCTGGTGCATTGGCAGAAATCAGGAATGCTAACACATTGTATTATTATTACCATTAATATTACTATTGTTGCATTTATATTATCAAGTCATACATTCCATGAGGTGGTCGCTAGTGCGAGGATGCCCTCAACCATATCGTTTGGGAAAAACTGTCTGCAGTCTTATTGCTATTTTTCTTAACATTTAATGACTTCTAATAATGCATTCAGTGTTGTAGGGGCTATTGTCCTTGTCAAGCGGTTCCTTTTTAGTTTCGTTAGCTCCATTAACTGTACAATGAATGTCATGGTCTATTTCTCTGATCAAGCGATACATGAGGTTTTTAGTCTTTCATTTCTTTATAGTGTGTTTAATAGATTTGGAAATGTTAGAATCAACAGACTTATGTAGTCAAATGACATCAATGTGAAGGGAACCAACTTGTCAAAATAAAATAATTTGGTTTCTCTTTGCTTTATCACAGGTGTCAGAAGTTTTCAAACACTTCAGAAAAAAAATCTTCAGATGAAAGATGTTACATAAGTGCTGAATTTCAGACATGTGACACTGAAGATTTAAATATGAATATTACCTTTATGGACAGGGATCAAAACTTTATGCAAAGGATGATGTTTTGACAATTAAAATATTTAATGTAAATAAAGAAATATAGAAAATATTATAGTTTAACAGATCTTTTGTGGTAGGGCAGGTTGCCATGTTATATCTTTTCTATTATTAGCTGAAATGTGACAAGAGATTTTAGATGTTCATACTAGCTCAATCCTAAATCGTTCTTAAGTCAGAATGGTCAATTGTGACAAATTATACTCAATTACATGACTACTTGCCACCAGAGACTGAGCTAAATTGGATTTGTTATTGGAAACCAGAGCCAGTGCCTTGGTAAGCCAAACTGCTTTTCACATATTTGAAGAGCTGCAATATTTTTTAAATGTATTTTGTGTAATGTGTTCTCTGTAACTCTTGCCTTACCTGTATTTGTTTGCTTATAGAAGGACAAAAATAATGTACATAGGGATGTCATTAATTTCAATTCCAGGTCATTAAATGGCCTGGAATTTGATGTTTATTAATTCAGATAAATGAAGTAATCATAAAACTTGTCATAAAACTAATAGCAACGAATGCTGGCTGGTTGGTTCCCATTTTCCCCAGTCACCGTGCACCGACCCCATGCACCGAGAGGTTGCTGGTTGATTCCAGGTCAGGGCAATGCTTAGTTTTGGGCCCCAGTGAGGGGCATGCAGGAGGCAGACTATTGATGTATCTCTCTCATCGATGTTCCTCTCTCTCAAATCAATAAAATGTATCATAAAAACAAAACAAAACTAAGACCAACAACTAAACGTGATACTCAAAACCACTTCCCTTGGAGGATCAGTTCTGTCTGAGTATTACATTTGGCTAAAATTTAAAGTAATTCTTCTCTACAATAAAATGAACGTGTGGCCAAGTCAACAGACTATTTATGCTTTTTGAGATGTTTGTACTTGAGGACAATTTCCAATCTCAAATAGGGAGTCACAGCTGAAACGGTGTTTTGTTTTGAGCTGATGGTACATTAAGTGGCTGCAGAAGGATGATTAAAAAGTTCCTTTCTGCTCAAGGACAAAAGATCTGGTAATTAATTAGCAGATTATCCTTATTGCAATATTAAGATTGGAGAAGCTGAGTTGAGAGGACAGAGAGTAGGAAAGTTGTAAATACAGATGGATCATTCTCAAATAAGAACAATAAGTGATATAATGCTCTTCAAGGGCATATCCTTTCATCGACAGAAGAAATGCTTGTTCAATTTTGTCTGTATTTGTTTTAAATGATCTTTGAAAAGGGTTTTTGGTGAAACATCATCTGAAAGTTTATAATATCTAAGCAAAATTGCATTGCTTATTTTGATAACTTATCATTTGGTCTAGAATTTCTAGTTATTCCTATTGAGAAAGTAAAAGTTGTACAGTCTTTGATTCCAAATGTAAAATGGTTAGCTTTGCAGTTTATTACTTTTTTCCTTAATATCTTGGGTTTTTGGGGGGAGTGATGTTGGCAGCTATACAATCCATTTAGCATCCAGAGCCAAATGAACTGCCACCTGGATTCTAGAGATGGGAGGGGTGTGGGATGAGGACAAGCAGTACTCTCTTTATCTCTGGAAGTTCTCAAGGATGAATATTTTCACAATATGCTAGAACCAAAAGACTGGTTTTAAATGAGTTGGATGGATGTTTGATTTATTACTTTCATCCCTGCCAGAAAATTTTGCCTTCCATGTGGGAAACCTAGATGAGGTAAACTTGGAGCCAGGTTTCAATTTAATATAAAATTCATCCAAGACTTGTTAGCTCTAAGTGTGAAGCCATTGTCTGGCTCTTCTCCTTTGGGTTTATGCAGATTTAGAATTCCAATTCTGTGATCCTTCTTCTCCTTCCCAGGCCTGAGCTTTGAGCTTTGTGGGTTCCAATGTCATTGCCTGTTTGTATAACCCTTTGTTATTTCTTAGTACTTTTTATAGCAATGATATTTAAAATTATTAAGTGCTGAATTTCATATCCTACAATTAGGTCTACATTTTTTAACTTGCTTTAAATTCTTTTTTATGTAAAAATAAAATTGGCTTATTTTTAAAGTATTACTAATAAAGTATGTTTTTATAGAAATTTTTATAAATCAAAAATTCTAAAGAAAAAATACAAAAATACAAAATACCCAGAGATAAATCATGGTTTAAAATATTTTTAGTCATTTTTCTTCTTTATCGCATACACACACACACACACACACACATTTGTTTCAGACTAAATAGGGATTAATTTGTATAAACAAGTGTCTTGTGTCTGTTATTTCATTTTGTATCATAAACATTTTTCCACTTGTTATTATAAATAAAACTGTATCATAAATACATTACACATTTTATTATCTCTTGAAAACATAATTTTTAATTAATGCACATAGGTCTTTATTTATATTTTTATTTGGAAACTAAAGTGGCATTGAATCAAATAACATAGCCATAGTGAATTTTCTATGAATTTTCAAGTAGTTTCCACAAAAACTTGCTGGCTATTTTAAGATCCTATTCAGGAACTTTGTGAGCCAATTCATAAATATTAAAATGTCAAAAATATGCTATAAAATTAACTAAGATATATTGATGATTTATAAACTAATACATGCACTATAATTGAATTTATAAATTTGTATATTTTCCATAGATGACTCATTTTTTATGAAATTCATTTTTGCCCAGCTGGTGTGGCTTAGTGGTTGAGTGTCATGGTTTGATTCCTGATCAGGGCACATGCTAGGGTTGTGGGCTTGATCCCCAGTGTGAGGCATGCAGGAGGCAGCTGATCAATGATTCTCATTATTGATGTTTCTATTTCTCTCTCCCTCTTCTTCCTCTTTGAAATCAATAAAAAAATATTTTTTTAGAAAAGAAACTAATTCTTTCTAAGACAAATGTTTGCTGAGTGCCTACTCTGTGCCAGGTACTATTCTGTGCTATAAAAATAAAGCAGTGAGCAAGTTAATTCCATGCTGTTTTGGAACATATATTCTAGTGAGAAACAGAAAATAAATAAGTAAAAAATAAACATACATGTTTATATCAGGTAGACACAAAGGCTATAAAGGTAAATAAAACCAAGTGAAAGGATTGAGAGTTATTTAGTACTAATGGGTGGGCCTATTTCAGGTTGCTTGGTCACTGAAGACCTTTCTGAAGGGATTTGAACAGGAGAACTGGTGTGGTCTTTGTTGATAAATATAGATTACTTTCTTTCCCTTGATCATATCTTTTTTTAAAATGCATTTTATTTTCTTGTTGACAGTATTATAGATGTACCCCAACCCTCCCCACCCTTTCTCTCCCTCCTCCCAACCCCTGCCCCACCCTAGGTCTATGTCCATTTGTTATGCATACTAGTATATGTATATGAGTTCTTTGGTTAATCTCTTCCTATCTACCCCCCCTCCCATCTGAGATCTGCCAGTCTGTTCTCTGGACCTATTTTGTTCATCAGTTTATGATGTTCATTAGATTCCATTATAAGTGAGATCATGTGATATTTGCCTTTTTCTGACTGTCTTATTTCACGCAGCATAATACTCTCATATCTTTACCTTATGAAATAATTTTCCCAAGGCAGGAGTTGGTACATATTATTCTTTTAAAAATCAATCAAGCCTGGCCAGTGTGGCTCCGTGGTGGAACATCGACCTAAGAACCAAGAGTTCAATTCCCGGTCAGAGCATGTGTCCTGGTTGTGTGCTGGATGTGGTACAGGAGGCAGCCAATCAATGATTCTTTTTCATCATTGATGTTTCTATATTTCTCTCCCTCTCCTTTCTTCTCTGAAATCAATAAAACATACTTTAAAACAACAACAACAATCAAACACTCCAAAACCCAAACAACAAACCACAAACCTGCAATATCTCCTTAGTATGTAAGAGAAGAAACGCTAAACACCTCATCCTGGTATACAAGGCACTGGTGCCTGTTTTGCTTGTTAATCTCCTCTCTCACCTTTCCCAATATGTAACTTCCACATTGTCTAAAAATATGCCATACTCCTTTCTCTGACATTAATTCCTTCTTTCTTTTGGAAATGTCTTCCTTTCTACTTTTTAAAATGAATCTATTTTTAAAGACTCAACCAACTTTCTTAAGTAATTACTTATTTAATTTGTTTATGAATAATGATTTTTATGGTTATTCTAGAAACATTTAATAATTATTTCTTTAGCATTAAATGTATAAAAATTTTCTAAAATTCCCATAACTTGTTTTCTTGCATTCTTATACACTTAATAGCAAACATCTAATTATTTTCAAGGATACTATATTGATTTGTGCTAGTACATTAGTTGCACTCATATCTTTACTCTTCACTTGGTAGTCAGTTTGTCTGTCTATATATATTTATTCACCTTCATTCCCTCCATATATTCATCAACCTATGATCAACCCATCCATCCATTCTCCATCCATTCATCCATATTTCCATGCATCCATTGTTCCATGCATCCATCCATCCATGCATTCATCCACACTTTCTTCAGCTCTTCATCTATTTATCTATTAACCCATCAATTTACTCCTACTAATACATGTATAGAATTCTACTTTGGATATAAAAATATATTTAAAAATGACACTTTCTCTTCAACTATATTTTAACCTCAATATTATAGACCATATCCCTTCTCTATATTCAGCTTGTAATTTGATGACAGGTTCATATAATAACTCTTCAATAAGTTATCATAAGGGATAAAACCCCAAGTGGAAAACAAAACTGAAATGTTTATGATATGACCTCTCCAGAGTATCTATTTTTCTCTAAATAAATGATTTAGGGCCTATTGATATTCAGAGGGAAGAATAGAAGAACTTTTCTAGTTCTATATTCAATGTGTCTCATAGGAGCTGGTAAAAATATTGCTCATCAGTTTACTTCTTTTGCTTTTTTAAGCCCATTTATAAAATAGGGATACCTTTCTTTCAACTCATTCAACCTATAAAATAGGGATACCTTTCTTTCAACTCATTCAACCTCTTAGGTAATGAGCTTTCCTGAGTCAGTGCTTTTCAAATTATTGTCTGCAAAGTCTAAGGGTCCCTCTACTTGAATCTCCAAGGACATCTAGGAGTGTGTGGTAAGGGGTTGGGCATGAGCAAGACAGTTATTGCTGCTTTAGCCAGAACAACCACACATTTGAATGTTGTATGTATGCTTCTGCAAAAATTCACCTCTGGAGAAATGCCTCCATTTTCTTTTCTGTACAATGGAAACAAAAAGGAGTTCACATCTCAGAAGGTTGTTGTGTGGATTAAGTTAATTTTATATGGAAAATGTTGGGTATGTGGTATTAGAAAAGAGTTAGCTGCCATTATTATTTATGCAAATTTACCTGATATTAAATCTTCTCAGCTTTATGTTCTTTTTAATGATTGTCTTCCTGCCACTAGAAGGTAATCCCCAAGAGAACCAGGCAAGATTTTTGTGAGTTTATTTTTCCAGTAATTATCTCTAGTCCCTAGAGCAGTGCTGGCATATATGAGATACTCAGAAAGTATTTGTTGAATGAATGAATCCTAATAAGTTTCCTCTTTCCTTCCTGGCTAGTTCTACCTCTCTTCCTGCTCACATTACACATTCTGGTAGCCCTTTTCCTTGTGACTTGATATTTATATTGTGATATGGATATGGGACTTAGATATATTGGGCTGTTAGAATTGTATATAAAATAAATATAAATGGGCTTGAGAGGAAACACCTATGCATTTGACTATAAAATTCATGACAATGGAGACCCTTTTTTGCTAATCATTTTTATGTCCAGGGTCTGGCAGAATGCCTGGCCTATAAGTAGGGCACACAATTATTATTGATGGATGAAATAATGAGTGTATCAATAAATGAAATAGAGTGATATACACTTCTTGGCTACTTTGAAGCTGTTTTTTGTTTGTTTGTTTTGTTGTTGTTGATTTTGGCTATGTTCTCCAGAGGTATAATTTTTAGAATGTTCCAGGTAGGAAAAATATTATAATTAGGAGATAATATTGTTAATCTTTTACGTATTCTGTTACATATTGTGACAAAGCACTACAGAGAGAAGTTTATAGAAGTGGGAGCTTGTCTATTTTATTTCATCCATTTTAAAGTCACTAGTTATCCTCATTTTTAGCCTAGATAAAAGTAGAAAAATTAAAAATAGGTTATAATGCATGTAAAATGTTTGCTTTTGGATCGTCCCTAAAAGAAGAGAGTTTTAAAATGTATGTGTGAATCCATCTGTTTTTACAAATTAAGTTGATTTGCCATCTTAAAAGCAGAGTAATTGTTTTAATTTACAGAGCCCAAAGACAGAAGTTACTCTCAGGGGAAAGTTCTTCATTTAAATTGAAGAGCCCAAAGATCTGCTAATTAGATACTTGACTCCTGAAGGCACATCCAATTTCTAAGTGTGTGAGGTTGTGCGGTCCCCAAAATTATTCATTCCCAGGCTTCTTCAAGCCATCTCTAAAAGGCTGATGTGCTTTAGAGCCTACAGAGATCGATGCCTATGGTAGCGTGGCTCCTCGGGAAGAAAGATCCATCTGTATCTGAAGTAGCATAATCAGCAACCCTGCCAAAGGGCTCAGTTTCCTCCACGTCGCTCAGTTCCCTTCAACATCCATTACTCAGGAAGGTGTTTCTTTTGTTCCTACTCATAGCAATTATTTCCAGAGTTGTTCCTGAATTCCTGGTCTGAAGGGGGGGGAGGGGTCACAAATAATTAAGCCTAATTAAAAAGTTCATAATTAAACCTAAAAAAATTGATCCTGGATTATTTGTGCTTAAAAACATCCCACCCAGATTTCTTAAGAGGTAAAGTGAAATGATTAGTTTTAAAATGTTGAGTGCATGAGTGTATTTCAGTTCTCTGACAATATTTTTCATATACACATATAGATATCTATCCACATATCCACATATGTATATTTACTGTGAAATGTAAGCGTAAAGGTAGTTTGTGAGAAAAAAATAGTGAGGAATAATAATTCAAGAAAGTCTTTGTCTCTCTCCACTGTATTCAGTACATTCGTCCTTTATCAAAATAAAGTTATGTAACGAAGAGAGGCATGCTGGGAACACACCATCAGAGAGAGGGATGTTGGGATCATGCGGTGTGAGAGAGGGATGCTGGGACCACGCGGTGGGAGAGAGGGATGCTGGGAACAGGCGGTGGGAGAGAACTGCCCCCCTCAGAACCTGCCTGGAGGCCTTATTTCGCAGTCTCAAGTGTGAGGAAGGAAGCTCCCGAGAAGCTTACGGCATGAAATGCTACAGACAGTAAGTGTTATTAATTCTCAGAGTTTAGGTGTGATGAATTTTAATGGTTAGCCAAGTTAAAAAAAAAATAGTTATCTAATACAGTAAAGATGCAATGGAAAGCATCACAAATCTTGCATTTATATTTTTCTTCCACTGATCAACTTTTAATTCTAGTAAAATAATTTCTCTTGGCCCTGGTTTCAAATATGGATTATACTATCTTCTATTTTTGCCGTAGGCTGGTGGGGAGGAGCAAATGAGAAACATTCTTCTGATAATACTTCCCAAATGCTATGCGAATGCAGTGCTTTTATCAGGGGGAAGGCCCTGGAATATCCTCACCCACTGACGATCCACGAAACGTCAGTGCAGGGAGCAACAACCCTTGTAAAAATGTCTACATCGTTTGCTTCTGTCCTGGAAGCTGCACCGACCCCTGTCAGGTAGAAGTGCGCAG
The DNA here is from genome assembly GCF_951640355.1 of Cnephaeus nilssonii. NCBI lineage: Eukaryota > Metazoa > Chordata > Mammalia > Chiroptera > Vespertilionidae > Cnephaeus > Cnephaeus nilssonii. Next base: position 61,266,858 of record NC_137080.1, on the reverse strand, counting down.
GACACACACGGGTGAAGTCTGAGTGAAGACCGACGGTTCAGAACGGTGGCTTTCAAGTTTGGGGGGCACAGGATTTTTAATTCACATGACATCGGGATATTTTCCCATTGATTTCTAGAGAACATGGAAGGGAAAGAGGGATGAGGGGGACAGGAAGAGAGAGAGAGACAGAGAGACAGAGACACACACACACACACACACACACACAGAGAGAGAGAGAGAGAGAGAGAGAGAGAGAGAGAGAGATTGGTTTCCCCCCTGCACACACCCCAACTCGGGCAGGGATCAAACCTGCAACCCAGGTACGTGCCCTTGACCGGGGATCAAACACAGGCTGACGCTCTGACCACCGCTGGCCAGGGCAAAACTATTTTCCTTATTATCACCAGTTTCTGAGGGCTGACTAGGAGACACCAAATTTACAAGACTGCATTTTCTGTCTAACAAGTACAATTTCCCTAAAGGAGATGGGGAATATAAAAAGAGAAAGAGATGAAAGATGCTGGATTTGAGAAAGAATTTGTAATGTGACCAAAGATTTTCTGATTTAGCATTGTTTCCTGGCAGCTGCTTTCTAAGGAGGGATTTCTTTCTGATCGTGCCTATACAGGTTTTCATCCCTGAGGTGCCACTCTTCCTAAATATTAACAAACAACAATAATAGCTATCATTTGGTGGAAAGTTAGCTAATAGCTAAGGGCTATATGTGTTTGCTTATGGTCCTATCTTATAAAACATCCTGGAGGTAAATATTGTTACTTAAGTTTTACAAATGAGGAACCTACGACTCTGCCTGCCTCACAAACTTGTCCAGGTTCTGGTATCTAGCAACTTGGAGAGTTTAGACTCAACCCCAGGTGTCTGCTCTCAATACCTTGGCTTTTAGCCATGAGGCTATATTGCCTAATTTTTTATCTTACCAGGGAAGAGAATCCTCATCAGACAACTAAACCAAAATCCTCTTACATTTCTTTTAAGTTAAAGTTGCAATACTAGATTTTTATAACGTTTAAATCATTGCGACTTAAATGAATTTTGAGAGAAGCTGAAGGAGTGTAGGAAGTACTGATCAGATCTTTGGTATATACAGAGATCATTAAGAATTGGCAGTTGTGAAAACCAAGTCCCCAGCCAATGCAAATTAGCACAAAGAATTCTTGTTTTGCCTGACTTGTTACAGAAGTACCAATCTTACCAGAAGAGTGAAAAACAACAAATATTCGATAGCTAATGGAAATTCCACCATTTCCCTGATACCAAGGGCAACTGTGCCCATTGTGTTTGCAAACTAAGCTTTCACTCCTTGATAATTGATTATATTTGATCCTCACCACCTTTTACATGAATTAAGCTAACCACTACCAATCTTATACCTAGTATAATAAAAGGCTAATATGCAAATCAACCAAACTGCAGAACGACCAGTTGCTATGACTCTCACTAACCACCAGGAGGCAGACGCTCAACACAGGAGCTGCCCCTTGGTGGTCAGTGCACTCCCACCGGGGGAGCACTGCTCAGCCAGAAGCCCTGAGCCAGGCTCAGGGCTGGTGAGCCCAGCGGCGGTGGCGGGAGCCTCTCCCGCCTCTGCAGCAGCGCTAAGGGTGTTCGATGCTGGCCATCAGTTGGACATCCCCTGAGGGTTCCTGGACTGTGAGAGGGCACAGGCCGGGCTGAGGGACCTCCCCCACCCCCACCCAGTCACAAATGTCATGCACCGGCCCTCTAGTACTACAATAATAAACCCTGGGAAGTAGTCAAGGTAATAAATGGATTGAGAGTCTTGCATTTGAGGAAATGTCCAAATGACATACAGAATCTTTTAAGGTCTGGCACTTTGTTTATGAGATGTAACATGGAATCTAATCTAATAATAGACAAATATGCAAATTGACCGCACCTTCGCTACGCCCAAGCCACGGCCACCAGCCAAGCCACGCCCACCAACCAATCAGGATGAGTATGCAAATTACCCCAACAAAGATGGCGGCTAATTTGCATATCAAGACAGCATCAAAGAACCCAAGAGATGCAGAAGGGAGTAAAGCTTTGGAGAAGCAAACAAGTGGGGGGCGGGGGGAGAAGGGAGGAGAAGGCGGGGCGGGCGACAAGGGAGGAGCGGAGGCGGGGTAGAGTGCAGCAGGAAATCCTATTGCAGGATTTTTCCTGCAACGGGAACGCTAGTATTTATATAACACACATTAAAATAGCGTCCACCTGTTATCTCCTGTCCCCCCAGGAAGAATAGTATTTTTTTTCCACCACTCTTACACTCATGTAAACATTTATTAGTGTTCTCTCTTGAATAAAGGACTATAGTATCCCAATCTCTATTTCCTAAACAATTGTACTATGTTCTGGAAAACATATGTTTACCTACAAATTAAGAAGATAAGGAATGACTGAGAAACTGGAGGAAGATAGTTATAATTCCTTTGCTTGGATATGATTAAACATAACATTAATTGACTTTGTTGAATATTCTATCTTTCCTTGATAAATACATGGGTAATGTGGCATATTAATCACTGGGCCAGTTGACAAGACCAGAGAAACAGCTGCGACCCACATCTTGTGACTTTCAGGGTCACTCTTAAGCATTTGAAAGAGTTGGTTTCATACCTCACTTAGTGGCTGAGTGTTCCAATATACCTAGCACAACACTTCGACATAACATTTATTAACTTCTCAGTTTGAGTATGCAGCTTTCTCAGCAAGCTATTCTTTATACTTATCGAATACAATTATTTCACAAAGTATTCTTAAAGTTACATTTGTTTCTAAAACTGTAGTACAGGACATTTTAATAGGCAAGACAACTTCAGACAGTATGTCCCCAAAACTTTTATTTTGTAATGAGTGTGTTTCCTTACTGATTAAAACATGCCTACTTTGAACTGTCAGGAGATGGTCTTTAAACAAAATCAGGCTTGACTGCAATGTAATAGTTGGCCAAAGTCAGCATTTCATTAATATAAGAATTATGTACAAAAACTTAATATTCTGAAAGAAATTTTGTTATTGATCAGAGAATCAAATTATCAGGCACCTAGGTGTTTGGCTAACATTCTGTTGTCTTTACCACCTGAGCTATTACATGTAAAGCATGTGGAATTTGCTCATGGTAAGTGCCTCAAACACTAGTGTTGATGGTTCCCCACAATCATCTCATGCCTTTCTCATTTCTGTCACACGTGTGGCTAAAAACACAAATGAGTTTTGTAGAGAAATATACGACTATGTGAGAGGCGAAACTCGGCTTTCTATAGATTACATCTTCCTGGAGTGTTCCATAATGTGTTTCATTATCTCTAAAGTAGTACCAAATATAAAAGCAAAACCAGGTTGATCCAGGATGTGGAACAACGGAAACACTCATACACTGCTGGTGTAAATTCATATAATCTCTTTGGAAATTGTTTGGCAGTATCTATTAAAGCTTAAAATATGCATAATCTATGGCCCAGCAATTTTACTCCTAGATATAGACTCAACTGTGTGTATGTGTAGATCTGATTCTTTTTTTTTTTTTAATGTAATGACACCTACTAGCATAGCTTCAAACTGGAAACTACCCAAATACCCATTAACAGTAAGATGGGTAAATACACTGGTGTACATTCTCACAATGCAGAACAATAAGACATAATATTGAATGAAAGAAGCCGGGCACATAATAAAGCATGCTGTTTGGTCCCACTTACATAAAGTACAAAAACAGGCATAATTAATTTACGCTGTTAGAAGTCAGAATACTGTTTACTCCGGCGGGGAGTAGTGACTAGAAGTAGAGACTGTGAAGGGGACCTCTAGGATTTCTCAACCTGAGTACATGTTCAGTTATGACAATTCAAGTTTACATTTATGTGATCTTTTTGTTATGTACATTATATTATGTTAAAAACCACCACAACAAAAAAAAGGGTGTTATTGTGAACAAGCAGATAACTTTTCTCCTGCTTATTTTTGGTCTCTAGAACCAACCAAGCTGGTTCTCATCTATAGTCCAGTGCACCAAGTGCTTTGTCTATTGGGGATGCTCTTTCTTAAGCTCTCCCTGGGCCTTCTCCTCGTCCAAAGTTCTGTGCATAGTTCACCTCCCCAGAGAGGTCTTTCCTGATTCAGTGTCTCAAGTAGCAGTCCATCTCTGTGTGGCCTCTCATCTATTACACACTTAAAAGAAATACTAGGTAAAATTATCTTGGATTTTCAATTGCTTTTTGTCTGTTACCTTTAACTCTGTACTTCTCTAATAGAAACTACCTTTGTTGCATCCCGAGGCCTAGAACAGTTAGCACATAGTAAGTACTTAATAGAAAATTGTTAAATGAATGCATATACTATAATAAAAGTATTGATGTCTCAGATATTTTAAAAAAATGCATGGAATATAAAATGCAGTGGTCTTGCTGTCTTGGCTTTGCATCATGCTTTGTTTCTATTGACTATTCAGCATGGATAGTCTAAATGAACAAAGATTGACAGGAAGCAACTGAAACAAGGAAGAATCTGTGAGAAATGTAATGTAATTAAAGAAATTACATTCTTTGTATAAGGCCCTATAGTAATTTAATATTTACCAAGTTAGGAAAAATTTAAAAAGCCATAACGTTGGGGGTACTTTGCATTCTTTGTTTTGGATTTGCAAGTATTGATAGAATATGTCATATTAAATAACTGGTCTACCTAAAGGGATAGAGCAACAAGCCTATGATGAATAGCCAGGATCAGGTGTCCTGCCTTCTTCTTTGGTTTATGTAAGCTGAGCCTTCAAGTTACAGTCACAGAACTCTTTGGGGCATTACTCTACTTCTAATACCTCTAACACACAGTTTTCATTTGTGTCTGGGTGTTTATAACCATATACAGTAGTACATTATTGGATAAAGCACAGGGAGAGGGAATCTGAGTTACAACTCTGTTGACGTCATAAAATGAATTGAATTTTTAAAACAAGGATTCTTCCTATGTATAGAAATCGGTTTGGGTTTCAATGCACGAAAATGATATCTGGATGGAAAATCTTAATGTAAAAGTACTAAAAAAATATTTCTATCATCAGAGATGAAAAACTTTCAGGTATTTTCAAATGGGGCAGTAGAAGAGATAGCAAATTGCCTGGCACATAGCAGGTACTTAAATTGATAATTTTGGAGACAACTATGATAAACTAGCATACAGGAGCTTATTACATTTTTCCCCCCCAGATTTTGGTAGGTTGAGATGAGTTACTTTCATCAATACAAAGGTTCTATTTGTTTGTTTGTTTTTTAAAACACCCCAAATCTGATGTTCTGTAAAATTTTGTGCTAAAATAAACAGGACTTAATGGGGAAAATAGATTGAGGGTCGGCCACTCACACCTGTGCGACTTTGTGACCAGTGCACTAACCAAATAGTAATTGGTGCCTTGGGAGGTAGCAGACCACCCAGGCAGATTGTTCAGTATAGCTAGAGGCTGTCCCAGAGGATATTAAAATGTACAGAAAAAAACCACAGTGGAAATACTGGCAACTCCTTAATTAGCAAAGGGCTGGCAGGTAGCTGGGAGTAGAGATCTAAGCCAGCAGGGCTGCTTTGAAGGTATGTGCAGCAGGGAGTGCAACCTGTCATGAAGAAAGGCCATAGGAGGCTGGGTGCTCCTCTCTGGGGATGGTGCCCAGGGGCAGGACTTAAATTAAATTTATGAAAATGGAGCTGAAAGATCTGCTGCTGCCCAAGCAGCCATGGGCTCAGGATTTCTCCTTCACTGCTCAAAGTTCTGTTTCTACTCCTGCTTTTCTGGTTCCCCTTCCCTAAAAAATTATAAGCCAGATTGTTTCCATGTTATACTGACACAATACTTCTATTTTCCAATTGTGTGTGAGCTAATTAGTATTGTAGAAACACATTCTGTAGTCGAACAGATTGCTTAGTGATTTGGAATTTTTGTAAAGAATGAATCAGACCCTAGACTTTTAGATCTGTGGGGATTTTAGCATCCATTTAACAAGTTTAATTTTACAAATAAGGAAACAGAGAATTAAAGAAATTACATTCTTTGTATAAGGCCCTATAGTAATTTAATATTTACTAAGTTATAAAATTTTAAAAAGCCATACATTAGGGGTACTTTGTAAATGTATGTTAAGTGAAAGAAAGTAGAATTTTAAGACACCTAATTAAATTAGTTTATTTTAACAGCAATTAAATAATAATAAAAACTATTATATCACATACAAATATTCTGCTGTTTGGATTGCTTTATGGAGTGTTGAAGCAAAAATTGCACTAGATAAAGTTAAACAGGCAAGGAAGACTTTATTTAAGGTTATTGCAGTAGAGGAGAGAGGCTAAAACTCAGAGCTCAACTCTGTGGAAGCAAATGGCTGGGCAGTTTTTAGGAATGGGGGTGAAGGGGAGCAGTAGGTCCACTTGTATTTGGTAATTGGACTCAGCCAAAGGAAAGGTAACTTTTTCTTATCTTCATGACAAGAAATAACCCATAGTCCATAAAAAGGAGATAGCTAAAAGTAACAACAAAATCCACACAAACAAACAAACCCCAAAGCAAAAAAACCAGGAGTATGGATACATGGAACAGACTGACAGATGTCAGAGGGGAGGAGGAAGGGGAGGCTGAATAAAAGAAGGTAAAGAAATTAGCCATAGAACATATATGCATAGTCCATGGACACAGACAACAGCGTGGAAGGCCAGGGGAGGGGGTTTGAGGGCTGGATGGAGGTGGGCAAAGGGGGAAAAATGAGGGACATCTGTAATAGTGTCAACAATAAAAAAATTAAATTCACATTCATATTATTATGGAATTCCTTACATCTATTAAAAATGGAAGCTAGAGTACTTAAACAGATGTTTATATATACTTTAAATAAAAACAGCGTTTCTTTATACATCTCTCTATATAAAAGCCTAAGCGACCAGTCCAACCGTTCAACCATCTGACCGGTAGCTATGACGCGCACTGACCACCAGGGGGCAGATGCTCAATGCAGGAGCTGCCGAGCTGCGGTGACTTGGCAGCTGCAGTTCTCAGGTGACACACCTGGAACCAGAGGGAGGGAACCCGATTCTGGGGTGCGTCTCCCAAGAACTGCCCTCTTGCCATCTGGGACCCATCGAGGGATGTTGGAAAATCGGTTTTGTCCTGATTCCGCAGGCCAGGCCAAGGGACCCCACAGACCTCTAGTTTATAGTATATATAAACATAGAATATATTCTGTGATAAGATTATATGGTAATTTAAGTTTATATTCTTAAAGTTACTTCTTCAAATCTGATTTCTACAGAATCCTGATGTCTTGTTTTTGCCTCCTGCTGTCCTTTGTTTAACCCCAACAAAATGTGCGTACTTTTCTTTGATTTCTTCTAAGCATCATTGACAGTTGTGCATAGCAAACCACTTGTATTGAGTGTTTGAGGGCAAGGAAAAGGGTTCTAGCACATTAGGCTCTCAACTTAAAATGACATGATGACATTCCTCCTCTCAAAGTCTCTTAACCATTTTTCTTCCAGCAGGCACTTCCCATAGATTGTTCCTTCACCTTGGGCAGCTGCTTTTTGTCATCTCTTTGCTCTTCTCTCTAGACCTCTTCATCATTCTCCTTTTCTGGACACCCTCATGTTTTCTTTTCTTCAGATATGTTTAGGAGCCTCCAGCTTCTTTGTAATGCAAAGCAATTTAGCTTCCTCTTGGCTTTATTTCTCTGTCTTAAGGGTCATGTCCTGAGGTTATCTTTCTATTACCAAAATGACTCATTAGTTTTCTTTCTAAGAGAATAAAAGCCTTTTTTCCTTACTATATATCAATAGATGTTATGTGTGCGATTTGACAGTCTGCACAAGCATGTGAGTATAAATGGACTCACTCTGATAGTACTGACCTGTATTTCCCTGGATATTTCCTTCTCCCTCAAGTAGGGTCCTACTGCAATCTCAAAGTCTCCTTTTTATTTTCTGGAGTCCCCTGTGCTGCTGACATATTAAAGTTTTTGAGGTATCAATGTTGCTAATTGATACAACATATCAATTAATAAGTCTGGAATCCCAACTGCCAAAGTTATATGCCAGAGCCAGACCTGTTTTGACTGGAGTGAGAATGTCCCTCATTCTTATTGTGTTGCAGTCAGCTAGGAAGGATCAAAGTAGAATAGCCTTGCATCCCCAATACCTCCCTGAGATCTTGGAGAAGGTAGTCTTCAATGACTCATTTGCATCCTCCTTCCTGGGATGGAGACACAATTGGGTGACAACATCCATGCCAGACCTGACCTGATGGCTGGTTTTGTTGGTTGGTCTAGTTGGTTGTGGTTCCCTTCTCTCTTAGGACACATCTTCCCCTAGGATACATTGTTCCTAGAAAGCTCTTCAAATGTTCTGAAAATGTTTGTGTGTTAGTGCTAGTTAACCTTATAGACACGAAATGCATAAAAATGTATAAGAATTGTAACCTGTAAGTCGTAAGATCATGAATAATTTTTTGAAGTTTTATGCTTTTCTCCATTTTTCATATTTTCATGTTGACTGTATATTACTTTTATAATCAGAATAGTTAAAACATAATAAATGTGAAAAATTAAGGTACTTGAAATACATTAGAGTCTGAGTATTTTTGCAATAGTTTTAGAGGGATAGATATTCCCTGACATGTAACAACTACTAGTCTGAACATAGTTATCCTAATTACTCAAACAAAGGCTCTAAGGGCAAATATTTATGGTCCCCTTCATCCAAGGGATTTTTGTTGTTGTTGTTGTTGCAATTCCTGAGGAAAATATTATTCAGAGAAAATTATATATTGTGGCCAAATTTGGGGACAATGTTAAGTCTATTGTAACTAGATGTTTCAAAAAAGAAACAAAAATGAAATCTTATCAATTAAAAATAAAAAAGAAATGCACTTTCTTTTCAGCCATTCCTAAATTCCTCATTCTTTTACTCAGCTATTGTTCCTTAGCATGCATTGGGATTAATGGTTGATTATCAGTATCTTAGGGAGAACTGTGGGATCTGAGGCTGATGGTGGCATGGGGTGCATGAATTTCATGCTGAGGGGAAATGGCTGAACCACAGTTGTACTGATGCAGATGTAGAGAGAGAAACAGCATCTGATGAGTGAGATAGAGGATGCTACTTTTCATATGCTGCGGGCACTTGGATGAATCATTGGCTATGGCCAATGTCTTAGTGCTATCAACACTGATGCTCTGGCCATCAGCTCTGCAATGTTTTGATGGAAGGAGCAGCTGTAGTTTGAGAGTCTCTCAGAAACCTGCTGTGCATTGACTGAGCATCTACAGCCTCAGGGGCTGTGCAATGGCCTGTTTTAAAGACAGGGACCTAATGACAGGGACACATTTTTCTGGGACACCTCAGGAACTCAAGAAGGGTTTTCTCAAAGTGACAAATTGGGGGCTTGAATTCATACTCATTTTTTTGCTGAAAGTCACATGACCTTATTTTTTATATATTCAAGCTGAGCAAGTGAGGGATTTTAGTTACACTGAGAGCATTTATCCCCATGTTATGGCCTATTTCATCATATTAGATCATTGGTTGGAGAATGTAAAAAAACAAAACACTGATATATTAAATACATCCTTAAGAAGGGTTCTAAGGTGTAATTGTTAGCACTCTGGATTCTGAACGCATCCTTATACCAAGCATGGTTTGGTTTCAGTGGTAAAAAAATATGGATAAGCATTGTTTCTGTCTTCTAAAAATCCACAAATGTACTAATGTCTATTGTAACATAATAATTATTGTAACAGAGATATGTCACAAGTGCTATGGACAGGCTAAAAATAGACACCTACCTAGTTGTGAGCTCAGCGAATGTAAAAACCATTCTGCTCTTGCCTAAATCATATGCACACACCTAGCAAAGAGTCCAGCACATAGTAAATAGGTGATTAACAAACATCTGTTTTATGTATGAAACCTCAGGTTTCTTCTACCTGTTAGTGTAACTCAGGAAGGAATATGGATTAGTGACATCTGTATAGTGGTGAATACATTTACAGATAATACTCAGTCTACAAATTGCTTTTTCCCCCTCAATACCATTACTGAATATGATATTTTGATCACATTACTATGAGCACATGGGGAGGGTGTAAAGAGAGAAAGCCTTTTCCTCTGATTTGAGGAAAAGGGAAGCATTACCACTATAGGGGTTAAACAATGCATGCACTTTGGAATCAAAGATACCTTGACTCAAATTCAGTCTCTGTTCTTAAACTAGAGTTATTTTATGATTCTGCCTCAGTTCACTCATTTACATAAAAATGAGGACAATAGTAATAGTACCCATCTTAGTGAGTAGTGGTAATAAATAAATGACATCATTATTTATAAAACAAATGGTTTAATTATTGGAACACAGTAAAAGTTTGATAAACTATAGTTATTATAATAATGTTGCAAAATGTCCTAGATGTATTGAAGGCAATTTTTAAAAACCAGGGTCATCCCTCGCTGGTTTGGCTCAGTGGATAGAGCGTCGGCCTGCAGACTGAAGGGTCCCAGGTTCAATTCCAGTCAAGAGCACATGCCAGGGTTGCAGACTGGATCCCCAGTAGGGGGCGTGAGGGAGGCAGCCGATCAATGATTCTCTCTCATCGATATTTCTCTCTCTCTCTCCCTCTCCCTTCCTCTAAACCAAGTTCAATTAACACAGTACTCTGATTACAAAGGAATGATATTTGAATGAAATAACTATGACACGGGACCACCTGTGGATGCAGAAGAGGATCCACATATTAAACAACCAGAATGATGGAGGAATGACAGCATCAAGCAGAAACATGGCATTGTTGACATTTTATTGCACACTTTTTGAGACTTTGATGTCAACTATTTAATCAATCAGCTATTCTATCTACATATATTTTTTTCTGCATTTTGCTACTTAAAATTTCTTATTTTAGCTATAAACGAAAGATGTGGAAATATCTATGTATATTTTTTTAAGATGGCTACTTTAGTGAGCTATTTATTCAGATAAATGTTCTGCTGATCATCCTGGGCTTTCTAACACAACACTAATTTCATATGTAGATATTTTGAACTTTGCGTCTTCTTTCTTTTTTTTTTTTTTCTTATTTCTTTCTTTGGTTAAAATTTTTTTTTAATGGCACAACTTTTTCACTTCTGAGTTCTTTTATTTAACTCACCATCCTCCCCCTAGGAAATGTTTTGAAATAGTTTTTATTTTAAAAAGGACATGTAAGTTGTGCACTGTCTGAGGGCTTGAATATCCAGAAAATCTTTTTTTGTGTGTCATTGAACATGAATATCAATTTGGTTGGTAGCAGAATTTAAGGTCACAGTATCTTGCCTTTAAATCAATATAGATCTAACCTTAATACCTCTGTCATTTTCTATTACAGGGGTACCATAGTTCAGCCTGAGTTTTTTTCTGTTTTGATTAATAACATAAGTAAAACAAATATTCAGGTAATACCCTATGATACTAATAGTCTTCAGAATAGTTGGCTTTGTCCCATTAAGAAAACAGGCCCTTAAGGAGATCTTTAGAAGTAAACAGGAATGGAAGGCTTCTGTCTGTGACATGCCAACTTATCTCCTTATCATTTGTCTGCTTTTGATGTGGTTAAATTGTCTAAAGAACTCTGATGAAAATAATGATGATGATGATGATGATCAACTACTTATTGAGACTTCATTATATCCCATGAACCTTGATTTCTTTTTTTTTTTAAATATATTTTATTGATTTTTTACAGAGAGGAAGAGAGAGGGATAGAAAGTTAGAAACATCGATGAGAGAGAAACATCGATCAGCTGCCTCCTGCACACCCCCCACTGGGGATGTGCCCGCAACCAAGGCACATGCCCTTGACCGGAATCAAACCTGGGACCCCTGAGTCCACAGGCCGACGCTCTATCCACTGAGCCAAACCGGTTTCGGCACCCTTGATTTCTTTAACATGATTATACCATATATTTTGCTTATGATATTGAGAATATTTGAACTCTTCTGATTGGGGCTAGCACCTTCTAGTGATTCCACACTTTCTGACCAAGGTGTTGTTGACTACTTTTCTGGCTATATTGGAAAGGTTGGGCACCAAACAGAGTAATAATCTCTGAGTAAACTTCTCACACTTGACCATCTGGAATAATACCATAAAAATGCCAAGTAAATGGAAAAACTTTTACTACTGTAGCTTTAAAACAATATATAAGACAATTTCATTGTTAAAATAAACAATATAAAACATTATCTTTGGGGATAATGTAGTTGGCACATTATTACTATTTTTGTTTTTGCCATTAGACCACTAGTCTGCATAATCCAGATGGGTGATAGAAATTAGAATTTAAATTTTTTAAAGCAACTATGAGCTAAATTAGGAGCCTGGAATATATCTTCGAGCCTTCTCCAATGACTAGCAGGATGAAATATTAAACTTTTTCTGACTGATTGTTAAGGCAATTTTAACTTATTTGTTAGGATTTTTAGAAGTTACCTAAGTTGAAAAACATTATCATGAGTTAGCTAGAATTCCCTTTTTTCATAAATTTTGCTTCGGATACAATGACACCACTCATGCCTCTAAAAATGTAGGCTTTTCATTAGCTCATAACAGTTTTATTTTCAATTGTATCTTTGGTTTTTCTATTTTATTTATTCGGACCTACTCTTTGTCAATATCCATTATTAGTAGATTGAATATTTCTCCCCCTCTTCTCCATCTCTGTCATCTATTTTTCATAGTTTTCATTTCTGTTGTTTTTCTTTGCCTTTGGAGAAGCATTTCAATTTTGTCTTCCATCAATAATTTAGATTTCTGCAGCACAGAGTCCACATCTTATAGGTGGACTTGTGGTTTTATATTTTACCAATGTACTTTGAATTTTAACATTTTTTATTACTTAATAAAAAAGAAAAAATAATCTACATATTAACTAGGCCCTTGCATTTTCACAGTTGCCTTATCATCTCACTGTAGATCTCTAATTTCATTGAGTTTATCTTTTCATTTCAGTCAGCAATCTCTTCATTAATTTATGTAAAACATCTGGGAGCCTCATCAGTGCCAGGCAGTTTGTTTAGTATTGTGGTTCTAACAGGAGCTTGCAGTGGTGGTGGTGGTGATGGGTACAGGTAATTTGGCATTTATAAAACGAATGGATTATGCTGTTGATAGAGCCAAATTAGTTTGATCCCATGAAGTCCTTTCTCTGTTACTTTTGTTCTGTACCCGCCGTGCTGCCCCTCCCTGTAGACTGCAGGAATGTAACAGTTGCACATACCTGCCAATAGGAGTGTAGAGAGGTGGACTCAGTCCACTTTAGGCAAACTGCCCAGAGTGCCCCTGTGTAACTGGACCCCTCATCCTGCCCCTGACCAATCATGGGGGCCATAAACACTCTCCCTGCCCACTGCTTGAGACCCCTTTAAAGCCTTTGTTCTGGCAAGAAAGGCCCTCTTTTTCCCAGGTGATCGCTGGAGATGAGAGCTCGTGCTAGCACGAATAAAGGTTCTCTTGCAGTTACAGCGGGCATTGGCTCCTTCCTGGGGGGTTTTTGGGGGTTCTGAACACTGGGCATAACACTGTATGGTTACTTTGATATGTTGTATGGTTTCTTTGGAGGAGCAATTACCTAGGTTTGGGTAGTCAGGAAATATATCGCAGAGAAAGTAAGTTTGGAAAAAATGGTAATATTTTATCCAGATGAAGGAAGTACTGCAGGGGAGATAGAATTGGAGTGGGATTCAATGGTGAGATAATATCACATGGAAATACCCAGAGGCAAGAGAACTGGTTCAACAATTCAGTATGGTTGGATATTATGAGGTAAGGACAGGTGAGTAAAAGATACGAATGTGTAGAGTTTGGCGTAGCCTAGATCATGGAAGATATTGGTGCTACTTGAGAGAAATTTTAAATAAGAGGATGGAAGGCTCAAAAGTGAATATCGGAAAAGTCATCCTGACTGCAGTATGAAAAATGGAGTAGAGGAGAAAAAGCAATGGAGCCTGACAGCGGAACTAGGGATTTATGGTATTCCAGGTTTGAGATAATGGGGTGTTAAAAATAATCTTGCATTAGACATAATGGGCTGTTGGGAAGATGGAAGTGGCTATAAAAAGTATTAAGAAGATAGAATCTGAAGGCCTTAATGAGATATCTAAAGAACAAGCAAAGCGAGCAAAAACAAACAAGTGGGGCTATATCAACCTTAAAAGCTTTTTCACAGCAAAAGAAATGATCAATAAAATGAAAAGGCAACCTACAGAATAGGAGAAAATATTTTTGACAGCCACATAGTTGATGAGACTTTAATATCTAGAATATATAAGGAACTCATGCTAACCAATAGCAAAACCACAAATAATCCAATTAAAAATTGGCACAGGATCTAAATAGACATTTCTCCAAAGATATACAAATGGTCAACAGATACATGAAAAGGTGCTCACTATCACTAATCATCAGGAAAATACAAATTAAAACCACAATGAGATATCACCTCACACCTATTAGAATGGTTATTATAAAAAGCACAAGAGATAACAAATGCTGATGAGGATATAGAGAAGGGAACCCTTGTACACTGTTGACAGGAATGCAAATTGGTACAGCTACTATGGAAAATAGTATGGTGGTTCCTCAAGAAATTAAAAATAGAACTGCCATATGATCCAGTAATTCCACTCCTGGAGAGGATGAAATATCTTGAAGAGATATCTGTACCCTCATGTTCATTGCAGCATTATTTACAATAACAAAACATGGAAACAACTTAAGTATCTATTGATGGGTGAATGAATAAAGATAATGTGGCAAATATATACAATGGGATATTATTAAACCATAAAGAGGAAGAAAATCCTACTGTTTAATAAGTTTCTGACATGAATGCTGCTGTCATTTACCAAGAAAAAAACAACACAGGGGAAATTGCCTTCTGTTATTTGTGGCAACATTGATGAACCTTCAGGGCATTATGCTAAATGAAATAAGTCAGACAAAGACATATACTCTATGATCTCACTTATATGTGGGATCTAAGTAAACCAAACTCATAGAACAGAGAACAGATTAGTGGTTGCCAGAGTTGGGGTATAGGGATAGGGAAACTGGGGGGAAGAGGGTCAAAAGATACAAACTTCCAATTATAAATACATTTTGGGGATGTAATAAGGAAGGGTCACAAAGGACTACAACATGCTAACTGTAGTTAATGATACTGTCATATATATGTTATATATTGTCATATATTATATATTTGTAAGTTGCTAAGAGAGTTGATCTTAAAAGTTCTCATTACAAAAATTTTAACTGTGTAAGGTGATAGATGTGTTAATTATATCTATTGTATAATCATTTTACAATATACATATGTAACAAATCATTATATTGTACACCTTACACTTATACAATGGTATATGTCAATTATGTTTCAGTATAGCTGGAAAAAATAAAGGCCTTAATGATTGAGTATATGTATGGGAAATATGGGAAGGGAGAGGTCAAGGATGACATATAAGTTTCTGACATAAGTGCTGATGCCATTTATCAAGAAAAAAACAACAACACCCTGGAAATAGACTTCTGTTTCTTATACTAAGTATTTTTATGGCAAACATTTTTCCTCTGCATCCTGAAGACATTTCCAAAGTTTTCTCATGGTGTGTGTGTATGGAGGTGGTATCCTCAATAGAGGCAAGGTCCAGCTTCAAGAGAAGGTAAATCCTATTAAATTAGTGGAAATAATGAAGCTGAAGGGCAAGTGAGGATAGTTGGAAGGGGAAGAGTCCCTGATGGTCATTTATTATAATTAGCAAGACGAAATCTGTTTTTACTCCTCTCAGCGTCATGGGTATTTGATGTGTGTTTTTTTTCAGATCTCAAGCTGGTTGATGAATTCATCCCCTATTTTAAGTGTCAGTGGACATGGGTTTAATGAGACTCTTCCAGACTGAGGATTATATCTTATTCCACTTCCTGATTATCTTGCCATATACAAGGGAATTTATTTAGGCACAATTTGAAGGAGTCTTAAGTTCTTTCTGTGAACCAGTCACAAACTTTTTATTGTTTCTCCTGCTTCCTACTGTTGGCTTCTCTTGTACTTCTAGCTATATGTTATTACGTGGAAGATAATCTCTAAATGTTTGGAGAAAGAAGTAAAAGTTGAGAGCAGAAGGGTAAGGGGGATGAGTTGTAAAATGGTGTTCATTATTTCCAAACAACTTCTTATCCTCCAGATATTTTAGGGCCATGTCTCTGAGGAAGGGTCACAAAGGACGTGCAGATGAAAATCTTCTTTTACCTCACTTTCCTGATTCCAACTGGGTTTCAGAATTCATCCAAACTGGAGATAGTGGATTTCCATCTATAATTCTTGAAACTGGTTGAAACATGTGTTAAAACCAGATTTCTATGTTGCATTATTGCCTCATGCAAATAATATTGCCTAGACTTTTCTACATTGATCATATTATTTAAAAACAACTTGTGTGAAATGCTTTCGGATATAAATGAACATTATTCTATAGCAACAAAGATTTCTTTTGGATCATGTTCACATGCTCGTGGTGTAATGTGAGCTTCTCTGGTTGGCAGTACTTCATGTATTTTGTCACACATTGTTACTGCGAGAATTAATCACTGTTTTCATGGTTCTGTTGGGAGAGGACAACTAGAAGCTTGCCCCTGATCTTTCATGAACTCTACTATGTATGCCTTTTCATGTGGATAATTTTAATATTTTTTTTGTTTTTTTGTTTTGTTTTGTTTTTTGCTGTACTACTCTAACCAAGAGTTTAACAGCGTTACTGAGGTCTATGAGCCCTTCCAGGGACTCACTGAATCTGACGATGGTCCCTGGATACATATTGTAATTTATATATTTGGGAAAGAAAATATC
Source organism: Cnephaeus nilssonii (assembly GCF_951640355.1). Taxonomy (NCBI): domain Eukaryota; kingdom Metazoa; phylum Chordata; class Mammalia; order Chiroptera; family Vespertilionidae; genus Cnephaeus; species Cnephaeus nilssonii. The sequence goes on along the minus strand of NC_137080.1, from coordinate 61,249,953 downwards.
TTCCAAGGTGTTGCTTTTTTTTATGGAAAAGATAAAATATTAAGTAAAATAATAGTACTACTGTGTGAACCACCCTAATGTGGCTGGATGAAGGAAAGCATTCACTCATTAATTTAACAAATATTTATTGAGCATCTGATGTATGCCAGGATATGTACTAGATGCTGAGGACATTGCAAAGAATAAGACGAAAAAGTCCCCATGGAGATTAGAAAAAAAATGTAAATAAGTAAGAAAATAAGATAATATAGTTGTGTTAAATACTATGGATGAAATGGATGCATTGACATGGAAAACACATGGGTTGTTCCCTTTAAGTCAGAAAAAGCTTCTCTGAGAAGTTATTTTCCATGATATCAGAGGCTTAGAATGATCTAGGCATTTTAGGAGTACAAACAACTGCAAATGCCTTAATTTGGGAAAGGGCTTGCCCTGTTCTCAAGAGAAAGAGGGCTGGTGTGACTGGCATGTACTGACAGAGGAGAGAAATGGTGTGAGACAAGATTAGACAAGTGAGACATGACCAGGAGCCTGGTCACGCAGCACTTGCAAGCAAAAATAAGAAGCTTGCAGTTTATTTTAAGAGCAATGGGAAAGCATTTAAGGAATGTAGAGTTTTATATTTCTGCAACTGCACTTAATTTTGTTAAAAATATATTTTTATTGATTTCAGAGAGGAAGGGTGAGGGAAAGAGAGATAGAAACATCGATGATGAGAGAAAATCATTGATCGACTGCCTCCTCCACGCCCCCACTGGAGTTTGAACCTGCAACCTGGGCATGTGCCCTGACCAGGAATCAAACTGTGACCTCCTGGTACATAGGTTGATGCTCAACCACTGAGCAACCGGCCGGGCATGCACTTAATTTTTGAGACCTCTTTAACCAGGTATAAAATAAGTAATAATCTCTGTTATCCTCAGTTGCATTTGGGGGAAAGGGGTGGGGTGTGACCAGTTTCATTTCTCAATGCTGGTATTTTGCTGAAGCATGTTCCTTTCCATTTGGCTCTTGGAACTTGCTGATGGTCACACAGCTAGGTTATGACTCATGCAGACTGCTTCTTTCTGTCCCTCACCTCAACCTATGGGACCCTATAGAGGTTATCTCTCTCTTCTCCGTGTCCTTCTTGGAGACACAGGGCATATTTGGTTACTCTCCTGTGGTCGTTTAGGGCTGAGGGGAGCTTTGGAGGTCTTTCCTGTTCCCTCCTGTTTAGCTTTGACATGCAGCCTTTTCTCCTTCCTTGCTCTTCAGTCCATGCTGGCTCAGAAATCGGGGGTTTTGTAACAGTCTCAGGCTCAGTTCAGCGATAGGATACAGGTTCCCTTATTGTTCGCAGATTTCCCAAATATGCCCAGCATTGTGTTTTTCCCTCCCTGGACTGAGCCCAGCTGGTGGGGACAAGGCCTGAGGCCACTTCTCATTGTTTCTTCTGACTCTCCTGACAGAGACTCTTTATCTAGCCTGGGACAGGGCAGTGCGGATTTTCATCTGTTCTTTCTTTATCATCTGTTTACAGTATAAACTTTATGCCTTGAAACCTTTGAAACTTAAAATGCCTTTTTATTTTTTCAAAAGGAATGTCTCTGCCAAGAGTTTCAAAAGCCTCATTTCCTTGATGTCATTCTTTCCCAGAGGCAATAAGCATAAAATATTCCAGCAGAGCTGCCTGAGTTGGGGCATTACAAAGAAATCCGGCAAAGCCACTCTGGTGAATCTAAAATAATGACTGGCTTCCTAATGTCAGAAATCCATCTAAATATTTCACATGTCTTCACTCAGATGTGTTCAAAATAATCCTCAGTGGGAAGTACTATAATCATCCTTACTCTATAGATGAGGAAGCGGAGGCCCAGAAAAGTAAAGGAACCTGCTGATGGTCACACAGCTAGGAAATGACAGTTCTGGAATGCAGAGAGTGACATGATCTGATTTAAAGTTTTAAGTTATTATTTTTACTGCTGAGTGAGGAGTGCATTACAGAGGAGCAAGAGTACAAGCAGCTAAGCTAGTAAAGAAGACTGTTTATAAGAGAGCAGTAACAAGTACTGGCTGTGTGTGTGCATGTGCCTGTCAGGGCAGGGCATACTGGCAGAGAACAATTCCTTCATCACTGGTTCAATGGAGATGGAGATGAGTAAGACAGGCTTACTAGTTCAGTTTGATGTGGACCAGTTTCTAAAGATAACGAGTTCATGCACATTTGACAATTAACCCAGATTCTTTGTCTGCTGGAGTCAAAGAATGAATCCACGGACAGAGGGTAGTATAGTGTTATAATAATGTAACCCCTCTAATGTATGAAATAATTATTGTGTGAAATGTTTGCTGTATGGAAACCCCAATACCCTGTAACTTCCAAAATTAATGAACACCCCACTGTCTTGATGTAAAGCTCTGAGCCCTTAAAGTGTAAATGCCCTGCTCCCAGCATAAGGCACACCGTCTGGCCCACACTGATAAGGACACAAGTTGTTTGCCACGGTCTGTATAACCCTGAGACCGTCTTCAGTTGAGGTCTCCTGCCCGATAAGAGGAGGACTCCACGTCACTCCGAGAGACAAGCCCCTGATTGCTCTGCTGTGTGAGCCTGAACCAACTGCGGCCGCCTGCCTGTCTTTGTTTTCGTTGTCTGTCCTTCAGTGTGCATCGCCGGGTGGCTTTTACTGGAGCCTAGGACCCACTAGGAATAGGTAAATAAACCCTGTGTGATTGCATACTAATTCTGTCTGTGTGTCATGTGTTCTGGTTCGGCTCAGCTGTCTAGACATTGAAGTACCAGGGGACAGGCCGTTATTGCTGACTCCTGGTCACCTGCTTTTGTCCCACTGAGTCTAGACAGATAATCAATTAATTGGGGCATAATTGGGACATATAGCAAAGGTGGAGATTTATTGAAGAACAAGTACAGACTCCCACGTAGGGAGAGGGAAAGAGCCCCACAGAATGGATTACCATGTGGGGAGTGGGGAAAGGGTCCCACTGATTTCCTGTTTCCATGGTTTATAAAGGCTGCAGTTCCTGTGTCCTAAAATTCCTGTTTCAATAGGAGACCCTAATTAAGAAAAATAAGTCTTAATGAGATCAAATTATTAGCAAATACAGATTTTTTTGTTGTTAATTAAATTCAGAATATCTAGAATGTTAAAATGCTCTGACCTGGAATCAAACTGTGACCTGGTTCATAGGTCAACGCTCAACCACTGAGCCATGCCAGCTGGGTAGGATATAAGTGAAACAGGAATTTTAGGGGAATATAAGCAGATTTGGGGAATTTTTAGAGTTGGAGTCCATGGAAAAACACATAGGGCTACAGATTGGGAGAAGGTACGTTGCCATAATACAAGAAGGCCAGATGCAGTTACATTTCCATAAGGCAAGGGAACTGGAAGTAGCCAAAAAAGGTCACATTTACAAAATAAAGAGAAGGAAGAAAGCCCAAAAGGAATGGGAGGACAATGAGGGAGGAGGGCCTCAGGAGTTACTATAGTAACCAATTCGCAAGGGAATATTGACCAATCAGAGGGGATGTCAGGACATAGGCACTGCAGCTTTTATAAACCATGGAAACAGGAAGTCCATGGGACCCTTTCCCCCTCCCTACGTGGGAGTCCATTCTGTGGGATCCTTTCCCCCTCCCCACGTGGGAGTCTGTACTTGTTCCTCAATAAATCTCCACCTTTGCTATACCACCTTCTGTCCGTGGATTCATTCTTTGACTCTGGTGGACAAGAATCTGGGTTCCAGTCCAAAAATTCCGTATCATAAGTATATTTTTGACAGTTAAAATAAGAAACTAATATATAATGGGTAAGAGAGTGAATTTACTCTTTAGGGTATATTCCTAAACCCAGTAACTGCTAGATTTATTAGAAGATTCTCAGCACATACTAGTATTTGTGGAAAGCATGAATGAATAAAAATAATTTTATAGAGATATAATGGCCCTTTATCCTATAAGGTTTGACTACGTAAATGAAAAATTTTAAAGAATAAATGTATTGCTCAGAACTGTGTATATGCAAGGAGTTTGGGTTGGGTAGAGGGCACATTTGTTGCCGTGAAAACTCAGTAAAAGAATCAGGGAGATAAATTTTGGCAGTGAAGATTGAGAATGACTCACAGGGCCTTTTTGTCTTGGGAGAAGTGATAAAGGTAATGGAAGAGACCCCAGGCTATTTTAGTCTGAGGTCATAAAATATTTGAATAATATAATTAACTTACCTCAATATAAATCTAGACTTACCTTAACAAGTAAAGTTTTTAATATTTTGACTATAAGTTGCTTCCTTATGCTGGTACTGCAGTAAAAAGGCAAACTGGCAGGAAGACTCAGGCTTCCAATCCTCCTGACAACAGTATTTATTATTGTTTTTCAATAAATTAGCATTCTGATTTCATCATGCCCTCCTGAGCTTTGCGTCCAGGAGTCCTTCTCTAAAGTCTGGATCCAGGATGCTAACAAGGTAGGTTGCTGAGCTGAAAGGATGAAAAAAAGACCCTGGTTCATCATGTAGTTCCATCCTCTAAGCTTAGATCCAGTGAAAGTTGAAGCCATTGAGAAGTTACTTCAGAGGAGCTGTACTCATGGAGGAAAGGGGTTATTTTCAAAGCTTGGTCTCCAAAGCAGAGAAGAACAGGGCAGGAATACCACAACCTCTCTCTCCTCTGCTTATGAATTCCATTGGCTTGAATGAAGCTGGTTAGCAAGAAAACCCAGGAGATGCCATCTGAAAGGTAGTGTCTCATGCCACAGAGCAGGCAGTGAAGGGGAGAGATAAATGAGGTGGTGGGGGAGGGGTGGAGTGTGGTGTAGGGAATAAGCAGCCCCTCTGAGAGAGTCACCTGGACTCGAGAGATGATAGCCCAGATGCACAATAACCTCTGTCTCTTTACAATCAGAATTCATTTTATTAGATCTTTTTCATATAATTTTGATAGGACAAATAAAATTTGATTGTGTCTAATTATGCTCAATCAGAATTCTTAATTCTAACCAATTCAGCAAGGTTCTTATTCTGAGAGCAGCAGCCTGGCTCTTTGGAAGTTCCAGGACTCCATTGAATTCAAAACAGACTAATTTTCTCAAATATTTGTTGTTCTTTGAGGTGCTTTAAGAAGAAGGTCAAAAAGTAAAAGACTTCCCATTGTGCATTTGGTTCAAAAGCAAACTTCCACCCAGAAAGATATATGTAGAATATTTAAAACAAAATAACGTATCTTGCCCATTATTGACATGTATCACTCATATGTGCAATTTAATGAACAAACTGAACTAACAAGCAAAATAGAGACAGACTCATAGATAGAGGGTTGGCAGACAGCTCTGGAGAGGGGGCATTATTTGAGGGAGGAGGGATTGAAGAGAAAAAGAAAAAAAAAGAGAGAAAGAACTCATGGACACAGAAAACAATGTGGTGATTGCACAGGGGTGAGGAGGGAGTGGGTGGAGGTGGAAGAGGGTATAGAAGTGATAAATGGTGATGGAAAAATATAAAGAACAAAAACTGATTATCACAAAAAAGAGAGATTTATTACTATGCAGTCAGTGCAATGCATGCTTGTTTAAAAGCTGGCCAGGAGAAAATCAGTTGGCCTCTCAAGCACAGCAAGCATCTTTACCTGTTTGATTTCTATGGATTGTTTGAAGGTCAGTGATAATTACACCGCATCTTTAGCATTCATAGAACTTCACCAAGAGTTCTGTATCCACTTCTGAATCTCAGACTTTAAAGGGATGCAGAAAAATTTTACACAAAGTTCACTAGCCAAACTTCCCCCCCGTAACCTTGTTAATACGAAATAAAAAGAGCCCTGGCCGGCTAGCTCAGTTTAGTTATAGCATCGTCCAGGTACACAGAGTTTGCGGGTTCAATCCCAGGTCAGGGAACATACAAAAATCAGCCAATGAATGCTACAAATATAAGTGGAACAACAAATCCCTCTCTCTCTCTCTCTCTCTCTCTCTCTCTCTCTCTCCCTCTCTCTCTCCCCTTCTCTCTCCTTCTCTCTCTCCTTTTTCTTCCCCCCTTCCCTTCCTTCCCCCCTCTCTAAAATCAATAAATTAAAAACATAAAAATAAATAAAATTAAAGGAATAAAAACAAGTGACCAAAATTAAAACAAACAAACACCAACCTTTTGAATGTTCAAATATAGATGAAATTTGAGACTGTTAGGTACATTTACCTTTTCAGTATCACATAAAATACTGGTTATGGTTCTTATCTAAAAGTTACTGAGATTGACCCATTAGAGAAATTTGAATGGATATTGGGAAGGTCTCAGAATTTCTGAAAAAATCCCTGGAGAAACAGGCTCTGGAAACAGGCAGTAAAGAAGAAAGGCCAGGCCACTAGGGCTAGTCCTGTAAGGATGCTGCTGCTGCTACTTCTGAACACTGGGAACCATCCTATATAATAAAAGCCTAATATTCTAAGTGTCCAGTCGTCCAGTCAGCCATTCAACCAATCAAAGCGTAATATGCTAATGAATGCTAAGGCCCCTCAACCGCTTGCTATGATGAGCACTGACCACCAGGGGGCAGACAGCTGACCAGTTGACCACTTGCTATGACGTGCACCAACCACCAGGGGGCAGATGCTCCAACATGTAGGTTAGCTTGCTGCTGGGGTCCGGCCAATCAGGGCTGAACAAGATAGGCCGGACTTGCCCTGGAGCCCTCCCATGGTCCCTTCCCGGCTGGCCAACCTCCTGCGTCCTTCCCTGGCCCCGATCGTGCACCAGTGGGGTACCTCAGCCTGGCCTGCGCCCTCTCGCAATCTAGGACCCCATGGGGGATGTTGGAGAGCTGGTTTGGGCCAGGGCCTCTAGTAGCTTATCAGAACTCTCATGAGCACTGGTCCCAGTGGTGGCTCCACTGCCATGTTTGCCATTTAGGAAGAGAATGTACACTATCATCAGCTGCTGAATTGAGTTTCAGCCTATGTCACACATCCATACCCTATCTGGGAGGGGTTTAATTAAGGTCATGAGGATCTGTGTTTTTTTGTTTTGTTTGTTTGTTTGTTTGTTTTTTGCTTCTATAAGGAAAATTATACTCTGTCTCCTGTTCAGATTTATGTTTGAGAATTCCACAAACAAGCTAGAATGTTTTAGGTGTTAGGTAAAAAACCCAAAACAAAACCCCCCAAACAAACATAATCATGTTTAATATAGAGACAAAGAGGCTAGTATTACCTCCATTATACACAGAATAAGTTTGAAGGAGGTTCAAGAAGTAGTACAACAGATTTAGGAAAAAAGAAAATGTTAAACATGACTTACCAAGGTGATTATATTGTCTCCTTTCCAGAGATCTTTTAAAATGAGTTTTTAATTTGATTGGAGGGATTTGAATTTTTGTCCTTTCATCTCTTTTGAGTTTGCAATATTTGATTTAACTGATATTTATTTTGAAAGTTGTATTATTAAATGAGGGGAGAGATTGTTAGAGTAAACACAAAGAAGACAGAACTTAATAAGACTTGATAAATGGAAGAGGTCAGGGTTAGAGCAGGATCTAATGAGTTGTATAAAATCACTCTTTATGCTTCTTAGCAAAACTATCCCAAAGATTCACACGACATAGAGTAATATTGTGAATCCACTAGGTATTATAAAATGTAAATGTATTTCACTAAAAATAGACAACCAAAAGATGCCATTAAATCTTAATGGTCTAGTTTAAATTTACTCTGAAATTAATTTCAAGGTGACATTATCTCCTTGCTCATTCTTAAAAGAAACTGAGAATGACAGAGTCAAGGTCTTGGTGTGGAATTTTACTGAGTGTTCTAAGAATATGACTTTTTAGGTAACTTCTAAAGGTATTTAAGACACCAGAATCACACATATGAATAGGACATCATATCTGTTTTGAGGAAGCTTTTACTCCTGTGGAGTGAGAGACATGGCTGATACAAAGCAGAAAGGCATGGGAACCATATAGAGAAGTGCCAAACTGTGGAAGGCTAGAGAAAGGAGGAATGCGTTCTGCTGTGGGGGAATCAGAGGTTATTTTTGATTAGGCTTTGGAAGAAAAAGTAGTTCTGATAGAAGAATGTGGGGAGAGATTCCATAAAGGGTGATGGGACTGAATTTTCAAAGATGAGATGAATGTAAGTGCTTGAACTATTCAGGGAACCAGCGGAAAAAGCTGCAGAAAGAGTGTATAGGGTTTGTGGAGGAATGGAGGAGAAGGGCTAAAGAGGTGGGTCAGGGCTCCTACATGATGGTAAAGAATTTGACTTTTGGCTTACACTACCTGGGCTTTTGTGCCTATCCTGAAACTATCCCTCTTCTCTTTGTCAGCAAAATCTCCATTTTTCTCCTTATTGGGTACCTCAGGAATTGAATGCCTCTTAGTCTAAGCCAATCATAATAACTCCTCCCCTATTTGCAGTAACTGGATTAGGAAGTGGGATAAAACCCCCCTCAGTGAGATATAAGCCCCCCTCAGTGAGTTATAATGGTATACTGGAAAAGGACCCAACATAGTGAGTTGATCCTTCCAGCCTTTGGACATTGTCTTGGAAAAGTGGCAATTAATGTGGGTCTAAGAGTAGAGCTGAGAAGTTCATGTTGAATCTTCTCTACACTAAGCTACTGATGTAGCCAATCTTGGAACCACCTACTTGGACACTTATTGTTATGAGAGATGAATAATTTTACTTATTTCTTACAGCATTTTCCTCTTGCTAATTTATTTTTTTATAGTGAAAGCATCTATATTAATGTATCTCCTGCCATTACCCAATACTACATTTTCTTCAGAACATTCAGAATGAGAGTAAATGCTTACCTTTTCATCTGTCACTCTGTGTAGGCAACCTTTACTTGTTTATCAGAGTTACTTTTGTAATTACTACTTTTTTCCCCCTTGAAGAACAACTTCACTTTAAAATTCTGTTAAGTATTTATGCACTTGCTATATTCAAGAGCAGAGCAGATGAGTATAGAAAAGTATCTAATAGTTAAAAGTGTTCAAATATATTTATATGCTGGAGTATGCTTTTATTTATTGAAGATTATAATTTTTTTTTGCAGAAATGTGAATTTTGGTACTTTCTGCATTATTTGAGAGAATGACAGTCATCTTTTTAGCTTTCTCATTTGAAGAAAACAAACAAACTTTCAGCAAAGTTTCCATGAAAGAGATTATTCTCCTCACTCCAGGGAGTCCTTTAAGATCCATGCTGTGGATCAGAAAACCAAATAAGGCAACAAGGACTCCTTTGGAACTTCAATTTCATTTATTCTGATCTTTCCATTCAGTGCCATCTCTTTTCCTCTGACCAGTGCATTAGTTTATAATTAAAACTGCCCCCTGTGACTTGACATGCCTTTATCTGATCAAATGAAGCCTGGCAGTCTAATTCCAGGGCAGTCTCCTTCATATCTGTGGTTATTTAAGGCTGAGGGTGTGATAAACTTTCTAAAGTCCAAACTGAATTGGAGCTCAGAACTTCATGTACAGTAATATCTTTGTTTAGTCTTTAACTTTGTGAGTTTCTGAATGCCTGATTTTCCCATTTATTCAAATAATTAACATTGTTTGAAATGCCTTATTTGATTTTCTTCATTTAAATGTGAAAACATAGGGGATGTGTTGCACTTTGAAGCCATTACTTATGCAAAACTTCTCTTACAAATAATTTTAAATTTATTTTTCCCTATTTAAATGTGATTTATGTCTATTTAGAAATTTGGAAAGTATTGAGATCCATGCAAAAAAAGAAAGCAGTCTCAAATTACATCATAGAGTGCAATTGCTCTTGATCAATGAGATAGTCTATTTTTTCTACATGTGTATACAAGCATGTGTATGATGTCTGTGTGTTTATATATACACATGCATTAAAAAGAGGTAATTTTAGATTGGCATTTATTTTACTCACTGGTTTTAGGTAACTTTTTATATTGATTTAATTATAAACTTACAATTTGCAGGATTAGTGCAAAGAGCTCCTGTATACTCTTTATGCAGATTCAACAATTATTTACTTTCCCCCATTTGTGCTCAAGAGTTTTATAACTTTATTCAGAAAACATAACACTTTTTATGGTATTTACCAAATATGATTATATTACATTATTCTAATGATTATAACAAGGCTGATGTTCACAATGATGATAATGATTGCCAAATACTTTAGGGGACATTTTTATGTGCCAGGCTCTGTTCTAAGTGCTTTACATGTACATCTCACTCAATCCTCAGATATCTCTAGAAGATATACATTATCATTTCACCAACTTTCAAAATCATAAAGCAAAGCACTAAGTGAGGGGACACAAAACAGGCAGTGAAAAAGCAGAAGCATTTGCATAATAATGCCAGTTCCCCTGACCCTAAGTCTCATGGGGCTATGTGATGACCTGGATGATAGCCATACAGTAATTTGCTCCTGGGTCTGAGGAACCCAGGCCTAAGAGCTCAGCACCTTTTGTAGAGGAAATAAACGTGGACTTTGAGCAATCTCTTGGTAGTCATGATGTAGTTTCCTTGACCCTCTTAATTGCGTATGTGTAATATTGAAACAGTATTATTGGGTCAGAGAAGTTAGATCTTGTAACTGGAAAAATTGACCAAGGAATGCTTCAGGAGGCCCATGGCCAATGGCTTTTCCTAGCAGATTTGTAATCAGTTAAATCAAGTCCATGTATTTTATAATATTATGATATCTCCCATCTTAGTTTACTATAAATTATTTGATTCCATGGTTTGGGCCATAAAGGGTGTTTCTTTTTTTCTTTTTTTTTTAACCAGAGAAATAAAGCTATGATGAACATCTTTAACACAAATATTTACTCATATCTCTAGTTATCTACTTAGAGTAAAGTTCTTGAACTAGAATGATTATATCAATGATAATGAATATTTTAAAGTTTTTTCCATATTGCCAAATTGTACCCTTGAAATGTTGCATTAGTTCTTCCACAAGCATTTTCTACATATTATAACATTGTTTCTTCTTTTCCCGTATTTATTCCTTGATAGATCAAATATACTTTCTTTGTCTTACTGATGGCTAGAAAATCCAGAGCAATGTTGCTGGGCTTGTTTAAGCAAAAATCCATTTTATTATTATTATTTCTTTTTTAGAGAGAGAGAGGAAGGGAAAGGGAAAGAGAGAGAAACATCAATGTGAGAGAGAAACACTGATTGGCTGCCTTCTGCATGTGCCCTGACCAGGGATTGAACCCAAAACCTGGGTATGTGCCCTGACTGGGAACTGAAATGTTGACCTTTTGGTGCATGGATGACCAACTAAGCAATACTGGCCAAGGCAAAAATCCATTTTTAATGGAAATTTTATGTTTTTAAATGATTTATTGCCTGTCCAGACAACAAGCCTTGTTAAAAACCAAATTTATTTGCTCATATATTTGTCTCCTCTAAGGATCAGAATGTTGATGTATATATGAGAGGGTTGTTAAAGTCAGTATGTTATAAAACTATAAAAAGGATATCCTCTATTCTATGCAACAAGAGCTACATAAAGTGGCACTGAATTGTAAACTTGTTTAATTTATATACTGCACTTGTAAACTGTCAGCAGTGGGTGCTGTGATAACACTTGCATTTTTTCCCCCTCATAAGCAGAGTGTGGACAAAGGAGTGGTTCATTCACACTTAATTTTCAAGTTTCTCCTTCCAGTTTCTACTGACTGTTTTCTGTGCCCCATCCTGTTCTTGTCAGTCTGCTCCAGAAGGCTATGTGACTGCAATTTGCATAAAATTTCCCGTCTTTGCCTGTGACTTTGCTCAGCATTCATTTGAATTTGAGTTTTTATCACTGCCTTACCAAGGAGTTTTTATTTTTCTCCAAAGTACTCTGCAAAATTCTTATTCTTGATTACTTATGTCCTGGAAACAGCTTTGCTTTCTGTCTGTGTCTATCCTTTGCTGCCTCTGGCCTTTTGTGTTTTGAACCTCCTGTGGCCAGTGGCTGCCATGAGAAGGTCACAGCTGCAGTGTGACTAAAGTGATTGGTGAGTGCCAACCTGAGAGGGTACTGATCGGTCCCTCCACAAGATGGCACTCATAATGTTTCTCTGTGTTTAGCATTTGTCTTGACAAAAATCTAAAACTTTAACATTGTCAGACATAAAATAGAATTGAATAAATAGTGTAGTTTATTTAATGTACTTTGTGTTGTGTCTCATCACATTGTGATATCAATCTTTCCTTCCTCTGGAATACCTTGGGGAACCAGGGGAAGGCTTTCTGTAATCCGAGGGAGAGAAACCCACCAGTTAATCTCATGGGCTGTTAAGTCTGTTGATTCATTTTCTTTTCAGAAGAGTGAGTTCCTAGTTAGCAACTGTAGCTGCCCCAGGTTCTGCTCACTGCATATGTCCTTCAGGGGGACTGTCCATAAGCCCTGGGAATCAAGTAAGGCTGTGCCAGCATTCTTTGTAGTTATGTGTAAAAAAAAAAAAATCTCAATGTTTAGTTTCCTATCTTGGTTTGAGTCATTCATGTTTTGTTGATTAGGTTGAGAGGTTTTTTGGTTCCTTTTTCTTTGTCTTATTTTCTGGAGTTCATATTGTAGACTTTGGTGAAATCCTTGCTGATATCACTTGGTTTGGAGAAGCTCTGCAGTAAACCAAGACAGAAAATGTGTTGCATTATGGCACTCTGGATTTGCTTGGCTAACCTGTCAGAGATGGGTTTATCTTTCTTATGAACATCCCATCCATGGATTCTGAGACTCCATCTTTATGGCCTTAAACTAAGTCTTAAAACAAAAAAATAATGGCCACCAGGGCACATTTCTTAAATCTACTCATGTGTATAGGTTCTTCCCAAGTCATGAAATCCAGTTTAGCTTTTAAGGTATTTGCATATTTGTTGGGTTGGAGCTAGAGTATGACATATAGTAGGGGAACTTTTTAAAGGGGACTAGGGATAATAGATAATGATTCCCTTCTAACTCTCTATCTAATTGCACCTATTAGCATTCTAAATGTTAGGATGCTACTCTCCCCCACCCCAACCAGAACATCAGCCTAAGTTGCAGATATACAATCACTCAAATAATTTGGATGCTGCATTTTGGCAAGGCACATACTTTTTTGATTTGGAACACAGCAGTCTTAGGGTACTGCCCCTGCTTTCCTTTTTGTCTCCAGACAGGGAATTTTTTTCTCAAATCTCCTTCTGTTGCTTTCTTTGTAGTTATGTGTAAAAAAGAGTTGTATACCCTTAAATTGGCTGGGACATCCTTTGAAACCTTACTTTTTGTGAAAATATGGTCTGACTTTTTAGGGATAACAGATGATAGCTGAACTATTTTGTTATTGTCAAAAAGAAATTGCTGATTTCCTATTCCTTGATAGAAAATCATTACCCCTCAATCTGTGCTTCACTTCAAGTCACCCAGTTTTGCGTATGTGCGTCTTAAGGTGGATTTGTTCATTGTAAACTTCATTTCTTATACTAATTTTTGTTGTCTTTAAGGCTATTGGTTGCAAATGAGTGAAACCCACTCAAAGTAGCTCAAATAAAAGAGGAGAAAGTATTATAAATGTACAATGATATTTTATGAAAACCTAAGACAAAAATTATATTAGGCTTTAGGAAGAACTAAAACTTGAACCTAACAACCATCTTCTTCATTTCAACTAAGTTGAGCTCCCATTTCTGTGTCTGTTTCATTTATTTTTCTCTACAGATGAGAATTATTTGGCCACAGTGCCAGTTCTGGCATTATATATCTTCAGCTATAGTATCTGTGTCCAAATTCCAGCCCACAGGTGAGAAGATCTGATTGGTCAAATGGAGATAATTATGCTTTCATGTTCAATCAATCTCAGGCTGTGACATAGGGCCACATAGGACAGAGAGGTGGATAGTTGGCAGAATTTGGAATAGGGGATCATGGTCTGGTAGACATCCAAAATGTAATCTTTCATTGGGTGGAAACATGGGTGGAATAGCATTAACTATCATCTCAGCTGAAGAAGGTCAAAGAGTTTGATAATTTTATTCATATTGCCATGTAGCCTATATTTGGTTTCAAGGATAATCTCAAGCATTTCCTCTTGCCAACCCATGATGTCTTTTCCTGGTTTTCAGTCTTTGATTAAAACCTGACTTTGTTCTTGGTGATGCTTCTGTATTGTTCCTTCCTTTCTTTACTGAGTTCTGCCAGTTTATTCTTCATCTTCTTCTGTCTTTATGTCCTGTCATCTTTGAAGCCTTATATCTCTTTCTTGAACCTTGCCCTTTGTGGAGGTACCAGTTTGTTGTAATTTAGATGAAACTGGAAAAACACGGAAAAATTTTGTGATTTAGTTTCTTAATGTACCTTTAAAAAATTGTTCTTAGATCTCTTTTGGTTGCTCTTTGAATATTACTCATGTTGAAATGGGACCAGATTTTTTTTTTTATATGAATAATGTGAGACAAGTGTGGTGACTGAACTGATGCAGTCCACAGCTTTGATTGAGGGTTTATTGTCTCAAATGTACTCTTACCGAATCTATTTTCTTTGCCCTGAATATGTATCCCCATTTAATATATTTTCCCATTTTCTTTTCCTGTGTGTGTGTGTGTGTGTGTGTGTGTGTGTGTGTGTGTGTGAAGAAGTTGATGGATTGTTAATAATACTCATTAATCTCTAGCTTTCCTACTTAAAATTTGGACTTTTCTCCTTACTCCTGTCTTCCTGCTGTTCTTCATATCGAACTGTACCTCGGTACTGAATTTCACATCAAACTGCTTTTTGTTGTCACCTCTTATGTCCCTAAATATCACCACCTTGATAGATGATTGGATAGGCCCTAGAAACCTGTGACACTGACTTCTCTCCCCTTAAAATTTTTAAGTTAACTCCATTGAGGCATAATTTACATATAATGAAATGTACATATTTTAAGTGAGAGTCAGGTGGGAGCAAAAGCCTTCAGTGATAGAGAAGAGGGACAAGGAGGTGCATAGATTAAAACTGCAAAGGGAAGTCTCTGGTGGCTATTGCTATAAGATATCATCATCAAAGGAGCGGGAGTGTTGAAAGAGGAGAGTGGAGAAATTACCAGTTCTTGAAAGCAACAGTGAGGAGCAGGAAGAGCGGCTAACTCACATCCAGGCATTGTGTTATATGGGGGAGGTTAGACATGAAATGGGAAATGAGGTACTTAGAAAAAGGTCACATTTGAGCTAAAATGAGATTATGAAAAGTGGCATGGGTCCCCACAGCTTATCAAACAGACCTGTTTCTTTGTACACTTAGAAGTTTTTTGCTTTTTAATTTTTATCAAAGTAAAACAGATTTTAAAAAATTTTACTTTTCAATTGCAGTTGACATTCAATATTACTTTATATTAGTTTTAGGTATACAGCGTAGTGGTTAGACAATTATATAATTAACAAAGTGATCCCCCTAATGACTTTAGTATTCCCCTCTCCCCCCACACACTATACATAGTTATTATAATATTATTGACTATATTTTCTATGCTGGACTTTACATCTCCATACTATTTTGTAACCACCAATTGATAGTTCTTAATCTCTTCGACTTTTTCACCTAGCACCCAACCCTGCTCCTATCTGGCAACCCTCAGTTTATTCTCTATAACTGTGGGTCTGTATCTGCTTTGTTTATTTATTTTGTTATTTAGATCCCACATATAAGGTATTTGTTGTTCTCTGTCTGACTTATTTCACTTAGCATAATACCCTCTAGGTCCATTCATGTTTTTGCAGATGGTAAGATTTTATTCTTTTTTTTATGTCAGAGTAATATTCCATTATATATATATTCCACATCTTCTTTATCCAATCATCTATTGATGGGCACTTGAATTACTTCCATATTTCCATATCTTGGCTATTGTAAATAATGCCTGAACATAGGAGTGCATATATCTTTTCAAATTAGTACTCTGGATTTCTTTGAATACATACACAGGAGTGGAATTGTTGGGTTATAGGTAGTTCAATTTGAAGTTTTTTTGAGGAACCGCCATACTGTTCCCCATAGTGGCTGCAACAATTTGCAGTGCATACTACCAACAGTGCATACTAGCCTATACTTGTTGCTTCTTGATTTAATGATGATGGCCATTCTAACAGGTCTGAGGCAATATTTCATTGTGGTTTTAATTTGCATTTCTCTGATGATTATTGATGTTGAGCATCTTTTCATATGTCTGTTGGCCATCTGTATATCTCCTTTGGAGAAAATTTTCTTCAGGTACTCTGCCTGTGTTTTAATTGGATTTTAAAAATGTTGAGTTGCATGAGTTCTTTAGACATTTTGATTATTATCCCCTTATTGGATGTATTATTGTTGAATATCTTCCCTCATTCTGTAGGTTGTCTTTTTGTTTTGTTGATGTTTTCCTTTGCTGTGCAAAAACTTTTCAGTTTGATGAAGTTCCATTTGTTTATTTTTTCTTTGTTTCTCTTGCCTTAGAAGACAGATCAGAAAAATATTGCTAAGGGAAAAAGCAGAGTTTACTACCTGTGTTTTCTTGTAGGAATTGTATGGTTTTGAGTCTTACATTTAAGTCTTTAATCCATTTTGAGTTTATTCTTGTATATGGTATAAGAAGGTGGTCTAGTTTCATTGTTTACATGTATCTGTCCAGTTTTCCCAACACCATTTATTGAATAGACTGTCTTTACCCCATTGTATGTTCTTGTCTCCTTTGTCATATGTTAATTGACCGTAGAGGCATGAGTTGATTTCTGTGCTCTCTATTATGTTCCATTGGCCTATGTGTCTTTTTTTTTATGCCACTACCATGCTGTTTTGATTACTATAGTCTTGTAGTATAGATTGATATCAGGTAGCATGATACCTCCAACTTTGTTCCTTGCCAGGATTGCTATGGGTTATTCAGAGCCTTTTGTGGTTTGGGGTTTATTTGTGGTAGTTCGGTTAAAAAATGCCATTGGTATTTTGATAGTAACTGTATTGAATCTATAGATTGCTTTGGGTAGTATGGACATTTTAACAATGTTAATTCTTCCTATCCATGAGCATGGCGTATACTTCAATTTATTTGTATCTTCTTCAATTTATTTCCTCAATGTCATAATTTTTTATAATTATTTTGGTGGAATCTTTAGGGTTCTCTCTATATAGAATCATATCACCTGCAAATAATGACAAAAACTGTTTTAAAAGTTAAAAATCACTATAAGATTATTTTATGGCAGATATAGTAATGTAGTTTCCAACTCAATTTTTGTCCTGAGATTCTGTTTCCAGGGGGCAAGAATCTCATTCACTATTTATCTCTATATTTTAGAATAATAGGCTTCTACTGCTGTTTCATAATTATTTTCCACTTTTGCATTCTCTTTTTACATTTTGTATCAACCTCCTCTTACACACACTTTTCTTTCCCCCATTTTTCTGATGTAATTACATCAATTTTGGGGGTAAATATGCAGTACATATATTATAGTGACTGTAAAAGCTTTATTGAGCTGGTTATATAGAATACTAAAATATCTTTTGCTTTTTTGTACAATTCTCTGATATTTATTTTTGCATCATTTTAAATTTTGTTAATTTTTAACATACGTATTAGTAATCTGCATATAAACTCTCCACCTAAAAACTCTCCATCATAACTGCAAATATTCCAATACATTCAAATCCATAAATTATATATCAGTTTTATTCTTTTCCTGAAGGTGTCCATCTTTGAACTCTTTATCCTTGTATTCCAATTAAAATAGCATGTAGCACAGCTATCCTCCTAGAATTTTCCCCTTTGCCTCTTTCCTCTATTGGGTTCCCTGTTTGCTGTGTTCTCCATTTCCTATCTTCCTGACTTACTCCCTACTTTTGATGGTACTCACATTATCTAGTAGTTTATTAAAAGAGGTATACTGGTGTAAAAATTTGAGAGCTTGCATATTTGAAAATATCTTTGTTCTTTCCAAAAACTTAATTGATAACCTGGATGAGTATAGAATACTGGGTTGGAAATCATTTAGATTCAGAATTTTCAATGTTTTATTATAGTTGAACTTCCAAAGTTGCCATTAAGAAGTTAGGACTCCCAGTCTTTGCATTTACATTTTTTTCTTTCATTGCTCTTAAACCTCCCAATGTTTTCTGGAGTTCCTCAAAATTTGATACTATTACTCAGTGAGGGCCATAGCCATCTATTTTGCTTAGTATTCAGTGGTCTCTTTTAAATTAAATGTTCATGTAACTTAAGTTCTTGAAAAATTGTTTCTGTTATTTATTTGAGAATGTTTAGCCTACATATTCTCTTTTCTCAGACTGGAGTTCCTTTAATTTGATATGTTTTTATTTATTTTTGTTTAATTTCAACGCATGTCTTAAAAATACTTTATAAGAGAATTTAACTTTTTTGAATTATAATTATTTTAAATTATATTTTTAATATCTAAGAATTCTTATTTTCTGTAGTGCTTCTTTTTAAATAGCATCATTTAAAAATAGGAGTAGCCCTAACCTGTTTGGCTCAGTGGATAGAGCGTCGGCCTGAAGACTGAAGGGTTCCAGGTTCAATTCTGGTCAAGGGCATGTACCTTGGTTGAGTGCACATCCCCAGTAGGGGGTGTGCAAGAGGCAGCTGATTGATGTTTCTCTCCATCGATGTTTCTAACTCTGTATCCCTCTCCCTTCCTCTCTGTAAAAAAATCAATACAATATATATTTTTAAAAATAAATAAAAATAGGAGTAATATATATTAATTGCAGTGTATTTGAATATGATGGTTAATAGATTATATTTAATTTTGTGTATATATGTGCATAAAACATCTATAATTTATAAATCATTTTTAAATATATACATAATATTAGAATTATAGCATATTTGAAATTTTCTTTTTGTCTAATCATAGTTCCTGTTGTCTCTAGTTGTTTGTTTTGGTATCGTCATTTAATATTATAGTCTTCCCTCAATTTTGAGGTGACTCTTAGATGTTTTTTCATATTTCAGAGTGAAACCCTAAAATTCTGACCATGAGCTGTGTGGTAAGGACAATGCTTGTTGAGTGCTAGATTTCACTGATCCATCAGGAATTGGTCATTTTATTAAGGAATCCACAATGATCAGTATCTCTTGATCTTTCCCCTGTCCTAGTTACTTTCTCTGAATTGAGATTACCCTCAATCTCATCCCAGTGGTTTTACTCCTCATGCATAATCTTCTACTCAGTTGCCTACTTTGGTTTCCTGAACCATTCTGTTAGCTTTGCCTAGTGTCTTGAGTCAAGAGTCATCTGGTTCAGCCTCACTAGACAATAAATAGCCACGCTTCCCTGGGGTGGAGAACAATTCCTTAGCTGTTCCTGAGTGATCTAGAGATAAAGGGCACTCTATAAAAATCTTCAGGCAGTATTTTTTGAACCTGGAACCCTTCTGCTTTCACTGATAGCTGCTCCAATTCTTGTGCTCCTTGGACCTCCAAATCTTGAGATTTTCCAGGATCCTGAGATGAGTGTTTTCTAATTTCTTGGCTTCCATACCCTTGATTCCTAAGTAACATTCTTTTCTATTCTGTGTAGTAAGTTACTGATAGGCTATTAGTTCTTTTGCCTCTAATATTTTGTTAAATCTCTTGTTTTCTGAGATTTACTCCCTCTTTCTCATTATCTAATCTAATAATAGAGGAATATGCAAATTTGTCCATTACAGCGTCATGGGTCACAACTGGATCAGCAGTCTGCGTCCCCAACCTCTGCTCAGGCAGCTGCAAGGCCTGGAGTAAAATAGGATACAATAGGTGGGGAAGGAAACTGCATGCGGAAGGGCGTGGTGACCGCAGGGGGCGGAGCCTGTGCGCCCAATGAGGGGCGGGGTGCAGGCGGCGCTGAGCGGGGAGTCCCGCCCAGATGCGGAGGAGGGCAGTGGCGGCCGTTGGCATAGAGAAGAATGTGGATGACAGAGAAAGAGGAAGGGAAGAAAAGTTTTAAATGGGGAGCCAGTAGAGCTTAAAAGGAGAATGGGAAGAAGGAAGAAATGGGGGAGAGAGCAAAGAAGGTCCAAGGGAGGAAGTGAAGAAAAAAATTAAGGTGAGAAGGAATGAAAAGGAGAGTGAGGAAGGGGTAAAGATAAAGGAAAGAAGGAGTCAGGGGAGGCAGGGAGGGTAGGAGAAAGATAGGAAGAAGGATGATGGAACAGAAGTAGGAAATAAGGAGGAAAGAAAAGTTTATAAATGATGAGTCAGTAGGAAAAAGTGTTACATAAAGGAGAGAGAAAATTGTGTGACAGGGAGAAGCCAATAAGGAAGTCAAATACAATTGTGTGTGAAGGGGATAAGATTTTTAAAAAAAGTTAATAGGGGTGACCAGGCTGGCAGGGGAGGGCAGTTAAGGGTGACCAGGCAGGCAAGGCAGGGCAGTTAGGGGGATCAGACAGGCAGGCAGAGTGGTTAGGGCAGGCAGGCAGGTGAGCAGTTAGGAGCCAGAGGTCCTGGATTGCGAGAGGGATGTCCAACTGCCAGTTTAGGCCCGATACTGCAGGGATCAGGCCTAAACTGGCAGTTGGACATCCCCCGAGGGCTCCCAGATTGGAGAGGGTGCAGGTTGGGCTGAGGGACCTGCCCGCCCATGCATGAATTTCATGCACCGGGCCTCTAGTCCAGGGGTCCTCAAACTTTTTAAACAGGGGGCCAGTTCACTGTCCCTCAGACTGTTGGAGGGCCGGACTATAGTTTAAAAAAAAAACTATGAACAAATTCCTATGCACACTGCACATATCTTATTTTGAAATAAAAAAACAAAACGGCAAAAACACCCGAATGTGGCCCGCGGGCCGTAGTTTGAGGACTCCTGCTCTAGTCTTTATATATTAGCATCTTATTAATTCCTTTAGTATAACTGTGGTAGGATTTAAAAAGGGGTTGATGATAAATGCATATATTTGGTCTGCAGTGTTTCACTAGAAGCTTCTAGTATCCACATTAAATACTTCACTCTTTAAAAAAAAATAGAGAAGTTTCCAGGGTCTATGTGAAATGGATTAGAGATAGTATACTAGAATGTATTTCATGTTGTGAGAATGATAGGTATGGCTCATCCTGCTGAGAATCAAGTATGCTTCCATTAAATCTTATAGTTTCAAGGATGAACCTTAGAAGCAAAGGCATTCTTTGCAAATGAAAAACTATATTTTGTTGTTAACTAAAATATTAGGACTTTTCCCAGAGTATTGATTAAGTAGATTTCTTCAGTGCTCTTGACTTGAAATGCTACAGGAGGAAAAATGGATATGGTACAAGGTGAACAGTATTGCTTTTACGATGCTAAAGAAAATATAAAATAGAAGGTCTTTATGGCTCTTAGAGATTTATCTTCCCTTTTGAAATATGTTTTAATCCCTTCCCCACCCCATCATTGCCATAACAGATAAAGAATCTTAATATAATTTAGTTCAGATTATCTAATGGGGACAAGATAGAGAAACCTAGGGAGCAGAATTTTATGCTACAAATGTTTTTCTGGTTAAATTGAAATAATAGTACTTTCCACATATAATTGTTAGGATGAATAAATGAGAGAATATGTAAAGTGCTTAGAATTCTTTCTTGCACATAGTAAACACTAATAAATATATATAGTTTTAAAAATATATTTTATTGATTTTTTTTACAGAGAGGAAGGGAGAGAGATAGAGAGTTAGAAACATCAATGAGAGAGAAACATTGACCAGCTGCCTCCTGCACCCCTCCTACTGGGGATGTGCCCGCAACCAAGGTACATGCCCTTGACCGGAATCGAACCTGGGACCCTTCAGTCTGCAGGCCCACGCTCTATCCACTGAGCCAAACCAGTTAGGGCTATATATAGTGTTTTATATAGGATTATTGTTGTTACAAAGTCTAGCCAACTGTGTACTAGTAGAAATTCTGCCTCCATTTCCATTATTGACATATCTGGGCCTTGAGAGTAGAAAAAGTATGGGATTTGGAGTCAGACTGATCAGAGCTTTGTCCCTTAAAGCTCTATGTTCTTATGCAAGTTATTGTAATTCTTTGTGATTCAATTTTTATTCTATAAAGTGATTATTATAATAATTACCACACAAAGTTCATGACTGTTAAGTGATTTTGAAGGGATATTAATACAGGTGGAGAGCACACAAGTACTCAGCAATGCTGCCTTCCTTCCTTTTTTCACTTCCTGCTTCTCTCTTCATGAAGGAACCATCTTTCTTTTTTCCTTATTTATTTATTTTTAGCAGTAGGAGTCTGTGGGCTTTCTGAGCATTTTATTTGTATGACAACCCCTTCACAGAGACATACCAAAGATAGTTATATTTTAACATTATAGTCCTGATTGCTTTATTTGTTATTAAATTCTATTATACAACCTGAGCTTCTACTAGAGAGAATAAACATTAATAGCCACTCAGTTTGTGCTTTCCTGATCTTCATAGATGTAGAATTGGAGTTCAACTTTAATTATTCATTTCTGCTTTGATAGTTTCATTTATTTTTTATGATTTTGGAATCATTTAGGATAGTTACTTCACCTGTCCCTAAATGGGATTTCTTTTGTTATTATACCACTGATGACCTTCAAATGAGTCACATGCCTTAGTGTCCTTTATTACCTTGTAAAAGTGCCTATAATCCTAGAGAATATCCAAATAGGGTTTTTTTTCCACCTTTCCTTTAAACAAACTAGAAATTCGTGCACAGGGGTGGGGGTTCTTCAGCCCGGCCCGCACCCTGTTACAATCCGGGACCCCTCAAAGGATGTCCAACTGCCGGTTTAGGCCCAATCCTGCCCAGGAATGGGCCTAAACCGGCAGTCGGACATCCCTCTCACAATACGGGACGACTGGCTCCTAACTGCTTGCCTGCCTGCCTGGCTGATCACTCCTAACCACTCTGCCTGCCTGCCTCATCATCCCAAACCCCTCTGCCTGCCTCACTGATTGTCCCTAACCACTCGCCTGCCTGCCTGATTGCCTCTAACTACTCTGCCTGCCTGCCTGATGCCCCTAACTGCTCATCTGCCTGCCTGATCACCCCTAACCATGCTACCTGCCAGCCTGATAGCCCCTAACTGCTCAACTGCCTGCCTGATTGCCCCTAACCACCTCTGCCTCAGCCCCAGCCACTGTGGCTTCATCCATAAGGACATCTGGAATGATGTCCAGAAGGTTGTTCGGCTGTCTGGTCTAATTAGCATATTACACTTTTATTATTATAAATTCTCTTTGAAAAAGATAATCTGGATGAGAAAGAGAAAATTAGGTACAGTTGATTGAACCTTATTTATGTTGGTACAATTGATCAATACATTTAAACTGAATGTTTCTACATTTTTTATTCTCTGGGATACATGGCCTTCTCCATATACATGGCATGTAAGATGATAGTATCATGTACACAGTATAGCTTCTACCTTTTACTTTGTATTTTAAGAGACTATTTTAAGTTTTATATTACATGGAGGGTCAAATCCCAGTTTTGTCTTGTCTGAAGATTATACAATTGTTGGGGGCCTTCTTTAATAAAAGGAATACAAAATTAAAAATACAAATTAGATGCAAATGTGAACATTCACATGGAATAAAAAAAATAAACTACAACATAAAAGTTTAAAAATTTTACATAATCTACATATATTTAAAAATCAAGAAAATCACTTACTATACTCATTTATAAACTACCTCACAAAACACAGTAATACTGTTCTCTCTATATTTAGTTGAATGCTCTTTGATTGCCTCATTATATGACAAATAATTTTATAATATTCTTTATAGAGAATACAGAAAGATAATTTAATTATTTTTCTACCATGGCTGATTAAATTTTTATTATTAATAGCTAGGATTCATTCTATATGAAATTTTACAATGGGTCATACTTACTACTTGTGGTACTGCTCTTGTTTGTACACTACAAATACAGGGATTCTAATAAGTTATTTTTCGAGAGATTTCTATAAAATATGTTGTGTTAATAATTATATATTCCACATTATTGAGAATATTCCTGAGGGATTAGAACTGCCATTTTGATGGGTGTCAAGGAGAATGAATTCTCTTCCTGCAACTTACATGTATGACAATTAGAAAAATTTCCCACATATTAGCTTTTTGCTCCATACATTTCAAATCTTATTTCTTCTCAATACTTACAAATGTCCTATGCTGAGAATTACAATGTTCATATCACATTGTGATCTCTGGATATTCACATTCATTTCAATGATGCCTGGTGAGTCAGCAGCAACTTAAATATACATGAATAAACTGAAGCATAAATATATCAGGCCTAAGAAAATATATCTACAATTCAGCTTTCCTTCAGCAAGATTCTAATATGTCCATGGTCATACCATGGCTACCTAGCTGCAGGGGATTTGTAACGGAGAGGAATTCAAAGTGGAAAGGGACAGCATCCTAACCAATTGCTGTTAAAATATGTCACTTCTAAAGATTTTAGCAAAACCAGTGATCATATGAACACACTGGAAGGGAACCCCCTGGAGCCTTGAAAGGCCTCATCTAAGTGAGGTGCTCAGAAGTTAAGCTTCATTAACTTCACAGTAAACCTGCCTCTGACTGCAGGAACTTCTGGGTAAGTGGTTTGCCCTAGAGGGACCAACTTTCTCCTGCCTCAGATATTACACATTTAATTTTGTGTCTTGTTATGTTTTCATATTCAGCTTTTTCTCAAAAGTGGTGCTCAAGTCCAAAGGCATTGATGTTGTGACCCTAACAACCACCAATTCTGTATGGACTATTAAAAAATAAATGACTAGCAGCATTTTAGACAAAGTTGGAAAGAAGCAAAGAATGGGTACTGATCTAAAAAAAAAAAAGGAGGCCTAGTTCAAACGGTTGAAGGTAGATTGATGAGTGTTGCAAATCCCAGAAATTCCCAGAAGACACTAACTGGTTGTCTAACAAGAGATCTATGATAAGTTAAAAAACTGTGCAAAATTTTGTTCTCAATCTTTGAGGGCAAGGGACATAGCTTTTGTTAGTATCACAGAGTTGAACAGATTAAGCAATAGTAACTTAGAATAACTAGATTCTCCAGAGTCTGAAGTATAATTCTAAATACCAAAGTATTATATTTATAGCAAAATAAAACTCTACATAGACTTGAATACTTGTGTAAACGTGACAAGGTTTCTGTTCCTATAGAAGAGCTTGAATTAGAATCTGATTATAAACAAAAGCTTGTTTCTTTGATCTTATAAATTTAGAAAATCTCTCTATATAAAAGCCTAAGTGGCAGAACAACCAAACAACCAGAATGACCAGACACTATGATGTGCACTGACCACCAGGGGGCAGACGCTCAATGCATGAGCTGCCCCTGGATGATCAGTGCACTCCCACAGTGGGAGCGCCTCTCAGCTAACCGACTTCTCCTGGCGGACCACCAGCCCAGTGGTCCACCAGCCCGGTGGCAGCAGGCACTTAGTCCCTCAATAGTCCTGCAGGTCCAATCTCCGGAGAACAGGCCAGGTACCGACAGACCAGCACTGCTGGCAGGATCCCAATAGCGCTGCTGGCCTCCTGGAAGTTGGCCTCAGGCACTGTGGTTGCTTCCCCTCCCTAGAAGATCCACAAGGAAGAAACAATATAAAAGCGGCTGCCAGGTGGCTCCTGACAATCGGCGCAAATGTCAGTGGGATAGGTCTGGATCCTGGGCCAGCAAGGGTGTCCCACGACCCATCTGGAAAGCCAATTGCATCCCGCTCCCCCCCCCCCCCCCCCCGCTTTCCTCAGGACCCCACCCATGCACGAATTCGTGTACCGGGCCTCTAGTTAATAATACATTAGTATGATTATGTAGTTAGTAGAAGCCCAATGCATGAAATTGTGCATGGGTAGAGTCCCTAGGCCTAACCTGTGATCAGGGCAATCTTCCGCCCGCTCGCCAGTCCTCAGTCCCACCCTGCCACCACTCACCCCAGTTCCCCATGGTTCCTCATTTGCCATCCAGCGATCGGAGCCTGCGGGCCAGGGGGCGGTACCCAGAGGTCGGCCTTCCGCCCACTCACCAGTCCCCAGTCCCTCCCCGCCGCCACCCTGGTTCCCCCGTGGTTTCCCGTTGGCCATCCAGCAATTGGAGCCTGCGGGCTGGGGAGAGGGACTGAGAAGTGGTCAATGCACCTCATAGTGACTGGTCGATCGGTCGTTCTGGTAGTTACGCCGTTATGGTTGCTGGCCTTTTATTATATAGGATATTTAACCAAAAAGTATCTCTTGCATTTCAGGTTCAGTGTTTTATTTTCCAATTGCCTTCTTTTTTTCATCACTCTTTACCTTCATTATATAATCTTTTACTCCCCCTCCCCCACTTCCTACAGTGTAGCTGCATACAATAAGAGAGAAAAATATAGAATAAAAATTCTCTACTAGATGAATCACAGGAACCCTAAATTCAAAATATGAAAAACTCAATTCAGCATCTTTAATCTAGTGTAGCTCTTTCAGTGTTCTCCATTTAAGAACACCCAGTTCCAAGGCTACAATTAATGAGGCGCCCCAGTTCCTTTCTCTTATTCTCCAATTCTGTGTTTTGTGAAGTCTATCTGTTAAGCTTCATGAAGAACAATTGAATCATGGCAGTGTTCTCTGTCCTCACCTCTGCTATCTTGTTTTAGTCTGAACTGAACCCTATCACTGAGCAATTCTGGCGATAGCCACTTAGTTTTAGCCTCCAGTCTTACCTCCTTGCCCACCAGTCTTACCCATCTTCAAGATATTCTTCATACCCAATCAGAGTAATCTTTCTTATATTCTGGTGTGATCAGATTTATTATCTACTTAAAAGCCTTATTGCTCTCTCCTTGTTTGTAGGATAATATTCCAAATCTACAACAGGATAGTCTAGATTCTGCTTATCCTGCCAATTGGTATCTTAACACACCTCCCTCCTACATCCACACTGAGCTATTCCTGAGCCCCTCCTGTGCCACTGCCTCTTCTGTCTTTAGGATTTTGTTTACTTGGCTCCCTGTCACTGGAACAGCCTTCAATCACCCTCTCACCTGGCCAACTTGTGTGTCAGGTCTCAGTTTACATGGTAAACCACTCCTCCTCTTCTAGAATAATTAAATGCCAGTCTCATAGTTCCAAACATAATGTCTTGATTTCTCGGAATATTATGAAATTATCTCTTTATCTGTTTTACCCGCTAGACTAGACATCCTCCATGGAGTTTGTATCATATTACCTGTGGCTCTCTAATGTCCAGGATAGATGTTGGCATTGCCTGGGATCTGTTTCCTGAATGGATGAATGAAAGCATCTAAGTTCTGTGTCATAGATTCCTTGATTCAAAGCATTTCCAATGGCGTCGATGACAATTTCATGGGATGATGTAATTTTGCTTTAAAAGGAATGGATGGATGAGATAACACTTCCAAATTGCTTTAGGGTTATAAGAGTACTAAGTTTACTGCCTTTGTACATTTCTAAGCACAGACCATTATAACAGCTTTTGTAAAGCCCTTTTCAAGTTACAAGGCTTTACCTATGATTTGTAGGAATTACCACTGGGCATATACTTTAATTCTCTAACTGTATCGGTGTGAGAAAAGGAATTGTTGCTGTATTTTTAGGAGTATAAATAATGATCTCTGATTATTCTGGAACATATTGCACTATGATATATTTGCTCCCACTGTTTAATTTAAATTCAGCAACCCTTTTGCTTTATTTTTCTTCCAGAAAGCTATTTGAAATCTTATTCTTCAATCAGTTCATTTAATTGTTTTCCAAATCTTTGATTACCCCCTTAACTTGATTTTTTGGCATTCTCTCTGCAGAGATTTCAGTATCTCTCTAGGCCCTGTGATGTGATGTGTCACTGGGAGAGCTGTGTTCCTTTTGAGGGCTAGATTTAGTGTCCATGGTTTGGCTTACGCAAGCCTTCCATTGTATCATATCCATTGTTAACAGAAATCTTCTCCAGATACTCGGTGCTTTGTCGTGAAGTTTCCCATATGGATTTGCTCATCTCCTTGTTTTGTAATGACATGATTAGTGTTTGAGGGAATTTTGGCTAAATTGTCTACCTTTAAAAATTATTCTTAGCCCCGGTCAGTGTGGCTCATTTGGTTGGGGCAACGTCTCATACACCAAAAGGTCACAGGTTCGATCCTGGTCTGGATGAGTATGGGAGGCAACCAATCAGTGTTTCTCCCTCTCTCTCTTACTCTTTCTAAAATCAATAAAAGAACATATCCTCTGGTGAAGACTAAAAAAGTTATTCTTAAAATCATGTCATCAAATTAGAAGTTGCTATAAGGCAGGGCAATGGTTTTAATATGGATAAGTCTTGCTCCTTCATTTGCTGTGGGACTGATGGACTCTCCACTGGAACTCTTCCCTTGAAGCTCCAATATAAATATATAATTTCTGAGTAAAATTTCATTTGAAAACAAAGTTTATAGAGCATATTGCTACGAAGTATTTTGAAAACAGCAGCCACAGAGAGAATTTAGGTAAGGTTTAGGAGTAGATGCGATACAAATCTACTTATGACCAAAATTGCCTTTTGGTTCTGGCTACCTCCTGAGAATCCTATCCTTTCTATGTGCAGACTGCTAACTAACCAACACTCTAGTTATGAAACTATGGCTCATGACACTCAGTCATCAAGGACAGAACACATTTGTAATGGATCTAGTGCTCAGTGAGCCCCTTTGAAACTTCCTCCCACCTAGGGCTGAATAAGGCTGGTTCATCTACAAGAGCATCCTAAAATACATCTCATTTTTTCCTCAAGTAGGCATAATATGCATAATATACATTTTATTATGTTTATCTTTATAATTTAAATAATCATTAAAATCATTAAATATTTAAAACATGCATCGGAGAAGTGAATTAGATCTTGTTTATTTCTATTTCCTTCCGGTGGTGCTCGTGTCTCCCAGGTCACTTGTGGAGAACATCACTTGGTTTTGTTTGACCAGAAGCCCTTCCCCATCTTCTGCTTTTGGAAATGCTCTTCTTCCTTGTGGGTTCTAGAGAGGAGAGTATCAACACCGCCCTCCCCACCTCGCTGAGGGCGGATCACGTGACCCAATCAGCTAATCACAATTATCCGATGGGACTTGAACTTTCCTTAGCAGAGAAAGAAGCTCTTTTCCCCCGGACTTTATCAGCATGTGCTGAGGTGAGCCTGAGTGATTGCAGACTTCTTGGTTACCTCAGATCTGCTCTGTTTTTATCTGTGTGATAGGAGGGATGATTTGTATACTCTTATAATAATATTCTTGTGGTGGCAAGGAAACCTTTTCCTTGGCAAGTGCTTCTATCATGACTCTACTACCCAGGAAATAGTTTCTGTAAAATTGAGAATTTTGGTTTCTGAGATTTAAAAAATTTCAGTTTTCCCATTTCAAAATACTGCCATTTCTTTTTACTTCAGAAAAAAAGTTTATTTTTATACCCTGCTTGCTTGTATTTTTTAAAATATATTTTTTATCGATTTCAGAGAGAAAAGAAGAGAGAGAGAAATATTAATGACATTGATCAGCTGCCTCCTGCACGACCCAACTGGGGATTGACCCCGTAACCGGGGCATGTGCCCTGCCTGGAAATTGAACCGTGACCTCCTGATTCATAGGTTGACACTCAACCACTGAGCCATGCCAGCTGGGCTTCTTGCTTGTATTTGATTCTATACTATGAACATCTGCATTGAAGAGAATTAAAATAATGATCAATTCAAATCATATGTGGTACTCTCATATTTCTTGATCTATGAAAATATGAACATAGCTATCTTTAAACTCAAATTCATGCTCTTTCATGTCTTTGTGAGTTAGTTTCTACCATTCAAACCAATGTGCACTGAATAGATTTTGTTTTTCTCCCTGGGAGTAGAGTGGAAAGGACAAATTGGAGTTAGGAATCATACTGAGTCATCTGCTATCCATCTGAGGCAATAGCTAGGATATAGGTCATCACTTTGGTCCTTATTGCTCAACTTGTCTGTGTCCCTTTATTCATCCTTAAAATATGATAGTGGTTGAGAATAAGTATCTTTTTAGCAGAGTGTTTTTCACTAATTATAAATAAAAATGAAAAAAAGCTTAGGGAATTTCTATATTCTAAAGAAACAATTTAAGTACATATAATTTTTTGTTACACTTCTTTATAACAACACAGTTTGTAAACAAGGCTATGGGAAATCAGGTGCATTTATACACTACCAGTGGAAATGCAAAATGGTATAACCATTAAGGAAGGAAAGTACATATAATTTTATTGCATTACTTACCTGATCATTGATTACTTCTTTGCTTCTACAAGTGTAGGTAACTGCTACAGTAGCATATTGGCTACATAACCCAGTATTGCTCTTCACTTCTGGGATTGCTTCCCTTTGGCTTAGGATATTCCTTTCCCATCCATCAGCCAAAGGGTTTCCAACAGCTAGAGGTAAAATGCATATTTAAATCATGTGTTATGTCTAAACATTTTAGATTTAAATGTGATGTTGGAATCTAAACCTTGAAATGACACATGGTTTAGACATAAACAGTTGTAGCAATTCTTTCCTACTGTTAAAGATTCCCCAGGAAAATGTTTATGGTTTGAATTAGGTGTGTTGCTTCCAAACAGTTATGCTTACAGTTCAGCAAATAATATAGCTTCCAATAAGTAAAAGAAGTAACAGGTGAACAAAAACATATCTTTTGAAGAGATTATAGTATTTAAAAGTCCTTAAAATATTTTCCTGGTGAGTTTTCCTATGCAAATCTTCATTAAAATTTACTTATATAAGAGAAAAAAAACACATTCAGCAATACAAATATAAACTATAGGTGAAAAGAGAGCTATCTCTCCATGATAAGAGTTAGAGATTCCCACAAATGATATAACTAGAGGACAAAGTAATAAATCTTAACTTTTGCAGCCCAAATGCTGGAATGAAATTTTTGTTATTGAAAATGTTGTGTACATTGTGAATGAATTAACATGCACTTCAGTGACAGGTCCTGCAAATCGTTTAACTATAAATGGTGTGACTGCAAATACCCCTCACCTCCAAATTTTGCATTTACAAATAAGAACTGTAGATGCCATTATCGGATATTTTTGCCATTGCTATAACGTGCTCAGTGGAAAGCCAGTGCAGGCCTCCAATAAGCATTATGTCCATATATACTGTGTTCAAAATGCATATCTGTAGCTCCTTAGATAATATGCACTGCAGTATTTTAGTTACATAATGAGAACGTCTTGAGTGTACAGAATGCAGTAAAATATGAATAAGTACCATGAAAGCTTTTAACTTTAGATAAAATAATTTTGAATTGGAAGAAACATGTAACGGTGTTAAAGTTCTACATTACTTTCTGAAGTAAAGATATGTATGTGTTTAAATATATCTTATTAGGGAACATTGGCTCTAATGTTTGCATCCTGGAGAGGCAAAGTATGAAACAGAAGAACATTTTCTATCTAGTTCATTAACCACATTAATAAAAAACTCTACTTATGGGATAGTCTATCTGATTACTTCATGGATTATTAAAAGTGAGTGAGAGGCTTATCTGCAGTATGGCTTTGAGGTTCTCTACTCTAACTTAGAATATGGGTATGGAAACATTCTTCCAGTGAGTTCAAAACCATTTCTTCTTTAGAATTCTAGTCAGGTTTCACATTATATTTTTATTAGGACCTGGGAAAGAAAGAGAGGCCATATTGTACAACTCTTGCTTTAGGAAAAAAACAGTTTACACAAAGGAAACTTTGCCTTTGTTTATCTTAACTCTCATTCTGAACTCTTCCAGTTTTGGGGGCAGTGGTGGTGCAGGTGGAAAATTGATCTTTATTTCCCTGAGTCAGGTGCAGAATCCCTTTATTCATCTCTTACATCAATTTTACCCCAAAATAAAAACTCTCAATTCATCAATGTATTGACTTTAATAATTAGTTTGAAAGGTTGATCTATGTTTTGTTGTCAATATATGTGAATATGTGTAATCTCAAACTGATCTCTAAATGGAGAAATGTATTGATTATGATTGAGAGTGCAGGGGCTCCCTCATTAAGTGAGAAAAGGAGAAGGGGTCTAGGTTTGTTTATTTTACTTACTGGTGCATATAAAAATTAGAGACAGTTTAGTGGTCTCCTCCTCAGAAGGATTGCGATACTTTGTTATAAGAAAATTGTGACTTGATTATTAATTACTTAGTTATTACTATTTACTTTCTACCTCAATTATAATGCTGGTTTACATATTTTACTCCAAAATGAATTCAAGCTTCCAGGAAAAATGGGGAGATGAGAGCAAGCTTCTGACCCTCTCCCAGAAACTCATCAAAATAACAAAAAATAAGGATAATATCTCTACCAGCTCTGAAAGTAGGGAATGTGCCATCTTTCTCCTATAAATTTGAGGCATTTTTCCCCCAATAGAGTACACAGATGATAGCAAACTGACGTCCACAATAGGTACTGTCACACATTTCCATTTCTAAAGAGAGTCGTATAACATTGTGCAATAATCTTAAAGAAATGCTGCTTAACTCATTTGAAGGAATAAGAGCTAATGAATCAAATCACCTAGGACCATGGTCAGCAAACTGCGGCTCGCAAGCCACATGTGGCTTTTTGGCCCCTTGAGTGTGGCTCTTTCACAAAATACCACGGCCTGGGCAAGTCTATTTTGAAGAAGTGGCATTAGAAGAAGTTTAAGTTTAAAAAAAATGGCTCTCAAAAGAAATTTCAATCGTTGTAGTGTTGATATTTGGCTCTGTTGACTAATGAGTTTGCCGACCACTGACCTAGGAGATAAGAAATATCTGCCCAGGATCCTTTCTTCAGTGTTGCTTAGCTGCAGAGGAAGAGATGGAAGGGAGAGTATTCAGCTTTCTTTCCTGTTTTATGTAGATCTATATTCTTAAAGGTTCTGGGATACAGTTCCAATACAGAGGGAGACACTCTAATGTGGAGGGGAGAGGTCTGAAGGAAAGGCATGTGCTGTTGGAAACAGGAGCGACTGACCTTCTTACATCATTTGAGCAGCTGTGGACCAATGGCAATGAGGGCAGCTACGGTGGGAATATACAGGACTTGTGGACATGGCTGCCTAAGGTGGTCTGAATCACTGTTAAGCAATATAAAATGTTCAGCTCTCGTCCTTCAGGCCCATATATAGTTAATAAATTGGGAGACAATGCACGAATTGTGGTACAGTCACACAATAGAAATAATACACAGCAAAGAGAAAAGGCAAAGTACTGCTATATTCAAAACATGGAGGAATGTGGGTGATTCATCCTGAGTGAGTCAGATGCAAAAGAGAGTACACTATGTGGTTCCATCTCTTCAAAGTACAGACACAAGCAAGAGTGAAGTATTTGGTAGACCTAAGAATAGGAGTTAACTTTTGGGAGGAGGCAATAACTGGGAGATGGCAGGAGGGGAGGCTAATGTTTCATATTTTGATTTGTGTAATGGTTATATGGATTGTTCACTTTGTCAAAATTAATTGAGATCCAGACTTAAGGTTCATGTACTTTATGTTATACTTCTAAAACATTGCAAATCCCATTTTGGTGCAAGGAAAAGAACTCACTCAAGGTACTTCAAGAAAAAATCAGAGCTATTATACAGCCGCATAACGAGTCATCCTGGAGTTGGGAAGTGTCAAAGAAGGAGGTAGCTCTAGGCCATCTCCCTTTCTAACATGTAGTACCTCTCCTCCCCTTGGTGCTTGTGCCCATTTCTTCTCTCTGTCCACAGCCTCACTCTTCTTCTACTTCACTTTTCCTGCTCTCTCAAAACTACAGCTTGTGCATGCTTTGTATTTCCCACAGCTTTGGATCAAATCATGGATTCCTTTTATCTTTATACCTCCTTTTCAATATTCCCATTTCTCCACTTCTTTTTTTTTTAAATATATTTTTATTGATTTCAGAGAGGAAGGGAGAGGGAAATAGAAACATCATTAGCTGGCTGCCTCCTGCACGCCCCCTACTGGGGATCGAGCCCACAACCCGGGCATGTGCCCTTGACTGGAATTGAACCCGGGACCCTTTATCCACAGGCCAACACTCTGTCCACTAGCAAAACCAGCCAGGGCATCTACCCACTTCTCTGAGATGTTCCCAACAGGTGGCGCTGAATCTTCAGCGCAGCTGTGTGATTTCTGCCCTCAGGAAGCTGCCTTCTTGGTATGGGTCATGAATACTCAAGCTCCAGAGATTGAGACTTGAAGAGTTTCCTTTGGGAGAATGTGGGAAGGGCCAATAACACTCAACCCTTGCTCATTCCACCTTTTTGTCTTCTATCCACTAATGCAATGTCAGATGCCTCCTAACATAGTTCAGCTACTACTCCCATAACTGAAACTGCGGCAGCAGGCTTTCCCTGGGGTGTGAGATTTCAGGTTACTTGTCCTCTCTTCTTAGTGTCCTTTTTATAGCCCTGGTTGTTATAATTAGCTTGTAATAGTTTTATAATTAGAAAAAGGCTATTTCTATTAAAAAAGAAATAAAATGTTTTAAAACCTGTTAAAAGGATGAATCTGACTTTCTTATGAGACATTGAAAAGTACATGAGTAATTGGAATTTTAGGACAGTATTTTGTGTTACTGGTATGCTTTAGTTACTGGTATGCTTTAGTCTTCTGAATCAGGCCTTGTAATTCGAGAGAATCTTCTGGGTTATTGTCAATGAGTGGTGGGCATGGACACTCACCTGAAGAAAGTTAAGAGCCAAATGAATTAAGAAAAATTTGAATTAGAAATAGCAAATGTATCTCAGGGCCTTAGACATTGATTTAGCTTGTGTTTGCAATTTATCTATGGAAAGAGATGGTTAATACATGGTCTGTGATGTTTCCTCAAACCTCTGAAACACTTTAGAATTTGATGCTGAATTGAATCCTTCTGTGACCAAAA
Organism: Cnephaeus nilssonii; assembly: GCF_951640355.1. Lineage (NCBI taxonomy): Eukaryota > Metazoa > Chordata > Mammalia > Chiroptera > Vespertilionidae > Cnephaeus > Cnephaeus nilssonii. The sequence continues at coordinate 61,215,090 of NC_137080.1, read as the reverse complement.
TTCAAGGAAGTATACCAGATCCATAATAAATGGCACAAATCTACCAAGTGCCTGTGCTTCATTCTAGGGACAGTTTATAGAGTAATCTGTACTTGCCAACCTACTGCAATTGATGAGCAGTAGCTCCACCAGAGAATGAGAGCAAGTCCTGAGGGGCAGTGTGCCTAGCAATGCATAAATGCTGAAGAGAACTTATTGCTAACTAGAAGCCTGGTGTACGAATTCATGCATGGGTGGAGTCCGGCCAGTCTACCCCGATCTGGCTCATCAGCCTGCTAGGGGGAGGGGCCGCTGGCAGTTGGCTGGCTGGCCCTGGCCCCTGGTCAAACTCCGGGTCGAACTCCGGTCGAGGGGACAATTTGCATATTAGCCTTTTATTATATAGGATGCTTCCTAAGATGGAGGTCGTCTATAAACAGCCAGTCTTGCCTCTCCTGACCACACATGATTGGAATATAGTCATAGGACATCTGCCATGCTGTGGACCTCTTTGTCATATTGCCTGGTACTGGGTGAAGTCTATTGTGTCTCATAACAACTTAGATTATTAATGCAAACTACTGCTTCAAACTGAGCAGTGAGCATTGCAATGTATGCTAGCAAATTTACTTATTAATATTCTTCCAGGTTATAAATGCCCACATTTATTTGAAAATAAACTATTGAAAAAATAAGCAAGTAGTGGTTAGGTAAGCTCTTCAATACTTTTTGGTAGAAAAAGTAGCTTCTTTCACCCCTTTTGCAAAGGAATCTAATGGTTTAATTATTATGTTGTACACATAATAAATCCTCTCTATGATAAAGATCAGTTCTCTCTCTGAAATTAGAACATCAAGAGAAGCACAAGATAGGTACTGACCTTTATCAAATTGGGTGGAGATACTTTCAAACATTATTTTTTACCATGAGTGAAGCTTGCAAAATGAAGGACTTCTTTTTAAAATGGAAAATTATTTTCAATTTCATTCAGTCACTCAGAAGGGAAAAAAATAGCATTTTTTTGGACTATGTCTTTTTGCCTATCCTTTACAGATACAGTGATAAAATTGGGCACATCATTTGAGGCTTTGAGTATAATTTAAGTTGGTAAAAGTTACTGAAATATGTGTTTTGTGGATGAATACCTTTTCCCAATGAGATATGTGAAATTTGGTGTGTAGTTAATATTTTTTATTGGCCCCAACCAGTGTTGCTCAGTGGTTGAGCCTCAATCCATGAACCAGGAGGTCACGGTTTGATTCCAGGTCAGGGCAGATGCCTGGGTTGCAGGCTTGATCCCCAATTGGTGCAGGAGGCAGCCAATTGATAATTCTCTCTCATCATTGATATTTCTGTCTTTCTCTCCTTCTCCCTTCCTCTCTCTGAAATCAATAAAAATATATTAAAAATATTTTTTTATTTGCCCACTTTATGAACATTGCTTTGTAATGTAGTCCCTGGGATCAATAACAGGTTACATACAAGTCAAAATGCCATAAATAAGCTTTTGTTGTATTGAAAAATTGATATATTTTAATTTTGTCATTTAGAAACCATCATCTTTTCCAATTTCCTATATTTTGGGGATCTCAGTTTATGTCCAGCCATCACTATTTAAGTCTGCTATTTTTGCAGTGAATAATTGCCAGAATTCTGAAAAAAATTCTTTTTGAAAAGAAAGTCATCCATCATAAATAAATTGTTATTTCATTTTTGAAGCTACTCTTTGGTAGAAATTTTGAAAATTCAAAGTAAATTTTGTCTTGGCATTGGCTCTGTGATCAAGCTGTCAATGGATCGCCATGAATGAGAGGTTGGTTCCTTCTCTGAGTCCCTCCCTTATTGTCTCAGTCCCAGTACTTTCTTCTCTTGATTGGATATTTTTTTAATTTGTTTTTTCTTCTTCAACTTTCTTTACTCCAAGGTTAAAAGTATTTTATTTCCCAAGTTGTATTGAAATGTTAGTGATTCATTGGGACAGTTAGAAGGAACTTGAAAGTTCAAATAAAGGAGTAGTTATTAACAATAACAAAAATACATTCACCCTGTTGCCATGTTGTTAGATACTAGAAGTCCGATGCACAAAGATTCGTGCAAGAATGGGCCTTCCTTTCCCTGGCTGCTGGCACCACCTTTCCGCTCCGGCCCCCGAGCTGCCTCTTTCCGCTCCGGCCCTGCCTTCCCACGCTGCCCAGAAGCCCTGAGCGGCTGGGGCGGTGCAGAATGCCTTGTGTCATTGCCATGGTGATGATGCAAGTGTCCTGCCCCACTCCCGGCTGCTGGGTGCCTGCATATGCAAATTAACCCGCCATCTTTGTTAGGCTAATTTGCATACTCACTCCTGATTGGCTGGTGGGTGTTGCAAAGGTACGGTCAATTTGCATCTTTCTCTTTTATTAGTGTAGATAACTGCAGTATGTGTAGATCCATTCTGAATATTAGCCTTCTTCCCTCCATGGACAGTTTTTGAGTGTATCCAGTGCATTAGTCTTGTCATCTAATTAACTGTTATGGCATCCTGGTGCTGGAGACAACTTCCTTGCCATCGACAAGAGAACTGAAAGGAAGATTAATTATCTACCTATGATGATCAAAGAGAAATCTCCCTTCTATTGCCCTTGCTGGCCACTTGGTGCACAAGCCATTGTGTGATGGCCTGAGCTGAGGCCGATTTGCACCTGAAGGCTCACAGGTGGTAGAAGCAGTTGGGAATATGCAAAATTATAGGTTAGATGTATGGAAATATATATCAGTACAGAATATTATTATGTAAATTAAAGACTGAGAAGTCCTTCTCTAGAACATATGGATAACAACCTGAACATAAATGCTATTGTGGTTGTGTCATTTGTCATAGGTGCAAATATACAAGTACATATTTATTTTGTTTGATAAAAATTTTATTTTTCAATATAAAATTTTTGACAGCAATAAACTTAAGAATGAAAGAATATGTTTAATTCAATATCATGAGCTGAATGTCTGAATCTCAAGAAAATTGACGTTGATTGTGCAATTTGTACATGATATCTGTAAATGTTTACATTCATTATCATGGGTGCTGTGGTGATATTTATGATCACATAAAAATCAAAAGACACAGATACACTAGGAAAACATCAGCACCTACTCAAACATTAGAATTTATTTTAAGAGGACAATGCATAAAGGCAATGACTGAACACATATGGTTGTAGAAGATACATTCACATGCCAATCTGTGAGATATGCCTTTTCATTTAGATTGAAAGACAGCTGTACTATTTTACTTTGCTCTTCTTGATTCCATTTTTTTAAGAGCATGTGTATAGCTATTATGGTATTTGGTTCATCACCACAGGAATAGCCTCACAGTGTTTAAAAGATGTTGGTTTATATCATTGTCATTGGAGTAGAAGTCAGTAGAATTTGGAAGTAGAAATTAAATAGAAAATCAGGTAATTCTAATAATGGTTCATGTTTTTCTTCCAAGACATGGAATCAAATATATCTGAAGTTCACTCTATTGAAGATGAAACATTTGACAATATTGTGATTGATACTTTAAATTTTGTGGAAAAGTTTAACATTAAATATATATTTATTTATCTTTGTGGTAATAATAGGAATGCACATTTTGGTAGGCTAAAGCATAATGATAATATTAATGTTCTTGCTAAATTAAGAAATCTCTGGACCAAAAACGAACTTGGAGTTGGCTTTTCTGAACACAATTCTTAATTACATTAAAAACTACAATCATCTACTGATGAAATTAGCAGCTGTAATTGATAAAACTTAAAAATATTTTTACATGGAAGCATAGTGACTGAACTATAAAAAACTGCAACTTAGCATAATATGCTTTCTCTCTTTAAAAATATTTTAGACTTACGAACAATATTTTGTAGAAAACACATTGTTAATCAACCTAAGTGATAAGTCTATTAAACATGTTTATAAATGAGTCTTATAAGAATTTATTGCATTTTGCTTACAATCCCTAAGAAATCTTTAATCAAATATTCAATAAGTAGTGTGTTAAAACTTCAAATTTTGAATATTTTTAGCAATTGTAATTATTGAACATAGTGAATACAAACAGGAAGACACTAAAATGTCTACCTACAAAATCAAGGGAAGAACTCAACAAAATGAACAGTGAGCATATAGACTGTGTAAAAGGTTTAATTTTGAAATTATAATTGTTATTTTATTTACTATGGTTCTACTAAAAATTAATTACTAAAAACATTTTATAAAATTAAAATACCACATGTTTCTGTGTTTCCATATTTATTAAAACAAGGTATTTTTATATTATTTATAAGCAATTATAAGCAGAATGATAATATTTGGTACACATTCATCTATACTAATAAAAGAGTAATATGCTAATTAGACTGGATAGACCAGACATCTTCTGGATGTCATTCCGAATGTCCTTCCAGAAAAAGCCAGGGGTGTGGCTGGCCTGCAAACCCCTGGCAGCCCCTCACCCAGGCCACCCTTGACCCCCAGCGGGGACCCCCACCCCTATCGGGGGCATGGCCATCCTGCAAACCCTCAGTGGCCCCTCGCCCAGGCTGGCCCCACCCCCCAGCAGAGACCCCTATCCCAATTTGGGGCATGACCGTCCTGCAAACCCTTGGCAACCCCAAGCCCAGGCTGGCTTCTCCCCTCAGTGGGGACCTCAACCCTGATCGTGGCATGGCCATTCTTCAAACTGCCCGCAACCCCTCACCCAGGCTGGCCCTGTCCCCAGTGGAGACCCCAGCCAGCCCCCACCCCTGCACCAGGTCTCTACCCTATATCATAAAAGGGTAATATGCAATTGACCCTCACAGCAGAATGACCAGAATGACCACTGGACCAGTCTCTATGAGGCTCACTGAAGACCTCCTGGTTTCTTTCCCCGGCCGGCAGGCTCTGATTGTGGTGGAGGCAGGGCTGGTGAGCAGGTGGAAACAGCCGACCTCTCGGTCCCTTCCCTGGGCCATCAGGCACCGATCACCCGATGGCAATCGGGATACCGGGGGTGGGGTGGGGTGGGGGCGGGGGCAGGGCTGGCTGTGGGCAGCTGGGGAAGATGGCCCTGATCGCAGGCCAGACCTAGAGACCATACCCGCGCATGAATTTTGTACACCGGGCCTCTAGTGTGCTATAATCAGTTTCTTACTCTCACATGTACCTAACTATGCCATGACCTTTATTTGGGAGAAAAAGGTATTTTTAAATAGGATCTTATTATTTTAAATGTTTTAGCTTTAAATCTTTTATTCACCTTTTCACTTAAGATATGACATCATATCCTGACTTTAAAATTGTTACAATAGGCTGATACTTTTTATTTATTTATTAAAATTTTTAAATTTTGACACTATTGCAGATGTCCTCCATCTCGCCCCCAACCCCTTTCCCCACCTTCACCCATCTTCCCTTCCCCTTTACCTCCCTTCACCACACTATTGTCCGTTTCCATCGGGCATGCACATGTATTCTTTAGCTAGTCCCTTCACCTTCTTTATCCAGCCACCCCCCCCCCCCCCGCCACTCCTACACCTGCCAGTCTGTTCCATGTATCCATGCCTCTGAGTCTGTTCCATGTATCCATGCCTCTGGTTCCATTTTGTTTGTCAGTTTAGTTTGTTCATTAGATTCCACATATAAGTGAGATCATATGGTATTTGTCTTTCTCTGACTGGCTTATTTTGCTTAGCATAATACTCCAGCCATGCTGTCCCAAAGAGTAAGAGATCCTTCTTTTTTTACAGCTGCATGGTATTTCCTTGTGTGAATGTACCACAGCTTTTTTATCCACTCATCTGCTGATGGGCACTTGGGCTATTTCCAGATCTTGGCTATCATAAATAATGCTGCTATAAACATGGGGATGCGGGATTCTTAGACTATATTCCCAGAGGTGGGATTGCTGGGTCAAAAGGCAGGTACTTTTTATTATGACTAACTTTAGACTTTTCAAAAAGCCTTTTCTCCCTGCAAATCTACACTAATAAAAGAGAAACATGCAAATTGACCATACCTCCCACAAGCCACACCCACCAGCCAGTCAGGAGCGAGTATGCAAATTAACCCAACCAAGATGGCTGCAGCCACAGAGAGACCAGGAGGCTTGGGTTGTCCCCGGGGATTGAGGAAGCCAAGCTTCCTGCCCTGCCCTGGCCGGCCCTGGCCTCCGCTCAAGGCTACAAAGTTTCAATTATAGAAGATAAATAAATCCCAGATACCAGGGCCTCTGCTTGGGTCGCCGGGGGGCATGGCCAGCTTGCAAACCACCACAGTACCCTTGCCCAGGCTGCTCCACGCCCCAAGAAAACCCCCACCCTGATCCGGTACATCCTTCAGGGCAAACCAGCCGGCCCCCACCCGTGCACAGGCCTCTATCCTATCTAATAAAAGAGTAATATGCAGATTGACCATCATTCCAACACACAAGATGGCTGCCCCCATGTGGTCAAAGATCCTGCCCCCATGTGGACACAAGATGGTCACCACAAGATGGCCAGCAGGGGAGGGCAGTTGGGAGGGACCAGACCTGCAAGGGAGGGCAGTTGGAGGTGATCAAGCCTGCAGGGGAGGGCAGTTAGGGGTGACCAGGCCAGCAGACGAGGGAAGTTGGGGGCAACCGGGCCTGCAGGGAAGTGCAGTTGGGGGGGGGGACCCAGGCCTTCAGGGGAGGGCAGTTGGGGGGACCAGACCTGCAGGGGAGGGCAGTTAGGGGCAATCAGGCTGGCAGGGGAGCAGTTAGGCATCAATCAGGCTGGCAGGGGAGTGGTTAGGGGGTGATCATGCTCGCAGGCAGAAGTGGTTAGGGGAAATCAGGAAGGCAGGCAGGCGAGCAGTTGGGAGCCAGCAGTCCTGGATTGTGAGAGGGATGTCCGACTGCCCTTTTAGGCCCGATCCCAGTAGGATCGGGCCTAAAAGCGTAGTCAGACATCCCTAGAGGGGTCCCAGATTGGAGAGGGTGCAGGCTGGGCTGAGGGACTCACACCCCTTTGCACAAATTTCTTGCATTGGGCCTCTAGTTTATACATATATGCTGTAGGCACCGAGTGATGGTCCCCTCATGGAGCTGAGGAACAAGGAGCACGGCAGGTCTACACATTCACTCTAGGTATTTTAAATAGACAGAATTTAATTCAGAGAATTACCTACAAGCTAATGGAAGGGTTTGGGGAACCAAACAGAATGGTGAGGCAACCAAGGGATTAACAATAAGAGCAAGCTAATATGACTGGCACCATTCCTGGGTCTGAGAAATGCAGAGAAGAGATGATGCTGCCAGAACTCAGAAGCTAGGAGGAGCTACACTCATGAAGAGAGTGGCTGTTCAATGGGAGATGGAATGTCAAAGGTGATGCAGCTGCTCAAAAATTGCTACTTAAAGCAGAGTGAAGGGGTTGTAAGAAATGCCCTGGTCTTCCCTTTTTCCAGCCCATCTTCCTTCCAGTGCTCCCCTTAATCAGACCTACCAGTGACCAGAGCTGGAGAGGAAGTGGGAATGGGTCTGGGAGTGGCAGATGAGAGGTAACTTTTGGACATAATACATGTCCCCAAAGATAAAAATGAGTTTTCTCATATTTAAAGTGGCAAAATCTAACAGATGGATATAGCTATCTGGCAATGCTGAATAATACAGGACAACAATTAGTAGTTTTCAAAACTAAAGATATAATAGCCAAGTATTTTATTCACAGGTCTTAATTCAAAATCTAGTTATTTACTCTTATTTTTTGCACATAATATTGTGTACTAATTGAAAGCAGACCAGATACAGAAGCTTAAAAGATAAAATTGGCTGGCAGGTATAAAACAAGTCAAAAGTTGGAATATTTAGCAATCACAACAAGGGAGAGAATAGAAGAAAAATCCCATAAAATTGAGACAAAATAATTTAAAAATTTTTTTCTGATTGTTTAATATAAAAAACAATTTGTCATACCCAACTTGAGAACTCTTGAAGGCACACCCCTGAGGCTTGAAATCTTGCATTATTGATGTTGGTAAAGGTGAACATGAATCACTGAGAAAAGGTTAAATTATTCACAGAAGCTTACATGAGAATATTTAAGATATTATACAGATCTGTAGACCCAAGTAGTACCTGTCCCCTAGTTGAAAACTAATGTATTTGGAACACTTTATAACATCTTGATACTGGATATGTGTGTGTGTGTGTATGTGTGTGTGTGTGTGTGTGTGTGTGTGTGTGTATACACACACATATATATATGGTATTACTACAGTAAGATATTAAAAATATTAAATGTAAACAAGGAAGATTATTGCTAACAAGGAATACAAGTAAAATGATGTGTAAGCTTCACACACACACCTCAGAGTAAAGAATCTAAAGGCAACATAAATTCATTTATTCCACACATATCTACTGAGCACATACTATACAGAAGACATATTTTTAAACATTTTCTTTATTTAAAAGTGACTAGTTTCCAAAAACTATACCGCTATATAAAATGTAAATAGCCGGGTGAAGTGTGAATGCACTTTGAATTACATCTTTGTTCATTTTGAGATTGATTTGTGTATATACTAGTAGTTGGTCATACGTGTACGTGAAATGTTTTCGTTTGCTTATTTACTGATATTGAAATATCCAGTTTATTGGGAACATGTTATCAGCTGAAATAGATTCATAAATGTTTTAAATTTATCATCTTGGGGCATTTGGAAAGGATGTTAGACAATTTATAAAAGAAAGAAGTAAAACTAGTATTTGCCCATTATGGCAACAAGAAAACACCAAACACTACAATGTTCATAGAAAGTTTCTTTTTTGGTGTGTGTGTGTGTGTGTGTGTGTGTGTGTGTGTGTGTGTGTGTGTGTATACTATTTGAAAGTAGGAGTTGGGTTCCGGATTCCATTACTGCCACCCACTTCGTCATCCAAAATTATTTATAAAATGTGTTAATGATCAGTTGCATATTTCTGAAGAGAAATCTCTTAGCTTGCATCAGCCTAAACACCTCCAAATGGTAATGTACCACTGAACTAGTATACCTGCAATCTGCTCTTTCATTATTTGAACAAAAGGTGCATCCACCAAGGTTTGCTTCAGAAAAATACCTCATTTGTGAGTTTGGTTATTTATATATCCTAATGTGCCTAAAATGTCAACATTGTTTCTCTAAACATATCAGACAACTTTCAGTGAGCAATTAACAAAATAAAATAATTTTGATTTTCAAATATAAAATGAATTACTGGAGCAGAATTCAGTATTTCCTTAAAAGATTAATGAGAAAAGTTGACATTCTTCACCTGTAAAACTTTAGTGGTGGGAAATGGAATTTCATCATTTTATGACTTGCAATTATATGTTTATCATCTCACAAATAAATATATGTCTTATTTATACCTACCCTGAATAGTCTCAAATCATTAAACATGAAAAAAGTAAATTTATGCAAAAACTTTCAAATGGTTAAAATCAAACAACTTGAAGAACAGTAAGTAAAATATTAATAGAAGACAAATTTACTTAAGTCACCCTTCTTCTCTCTCCAACATTTTTCTCTCTTCTCATTTTCTTCCATCTCTCATCCCCCATTTTTATTCTTGGATTGGAGTCTCTGAAAAAATTACTTTAAAAAATTTAATTCTTTATTGTTTAAAATATTACATATGTCTCCCTTTTCCCCCATTGACCTCTCCCTGGTTGTTCCCCCCTCTTCCCCACACCTCCAGCCAGCACATGCCCTCACCCCCCTACTGTCTGTGTCCATGGGTTATGCTTATATGCATGCATACAAGTCCTTTGGTTGATCTCTCACCATTACTTTTGAATATACCATTAGAAATCTAGTTGGTGGTTTTTTTTGTTTTTTTTTTAACACAGTGTGTCTACTGCATACATTGTATTTGGTGCTGTTTTTTAATGTTTGACCAGTAAATACTAAAATTACTTAATTATTTTCCTATAAATTTCTTTTTACTCGTGTTGATAAATATGGTGAGTTATTTTCAGTGTAAACCTGAATATTTTAATACAATAAAGCATCACCACTTCTATTATTTTACCATCTTTATAATGAAGTGAACACTACATATTTTTCATCTTGAGTCTGCTGACTCAAGCATTTCTCCACTTAACTTCTCGACTCAACTTCTCACCCTTGTCTTGCATTTTGGTTTATTGTTTCTGTCCCTTCATTTCTGATCTTCATGTTGATATGTGGTCCTCATGGTTTGACACTTGTCTCTCTCTTTATGAACTTGGTGTGATTCCAACTCCTGTGATCACATTCCTAAAACACCATTGCATGTGTTAAAGTAATTTTCAATGACTAAACTGTGATACACTGATTGTACTGTCTTCTTTCTCCTATAAGCACACCCTGAAGAGTTGTATCCTACTGCTAATGTGATTAAAATATAGTTTAAATGGCATTTCACTTAAAATAGTTATATAACTTAAATTGAAGTACTTATTTCAGTTAAATTAGTGAGTGCAATAGGAATATAAAATGATCTATTAGAGAAACAAGCAGTCATTTTTGGTAATGTGTATTATTAATCCCAATCATTGCCTATTATACTCTCTTAGTACATATTTAACTTGGTATAACTCAAGTATTTAATTTGGGGGTATACAATTTATCAACTTATTTCCAAATAAGTTAAGGTTAGGCTGAAGGATTTGAACAGGCATATTCTTTGACCTTTAAGAAAAAACCATCTGAGATATGTAAGATGTCTAACAACTTAGAGATATGCTTTCAGTTCTGAGTTAATCCATCTTTTCCTAACAGGCTCTTCGTTTAATGTCGTGTGAACTACCACGTAATGATTGCTGCCAGTACAGTTAAATGCTTACATAATTAAATCTATATCAAATGGATTTCTTTGTCTTTCCTAAGCAGTTGATTGCTGTGTGCTTAAACTTGTTGGAGTTGAGAATATTGTCATGGAAAATGTAAAATATGCAAGAATGAGCCCTGGCAGGTTTGGCTCAGTGGATAGAGCGTCAGCCTGTGGACTGAGGGGTCCCAGGTTCGATTCTGGCCAAGGGCACATGCCTGGGTTGCGGGCTCGACCCCCAGTAGGGGGCGTGCAGGAGGCAGGCGATCAATGATTCTCTCTCATCATTGATGTTTCTATCTCTCCCTCTTCCTTCCTCTCTGAAATCAATAAAGAAATATATTTTTAAAAATATGTGAGAATGAAATGAAACGGTGTTCTGTGTTAGGGGGAAATACATTTTTGCCAAATAAATAGTCATTGAATTGTATTTATCCAATTACATAACTTGTAATGCCAATTATAGCTTAGGAAAGATAATGCATTTTGTGAAATCTATGAAAGTATTATTATAATATTTCTTGGCAAAGAATATAGAAATGTTTATAATTATCTCTTTCACTGTATAATCTTCTCAAGTGCTCCATGGGAACATGATTTGTGGTGGTTAAAAGCACTGACTCAGGATATAGAATGAATTTACCTTCTGATTATTCTATTTACCAGCACTATGAACTTGAGTTATTTATTTACCATTTGTGAGCCTGTCAAATGGGACAAATAATAGTACCTGTGGAGTAGAGATGGCTTGAAATATAAATATGAAGATGTGTATGTAAGCTGCCTAGTACAGTGTCTGGTACCTAGTATATATTAGCTGTTATGATCTCTTTTTCTTACTAAATTAATCTCTCAATAAGAAATTATACTGTAATTTATTTAAGAAAAGTATATAGATGTACAACACTTCGAATTTGGCTTACAAATTAGGGAATGGATATTCTTAGAAAACATTTATTTTCTTTAAAAAATTATTTATATCCGACAATTCATCCAACATGGAGTTATGTACAAATGGTCTTAAGTATTTATAGTAAAGTTCACACAATGTTTATTTTCTTTTTTTAAATTTAAGAAAAGTTGTTATACAAGTTTCAGGTGCACAATATAGTGATTCCATGTTTTTCTACATTACAATGTGATCACCCCACTAATTCTAATAATCATCTGTCACTGTGCATACTTATCACAATATTATTGAATATATTCCCTTTCACCTTATTTTAGACCCAGTATTTTTGCTTAAATCTTCAGTCCCAGCTGGCTGGCTCAGTTGGTCGGAGCGTTGTGTCATACACCAAGAAGGTTGTGAGTTCAATTCCTGGTTGCAGCACATACCTAAGTTGTGGGACTAATCCCGGTCAGGGCACATGTAACTGAGCAATTTCTTTCTCTCTGACATCGATGTTTCTCTTCTTCTCTCTCTAAAATCAATAAACATATTTTGAAACATGTATTATCTTTGATATCCAACACTTCAAACCTCAACTCTGCCACTGACCAATGGCAGAGTACCACTAATTCCTTCCTATGAGCTTCAGATTCTTGTTCATAAAATATGAAGGATTAGTGTGAGCATGCAGTTATGATAGCCATTCAGATTACTTGTGTGATACGGTGGCTATTTCTCTGTGTTGGATTCTTGGTCATTTATTATTGTTTACATTTGAAGCAACACCTGGTGAGGTTCATTAGTATGCTTTTTCTTAATCTCTTTTCATGTCAAACTGGACTTGCCTGAAATGATAGAACTGCTATTTGGAATATCTGCTTGTCCTATCAGAAAAGTCATATGCTTGAGAAAGTGTATAATAGAAAGAAAGAACTGGACTTAAGTATCAAAGACTGGAGTTTGGATCATGTCCCTACAGCCTAATAGGTGTGTGACTTCCCTGGGTCACAGTTTCTGACATTTATAGAGTGAGAATAAAAAAAATAGCTGCCTTGGTGCCTGATGTTATGAGAATTAAATCAAAGATGGTTTAAAAATGCTTCTTAAACTGAAAAGTTACCTGCAAATGTAGTGTATCTTCTTGATTCAGCTGTTTATCAAGTAATAATTTCATTTGTGTAAAATCATTGAGTATTGGATATATATTTTTTTACATTCTTGATATACTTTTTCATAATCTCACATTGACTCTTTCAAAATGCCTGGCTGCAGTTAGGAGGGCAGTCTGTTACCTAGCAACAGTGTTTCCTGAATGCCCTCTTCGGTAACATAGCTTTGGCACACAGGTGTGCCCTATATGTCACAGTATAGTAGTGAGTTATTCACATTTACCAAACACATCTGTGGAAATTCAATGACCATGACTAAGGAGCATACCTAGATTAACAACATTTGAAAAAATTATTAGAAAGATTTTACCTATTCGTCAAATGTAATACTTTATTTTTTGAACTGATTTCTTTTTTGTTTATTATAACTGTTATTGCTCTTTAATAAGAGCTAATGTCATTGAATTTCACAAACATCTACAAAATTGTATGTTTCTTATATACCTGGCAGATATCGAGCCTTACTAAGCATATTGGAATAATACTAGTAGTAATTAAAGCACTGAGTTTTATATAAGCTAGTAAAGAATTACTCTTTATAAGAGACCTATAAACTGGACCTTGATCAATAAACTTGTTAATGGTAATTTGCTGGTTATGGAAATGAGTTCAGTTTGGCTTTTAGCCTAACATAAGCCTATAGTCTTAATAAAGGTCATAGTGAAGAGCTTTGTTTGTGTCTATTTTCAGTTTGTTAGGTAAAGAAAGCCTTTGCATAATTTCTTTGTTGTTTTTAATACTTGTAGTTCTTCAGTTATAGTGAATCACGCTTTTCTGAAAGTGATTGTGAATCACTGAAAGCATGTAGGCATTTGGAGTAATAGATATCTCTCAGGAATCAGCCTGAAAGTATTCCTGACAGTTCGCATTAGAGCTAATTAGTTTGTGGCTATGTTAATTGATGTAGGACTAGCTGGTTACTGCTTTGGGATTGTTTCTCATTCTTTTCCAAAAATCTTTAGGCAATCATAACATCCATTTGTAGAACCTGATATAATACTGGAGACAAGTAATACCTTGAGTTATGGTATTTGCATTGTAACATCTCATAATATGGCATTAGCAAGATAAATGGTTCCTTGGTGCTTAAAATTCACAATATTAATTTTAGTTTCTAAAAAGAAAAAATAGATAAAACCTAAACTCATTTAAACTTCATTCCTCTTTACTCAACCCCTTATATAACTTTTTAAAAAACAACATGTTATTTATTATATTAGAGTCTTATTTTTCACACAGCACTCGAGAAGCATATGTGTGAAAATTATTTTTTCTGCCACTGACTGTGATATTATTCCAAGAATGGTTATAAGAAGTAGAGCTTTTGGGGAGAGGGAGGGTTGAGAATGGCATTTCTTTGCAAGATAATTCTTAATATTGTTTGAACGCAAAGTAAATATATTGTGACATTGCTATCTTTGTGTCTGGAAAATAAGGTATATAGATCTCATCAACCAACAGTGCCAAATATGAGTTTTCACTAGAAACTTCAGTATAAAGCAATATGCTGTGCGACTAATAACAAACATTACTCGTTTTCTAGAAAAATGGACAAAAGATACAACAAAACAACTTATGGCTATAACCATTTAAACAAGATGTATAATACTATTATGATTTAAGGGAATGCAGACTTAAAAATACCTATGTAGCTATTTTGCAACCCACAGGATTGACAAAAATATAGAAGTCTAACAATTTTAGGTATTGATGGTGTTTTCTGCAAAGCAACTGTAGAGAAGTGGTATGAAAGGTGTTTAATCTATATCATATGGTCCATTTAAGTCTTTTTAATCTGCTGTGATGAACTTTTCACCGAGTAAGCAGTGTGACAGTATTCAGTCAGTTGAAATATTTGGATCCATTTTTTTCTGTTTAATATCCATTCCATTTTTTTTCCTATTTATCTGCTTATTGAGGCTACTAGTCAAATGATTCTGCTTGTGAACCTATACCTTTGATTAACAAAGTTGTTGTTTTTCTTTGGCTATTGCTTATTTTTCTTTCATCTATATTGTAAAAGGCCTGGGGCCCTCACGCCGTCATGACCGAAGACAGGCGCGAGTGGGCAGGGCTGTGAGCACAGCGAGGCCACCTGTGGGGGCTTCTAGTTTATACATAAAATTCCTAATATACTCAGATGTATTTTGGTAACTTTGGATTGTCTGACTCAATCTCCAGTCTATGTTCTATTAGTTAGAAAAATGGAAAAGCTGAAAACTACCTTTCCACATTTTTTTTTTGGCATTACTTTCTGCCATTTTAGATGCCTTTGTGTGGTACAGGTTTTCCCTGCCATCTGATAGTAGTGCATTCCTATGAAACTATTTTTAAGCCAAAATGGTGTAAAGTGAAGAAGCAATTACTGTTAACTTATGTGGAGAAAAAATTGAGCGTTCCAAGACCAAAAAAACTCGCCTACCGAATCATACCAAATAACACAGAAAACCTAAACTAGCACTGACGTAAGAGCAGTGTCACTCTCGCTGGTTGGGGCATGCGCACTGCCTCTATAATGGCTTCCTGCAGAACAAATGCTGCATGCTAGTTTTTGCTTTTAGCCTCTTTTCATAAAGGCATAAATCCTCTTCAGATTTCTTTGTTAGCTAAAACAGGTATTAATGTAGGTCTTTTGTAAAAGAAAAATGGCATAACACGACCGTTTGAAAAGTGGGCAATAACTGTATTGGGAAGGCAGACATGAGGTTGAGGCCACACGCTTGATGTCCTTGACTTGACTGCTGTCTGGAAGTTCCTTATTTGTGAAACGACACAGTGTCCATCTCCAGATTTCAGCGTGATTTCAGCATCTGAAGAAGCAGTGGTAGCAGTGGTGAGTCTTCTTGCTCTTACTTTCTAAACTCTGGAGCTTAGTTTCAACTCATTCTTTTCCTTGTGGGTATGGCAGCTGTTCGTGACTGATGTTGTGGGTTCTTAATTTCAATTTACGTGTGGTGGTGGCTTCAGGGCACCAGTTCCATGCTGCCCTGGTTGTCCTTTAAGCGCTCTAGACCAGAATCTGCCCCTCAGGCCCTCCCATCAATGTTTAGGTACCTAATTCCTGATTAAATCTCCTCTTGCTTTAAAGCATAAGGTCTGTTTCTTATCCTAAACCTTGACTAAGACAGACCTGGATCCTTTGCATATTTTCTTCTTTATATTACAGAGAATTGTACTTCCTAGCCATGGATTTGACAGTAGAATCAGTGACAATATAAGCACTGCTGGTTCATTTTCTTCACATGAATTCCTGAGTATTATTACAGAAATAGCTAATCATTCAAGGTCTGCAAACAACATCGATGTCAATTTGACAAATCTCCTTGTCAAGATGAGTGATACACACCCCTTTCTGTAACAGGATCTTCCTCTAGCTTTCTCCCAGTCAGTATGTGTAGTGTAGGTAAAAGCCACTGCCTGAGGGGGGGAAAAGAGGCCAGTGTCAGTGTATATCCAAATACAATACTAGGAAATGATTTTTGTGTGAATATTTTCTTTGGAAACCTAACTAACATTTTTAAATTAATGGATCTGATTAAACTGTAGTTCTTCATGTTCATTTGTGATGTGATTGCTAAATCAGACAATTATTCATGACTCCAGTGATCTATCCATTCATTAATAACAAGCAGGTTTTATCCTGAGGGATCCTTGAACACATTAACAGACCCTTGGCCTAATCCATGTATTGCTCCTGGAGACAATCAATGGGTGCTAGGTGACCATTTATCAAAATATATATACCTGCCATTTGGTTTTGCCTCAGTAATCTCAGGGTCTTCATTTTTAGACAAGCTTCATGTAAAGTAATCCCAGAGGATGTGGGCAGTCAAGTCTTAGGGTATAACACTTGCTGTCTGCTGTTCTCCCTGCCAAGAAGATATATTATACTTCTATTTTTTTTTAACATTAATTTTAAGGGAAGTAGAATGAGAATTGAGTTTTACTAGTTTATTCTGTATCTTCCAATTGAATATATTACAAATTTAATTGTTTCATTTAGAAAATGTCTATAAATAGCTTCCCACTCTGAAAACAAATTCATGTATGTAAATCTCTGAGCTGGTTATAGAATAATCTTTGAGTTAGTGACCAATATATGGTGATATTTCTCCTATGGCATAATACATGGTTCAAATATCAATAGGTGTGACCCTCACAATCAGAGCTCTTACCCAGTAACATGCTTTACTAATAATTACAAGATTATAAGCAATCAAAAGTCATAGGTAAAGAAGAATAGGTCTGTTATATCCTACTAGATGCCCAGTGCATGAAATTTGTGCAATGGGGGAAGGAGTCCCTCAGCCCAGCCTGCCCCCTCTCAAAGTCTGGAAGCCCTCAGGGGATGTCCTACTGATGGCTTAGGGGAGTGGGCCTAAGCCGCAGTCTGGCCTGCCTCTGCAGGAGGCAACTGGCTGATCAGGGGAAGGCGCCACCCCTATCACCCCGCTGCTGCTGCCACTGCCAGCCACCATAGCCACCAAGGTGTTTTCGTCAACACAGACTCCAGTCCCTTCACCACGAAAAAATGAGAACTTTCTTTAGGCATTTTCAAGATGTCTCTTTCATAAGATATGATATTTCTTTCTTTTTTCTTTTTTTCCTCACCTGAGGATATTTTTCCATTGATTTTTAGAGATTGTGAAAGAGAGAGGGATAGACAGAGATAAACATCAATGTGAAAGGGACACTTCGATTGGTTGCCTCCTGCATGAGCCCTGACCTGGGCCCCGGCCAGGGAGGAGCCTGCAACCTAGGTACATGCCCTAGATCAGAATCGAACCCAGACCCTGCAGTCTGTAGGCCGAGGCTCTATCCACTGAGCCAAACCGGCTAGGGCAGGATATGACATTTCTTAGCTCCTCCAGCAGTGGACCTTTGTTTTTTCCTCCAGGAGTGAGGTGGAAAAACCCTAGATCACCTTCTTGGATTCTTATTACCCAAGTTACCAAGAACACTGAGAGTGGCGTACAAGGAGCTTAGCCAATGAGCGGTCAGAAAAGGTGTTTCCTCTGCAGCTCAGGCGCAGAGGCGGGACTGCTGGCACGCTGTCTCCCAGCAGGGGCAGGCCTCCCTGTGTGTTGTGTTTCCACTCCGGGCCTGCCCCCCTGTGTGTGCAGCCTCCTCCTGAGCTGGTCATGTCTGTTACGGCATCCTGGCCTATTTTGCATATTACTTCATTATATAGAGAGATGTGGCTCCCTAGGTCATTCATTCCAGCATCAGGCATATTATATCTGGCCTAGAGAAATAGGTGATGTTTCCAATGAGTTTGGCAAGTCATTTAACATAGCAGGGAATGTTTAGGGTATGTAATATCTCTGTTTTCTATTCTATAGAGTACTAAAGCTTCTGTGTCATTTTCAAGAAGCCATGACTTAGGGATTCATAAGTTGGTGTAATTCATAACAATTCTAAACAGAGACAGGGACATCCCACTAAAAGTATTCCACAAATAAAGATTCTCTTCCTAGCCAATGGCATTAGTTTATTTTCTAGGAGAACCAAATATGAGCTTGTTTGTAAGTCAGCTAACCAAATTGCCTGTTTTGTATCTTTCCATGAAATATTCCCCTTGATTACTGAAATCAACAGAGAAATTGATCACAAACCAACTGCCCTACTCCCTCCCCAGGGTAGAAATGAGAGTGACTCCTTTCACTATTATATGGGGTAGCCAAAAATAGGTTTGCAGTTGTAATACAAGCAAATAATAAATAATTAATAAATAATAACACAAGATAAACTTTGTACTCTGTGCACTCACAATGGTAAACCTATTTTTGCCGATCCCTACATTTAATGACCTAATTGTAGAACTTTTGTTTCTGATCCCTGTAACTTTGAACTTTGCTGGCTTAGAGGTAATGATTCCCAAGAATTAAGATAATAATAAAAATGCCTCCACCAGGAGGTACACAATTATTTTATTTAAATTGGAAGCTGAGACTGACACCTGACTTCTTTTAGGGAGTTACAGTACTGGCTGAAGTGATATACCTTGATTTAGAAATGGGCAAACGACCTGAATAGAAATTTGTCCAAAGAAGACAAATGGCCAACATGTATATGAAAGGTACTCAAAAATCACTAATCACTCTGGAAATACAAATCAAACTGCAATGATATATCATCTCACTCTTTTAAAATGGCTATTATAAAAAAGACAAGAGATAACAAGTGTTGGTGAGAATGTGGTAAAAAAAAAAAAAAGGAACCCTTGTGCACTGTTGGTGGCAATGTAAATTGGTATGGTTATTATGGAAAACAGTATTGTGGTTCCTCAAAAAGTTATAAACAGAATTACCATATGATCCAACAATTCCACTTCTAGATATATACAAAAAAAAAAAAAAGTGGTCCTGTCCTGATGTCTTGATTTTCTTTATTCAATTTACAAGTCATACAGTGGATACTTTAACATGTTTTTAAATTGATTTTTAGAGAGAGGAGGGGTGGGGTAGAAAGGAGAGAGAGATAGAAACATCAATGAGAGAGAAACATCTATCTGCTGCCTTCTGCACACTCCCTACTGGGGATCAAGCCTGTAACCCAGGCATGTGCCCTGACCAGGAATTGAACCAGTGACCTCTTGGCACATAGGTCAATGCTCAATCACTGAGCCACATCTATCTGCTGGGAGCCGTGGTTACTTTAAAGACTCATATACAACTTAATCTCTAGGGTATTCTTTATATTATTTCATTGAAAGTTTCTCCCCTTGGTTTTCTCTCTCTGGCATTATTAATTTGAGGTTGGACTCCTCAGTTAGGCCTGTTTATCTTTGGAAAATATTTTTTTCTTATATTTCCCATTTCTTGATTTTCTCAATTTTATGTTTTTAACACTTAAATTAATTTTTTATTTGGCAATAATAGTTTTATGTTCTTGAGATTCGTGTTGTTTTCTGATCTGCACATTTGCATCTTGTCTTTTTTTCTTTGTGTGGCTATACTATAGAATTTCTCTTAAGCTACTACAAGACCTTTTTAAAAAAATATTTTCTATTCCCTGGATTGTCATTGTTAGATGTGTAGTCATTTTTTGTTTGTATGTTTTTTTATTTTAATCTTTCTCATTTGTAGTGTGAGGAATCTTCAATGTTTATTTGCATTGTATATTTGTAATTCAGATTATATTAGTAGAAATGGGGAATGGTGTCTGTCTCCTACAGCCTTTCCTTAAGATGAGTTTGTGAAAGACAGGACTGGCAAAATCTCAACTTCCATATAGTAGGCATTTGCTATTGGAAAATACATGGTTCACCTAATGAGCCAATTTCTTTTCTTTAGAGATGAACACATTGTTTTGTTTTGTTTTTGTTTTGCCAAGGGGATAAACACTTACCTGCTAGGCATTTCGTACACTGGAATAGAACATTCTGTTGCTTCATATTCATTATCCAAGTATTCTAATTTTCATATCTATATTCTTTCATACTGGTGTCTCAAAGCATTAAGCTTTTCCAGGATCTGTCCAGTTATATCAGTTTCTTTTGGCTTATATTATAGAATGTGGATTCTTATATGATATAATAGTCACCACTTTTCTATGTGCTATCTTACAGAAATTAGAAATTATTTCAAATCTGCCATTCTCCCCATGCCAAATATTATTACTTTAGTTCATATCCCCATAATGTTTCTTCTTGACTGTTAACCCATGGTCCCACAACCTTCAGTTTCGCTCCAATTCAGTTGAAACTTTCCTTTGCCATTAGGGCTTTCCACTTAAATAACAAGTACAGTTATGTCACTACAGTCCTTAAACTCCTCTATCATCTCTTCATTGACTATGGAATTAAATCTAAACTTTAATGTAGCCTAAAGAGGTTCTTAGAAATCTGTCTCAAACATAATACTTGAATATGATTTTAATAGTCAACCTATTAGAGTATATTTCTGTCCTATCTTTACTAGACAATATCCCTGTGAGTAAAGGGCTAGGTTTTATTTATCTGTGTATCGCTATATCACTATAAAACTTACCATGAACTATTATTTTATTAACCCATTTAAATTGCTTTTTGAAATATACTATATGCCAACTATTTTTCTAAATTCTGGGCACACAATCTTGAACAAGACAGGCAGAATTACTATTCTCATAAAATTTTGTCAGAAACTTCAAATATACGTGCAAAATTTTCCATCCTTGTCACCTTCTACCCATCTATGCTCTAAAACACAGAAATTTTCATCATTTTTATGAAACATCAAGGATATTCAGAGTTCTATGCCTTTCACATTCCATCACTGTGGTGTAAGACTGAAAGCTGGTACTCAAAATTATGTGCTGCTTTAACATCTGGTACAATCAGGAGGGTCTATAATGACCTAATTGCAAGTTTCACTCCTTTTTTTTGTTTTGTTTTGTTTTGTTTCCAAAACAGAAAGTTTCCCTAGCCAGATAGTTTTACTTACTAAGGGACGAGATATAATTTTGCTTATCTCTAAGTAGTAGGTTTCCCTGACAGCCATGACATTATTCAAACAAGCTGACGACATTGTCTTGCAGGAAACGGAGGGGTACCTCATCCCCTAAATACTATGAAGCCTGCCTTCTATGACCCCAGTTGCTCACTGTGTTCCTGAGTCAGTGCCCATGCGACTCTGTGTGACACTGTCCTCCTCCTCCTGACTGTGAGTATTGGTGACTATATTTCTATATAAGTCAGTAAATAATCTAATAACTCCCATTGGTCTCATTTGTCCTGTGTTGGGTGTCATGTGTTCAGGCATCCCTATAACCACAGGATGAGAATCCCTTCCTTACTAAAGGGGTGAATTGAAAGTGATGAAAACAGTTCTTTTTCCTGTAAATCTGTGCTTTTTTCTCTCTTCTCCATACTTGACAAATCAAAGGATTTATGAAGCCTCAAGTATCTTTTGTGACAATTTCCTATCTTTTCAGGAGGAGTTACTCCATTCTCTTTACTCTTACTCAAATTTATTCAATATCTTTTTCTATACCATAACATATAATTTTTGTTTATGTGTATCATCTCCTCTTTCGCATGGTATCTCAAAGAAAAAAAATACTCTCTGTATCCCCAATAACCAGTAAAGTACAGGATATTAAATATTTGCTCAGAATTATTTGTTAAAAACACCTGTTCTTCTTATTATTTTAATCCTTACTTGAGGACATGCTTAGAGAAAGAAAGGGAGGGAGGAGGGAGAGAGGGAGGGAGGAAGGGAGGGAGGGAGGGAAGGAGGGAGAGAGAGAGAGAGAGAGAGAGAGAGAGAGAGAGAGAGAGAGAGAGAGAGAGAGAGAGAGACCAATTGGTTGCCTTGTTCCACATGCTCCCTGAGCCCTTGGGGCCAGGCCCTGTTCTTATTCTTTTCAATTGGGACTCAGAGCAGCCATTTAGAACAATTGCATTGTGCCAGCCATCGTGATTTAAGACTTAGTAAATCTTAGCAATCCAAGGTTGCAAGTCATGGGAAGGACTTGCCATACTATTTTGGAGATTTGATTTTTTATGATAGTATATTGATGCAACTAAAATTTTAAAAATGCAATAGAAAAACACAGATTGACTAGGAAGTACATGTTCTAAAATATGTTTCAAGGAAGTAAGTAGTTCCTGAGAGGTCTAGTATACTCAGGCAATATAATTATATAGAAATCACTGAAAAAACTATTGGAAGTTAAAAGATTGGCACTCTCTGTTCCATTCAGATTGCTTCACTAAGTGGAAATAATATAAAGCCACAGGAACTTTCCATCATCATTACTTAACATTTTATCAAATCCCTGATGAACAATGGAAGGTAGAAAAGACAGAGTGGCACACGGTTAAACTCTTGCACCAAATGTTTTGAGAGAAAGTCTAGAAATAGTGTTCTGATAGATTTCTGCATAAGTCAATAAATAATCTAATTTGCCAATTGAGGGAGTAAACTATCTCTATTGTTTGTTTCGGCTATGAGTTGGGCTGTGTTTTTTTATAAGAAAAAATGGGGAAAAGGAATAGAAAAATAGGACAAGGAAAAGAGAATGAGTAAGTAATAAAAGGCAACTGTCCCTCTGGTTTTTAATAAAATATTTACATCATACTGTAGCATGCATCATTCTAAATAATGGTAAGAGAGGACACATATCTTGTTGACATTTCACATAAGAATCATTCTTAAATGAAAGGCATATGCTAGAGAATGACATTTCATAGTAATAATCAATTCTCAGCCCCAATCTATTAGACTTTGCAATATCTAATTGCATTAATTGGCTATTTCAATGTAATAAACTACCTCTAATTTTAGGGCTCAAAACAGCCATCATTTATTTAGCTCATGACATTCCTAGATGGAAGCTTAGGCTGGGCTCAGCTGGGCAGTTTCCTCATGGCTGAACTCCCTCAGGTATCCTTAGGTGAGCAGCTTTGTTGATCTTGGCTGGGCTTTCTCATATGTCAGGGTCTTGGTTAGAACAACTATGTTGACTCAGTTCTAGTTCACACAGTTGCTTATCATCCAACAGACTATCCCAGACTTCTTTATATAGTGTCTGGGCATAGTTCTAACAGAGAGGAGTGTGCAGGGCCTGCTACACTGTTACATTTGCTTTTATTTTGCAAACCAAGCAAAGTCAGCTCAGATTCAAGGGGTAGAGATTTGAGGACTCCAAAGGATGTATATACAGAGAGGAATAAAAGGTAGAGTCATTATTATAATCTACCACATAAAGGAACAGAAAGAGAAGAAAAAACGAGAATTCTAGAAACAATGGTGACAGAGATGAAACAATTTAAAATTAGAAGTTATTTTCCGAAGTTTGTTTTAAAAACTTTTGAAAAATAGTCAGTAAAAATAACAAAGTTCTTTTGGAAGTTAAAAAACTTTTTAAAGTATTTAATTTAGGTTTTTATTTCTATTGACTATTTCTTAAAATTGTTGATAAATTTAATAAGAAAAAACAGTATATCTTATTGAAAACATACATGCAAGCTAATTTACAAAGGAATATAAACTTAGTTGCCAGTTCTCGGGACACAGATCCATGGTATTGCATTGATATTCTAGCTACAAATGAATTTTTCCAGCTATTAATACATTTGTAATTTATTGTAGATTAATGCATTTGCCTATAAAAAGTACACTGATAAGATTGATATTTTATTTTTTATAAAAGAAAAAAGATGTAATATTTTAATAAGTCTAGTTAGCAACAATTTTAAAAAGACATGACTACAGTTTTTAGTTATGTTTGTTCTTAGAAAACCATATTATTAGAATCAACCTAGTAATTGATAAGGGGGTAATTTTAAATATTTCTGTCATAGCTAAGAAAGTAGTACCTCTACAAAAGTAAAAGTATTATCTGTAGAACTCTCCAGTACATAATGAGTGATCAGAATCAACCAAACTATAACACAAACAAGATAACTTTTCTACAATATTTCCCAGAACATCATTCTTAGCTGCCATCAGATGAAGATTGATTATAGGAACAGAAAACCAATATATGCTTGTATTATATTTCCAAACTTATTTAATATTAGCTAGCAATCCAAAGTTACCATCCAATTCAGATGACTCATATTCACAGATAATTACCATGAATATTTATATTTTATAATCCACTTTCAAATATTAGAGAAGCCAAGCTAATCAGTGCTAAAATTGGTTAACACAGAGTTTGGAATTGAGAGAGAGAGAGAGAGAGAGAGAGAGAGAGAGAGAGAGAGAGAGAGAGAGAGAGAGACCGAGACCTAAGGTGAGGGTTAAAACAAAAAAACAAAACCAAACCAAACCAAACAAAAAAACTTCACATGAATTGCTGACAGGAGGGAATACCAGTAAAGGTACTGGTTGTTTTTTCATATCCAATAGTGTCTAAACTCTTCCCTGAAGAAATGGAGAAGATGGAAAAAGAAATTGCTTTTATCTAATCTAAATTTTAAAGCATACCATTGCTGAAATTTATGTTTGACTTTATATGCTACTTGAGTCCACATAGCAGTTAAACTCCTATGAAGAAAAGGGGGGACTTTTTTGCTTAACTTTGAGCCACATTCAGTGAAATATATAAAACATGGGACTTCCCCCCCCCCCCATCTTGATACAAACCCTTAAAAGAAATAGAGAATAAGCGAGTTGATATGTAGACCATGTCAAAAGACATTTCAATTTTCTGCAATTTTGTCATTATCGGCACCATCCACCACATTCACCACGGGCTATTGCCTTTGAAGAGTGAGTTAGAAAGAGCTGTGGAAACTTTTTATTTTATTGCTGATTCAACTACAGTTATTAGAATCTGGCTTTTAGTTGCACTAAATTTTTCTCTCATGGATTTCTTTTTTTTCTTTTTTTTTTTTTTTAAATTTCTTTATTGATTAAGGTGTCACATATTTGTCCTCATCCCCCCATTCCCATCCCACACCCCTCCCCTTGGATGCCCCAACCCTCTGTTGAACTTAAGCATTGGTTAGGCTCATATGCATGCACACAAGACCTTTGGTTGATCTCTCCCCCCTCCCCCCACCCTCCCCTATCCTCCCTCTGAGGCCCGATAGTCCGATCGATGCCTCCTTGTTTCTGGTTCTGTTCTTGTTCATCAGTCTATGTTATTCATCATTTCCCCTAGATGAGCGAAATCATGTGTCACTATAGATATACTTATAAGAATTGAATGTGCGACGAGCAATAATAGTTATGCTGACAGGCAAATGAATCAGTCTGTAGTGAGTTTCTTTCTGGACCAACAGTTCTTTTGAGACCCAATATCAATGTCCACCGGTTCCCTATGAGTACATGTCGGCACTGACCCCTCAGCTCTGGATGGTGGACAAATGGTGGTAATGCAGGTCCGACTCCCTCTGGTTTGGTCTCGGCTGGACCCAGGGGCACTGCTTCACCCGGATCCAGGGGCCCACGGCCTCGCCCGGACCCGGGGCCAGGCTCACCCGGATCCAGGGGCCCGCGGCCTCGCCCCGACCCGGGGCCCAGGGCTCACCCGGCTCCAGGGGCCCGCGGCCTCACCCGGACCCGGGGCCCAGGGCTCACCCGGCTCCAGGGGCCCGCGGCCTCGCCCCGACCCGGGGCCCAGGGCTCACCCGGCTCCAGGGGCCCGCGGCCTCGCCCCGACCCGGGGCCCAGGGCTCACCCGGCTCCAGGGGCCCGCGGCCTCGCCCGGACCCGGGGCCCAGGGCTCACCCGGCTCCAGGGGCCCGCGGCCTCGCCCGGACCCGGGGCCCAGGGCTCACCCGGCTCCAGGGGCCCGCGGCCTCGCCCGGACCCGGGGCCCAGGGCTCACCCGGCTCCAGGGGCCCGCGGCCTCGCCCGGACCCGGGGCCCAGGGCTCACCCGGCTCCAGGGGCCCGCGGCCACGCCCGGACCCGGGGCCCAGGGCTCATGGATTTCTTTAAAAAAAAAAATTGTACTAACCTAAAAACCTGTCAGCATTAAGCACCTCAGTCTGAATGTGCATGCTCAATCAACCAACTATAGTTCTTTGCCACACCCCATGTCCATATTTTTTTTATTATCACTTTAAGTTTTATTGTCCAATGAAGCAAAACTGAATAAAAGGGTTTCCTTAAAAATCAATTAAAAGCCTCTTTATCTATTTTGGTCCACAGGACATGAAACTATTACATTATTTTCAAAAGTTGTTCTAAGCTTAAATTCTTTATTATCTAAAATACAGCCCAAACATTTCGAGATTGTTTTCTACTAACATACTACCAGGTGGATATTAGGATTACTATTCAGAACCATTAGTTCACAGTATCTGTGTTGCATGCATGACATTGTTAAACAGTTTAGACTATAAAAAGACAGTCTCTTTTCAGGTCAAATTTGCAATTGGGTGAAAAGGTTATTTTATTTATGTTTGCTTAAGGTCATAAGATATATATGTAAATGTTATAAAAATTGAAAATTAAAGATGTAAATAGAAAATCTAGTAAGAGACAAAGGACATTTTCTATTTTAATTACTAAATTATAATATTCATATATTTTATATAATATTTTATTTATTTATTTATTTTTAATCTTTATTGTTGAAAGTATTACATAGTTCCCCCTTTTTCTCCCATTGACCTCTTCCAGCCCACTCCTGTCCCAAGGCACTCACCACCCCATTGCCTGTGTCCATGGGTTATGCATATATGCATACAAGTTCATTGGTTGATCTCTTCCCACCCCTCCTCTCCTACCTTCCCTCTGAGATTCAACAGTCTGTTCATGAGTCTATGTCTGGGTCTATTTTTATTCATTAGTTTATTTGGTTCATTAGATTCCACATATGAGTGAGATCATGTGATACTTATCTTTCTCTGATTGGCTTATTTATTGCTTATGTAATATTTTAAATGACTCAATTTCAACAGAGTTTCTTATGTAACAATTTAGTGAAGTTTTTAGAGACTTTTTATAGTGAAGTTTTTACCTGTTTATAGTAACTATGCAGGTTAGTGTAGCATTGTTTTGAGAATTGATTATAGCAACTAGTGCATTAGTATAACATTGTTTTGAGAATTGATGCATTGATCACTAGCATTGATCACATAGAATAGTCATGTAATGCATACTGAATAATTTGCCCTTTTGAGTATTTCAGGTTACTTACTGGCCAACACTTTTGGTGTAATTTCATTCTTATCAACAATAGATATAATGGGCTGTTTTAAAGAAAAAAAAAGCCACAATTTCACAGTTTTAATGTTTATCTTATTCCCTGAGTAAATGGTCTTTCTTTACTCCAACTGAAATTCAGCATTTTTCTACTTTAAGACAAGGCTTATTCAGGAAAAATGAATTAAAGAAAATGAAGTGTATTACTCATGTAGCCTTAGAAGTTGTCCTCAGGGCAAGTAATGACTGTTTGGTCCACTTCTTGTCTTGGAGCACTTGGCTCTTGTCTGGCCAGGCGATGGTCTGATGAGTTAGAGGCAGGAGTCCTCATCTAAGACCATGGAAAGCGACAGAAAAATCAGATATGGCTCACTGGTCCCTGCAAACAAAACCAATGCAAGCTAAATATAATGAAAAGGAAATTTACTGTGAGGCCATAGAAATTAGGCCTAATGGATAACATTTATTGGGTGCTTAATAGGTGCCAAGAGCTGTTCTCAGAATTTTACATGGATTGTATCATTTAATCCTCACCATAACTCTATGAGATATGTTATTATTGCTCTATTTTAACAGGAAAAATAATGAAGGTAAAAATTAAATCTCATCTGTTGTAAAAGAATCAACAAGGTTATTAGGTCCAGAGGAACCAAGAAAAGGGAATTAAAATAAGATTTTTGGAATTAGGGCGGTGAGAACAAGCATCAAAGGAGATCAAGGGTTTCCTAAAACATCAGCTGTGACTACAGCCTGCTTTGGTAATACATACATGGATTATAAGGCCACCAAAGGATAAATTGAGGAAGATTAAATTCATTCTGCAAGTAAGAACAGTATAGAGTTTATTCTCCAATTAATTTAAGCACATAACCACTATAAACCATATATAGCAGTATTCAGGGAGTGGTTGAGGTACACATTCCTTTTCCTAGCTAAGAAACTGATGAAACTCTTATCAGGACATATAATTTTCTTCCCCAGTTAAGTTATGTATCATTCATGCAGACATATCTACTTATCCCTATATCTTTTTTTTAAATAAAAGCTGAAGGAAAAATATCACTTCTTCAGAGGCATCTTGTTGAAGTGAACCTCTGCAGAAATTTGTCAGTCCTGCTCTGGATTCTCCGCACAGGGAAGATCAGATGACATAGCTTCCTACCTGGTGTGTGCAGAGGGAAACATAAAGGGATAGAAAGGCATGGGCTGAATGAGATGTGGGATTTACTCTTAATGTCCTACCTCAGAATGATTTTTGAAAATAAAATGTGAGAAATTATAATCATATCTTAGAATTCTTCACCCCTAAAATTTTATGCCAAATTATGGGTGTGCAATTGTGTAGTTTTCTAGGGAGAAGTTTCTTATTATTTATCAACTTCTCAAATAACCCCTACAATCATGACAGCCACTACTCTGAATTAATTTGCTGGCTGAAGGCTTTTACTTAACTTCTTTAAAAAATAACAATGACATTTTGAAATTATATTTTTCTACAACAGAATCTAGTCTGGTTTTTTTAAAATAAAACTTAAATGGTAAGTTCATATAAAATGTTTTTTAAAAATGTATTATCTTTCTATTTAGAATTAAACCAATGATATCGATTTCATTTTTAAAACGGTCACTCTAATTTAAAGACATGATATTTAGTTGGTTCTTGGAGGCATTTTCCCCCACAAATAGGCATGACCTAGGTTTTCCTAAGCCTGATGTACTCTTTAATTCTGTAGGGCCTGTTAAATGTCAGGCCAATTTTATGAAGATAGATATTTTGCCTTTAATGAAGGAGACAATGTCTTTGAACTCCTTGATAATTCATTCTTAAATTTCTCCTTCAAAAATCTTAGGGCACTTAAGTAATTATGACCATTTCTAAATGGGTTGTCTTACTTTGAGCTCCTCCAAAGGCCAACTCTTAGACGAACTACAGTTAGCTGTTTTGAAGGTGGGGACCATTAAGTAGGGAAGTGAGATGAGTTTTGAAGCTAACAGCCACTTTAATCCCTAGTACACTCCAGAGAGATTTAGGGGGTATTTATACACCAAACCATTAGTGTGCTGGTAAAGACTTAACAGGTTTTCTGGAAACAACAACACAATAACAATCTTGCTTTGTAGCATTTGCTGATATCTGCAGAGTAAATACCCTCATCATAGATTATTGCAAGCTACTAAGCACCTTTAACTAGCTTGCAGCATTCCTAAAACTTAAACAATTTGCACTCTTGAGCTGGTAGGAGTGAGTGCCAGCATATCGCTGAAAACCTTACCAATACGTATTGCTTGAAGGCTATTCCTAAAGACTGTTAAGTCCCTTGCAGTGTGACCATCTATACAGGTGACAAAGAAGTTCCAATGGCAAGTGAAAGTCTTCAGACAATATAAGCATTTGCAATTAGAAAACTACATCAAAGAATATGTGAAGTGCATCAGGAGTATCAACTACCTAGAGAACATGGGCTGTTCTCTAGAATAGAATTTAAAAACCCATTCAATTGTTCTAGAATTTTTAGTACATCTGAACATTTCTTAGGGCTTTTTAACCATTTCTGTTACTCTTCCTCCAAAATTTCTTAGCTATTTGTAGATCTTTTTATTTTTCTTCAAATTTTGATTGCATTGGATTTATTAATTAATTTGGAGATAAATTTACTTCTTTAAAATATTAATCATCTCATATGTGAACATGGTTTACTGATCCACTCATCCAAGTCTTTCGTTTATTTAATTTATTTTTTAATTGAATATTATTGTTTAGTTTATTGTGTGATTTTTTTTATTTAAGTATAGTTGGTATACAATACTATATTATAGTTATATTAGCTATATTCAGGTATACAATATAGTGAGTGATTCAACATTTTTAAACCTTATAATGTGATCATACCACTCATTGTAATAATCATCAGTCACATTATTATTGTTTTATTTTCCCCTTTACTTTTGGCTATTGTAAATAATGCTACAATGAATATAGAGGTGCATATATCTTCTCAGATTAGTGAGTGGGTTTATTTTGTGTGTGTGTGTGTGTGTGTGTGTGTGTGTGTGTGTGTTTTCCCCCAGATAAACACCTGAAAGTGGAATTGCTAGGTTGTATAGTAGATCTATTTTTAGTCTGAAATAAGTATGTATAACACATTTCTCTATAAAAGTCTTGAGCATTCACTCATATGTTAATTTCTAGATAATTCATGAATTGTGATTGTAGAGGGTGTCTTATTTCTATCATGTTATACTTAGTTATTATTGCTGGTATAGAGCTTGCTTGTTGATGCTATTGGACTATCTATACAGACCAGAACTTTTCAAACTTTTTGGTCTCAAGATATCTTCATAATCCTCATTTAATTATATTTTGCCTGTTATTAAAGTTACCATCTGGCTTTCTTTTATTATTATTTGTCAAGTATATCCAAATGAATGCTTATTTTCTAACTTTCTATATTTATTTGCTTTAAGTTAGTCTCTCACAGAAAAAAAATATTTCTGGTTCTTTATTTAAAAAAAATTTTGTATCAAGTCTAAGGGTCTCTGTGTTTTAACTAATACATTCAATAAATTTATATATATTGTGAGTAGTGCTATAATAGGAGTTATTCTACCATTTTATTTTCTATTTTCTATTTCTGTATTTCTTTTATGCTGCTTTCTCCTTTCCTACCCTCTTTAAAAATATTGATTTAAAAGTTTTTGTTTTTTAAATCCTACTCTTAGTTTTCTAAAGGATACCTCTAACCTAATAAGATTCATACATAAGTTTATTTTTGTCTATAAATTTCTGAACTCCATTGATATCTATATTTTTACATAAGAAAATGACCTTAGCATGCTCCCTTTCAAACTTTCTCTAATCTTTTATCCTTCCCATCACTTAATTCCGTTACATTGGTGTCAACTCTAATTTTTCTGTCATATTTTGGGTATGCCTTTGAAGGTCATGATAGAATGCTCCAAGTTATTTATTCTAGCCTACTCCCAATATATACTTCAGTGCTTTACTGTTTCTCAGATTTTTTAAAGAGACTCTTTGTGTGAGGAAACCAAGGTAGCAAAAAGGCAAACAATGTAGTCACATCCAGATCATCTATAATAATAAAAGGGTAATATGCTAATTAGACTGGACGTCTTCCGTACATCATTTCAGACATCCTTCCTGACGAAGCTGGGCTGGAGGGAAGCCGGCCCGGGTCCCAGGCACCTGTGGGCGGCCCAGGGGAAGCCGGCCCAGGTCCCAGGTGCCTGCTGGCAGGCAAAGGAGGGAAGCATGGGTCCCGGTTGCTGGAGGGAAGCTCGTGCCTGCAGCTGGGGGAAGGAAGGCCTACTCTTGCATGGATTTTCGTGCATCGGGCCTCTAGTTGTTGTCATAAAAGCAGCAGGAGAATACATTAATTGAATATATAAAGAATTTGTTCTTTCTGAATTTTCTAGATATGTGAACTAAACATGCCATATGTTAATGTCATGCTGATCAAAATTTTCATTTTTTTTTAGTCAGTAATTCCAATGATAGATTAAATGATTCTGAGAAAATAAACAAGTGTTAGAAGTGATTGAGTTAGAAAGTCAGAGAAAGTTATAGCTCCAGCTAGATGGTAATGATTTCTTACTCTAAAGAAAAACAACAAATGAAATGGAGAGAAAGAGTTAGATTCTCTACACTAGAATCTCAGAATTTCAATGCCTCAGGGGACTTTGGGAACTTTTAACACAATATCCTAATATTGAGAAGAAGAAATTGAAACCCAGGAAGGTTAAGTGACTAAATCAAAAGTAACAGAGCACACTGGTCCCTTGGGAGCTTATTGGTCATGATGAGTTTTTCTTCAGTGGTAGGCAAAATGGTGTGGTAGAATGCATTGGAGCCTGATAAACTTGGGCTTGAAAATGGCAAGGCTGTATGCAACTGGTCACTTGGCTTGGAACAGTTACTTAATAGACATCGGTCCATGAACTGGTGGTAATGGTACTTAGTCTAATAGGATTAACATAAATAGAATAGACATAAATTTACAAAGCATCTGCTACAAAGTATATTTTGAACCAATGCTAGCTATTACTTATAGATTATTATAAATTTATTAAAAGGAATGCTTTTTCTTACAAACATTAGTTAGTTCTGTAGATTACTATACTTGAGTTTTATTGAACTAAATCAACATATTCTTTTTCTGTTCTTTAGAATGAATTTTGGTATTTGGTTATTGTGATCTAATATTACTTTTATTATTGATCCTGCATTTCTGTCAAGACCTTTGGATTGAATTGCATCTGTGGTGTACTAATGCATGTAATTTTGAAAGGGAAAAGAGAAAACTATGGATCTTTGCTCAGCAGGCAACTTTTTATATATCATTTCAAATCTAAGAATAGAATCGGGGCCTTATGTGTTATTGTATTTCTGAGAGGAAATAATGCCACCATTTTGGCACAATCAGTATAGATGATTTGGCTGGGAAATAAACTATAAAGTATAAGAAAAAATATTATTATAAAATGCTAGAAATAACTAGAGTTGAAAAAGGTAGATCAAAGGTTTTTTTAAGTGAAGATGGGCCTTATTGAGCCCAGTGATAATATTGAATTATGAAAATATCCATGATGATTATGAACAAGCCTGAAAATAAAGTAGCTGAAAAAGCAGATGAAATAATAGAAATGGTAAATATATATTAAATGGACAGATTATAGAATATAATGTTCTTGTAAAGTGGCAGAAGGAGCTATAAAATGATGCGGTTTTTTATGGTTTAAATCTTTTACCTTTATTGATTAAAAACAGTATTAAATTTTATAGTTTAATAAAGAAGGACTTAGATAAAGACAATTTTATAAAAGTATAAATTGTTGGGCTAAGAAAAATAGGGAAATTTCAAAAAGGCCAGATACACACAGTGCTTTCTGATTTTCAATGCAAGTTTAATATTGCTAGCATTAGGAAATGCACATGTGAGTACTTAAGCTTGCCTATCCACACACAGGATACATCGCAATCACCTAAAGAGGTGAACTTAGCAGGCCTCCTCCAGGGTGTGGATTTATTAGGCTGCTATAGGACCTGGAAATCTGCATTCTAAACACATTTCTTAAGATCATTTGCAACTAGGTTGGGGAGATACACTGCAATGTGTTAAAATATAAACAATATTAGGATAAATGAGTATTAAGCTCCAATTATGTAGAATAAATTGTTCTAGGCTCTTGGCAACATATAAGGATGACCTTTTCACATATCCAGTTCTCCAACTTAATCTATCGGAAGAGAGTTGCCATAAAAGTGCCATAAGAAAGGTGCAGACATCACTCTTTATTAGTTGAATTTAAAAAGCAGATTGCTTTCTATTCTGAAGGGGGAAGAGTAATAAAGGAGGCTTTCTGAACTGGGCCTTGATAAACTGCTAGGTCTTAATAGGATTGACGAGAAGAAGGTAATTCCAGGCATGAGTAGTAATATAGGAACCATCAACAAAAACTGATTGAAGATAGATTTAAGGTAGATTTGGGAAAAGCAGAATAATACAGTTTAGATTAAATTGATGGCCAAATACTCATTCACTCAGTCAATATTTATGAAGAGTAAATCTGATGAAAAATGAGGCTTAGAATAAAGTAATTGCAGTGTAAGTGAAGAGCAGTGAATAGATTCGAATGATATTCAACTAGGATTTAAGGATTAAATAACTGTAGGGTAGAATTCAATGATTAATTGGATTTGGGCAGGATGTGAGTGAGAGAGAGGAGTAAAGATTGCTTTCTGGAGTGAGCCACTGCCTGTGTTATAATAATAATTGTTGGTTTTTGGATGCTTCCTATATTATAGGCACTGAACTTACCCCTTTCATATTTGGTCTCAATTAAACTTTGTAAAAGTACAGTAAAGTGGGAACTATAGCCCCTTTGTTGATACCAGTACTGTAGACCACTGGGTTGAAATGCTGAGGGACACTCACGTAGGTAATCATTGATGGATAAGGGGCCTCTTCCATCCTCTGTCACCTTAATAAGATCATATTCATTTGTTTTCCCTCCTATTAAAGAAATCAAGGACCATACAGTACACTGATTAATATTACACTACTGCCAGTAGGAAATTATAAATTTCAATTTATATTAAAAATAAGAGTACTTTACAATTATAGTTGCCTTAGGTAAGACACTGAATTTGGTAAAGAGTCCTCTCATATTAAATCTACTATGCTTTTGTGTAACATAGAGCTTAAGACTTAATTAACATTTTTTTTTGTTTCTCAATTTAGTTGCATTCTTATGGACAAAATTATTTACTTTAAAATAATATCCCCATCAGTGACTTATTTTCAGGAGTTTTGAAAACAGAGTTTTCTTATGAGGTGCAAATCAAATGTGCTTTCTCCTCTTAATTTTTACTCAGAGTAGAGGTGAGTGTTTTATCCTATATAATAAAAGGCTAATATGCAAATCGACCAAACGGTGGAACGACTGGTCACTATGACGTGCACTGACCATCAGGGGGCAGATGCTCAATGCAGGAGCTGCCCCCTGGTGGTCAGTGCACTCCCACAGGGGGAACACCACTCAGCCAGAAGCCAAGAGTGCTACGGTGGTGGCGGGAGCCTCTCCTGCCTCCACGGCAGCACTAAGGATGTCCAAATGACAGCATAGGCCCACTCCCACCCAGGCCTAAGCCATCAGTCAGACATCCCCCGAGGGCTCCCGGACTGCGAGACAACACAGGCAGGGCTGAGGAACCCCTCCCCTCCCGAGTGTACGAATGTCATTCACCAGGCCTCTAGTATGTATATACTAGAAACCCAGTGCTTGAAAAAACGTGGCCCCGCCCACCTGCGTGCACCTTGCCTCGCTCACAGCCCTGCCTACCCGTGCTGGTCTTTGGTCATTACAGCTTTAGGGCCATGGGTTTTTTATATATATAGATAATCCCCAAAAGCGCTCATGTTCTCTCTCAATTTTTTAAATCTTCAAAATGTGTTTTTTCCACAGAAAAATATTTAAAATGTGGGGACAGAGTAAAATCAGCAAATTAAAGTTGTTGTGAATAAAAGTGATTTTCTGTAATAGGTTCTGTATTTTTTTTTCTTATAATTTAGGGCATTATGCAGTTTGTAAAAGAATTTATTTAGAATTTCAAAGAAAAAAGGAACTTTACTTAGAGTAGTAGGCAATTCAAACTTTACTGACCAATTTATTGGAACTTAAGTTACACAGCTACAGGATAAATATATTTGTAATTACAATAGTGCTAAAG
Organism: Cnephaeus nilssonii; assembly: GCF_951640355.1. NCBI lineage: Eukaryota > Metazoa > Chordata > Mammalia > Chiroptera > Vespertilionidae > Cnephaeus > Cnephaeus nilssonii. The sequence goes on along the minus strand of NC_137080.1, from coordinate 61,179,390 downwards.
GAGAATATTATGCCAGGGTGTGGTTCCCTAGCAGAGTTTAGTGCCTCTCAGACTGCCACAAAACTGAGCAAACATACACTTTTGGTTGAAGAAGTAAAGTTTTACAATTTAGTTCAAGCCTGTGGTTATCCTATACTAGAGGCCTGATGCATGAAATTTGTGCAAGAGTAGGCCTTCCTTCCTGAGGCTGCCAGCATCGGCTTCCCTCTGGCACCTGGGACCCGGGCTTCCCTCGCAGCCCCAGCTTCGTCAGGAAGGTCGTCCGGAAGGATGTCCAGTCTAATTAGCATATTGCACTTTTATTATTATCTAATATATAAAAATTCTGGGTCTGTCACATCCACGACTGGGAGGCTCGACCAACTGGAAGTCAGTCTTGCAGTCAGTGCTGGGTTGCCATGGTGGGTCTGATCCATAGCCTTTGTGGCTGCTGTTGATTAGCACTTGCCTCTCTCTTTCTTTCCAGGCCTGGTCAGCAACCACACCTCCATTTCTTTCCAGGCCTCCACTGGGCTGCTGATCAGCCCTGCCTTTCTGATCAGGCCCCGTTGATAGGCTCAGAGAAGTTGACTGGCATAGAAATTGACAAATCAGAACCAAATCTGGGTCAACTGTGAGGAGCCAATGGCTGCCTAGGAGGCGGAGCTTTTGATGCTGACTGGCATAGAAACCAACCAATCAGAATCAAATTGGCTGGCAGAGGAGGGCAGTTGGGATGAGATCAGGCCTGCAGAGGAGGGCAGTTGGGGGCAAGATCAGGCCGGCAGGGGAGGGCAGTTGGGGGCAACCAGGCCTGCAGGGGAGGGCAGTTGGGGGCCATCAGGCCAACAGGGGAGGGCAGTTGAGTGGGACCAGGCTTGCAGGGGAGGGCAGTTGGGGGCCATTAGGCCAGCAAGGTAGGGCATTTGGGGGCGAGTTCAGGCCAGCAGGGGAGGGCAACTGGGGGTGAGATCAGGCCGGCAGGGGAGGGCAGTTGGGGGCGAGATCAGGCCGGCAGGGGAGGGCAGTTGGGGGCAATCGGGCTGGCAGGGTTGCAGTTAGGTGTTAATCAGGCTGGCAGGGAGCGGTTAGGGGGTGATCAGGCTGGCAGGCAGAAGCGGTTAAGGGCAATCAGGCAGGCAGGCAGGCAAGCAGTTAGGAGCCAGCAGTCCCAGATTGATCAGGCCTAAACCGGCAGTCAGACATCTCCTGAGGGATCCCAGATTGGAGCAGGTGCAGGCTGGGCTGAGGGACACCCCCCCCCCCCCCCAGTGCACAAATTTTGTACACCAGGCCTCTAGTAGATAATAAAGAGCTAATATGCTAATGAGAGCGGATGGCAGAACAACCTTCCAGAATGACCAGTGGATGGGGCCATGGGTCTGTGAGGCAGCCAGGGCTGGGAGGGCCAAGCCCCTTGCACGAATTTCATGTATTGGTCCTCTAGTTAATGATAAAATGAAGGGATTTAAATTTTACTGTCTAATGCCCCTGGTGCCTGGGAGAGTTTATAAGTAAGGCCACATGCTTTCCTCACCCACACCTCCCATTAGTCTTGACTTCAGCTAAATTCAATAGTGATTAGAAACATGATTGTGAACCTCAGGGTGATTTGAGGTAGTAAAGAGGAGGATTAGAAAAAGTTAGGGACACTGTGAATATGAAGGACAGCTTTAGAAATAGCCTTGAGCTCTCAGTATTGATATGGTGAGTTCATACCGAACAACTATCATTTATTTGATTTCTGTCTAACTTTAATATATAGATTAGAACAGTATCTTATCTGTGACAAAGCAAAACTATATCTGTATCAGAACTATATGAAAATAGTAACATAATTTTATGTAGATTCATAGGTACATAGGTGGGTAAATAGATAGGTATTAACATATTTCCATTCGTGTTCAGAGGTTGGGACAAGAACATGTGCTTACTCAATCTTTGGACCTTTGTCTGCTCTTGTTTCTCTGTCTCCAGTTGTAAGGGGTGGCAACCTTTGGAAAAGCACAGCCAGTGAAGAGTATCCCCGAGGCAGGATGATGTCTTAGACCTGCAATTAAAACGCTAGGTAATTACTCCATCCATTTAAGAGAATAGATTACATACTACCAAAACAAAGTGATTCTAGGACAAAGGAAAAGAAAATGAAATCTAACTGCAACCAGTAAATAGTTCCCAATCTAGTTAACACAGATTTATAAACACAGGCCATTTGCAGCTGTGTTTTGAGCCCTTATGATATTTCCAAGTCAATACTGGCAGTAAGAATGAGAGGCAACAAAGCCTTTTGGGACCCAGCTATGTTGTGGTCTTCATAGCCACATTTCTATAGTGGGATAGTTTGAATCATTACTCTCACTGAAGCAAAACTTACTGCATGTTTCCACACCACCAGTTTGCTAGCCTCTGAGCAGCATCTTTATGGCCACTGAGTTTAACATATGCCCTAGTTCCTTGCTCTTTATTGGCCTAGTTTTCTCTTATGGTCTGTTCACAAGCACTTTACTTTCAGGAACATGCTAAGATTATACTTCACCTTTGATTTTGGATTAGGCATGGTCATCTAACTTGCTATGGGCAGTGAAATGTTGAGCAGAAGTATCATGAGTCACTTCCTTATGGAAGCTTTAAGATATTTGCCACATTCACTTTTACCTGCTGTAGAGATGATGGGTGTAAATGTTGATGTGAAGTCTACATCAGACTGGCTCTTGGAACAAATACAAGAAGTAGAGCCCTTTTACAAAGCTGAGTCAATATGAAAATTTGGGATTTTTTTATTCCTGAAGCATAACTTAGCCTATCCTGACTGACTTTACACTTAGAATTTGACAACTTCATATTCAACTTGATTTTTTTTTACCCAGAAAAACTGGTGAATGATACTGTAGACTGATTTTACTTTTAATCTAGAACACTGTCATTAAATAATCACATGATGGACGCTCACATCAGTTTTGACTTTCTTTAAAATTCACCATGCGCCATGCACAAAACTAAACAAATGAACAAACAAAACAATAACAAAAATGATATCTTCATATTAATTAGATTTTAAACACGTGTAACTAAAAATATGTTTTCTAGTATCATAAGGGTTTAAGTTTCTCTTTAATTTGATATCTGAGCCTAATTATAAAGCTGGACAATATATAGGTACAGCTGTTGCCATAAAAACTATAAAATTGGTACATGAGCTTGATTCTAATCATTTGAAGATTTTCTTTGTTTTCTCATTTCAGTGTTTTCAAAGCATTTTCTTTGTCTTTGCAGTCTCACCCAAGATTTAAGGAAGAGCATGTTTTAAATTGTAAATTAGAGAAAGTTTGGCTGTTGCTGTCTCTGACTTATTTCTTGTCCTTTTGCTTTATTTCTTTTCAGCACCTCTCCTATCTGCCACAGTTTTCTCATATCTTATGTTTAATGCCAGTAATGCACCACTTTTCTCAAATTAAAGTCAGTTTTCCTTTTCTTAGGAGTACAAGCATTTCAAATGTAGCTGTGATGGTAGCCTCCTATGTGTCTCCTCTGAAATATTTTCAGACTTCAGGAGGGAGACAGGATTTAGGGAATAAGGGTGTGTTTTTGTTTTTGTTTTTTTGTTTTTTTGTTTTCAGAGAGGAAGACAGAGGGAGAGATAGAAACATCAATTATGAGAGAGAATCATTGATTTGCTCCCTCCTACACTCTCCACACCAGGGATTGAGCCCACAATCCAGACATGTGCCCTGACTGGGATTCAAACCATGACCTTCTGATTCATAGGTCAATGCTCAACCACTGAGTCATGCCACCCAAGCAAGGGATGCTTTTTAGCACCTCTCAAATAATACTCTGTGGTGGAGTCCTTTTCAGCCAATAGATGAGGGCATGCTGGCTCTGAGGATTAGACAAAGCAAGTGAGAGAATCAAGATACTTCTCCTTGAATAAATAGTTTTATTTGTATTCAACTGTGTTTCAACTGACTTTCTAACCTTTAAAAAATGTTATATTCTTTGCACCACACAGCATCTCTATGTGAAATTTCTAGTAATTCAAACAATAAGTCCCTCTGGCTTTACATGACTGAATGTTTGATTAAAATTACAGAAACCTATCAACCAGGCAACTTCTTATAGCTTCATATGGAGGATATGCTGAAGTAAGCCTGTAGAAGTCAGAATTAAAATGTCATGCTCTAGGGGAAATATATATATAACACAAAATTAAATGATGAACATGAAGGGGAGAGCTAATAAGACGTGGGGCTACATGTATGGCTCAAATGTGGGGGCTTCATAAAACAGTAAAGGGGCAGGAGTTTGTGGATTTATTTTCTTGTTTGCATTAGCCTAATAGAGGGTAGTACTATTTAAATCTAGGTGCAGTAAAATTCCAAGTAACATAAAGGCTTTAAAATAACTCATAAAGGTATACTATAATTCAACCTTTAAATTTGTCTTAATGTTCAAATAGTAAGTACATTTCAAAAAGTCAAAAGAGTGAAAAATTATTACACTAAGAAAAACTTTGGCATATATGTTTTCAGAATTCAGGAAAAAGCAGTTATTTGACTTAATTCAAACTTAAAGAACTTTAAAGTATAATTAGAAGTATTGAGAAATAGAAATATATGAAATGTTATTGCTAAATTTTCAACAAATCTGTAAAGTGATAATTAGGGTAAGGTAAATATTTTCAAAGAGGTGTGTTATTATACTGGGTGGGACAAAAGTAGGTTTACAGTTGTTTGTATAGAAAATAATACATTAATTAACAAATAATAATACAATAATAAACTCTGTCTCACAAACTCACTCACAATTGTAAGCCTACTTTTGCCCCACCTGTATTACTTAACCAACTGATCTAGAATTATTTTCCAAATTTAAACAAGTGGTATGTTAAACCCACTGAAATTATAAAATGAATGATTATGTTATAGTTGGCAGCTAGTTAGATATTAATGAAAGAGAAAGGAGGTAGACATCTAATTAATCCAGCTTAACTAGGAAGCTGCAGTTTCACAGACACCCCAGGGACACTCACATCTTCTGCCAAAAATTAATCCCCAAATGATCAGGAAAGACCAGTTTTCCAATCTCTCTTGGGAATAACTGGCCCATTTGCCTGGATTGGGAGTCAGGGAGGGCGAGGGAGGACCCACAAAAGGGGGAAATTCCTTTGCTGGGCACATGTGCAGTAGAAGCCAAGATGGCTCAAGGGGAGTTCCTTGGACTAAGTGCATGTGCAGTAGAAGCCAGAGGAGGAAGTAGAACTTTAAGGCATGCACAGTAGGAGCCAAAATGACCACCATAAAAGGGGAGGAGTCTAGCCTGGGAAAATCTGGGAAAGAATCAGATAGGATAAGGACATGGAACCCCAGAAGATCCAGGAATGCAATTGGATGGGGTAGAGTCCAGCACAAACCCTCCAAGAATTAGGAAGAAGATTGGCTAGTTTGAAAGTGTACCCCTTCGCAGCAGCATCTTCAGGGGCATCTATGCCCCATGTGCCCCTCCAGTAAGTCTTGCCACTGCACCTCAAGTTTTCCATGAGTCCCTGAAATGTTTTTCTCATGACTTCGCAAGGACCTATTTCCAGACCCACTTGACAGACCTGCCTTGGTTGGGTCCATGTTTGATAATAATTATTGGTACTTTTGTATTTTTATAGAAAAAATTAACTGGTATTATTTTTGGATTAATACCACTAATTATATCTGCCATCATTGGTTATGACTGAATGCACACTAGATAAACAAATCATAGGTCAGATTACTAATTATTGATTATGCTTTCCTTTCTTACAAGTTAATGAGACAATCACCATCAGCATAATAAAGTTTGTTGTTAGGAATGTTATTTTCCATTTCTCAATAACCAGTGAGTAGTAAATTTTAAATATTCAAAAATTATTAAAATAATAGATTTAGCAATTGTTTTGTTACTAAAATATTCCTATTTTTGACTTTGTAGACTCAAAACTCCAGTGCTTGGTACTTAGTACAGAGGTCTAGAACAGCAGAACTTAAAAGTCTTGGGTATGCTATAGCAAAGAGCTATGAAAGGGAAAGAAGTCTGAAAAATTATATTGTATCACTTGTTGAAATCCACATGTTCATGAATTTCAGCAAGAGATACAACATGGATAAATATTTAAGAGATTATAAAGATATTATCAACTCTTTGGTCAATAGAAATATGTTTCCATAATGGCTACATCTACTAGTAAAAGACTTTATTTCAAATATGTGCTTTAATAAAAATACAGATATTCATGTAGAAATTTATATAGTTGGCTTACAGGAATTCTCAGTGAATTGTGCAAGGATTAGAATTAACCAGTGGGAGAAGATAGGTGCCTCTACTGTTGCAAGCCAGAAAAAAACCAAGGTGATTGAGTGACTAGAAGAAATTTAGTTACAGTTTTTAGTCCATAAGGATTAAGCTTTAGGACTTGGTTATTATTTCCTAGGAGGAACTTTCAGGTAACATTTTAGAACACATTTCTGAATCTAGGTTAGGAACAAAAATGGTTTTCTTAGGCATTACTTTTTCTTTAATTTCAATATATTCCTGAATTTTATTATTGCCTATCAAGGACTAAATAGAATAGGTAAAAAATAAACTCAATATCCAGGGAAAGAATAGGGAAATGAAAATTTCATCCTATGCACTATTGAAATGTATCAAAGTAGGGTAACGTTTTAAAAGGATATTATGTACAGAGTAAAAAATATAGAAAATTAATTAAACCTATCCAAGTAAGATTATCCTATATAATAAAGAGGAAATATGCAACTTGACCCTCATGCCCTTGTGTCACAAGACAGTCACCCCTACATCGTCAGAAAGATGGCCACGACAAGATGGCCGCCACGTTGTCACAAGATGGCTGCCACAAGATGGCTGCCACAAGATGGCTGCCACAAGATGGCTGCCACAAGATGGCTGCCACAAGATGGCCACCCCCACAGCATCACAAGATGACCACCCCCACATTGTCACAAGATGGCTGCAGGGGAGGGCAGTTGGGGGTGACCAGGCCTGCAGGGGAGGGCAGTTGGGGGCGATCAGGCCTGCAGGGGAGGGCAGTTGGGGGTGATCGGGCTGGCAGGAGAGCAGTTAGGTGTCAATCAGGCCGGCAGGGGAGCACTTAGGGGGCTATCAGGCTGGCAGGCAGAGTGGTTAGGGGCAATCAGGCAGCCAGGCAGGTGAGCAGTTAGGAGCCAGCAGGCCCGGATTGTGAGAGGGATGCCCAAATGCCGGTTAAAGAATAAACACCAGAGCCCTAACTGGTTTGGCTCAGTGGATAGAGTGTCGGCCTGCGGACTGTAGGGTCCCAGGTTTGATTCCCGTCAAGGGCATGTACCTTGGTTGTGGGCACATCCCCAGTAGGGGGTGTGCAGGAGGCAGCTGATTGATGTTTCTCTCTCATCGATGTTTCTAACTCTCCCTCCCTTTCCCTTCCTCTCCATAAAAAAAAAAAAAAAATCAATAAAATATTTAAAGAATAAACACCAGAGAGTAAGTGACTGAAAAATGTTGAGGCTGTAGTTACAGGGCATGCAGTTAATTGATTGTGCTCATGTAGCATTCCAGGTATGTGGAATTCAGAATCAGAGATAGGGGGAGCTCAGGTCTCCAAAAAGCTTATAGAAAAGGGAAATGGAAAGCATAATAAAATCACAAAGTATGGTATATAAGTTTGAATTTTGGTTTCTTAGTGATATTAAAAGATGCAACTTTCTTTCACAGAAAACATTTTCTCTAAAAAATAATTTGTATAGTTACTAGGAATTAGATGTAATAAGCAATTATTATTAAAATGTATTCCTAATTGTATCTATCAGTTTGAGTTAAATTATACTTCAGTTTGTCCTGGCTGGTTTGCTCAGTGGTTAGAGCATCAGCCAGGTGCACCAAAGGGTCACAGGTTCATTTCCAGGTCAAGGGCATGTATCTGGTTGCAGGTTCGATCCTTGCCCTGGTCAGAGTGTCTATCTCACATTGATGTTTCCCTCCCCTGCACCCCCTTATACTCTCTCTAAAAATTAAAAGAAAAATATCCTTAGGTTAGGATTTAAAATATATATATAATAGTTCACTTAGAATTTATAACAACCTGCTATAAAGTGTTACTCTTTATTTCTATAAAACAAATGAAAATCAGAAAGATTTAAAGTACTTATTAACCTTTGACATGGATGATTTTATAATGAAGTTAGTGAGCCTAGGAATTTGTATGATGTTAGAGAAGGTTCTAAAATGAATTTTTGTAGGACTTCCAGCCAAGATAGCACTGTAGGTAAATGTGGTACCTGCTTCCTCCCATAACCACATCAGAATTACAACTAAACTACAGAATAACCATCATTCAGAACTGCCTGAAATCTGGCTGAATGGGAATCATGCAACTAAGGAATTAAAGAAACCACATCAAAATTGGTAGGAGGGGTGGAAACGCAGAATGGGCTCATCCAACAACCATATGTGGTGGTAAAAATTGGGGGGTATCTCAGCTACAGAGGTTCCCCCTGAGGAGTGAGGGGGTCCCAGCCCCACACCAGGTGACCCAGCCAGGGTTCTAGTGACAGGAAGAGAAATCCCCATAATATCTGGCTGTAAAAATCCTGCGGGAATTGAGGCTAAGGGAGCTGGAGGGTTGCTAGAGTCCAAGGCAGTTTCTCTTAAAGGTCCCATGAACGGACTTACTCAGACTCATGTCCTCAGAGCTCCAGCTTGAAAGGCACCAGAGATGTCTGGGGAAGAACTGAATTATCAGCGTCAGGGAGGGTGCTGGAGGGACAGCATTCTCCCAGACAGAAGTGCTGGCACAGGCCTTTGTTCTTTGATTAGCCCTCCCCTCAAAGAGCTGGCTGGCAGGTGTGACATCTGAGACTCCATCAATGTGACTCACATTGTTTGCCCTAGTGATTCACTGAGGCCCCACCCCACCCAACTTTTAGGCCCACACAAGCTGTTGCCAGTGGCTTTTCCATACGAATGGCCCATCTTGGCTCATGCTTCAGATTTTTCTAAAATCTCTCAAACAAGCAGCACCTGGCCTCAGCATGCTTTGAACCTCTTATTAAGTGGCCCCAGGCCCAGCACTAGCAGCAGCCAGCCTTGGTTCACAGCTTGGCCTCACCCAGCACAAATAGCAGCCATCTTCAGCTCACTTTATAGCTCATGCTGGGTGGTCCCAGGCAGAACACAGGCAGCAGCCGACCTTGGCCTGCACCTCCTGGAAGGCCCAAGAACCAACAAACCCAGTGGACAGTTTCAGACCGCCTTGAAGCATCACCACTCAACCACCTCCATAAGTGACACCTCAAAAGAGTGGACTCAGCAGGCACCAGAGCCCTCATGAAGTAAGTCCTGCTCTGTGGGGTGGGCCCCTGCACAGCTCCTCCATTGTGATTGGAGATCAGTGGTAGGTGGTCACAGCCAGTTCTTACAGCTGATCGGCCTGGAGATAAATACCTCCCATTGAGGTGTCATCAGCAATCAAAATTTAATTTCAGTCTTGTGAGTTTCCCCCCTGCTGCCAGCCCCTTCCCTCCAGCTTTTCTGTGTTATCCATATATTGATTAGATTCAAGTTCTTTCTCATGAACAGGTTTGTGCTGAGGGGGAAAATGTTAGGGAAAAAACAAAAACAAAAACGAGGAAAACAATGTCAATAAAATGCATGTCTTATAAGAACCACTTCTTTTTCCTGTTTTAAGCATATGCTTAACTGGATCAGTTATTTCAGAGGTTACATTCTACTAATGTTAAGACTTCAAGAAGAAAAAGAATGGCTTATTTATTCCAAAAAAAAAAAAAATTGTCAGCATAGTGTGATATGGGACTGAATTAATCCTAGAAAGTATTGACTAGAGAACATATAAGCTCCTGCTTTTTTATGACAAGGATTATTTCCCAAGTATTGGATTCTTATAGCCCTTATGTTTTGGCCTCAAGCTGACGGTTAGCTAATGTAGGAAAAGTAATTTTTTCTTAGAATAGTTTTGCACAGTTAGGAATATAATGGGTTCTACACCTTCCCCTAAGCATTAAATATTGTTCACTGAGAGATACAGAATGTCAGGCTAGGTACACCACTGATATTTCTAAGCTTAATAGTTCTTTTATTTTTATGGTAATTATTTTTATTTCCATTACCATAAGTGTTGTACGCATGAGGTTTCACAATAGCTATAGGGTTACACTAGTTTAAGTGTCCCTGTGGCTGAGAGAGGTCAAACAAAGAAAGTAAAATGAGAAATATCCTATATAATAAAAGGCTAACCTGCAAATTGACTGAATGGCAGAACGACCGGTCACTGTGACACATATTGACCACCAGAGGGCAGATACTCAATGCAGGAGCTGCCCCCTGGTGGTCAGTGTGCTCCCACAGGGGGAGGGCAGCTCAGCCAGAAGCCGGGCTCACGGCTGGTGAGTGCAGCGGCTGTGGCAGGAGCCTCTCCCACCTTCCTTCGCGGCAGTGCTAAGGATGTCCAACTGATAGCTTAGGCACACTCCCCGCAGGGTGCAGGCTGGGCTGAGGTAACACACCCCACCCCCGCCCACCGAGTGCACGAATTTCATGTACCAGGCCTCTAGTATGAATATAATAGTCTACAGAACTTCATGACCTATGTTAAAGGACCTGAAGTTTTATCAGAACCACTTTGTGGATGATATAACTAAAATAAAAGTCAATAAAAGTTTCTAAATAATTTTTCTTTATAAAGTAGAAAACCTGTTAAAAAGTGACAGTAGGTATAGAGTATATGTGTTAGAAGAAAATTTTCAGTTAAAATTGAATGATGTATGTTTAATTAAGAGACACATATAAAAAAGATTTTAAAATATTTGACCATTTTTTTTTTTTACCTAGAAAAATGAGCCTTTCATAATTAACTACATTACAGGTATATTTTTTTGCTCAAGCCTGACAATAACCTTGTGAGGCAAGGCAGAGGGAAGGAAGTGTATACACATTTCTACTGAGTAGGAAAGTAAAGGACCAGAAGTTAAGGGATTTATATTTCATCTCACAGCTAGAGAGTAATAGAACTTGGGTTTGGATCCAGGACTGCTAACACTGAGTCTACTAATTTACACTTTGCTTTCTGCAATAATGAAATATTACTTATTCTCTGCTCATAAACATGTTTATCTTTAGCTATTATAGATTTTTAACCTCATTTAATATTTCAAGGTCAATGTGGTAAATTAATATGTTGTCTCTGAAAGTGGATGGGATATAGAGAAAAAGGCAAAATGGTGGTGTTGAAATAGCAAGGGCTGGTTTACCAATTATTGAACATTTCTTGTAATGTGTTTTATTCACACACATCTATAATCATGATTCCTCATTAACCTGGGTTTTTCAATAAGACAGAGTGTGCACGTGCTTGCAAGAAAGTAAGTCATATAAAAGAAAAACAGACATAAAATTGATTAGAGGGACCTCAACACAATATGATTTGTCTTTTGGTTCTTAATTAAATTGAGAAGAGCAAAATCCAGCATGAATTTAGAGGGCAAGATTTATTTTTGGTGTGAAACTCATTCCTTTATTCTAAGCATTTATTGATTCTCTAGTTTTCTCTGTAGGTATCATATTATCTGAAAACGATGATGCCTTATTTATTTTTAACCCTTATACATATTTTCTCATTTTAAACCATCCTAACAAACTCTGATTTCCCTTCCTATATGGAATAAGTAACCTTGATTTTCATTTGTACAATTTTCTATGGGTCTTATTATTTCAACCTCAAGTTGTGTACTGGTTATTTAAATCTTTTTTTCAGGGTGTTTACCCACATCTAGGTTTCTCCCAACTTCTTTTTCTTGCAGAATTCTTCCCCAGACATTTCTGAATCTTGCAGTCCCTTTAACACTGCATAGGTATAATATTCCTGTCATCCCGAACTCTGTAGAGAGCAAGATTTGTAACATGCAAGGAGGTGTTTTAAATCCAACCTTCATATAGTGGTCATTATCACAATGATTTCTCTACTTGGAGCTCCGATCCTAATGCACATGGTACATTTCATGCCTGATGAGCATAGAGCATCCCAATCATGCCAAAAGGAGTCAGAGGAAAACTACGAGATCAGTTTACCAAGACAAAACAGTTGTGTGATTGTTACTGAAAGAGTCCCTAGAGAAACTGCTATAGGAGGGTCCTACAGGAGCTGCAATGTAACTGTGAGTTGCTACTTGATTTTAAATATCATTCAAGATCTGTGCCGGGAGACACACAGTAGGAAGAGATACTTGTTATTAGAGGAGTAATATAATCTATATAATAAAAGCCCAGCGACCATTAAGGTGGAACGACTGGAATGAAGGGTAGCTATGATGCGCCGGCTGCAGGGGCCGCCACCAGTGCAGCTGCCGAGCCCAAGGGGCCCGGGGCCAGTTGTGAGGCGCCGTCAAGGTGCTGGTAAAGAAGAACCTGAAGGTGGCCAGCATGAGCGTGCAGCTTGCGATGCAGGCTCTGTGGGACGAATTCAATCAGCTGGGCACCGAGGTGATGGTCACCAAGGCTGGCAGGTCAGAGCACCCTGCTCGCTGCTGCGACCCTCCCCATGTGGCGCCAGTCTCAGGCAGCAGGCTTTGGCCTGATCCACACAAGCAAGACTGAGAAGCAGAGTGGGGGGCACGGCCTGGCCACCTGTGTCCCTTTCGGCCGGGACCAGCTCCTTTGCTCTCCGAGTCCCAGCTCTAGCGACAACCACCTGGCATGCTGGGCTGGAGATACTGCTCAGGAGGCCAGGAAGGCAGTGGAGAGAAACCCTGTGGACCTGAAGCTCGACCAGCAGCCCAGGACCCGGCACTGCCAGAAACGGACCGGCTCAGAGCACACCGAGCTGGGGGGGAGGCAGCCGCCTGTGAGGGGCCTTGCCACCAGCTGGCTCCCAGTGGATCCCACCTCAAAGGAAACTTGGTCTTTGGTTCCTTAGTTCAGTCTATCCTGGCTAAAGAGGAGCAGCTGAACACATTTTAGGGGAGAATTAAGACTCTAAAACAGTGTGTTCTGTTCTGTGGAGATTGCTACCCAGTTGTCTTAGGCCTAAATTCTGGGTGATTGTGGGGCCTGGCTCTGCCACAGGGGCCCACGTTTCCCAATTGCCTGTATTTGCTGTAAGGGCCCAAAGAGAAGAAGGGGAACACGTTTTTCGATGCAATGGATTTGACCAACAGACAAAGGTGAGTGCCGAGCTGTGTCTAATGTACACACAGCCACCAGCTCTGAGTCCGCCTGGCCAAAGGGAGCTCAGGGCCTGTTTGCAGAGCCTTCTGGTAGTTTCTGTTTCCTCGCTGAGGCCGTCCTCCCTGGGAAGCCTGAGGCCCATGCTCAGCTCCAGCTCAGTGGGTCTTCTCCAGGCCCCTCCCCCCAGCTGGCCCCACCCCCGAATGGCCCCTCAACCCTGCAACCCTGATTGGGGGCGGGGCCAGCCCACCAACCACCTGTGGCCCCTCCCCCTGGCTGGCCCAGCCCCATTGGCCCTGATCAGGGCAGGCCGGCCGGACCCACCCGTGCACAAATTCGTGCACCGGGCCTCTAGTAATAATAATAAATAATAATAATAATTAATAGTGTTTTCTCAATTTATATTTATTCTTGTGGCATATTATAGCACCTAAATGTAGCAGCCTAGTTCAGGAACTATGTAGTCCAAGATAATATACATTTATCATATTACTTACTATATATTTATATTTATCCCCATGTTTCAATGGTTGACTTATTCAGCTCATTGGTAGACATCTACTGTCCAATTACTGTCCCTATCTAAGATTAACCCACTGAGTCAAACCTAGGTCTTCCTCCTAAAGGAAGGTCATATCCACAGTCTAATTTACCCACATTTTTCAGAAAAGCTTTTAAACTCCCATTTATTCTTCTTCCTAGAATGGGCTCTTTCTCAATTTGTCCATGAAGTGAGCAATTCTGGAATTAGCAAGAATTAGAGAAAAATGGTCTATTTTTGATGTTGAACCTTGTTCAGAATTTTTTAACAATGGAAACTCTGTGACCACCTTTATAAAACAGAAACCTACCCATACCCCTACCCATTCCCTCTGCTTTTTTATATTGTCCTTCTTTACTTTCATTTTCTTCATACCACTTGTCATTTCTTAACATATAGTCTGACTTACTTATTTTGCTAATTGTCTTTTATTCCTCAGTATTTAGAAAGAGGGGAAGTATTTTTATTTGCTGCTATATCGATATGCCTGACACACAGAAGGTGCCCAAATAAATATTTGTTCAATCAATACATGAACTAATATGGAGGTCTTTCTCATTGCCTATGAATTTTTGATAATGATAATATAGGTAGTTCTTATTAGCCAAATTTTTTTGTTCTTGCAAAGTTTCTGATTGCAAATTTCCAGAGAACAGTAGCCTATATTCTGTTAGGTTTAGTAAGAAAATCATAATGGATTCCAAGCCTATCACAGAACTCCAACCAATTGTCACTAAAACATTCTTAAATACCTAAATAACAATCCACAAATAATTTCTGATAACAAATCATTCAAAATGTAAAATACCTAGTTATTAATAATGAATAAAGTTATCAGTAAGGGTGTTTCTTAGCAGCATACAATGTCACTGTGAGTTTTCTTTTTACACTGCAAGGAGCAGGTATTCTAAAGCAACTAAACAATGAAATAACATGTTAAAATATAGAAAAGATACTAACTAAATTTAAGGCTGTTTGTAGTGTCCTCAGGCACCTGACAGAAGCAAACAAGAATTTATGTCAGCATAAACCTCTAAGTAAAGGGTGGAAAAGACAATAGTAATAATATATAACATGTTTAAAGAACTTTAATATAATCCACAGTCCCATCAGGAGGACAGGAGAGATATATCTGCAACACGATTGAAGTTCTCTCCTGAGGAGAAGCACCCGGTTCAGATGTCTTTGCTAATATGCACATGCTGTTTTCTTTAGAGACCTTTTGATTTATATAGTGAATTTCTGGTAAAGTTTTTTGCAAATCATTATAGTGAATGGATAATGAGATTTTTGTATAGCAAGAGCTAATTGCACATCTTTCAAAGAGTATTTAAGAATTAAGTGAGATATTTATATTCTCTAAAGGACCTAACCTTATATTCATGAATAGTAATGAATATTCTTATATTTGAAGTAAATAGGAAGATGAATATAATTGTCATTAAATTTGTCATAAACTAATATGTGTGTTTTTGCTTGTTAACTTTCTTTTGTACCTGTCCTCTTTTTATTTTTTAATTCAATAATGTGATAATTTGACAACCTGGCAAAAATGTAATAAGAGAGAGGCCTCCCCAAACTGTCATATCAAAGAGTCATTCCCATCAACCATGAGCAAGCAACTGCTGTCCTGCAGCTACAGAGGTGACCATTTTTCCTTGCAGTTGCCCTTAATAAGGCCCTTACATCATATAAATTTGTCTGGTGCCCCAAATAATTTTCCAAGAGTGTTACCCCAGGGGCTGAAAGCTGGTTAGATTTTTAGTGTCTGGTTTTAAAAATCCAAGAAGAATTGGCATCCTGTTTTGCCTGTCTCAAATCCCTCTGCATTATTTCAGATGCCTGCTCTAAAACTTTGTATAGCCAATATTGCACTTATGAAAGTATATACCTTATTTGAAATGAAATAAATATTGTTTCTGTATCATAGATATAAAATATACCTGGCAAGCTGTTCCTAGTTTTATGGAGTCTCTTAGCGCTACTGCAGAGCCACTGTGTATCTAGCTAAGGAGATAATGACAAAAGTAGAATAGAACATGGGAATATCCTATGGTACCTTATAGTAGAATTTTATTTATTTTAGCAATATTATCTACAGACAAACTATAAAAAGGAATTTTCTGGTTAATAGTTAAGTAGATGCCCCCATTCCCCCCAACCCCCCCCCCCCCCCCCCACAGACACACCTACTTGGGATTGAAAAAAAAAACAACCTGAAAAAATAGACCAGTTAGTATCATCCTCTCTATAGTCACTGACTTCTTTTAAAAAATACGATTTAGTTACAAACAGATAAGTAATTAAAACTAGAATTTTTAAATATAAACACAGAGCTATAATTTGTAGCTTTTGTTAGCTTTGTAAAATTGCCTTGTGCAATTTTGAGCACAAGAGAATATATTTTGGAATTACAGGTTAAATGGTACTTACCCAGGTTCCAGAAAACAAAAGTTGGATACAATTTGGAAGAGCAGAAGCAAGCTGACCAATACAGTGTTAAAATGCTAAGAAACTGAGCAAATTAGGGAAATATAAAACACCAGTATGGAAAAATAAAGTTAATCTCTGTTTATTTATAGTTGACTAATTATTGCATGTGTTAACTCTACCTCATTAATTAATTCATTTATTTCACAAACATTTATTGAGTACTTTTAGGTTTATACACTTCACTAGCACAAATAGATTTGCTTAATAACAGAAGAAAAATTTAAAGAAAAAAATCAAAGATAAGATCAATGTATGCCATTATGCAAAAAAGTAAGGGACTGTAAACTAGGCCAGTGGTCAGCAAACTCAGTCAACAGAGCGGCAAACCAAGGCAATTGAACTAGGCAATTCTCAGTGGTTCCAAAGAGAGTAGGGAGAGAGGTGGAAGACCATAGAAGTCTCTTTTCATGTAAACAATATATCTTCAGCCTTATGTAAAAGATCTAAATATAATAAAAGGGTAATATGCAAATTAACCATTACTCCATCACAAAGATGGCGGCACCCATAGCCACAAGATGGCGGCACCCAGTCCTCTCAGCCCTGCCGGAGTCCCCCAGTCCCAGGGGGTGGCCACTGAGAGCTGGCAGCATGAGCGACCTGGTGGAATGCTTGCTTCATCGCTGCGGTGACGAAGCAAGCGTTCCACCCCGGCCGCAGAGAGCCTCTGGGAAGCGGGCATGGGGTGGGGGCGGCGGGGGGGGGGCAGAACGCTTGCGTTGTTGCCCCGGCAATGAGGCAAGCATTCTGTGCCTGGCTGCGGATGGGCCTCTGGGCCGCGGAGAGCCTCTGGGTGGCGGGCGTGGAGCAGCCAGGCCCTGCAGAGAGCTACTGGCGCATGGATTTGTGCGCAGGGCTACTAGTATAGTATAAATCACTGAGAATACATAGAAAAATTCTAAATATTGAAATAGTGTAAAACAACTGATAATCCAGAATTAGAGCATTCTCTCTCCTTTTGCCCTCAAAGCCCACACATGTGCACACACACATACTTATAATGTACATTTTTAGTTTTTTCTTGTCATTACCAAGCTAACTATATTATGGCCCTAAGTTAAGGAATGTATTATATACTAGTATGTTCCCTGCTAAAATAACTTATTCTTTAGAAAAAGAAACATGTTAGAAATAATAAAATAATCCAAGAACTGTATGCCAATAAAACATACATGTCAAAACTTATGGGATACCATTAGAACAACCTTGAAAGATAGTTAGAGCTCTAAATATTTATGTAAGCAAAGAAAAAAAGCTTCTAATTAAAAAATCTAAGTATCCAACATAAGAACATAGCAAGAGAAAAACATAAGGCCAAAATTAGAAAAAAGATAATTAAAAAAATAAGAGCAGAAATCAGTAAAATAGAAACAGAGGATGGAAAGGGGATGTTCAACGTCGTCAACAAAGTTGATGATTTTTTTAAGAGAGTCTAATAGAGGGGAAAAAAAGTCATTATTAAGCAAGAGAAAAAAGAAGACAGAAACAACATGATAGAATAGGCAAAATACATTAAAAAATATTTCATAGGAGAGGAAGCACATATAACCAACAAATATATAAAGAGCGGTTCAACATTCTTAATGATTAGGGAAATGCAAAGTTAGACCACATGGAGATCAATTTTACACTCATTTGATTGGCAAAAGTTAAAAACTGAAAATATCAAGAGAATACTTATGCAATAGTTAGTTTATATCTTTTTGCTGGAAGGTTTAAATTTTTCAGTCTATTTTGCAAATTATATGGTATTATCTCCTAAAACTGAATACTCATATGCCCTATGAGACAAAAGACAAAATAAGCCTATATAAAGAAAAAACCTGGCAAATCTATATGTATAAAACCCCAATATGCAAATAGACTGAATGGTGGAACAACCAAACAACCAGTCGCTATGATGTGCTCTGACCACCAGGGGGCATGGACGGAACATGGTGAGCATTGGCAGCAGGCGGCAGAGTGCAGAACATGGCGGGCATCGGCTGTGGTAGAATGGTGAGCGGGGGCGCCAGAGCAAGGCGGGGCACTGTTTGCTGTCATTGGGGTGAGCTTCTGGTGGTTACTGAAGATTCTTTGCTCCCACATGCCGTGGTCCCACTGGGCGCTCACACCTGCTGCCGGCTCCGGCCCCGCTCGCACCCGCTGCTGGCACCACAGCCACTGCTCGCACCCACTGCCAGCACCGGGCACCAGCCCTGATCAGTTGGTGCCGTCAGTGGGTGCAAGGGTGGCTGCCAGCCCCAATCACCTCTCTGGGCTTCTCCACCTCCCCCTGCTCCTGAGGGGCAATCGGGGCTGGCAGCTGCCTCTCAGACCTGCTGCTGGTGCCAGCCCTACTTGCACCTGCTGCCAGCGCCCAGCACCAGTCCCAATTGCTTGGTGCTGTCAGCAGGTGTGAGTAGCGGCTGCTACCCCTGATCACCACTGAGGTTTCTCCACCTCCCCCTGCTCCTGAGGAGTGATCGGGGCAGCAGCCACCACTTGCACCCGTTGATGGCACCGGCCCTGCTTGTACCCGCTGCTAGTGCCGGCCCCAATCACTCCATGCCATCAGCGGGTGCTAGTGGGGCTGGTGCCATCAGCGTGTGGGAACAGTGGCGGCAGGAGCAGGGCTTCCAGCAGACGGGACTGGGGGCCACAGCAGGAGGGGCCGGGTGGGGGTGCGGAGGATGGGCCAAGACCCACCCCTGTACCCATCGCAGCATCACAGCCCACAGTTCCTTTTAAGGTGCATGAATTTGTGCACTGGGCCCCTAGTATATAATATGAAACCTGTGCAAGAATAATAGCACATTTTATATAGTAAGAACATGGAAATAATTCAGATGCCCAGCAAAGGGAGAGATGATGAGTGAGCTATTCACATAGTATGGTATGGTGTCTTGACAAAGTGTGTGTTTACAAAGCAGACAAAATGAATGAATTTCAGTGGCATGTAACAATATCACTGTATGACCTATTGTATGAAAAGCATCCTGCCCTCAAATAACAAACAATGTGATATATAAAACAAATTTTAAAACAACTAAAAAACACTTTATAGGAATACATATAATTACAATAAAATATAGAAAGATAAGGAATTACATAATAGACTTAGGACTTAGGATGCTTGTGATCCAGGAAGAGGGAGCTAGGGTGCTAAAATGTGAGGACCAAATAGTTAGATATAGATAATTGTTAGTGTGCTCACTTTAAGTGGTGGGTTTTCTAGTGCTTATTATCATATATATACCATCATCAAGGATAATACAATTATGTGCACCTGAGTCCAAAAATTTTTTAAAAATTAATGTAATTTTCTAAAGAGAAAAACTGAAAATTTGTGAAAGCACATCCCTATACATTCAGCTAAATGAATAGCTATATGGGTATAGTATTTGTCTAGGAAATGTAAATATTGTTTGATTTTTACTAGGATAAAAATCACTTACAATTAAGTGATTATGAATGACAACTATTATAAGTTTTTGCAGCATCTAATCTATACATTTTGATTGATTCCCAGAAAACAGAATTACAGGTGTGATGAATGGCCTTTGCTGAGTAGAATTTCTTGTCTCTATTAATATTTTTTGCCTTATTTAGATAGCAAACACAATCAATATAGGATGAACAATGAACATATAATAAAAATTACCTTTTAAGTCGTTGTGAAACTAGGTAGATTGAACCACTTTTATTTTATATCTGAAAGTTGTTACTTTAACCCACTTTTTAGAATTAAAAGTCTTTGTTTTTATATGAAAACTAGAGGTCCGGTGCACGAAAATTCGTACATTCAGGGGTCCCTCAGCCCAGCCTGCACCCTCTCACAATCCGGGACCCCTCAGGTAGGGTCCCTAGGCGTGGCCTGAGATCAGGGCCTATTGGGGCTTTCCTTCCCTGGGCTGCAGGCAGATGGCCCCACCCCCACCGCTGCCACTGCTTGCTATCTGTGCAGTGCTGCCACCCCTCCCCTGCCACCGGTGGCCTCCCTCTGCAGGTGACAGCCTGGGGTGCAATGGCTTGGCTGGCCTGGGCCTCCCTCTTTCTTTGCTGGGGGGCAGGGGCAGCCCTGCGAGGGGCCATCTGCCTACCTGATTGTCCCTAACCACTCGCCTACCTACCTGATTACTCCTAACCACTCTGCCTGCCTGCCTGATTGCCCCTAACCATTTGCTTGGGGATGGGGCCAGCCCAGCAAGGGGCCGTCTGCCTACCTGATCTCCCCTAACTGCTGTTCTACCTACCTGATCACCCCTAACTGCTGGTCTGCCTACTTGACCACTCCTAACCACTTACCTGCCTACCTGATCACCCCTAACACTGGTCTGCCTACCTGATAACCCCTAACCCCTCTGCCTGCCTGCCTGATTGCCCCTTTCCATTTGCTTAGGGGCGGAGCCAGCACTGACTTCCGGTTGGTCAGCCTCCCATCATTACTGGTCGTTACAACCCAGGGTTTTTATATATTAGGATGCTTAATTGAATTTACATAATGAGAGGCCCTTCTGAAAAATTGACAAGGTTGTTTGACCTCAGGACCTTGAATACTTCTTTGTTTAAAATTCTGAGATGATTCTGTGGAAAGGGCATAGTTCCATTAATTAATCTTCAGTTTAATGTACTTTAATTTCAAAAGCCACCTAGAAACAGCTAAGGGGCATAAAAAGAAATATATATAAATACAATTCATTCTTTTGGTGGGAGAAATGGGTGGTTGAAGTTATTTGCCCTCCTTGGGCAGCAACATCCCAATTTCTTTTTAGTGATCAGAATCAGTCACTGGTGCTCCTTTATCTGGCCTGTTGGTTCAGTGCCAATGAAGAGCCCCAGATGATCAGGGGACAGTCTTGGCTTCCAATGTAATATAGTCATGATTGTTTTTCCTGGTGGGAGACTTCCTCAGTCAAGAATTAGGTCCTTCAAATCTATTGGTTTTTTTGGTGAAGGGAAACCCTCAAAGGATTCTGAAGTACCTTGTTCCTGGAAATATAAGGGAGCTATTAAAACTATTTCTAGACTTGAAAAGAGTAAAAAGAGGGAGAATTTATTGGAACTCAAGAACTGTAGCTATGAGTGTAGGAGAGGAATGTCCCTTAGGAGCTATGACTTCGTATAGCAGAATATAGCCACATCTAACCTGTGTCCTGCAGGGAGGGAGCTGCCTGACTCCCCATCTCTTGCCAATGTCATCCATTGTCTGAATTCAACTAGTAGACCATTGATGTAGCCCATAAAGTTAGCCTCCTGGGGCATGGAGCAAGTAGGGTAGGAAAGAGTAGAAAAAAGATTTGGATGGCAAATGGAAAGTATTTAATAGAGCCTAGCTCCTTGTTTGAGAGGCTAGTTTTCTACTCATCAATTAGGCCAAAATGTTTAAAATTTTGGATTCTAAACCAAAGACCCAGAAAGAGCAAGAAGTTCCCTTGTCACCAGTATAAGAATAACTTCAATATCCTGTCCCAGAATTTTCATAAGGTGATTATTGAAAGTGGGAATTCTCATTACCTTCAGAGGATACCTGCGGTAGCTTATTTTTTGTCAGTTTGGGTGGATCACATCCAGATATCAGGGAGGAGCTGTATTTCTTCCTGTGTCTGTGAGGGTGTTTCTACAAGAGTTTAGCATTTGAATTGGTAGATTTAGTAAAGCACATTGCCTTCCCCAAAGTGAGTGGGATTCATCCAATCCCTTGAGGCCAGAAAAAAAAAGGTGAAGGAAGGGAGTATTCAGTCTCTGCCCTACTGCTGAGCTAGAACACCAGTCTCCTTCTGCCCTCAGTGCTCCAGGCTCTCAGGAGCTCAGACTGAAATCTGCACCATCTACTCTGGCTCACAGGACTTTGAACTTATACCACTGGCCTTATTGGGTCTATAGTTTGCAGACAACAAATCATGGGACTTATCAAGCTCCATAATCATGTGAGTTAAACCTTATAATAAATCTCTCTCTCTCTCTCTCTCTCTCTCTCTCTCTCTCTCTCTCTCTCTCTCTCCATACACACACACACACACACACACACACACACACACACACACACACACAATTGGTTCTGTTTCTCCAGAAAACTCTGACTAAAAAACATTCCTTACAGGGATATTTATGTCTTTCAAACAGAATAATGGCATTGGTTTACATATACCAAGTAATGGAGAACTTTTCTTCTACATTTTTTTTTTCATTAAGTACAAAATAAAGCACAAGCAACTTCAATTCTTTAACATTTCTTGAACATAATATAGGGCAGCAACAGGTGGGTATGGCTGATCTTTTTCACATCACGTCTCCTAAGTGAGGCACATAGATTTATATGTGCCTCCGACCATCACCTGAACTTCAGCTTTGAGCCTCAGTGAAAACAGTCCAAACATGTTTCTGCATGTTATTTTAAATGCTACAAACTAGCCCTAGCCAGTTTGGCTCAGTGAATAAACTACTGGCCCACGGACTGAAGGGACCCGAGTTCGATTCTGGTCAAGGGCATATACCTCGGTTGCAGGCTTGATTCATGGCCCTGACATGTGCAGGAGGCAACCAATTTACGTGTCTCTCACATCGATGTTTCTCTCTGGGTCTCTCTTGCTCCCTTCTATTCACTCTAAAAATCAATGGAAAAATATCCTTGGGTGAGGAGTACTAACTAACTAACTAACTGATAAATGCTACAAACTATGAGAATTCCAGAAATAAAATAATAAAATAGTAAAAAGTACAGGGAACCATGTGATGACAGCAGCCAGGGCAGAGTCCCAGTGAATGTGTGGCCACAGCAGGGGATACTGATGCTAGGGCCTCATGTGCAGGCACTACCCAGCTGGGCAGTCAGCTGGCTGCGGCTGTGACTAGGCCTCTCGCCATTTGGGGCTGTGACTAGGCCTCTCGCCATGCCAGGGCCTCATGTGCAGAGCACAATAGAAGTTGGACCCTGGCCCAGGGCCTTAGGCAGGGGAGGAGGCCAAGGTGGCCACTTGCCCTCAAGGGTGGATGCAGCACAGGGATGCCCCAGAGGTAAAAACCTTCACACCGTCCTCTTCCACCTCTGATGCATAATTTGATGCTTCAAAGAAAAGTATCATAATCAAAGTCAGAAATGGAAGATGGAAAGACATCGAAAATAAAATAAAATTACATCATAGAAACATTTTGGGGAAAAAAATAACATAGAATGAAGGGAAAAAAGAGAAATGTTTTAGTTTCAGTAAAATATACTCATCAAGCAAAACATAAATGTCACCAAAAAACTAAAAGATTTAAAAAACAACAACTCAAAGAATCCAGTAAACTAAATATTTTTGCAAATCCAATTATATGACAGTGTAGTTTGACTATTAAATTGCTCTCTTTTTGAAAGTTATTGATCTCAAATAAATTCTAATATTCTAAAAGGTAGGAAATTTGGGAAATACAGATTATATGAATATTTCAAATGAAAAAAATTACTACATCTGGTTTACTATATTCTATTTCAAAGGATTCTGTATTTTGTCTTTATTTCAAACTTTTTGGAGGTAAAAATAGCCCCAAGAGTGGCAAGTTTTTTATATATTTCAGGTAAACATGAAGGAAGAGAAAGGCACATTATACAATAATATTAAGTATTCAGAATTATAACTTGATTTTTTAAATTACATTACCAGTGCTGCAGAACAGAAACTATATATATAAAAGAAATGAAAACAAAAACAAAAAACAATAACAACAAAAAACCCACAATGCCATGTGGCAGTTAGTTGAATACATGATTTAGGTTTTAGTGATGCAGGGTTTAACAGTCTAACACCAATGGAGCAGCCAAGCAATTTTATGAACATGATTATGGAAACTTACCCATTTGGCAGGAATTGTAGCAAAATTTGAATATCATGGCACGTATGCAAAATGCAAACTTTGTCACCAAAATTTACTACACATTATTTTCAGTCTGAAAAACAACCGAATGGTTAAAACACTGGTACATATAGAATTAAGAAAGTAACTTTAGTAAGTGAAGAATTGATTTTACTATATATATTTATATATAAATTCAATGCATAAACTATGTTGAATTAAGAAAAATTACTACTCGATTTGAAAATTTTCAAAATGCATGTTTTCCAGATGGGAATATTTTTGTGGGGGTTTTCCCAGTGGATGACAAAATTAGAGAAGGAACACAGACATTTTTCATAGACTACTTGTAAAATCTTAATGTAGCCAAAAATAATCCCTGGAGCAGAAGTAAAACAATATGCAGGAAAAATAACAGATTGAAAAAGAAGATTAGAAAAAAAACACCAAAGGCATTTTATATTGCTTGTTCTGTGAATATTTAAACTTCTTAGTAAAAAATGTAGCTAAAATCTCTTTGGTAACATTGATTTTGTTTTTATTGCTGTTTTTCAAGAACTGTACAACTACTTTTCTGCTTCAAAGAATCATTGCAGTATATTGAAAGCACATTTACCAGATATACGTTTTGAACTGACAACAGATAAATGTTTTTTAAAATAAGTGATATTATTTAATAGTTGACAAACATTTTTTTTTACTTTACCGAGGTTTAAACATTTAGAAAATGCTGTGTCACCATACAATTAATTCATTTTAATTGCTTAAAAATTTATTACCCATATCTTTAAAAGAGTTTTGAATCCTGTGGACATATTAATCTTCTAATTCACTGGATTTTGTTCTTACATATTAAGAATATCCATAATACATTGAATAATGGCCCTCCTAAGATATTTATACCTTAATGTGTGACTATATGTCTTAGGCTCTTCAGGCTGCTATGAACCACAGAAATATTTTTTTTTCTTCACAGTTTTAGAGTCTAGGATGTGCAAGATCAAGGCACCACTGGTAGATTTAGTGTCTGGTGAGAGCTCACTTCCTGGTTTATAAATGAACCAGGAAATCTTCACATAGCAGTATGGGAGTGGTAGCTCTCTGGGGCCTTTTTGATATGAATGAAATCTCATTCAGGAGGGTTCTGCCCTCATCACCTCTCAAAGGCCCCACCTCCAAATGCTATCATGTTGGGGATTAAGTTTCCCAATATGAATTTAACACAAACATTCAGTCTATAGCAAGCATGTCAAACTCAAAGGCTAACACGGGCCAAATAAACAAGTTTGACATGCTTGGTCTATAGCAATATGTTACCTTATGTGGTAAAATAGACATTGCATATGTGATTAAATTAAAGATCTTGAGATTTGCTTATCCTCGATTGTCTAGTTGGCTCCAATGTAATCACCAGTATTTTTATAAGGTCGGGGGAGGCAGTAGAATTACAGTGTGAGAAAAAACAATATGATAAAATATGAAGATATTGGAGTGATGGGGCCACCAGCCAAAGAATGCTGGAAATCTCTAGAAACTGAAAAAGACAAGGAATGATTTCTCCCCTGTAACCTCCAAAAGGAGCATTCCTGCTGACCAGTTGATTTTAGGCCCATAAAACTAATTTTGGACTCTGGTCTCCAGGACTGTAAGAGGATAAATTTGTGTTGTTTAAAGCTACCAAGTTTATGAGAATTTTTTATAGCAGCAATAAAAAACAGACCATATTATGTTTAATTGAAGTAACTTGGCATCTCTGACTGCTTATAATATTATTATGTCATAATTTTACATCCTGACAACTTTGGAGACATTAAAAACATTTTCTCTTGGAAATATATATTAATTTGGAGAAGTTTGAAGCTAGCCTGATTTAGTCTTTTCTTTTTTCAGTCTGAATGATTAAAATATTTTTTCTTTATTTTTGAAGCTTAATAACTTATTCAGAATATTTATAATTTCATCATTTTCTCTCAATTATTCCTTAAAAAGCCTATGCTATTTTAATATGCAGATTTAGTTATTTCCATTTATCAGCAAAGTATTATTATTTTTAAAAAATATATATTTTTATTGATTTCAGAGAGGAAGGGAGAAGGAGAGAGAAATAGAAACATCAGTGATGAGAGAGAATCATTGATTGGTTGCCTCCTGCACGCCACCCACTGAGGATCCAGCCATAACCCAGGCATGTGCCCTTGACCGGAATTGAACCCAGGACCTTTCAGTCCCCAGGTTGATGCTCTATTCACTGAGCCAAGATGGCTAGGCAGCAAAGTATTATTTTATACTAGCGTTCCCGTTGCAGGAAAAATCCTGCAATAGGGTTTCCTGCTGCATTCTACCCCACCCTGCCTGCTCTCCTCCCTTGTCCTCCGGCCCGCGATCTCCGCCAGCCTCCCTGCTTTTCTAACTTCTCCGCCAGCCGGCTCTCCTTCCTTCTCCCCTGGCCCCGCCTCCGCTCCTCCCTTCTCCCCTGGCCCCGCCTCCGCTCCTCCCTTCTCCCCCGGCCCGCCTTCTCTGCCAGCCCACCTGCTTTTCCCTTCGCTCCCGGCCCCGCCTCCGCTCCTTCCTTCTCCCCCGGCCCCGCCTCTGCTCCTCCCTTCTCCCCTGGCCCCGCCTCTGCTCCTCCCTTCTCCCCCGCCCCGCCTTCTCCTCCAGTCCGCTCTCCTTCCTTCTCCCCCGGCCCCACCTCCGCTCCTTCCTTCTCCCCCGCCCTGCCTTCTCCGCCAGTCCGCTCTCCTTCCTTCTCCCCCGGCCCCGCCTCCGCTCTCCTTCCTTCTCCCCCAGCCCCACCTCCGCTCCTTCCTTCTCCCCCGGCCCCGCCTCCGCTCCTCCCTTCTCCCCTGGCCCCGCCTCCGCTCCTCCCTTCTCCCCTGGCCCCGCCTCCGCTCCTCCCTTCTCCCCCGGCCCCGCCTCCGCTCCTCCCTTCTCCTCCCCCCGGCTTGCTTGCTTCTCTGCAGCTTTGCTCCCTTCTGCAGCTCTTGGCTTCTTTCTACGCTGTCACGATATGCAAATTAGCTGCCATCTTTGTTGGGATAATTTGCATATTCGTCCAGATTGGTTAGTGGGTGTGGCTTGGCTGGTGGGCGTGGCTTGGGCGTAGCGAAGGTGCGGTCAATTTGCATATTTGTCTATTATTAGATTAGACTAGAAGCCCAGTGCACGAAATTCATGCACGGAGGGGGGTTGTCCCTCAGCCCAGCCTGTACCCTCTCCAAACTGGGACCCCTGGAGGGATGTCCGACTGCCCGTTTAGGCCCGATCCCTGGGATCGGGCCTAAACGGGCAGTCGGACATCCCTCTCACAATCTAGGACTGCTGGCTCCCAACTGCTTGCCTACCCGCCTTCCTGATTGCCCCTAACCGCTTCTGCCTGCCAGCCTGATCACCCCCTAACCACTCTGCTGCCAGCCTGTTTGCCCCCAACTTCCCTCCTCTGCCGGCCTGGTCACTCCTAACTGCCCTCTCCTGCTGGCCATCTTGTGTCCACATGGGGGCAGGATCTTTGACCACATGGGGCAGCTATATTGTGTGTTGTAGTGATGATCAATATGCATATTACTCTTTTATTAGATAGGATAGAGGCCTGGTTCAGGGGTGGGGGGCAGCTGGTTTGCCCTGAAGGGTGTCCCTGATCAGGGTGGGGTTCCCTTGGTGCGTGGGGTGGCCTGAGCGAGGGGCCTGTGGTGGTTTGCAGGCTGGCCACGCCCCCTGGCAACCCAAGTGGAGGCCCTGGTATCTGGAATTTATTTTCCTTCTACAATTGAAACTTTGTAGCCTGGAGCGGAGCCACGCCTGGGGCTCCCTCCGAGGCCGGCAGCCATTTGTGTTGGGGTTATAATTGAAACTTTGTTGCCTTAAGCGGGTGGGCCCGGCCAGGGTGTGCAGAAAGCTTTGCTTCTCCTGTTGCTGGTGGCAACCCTGGCCTGCTCTCTCAAGCTCCATTCTGCCGCCATTTGTTTGAATTTGTTTACCTTCTATAATTAAAACTTTGTAGCTTGAGTGGAGGCTTAGGCCTGCAACAGCTGGCGGAAAGCTTGTTTCCCTCTGTTGCCTGGGAAACCTTGCTCTCTGTGGCTGTAGCCATCTTGGTTTGGGTTAATTTGCATACTTGCTCTGATTGAATGGTGGGTGTGGCTTGTGGGCATGGCTTGTGGGTGTGTCGGAGGTATGGTCAATTTGCATATTTGTCTATTATTAGGTAGGATTGGAATACCATTATTACTTTGCTTTTAGGACTTTCAATTTTAGGGAAAATTTATCCTTAATTTGGATTATCTTTGTTCTCATTATTTTCATGAATTGTTTTACTTTTATGGTTTCCCTCTACATTTACTCTGTTGTCAGAAGTCTCTATTCTTTGTCATTAATTTGATATTCAGGTCTGCCTTGCTAAATCTAACAGTCCAGTAATGCTATTGTTCTGATATTTTACTTGTGTCCTTATTTTTTTTATAATCATATTTATTTGTTTTATTCCTTTGTTTTTGCTTTCTTCTAGTCTGGGTTCTTTATTTTTAATGTCAAAGTAAAAAAAAATGTCCTGTTTTATTACATAATGCCCTACCATATGTCTTAATCATGTACTTAAATCAGCAGGGCCATCTCTGTACAAACATCCAATGTTTTTTTTCTAGTGGTGTTCATGTGTATTCTGTCTCCTAAGGACTTAGGAAGGAGAAGAGAAGAACTCAGAGGAAACTATGTACAGTCTATTGAAAAACACTGGCTCTTCTCTGATGTTTGACCATTTTACTTTAATAGTATGTACTCCACATATTAGAACTATTTCCCACTGAG
This sequence comes from Cnephaeus nilssonii, assembly GCF_951640355.1. Taxonomy (NCBI): domain Eukaryota; kingdom Metazoa; phylum Chordata; class Mammalia; order Chiroptera; family Vespertilionidae; genus Cnephaeus; species Cnephaeus nilssonii. The sequence continues at coordinate 61,150,559 of NC_137080.1, read as the reverse complement.
AAATAACTGAGGATTTAAATATTTAACTCCAATTGTTCAGTTTCCCCGTCATACTTTTCTTCCTTAGTAACAATTGCTCTTTCCCCTACTCAGTTTCTCTTCAGATTTTAGGGTATTAGTGAGGATTCTTAGGATTGTTTCACTCATCCTTGGGATTGGGATTAAGTTAAAAATTGTATGACTCACTCTGTTTTTTTAATTTTTTTTAATTTGGGGCATTAGTGTAGGTGAACATTCAGTTTCTCTTCAGAATAGTACTGGATTAAAGGGGTCATTTGCCTGCACACATCAAAGTCCAATAAGATACGAACAGGAGTCTAGCAAAGAAAACAAGAGTTTATTTTTAGGAAGTTGCTCATGTCCAAAGAAGTGTGCTAATGTTCAAAGATCTGATGGCTTCTAGGGGGTGGATTATACTTGGGGGAGGAAATCATTAATTGTGGTGACTAAGAGAGTTAGGCTTGTGGTCAGGGTCGTGGTCTGAGCTGACTCGTCTGCCCTGAGGTAGGGGGGTAGTTGATTAGTCCTGATGTCAGCCATGGGATCACTTTGTCTGGCTTCACTAATTTTCTGGGGCTGAACCTAAAACGCAACTGATGCCTAGATATTATCACTAGTTTGACCAAAACTCTGTTTCTGTGGTCAACAAACTCGAGGTTTTGTTCCTAAGATTATTTGATGCTGACTAGAACCTCATTGTCCTGAGGGCTTAATGCTTAAGGGAGTGGTCCTGCAAAGGAGAAGGAAACAGGTGAGTCAGGGTGCTGGATGAGGCCAATTTGAATCAAAAGTAAAGAAAGGAGAAAGGGCCATATTAAAGAAATGAAGTTTTTATGCTGTTGCAAGATTTCTCTTCAAAATTCTTAGAAGTGGTTGACTCTTCTTGAAGTAGGGTTGGATTAAGAGTTTTATAGCATGCAACTGTTGTCTCAGTCTTTTGACTAGATGTATATTATGTTATGTATTAGCTCTTTATATAGTTAGTTGTTGATGTTAATCATTTTCCTTGCTTTTAAAAAATGTTTATTTGGCAGAGGAAGAATCTATGATATGACTTTTTTTTAATGCATCAGTATCTAGTCCTTATTTTTATTAATATGTCTCTATTTTCTAATTAGACAAAAATTTCTTGTATGTCTTATACAGTTCCATGCTTTGCCTTCTGCTCTTTATAAAGTTTGTACTCTAAAATATGTACGCTGAAACACTCTAAAAATGTATCTTCAGCAAGTTATGTAACTTTTAATAAATTTACATTAATTATTTATTGTATAAATAGTACTGCATTTGGTATAGATATGCTGACAATAAAAATTAGGATGTTTTTTATTGTTATTATGGCTAATGGACTCAGGAATCAAAATTTCTGTCGCATACCAGTTATCAATCACAATGAGGTTACTGAGGAAGCTAAACTTAGAAGGAATAATGGCTTAGATGTATATAATAATACTTATTGCTGAGTAGTTTGTATCATAAACTCCAATATTAGGAACTCTTTTGAATTGACCTGGAGGGTATATACCAAGCTAGAGGTCTAACTATTCTTTTCCCCTCATCAATAAACCAGCAAGAACACAAAGGCATGCCTTTTCAAAAAGATATCATCTCTCTCCACACCCCTAAGTTACAACTAAGGCTCAGATCCTGCCACTTACGACCAGATGAATGAATGAAAGCAGAGAGGAGATACTGTCTATAAAATTTGTCACATCTTTTCCAGGACAGAAACATTGAGGTAGTGATGACATCTCCCTCATGGTTGGAAATAGAGGTGGGAGAGTGAGCTGGCTCTGCTCCCTCCCACTAATTCCTTCTGATTGTTCCCACCAAATGGAAACACTATATAGAAAGGAAAATTATGTAATGTTTTTAACTGCTTTTCCTTGTGACTTGATCCTTAGGTTAAGTGGCCCCACCCAGGTGGGAATCCAAACAAGCAGGCTGTTGCCTACCTAACTCCAGTGCTGTTAGGTGAGTTTTTAGGTAGTTATATTTTCTAAACTACAAATCAGGACATAGAATAAAAGATTTGTATTCCCCTTTTTAATGTATGTGGCAATTTAGGAGATAAAGAGGCTGAAAAGTAGGAATATTTGAGTCATGTTGAGGTTTGAGGCACAGCAGGAAAACAAAATATGAAATGTGTATTCTTTTAGAATAATCTAAGAATTAGAGTAACTATGTTACCAGTCCCCAGTCCCCATGCTTCATGCTTCAAAAGGTCAAAACTCAAGATCTTTGTCTTGAGTTTGGAGCAAGGGAAGGTGTATTGATGGAGAAGGCACCAGCCAAGAAAATGGGGAACCCAAGTAGTAGTTCATCAAATCCATTTTCAGAAAGTAGATTTCAGACTTCTTTTAGGTCAAGGGAGGGGAAATGGGAGGGGCTGGTTTTGTAAACACTCAAGCCCTGAGCAGAACTCCTCTAATTATTAGCATGTCTAAAGCAGGAGCTATTAGACTAAAGGCCAGGGAACAACAAGGAAGGCTGAACAGGATAGAAAGAGAGAGACCAAGCATTTGACTGTTACAGTTACAGGTGGCAGTAAAAGAATAGATCTATAGCCATTGTCCTCAAAACACTTAAAATCTAATTCAGAATATATGGCAAATATATAAAATATCTGGGGGATAGTTTTGAAATAAAATACGTAAAACGTTTAATATTTTAGAATTCTGAAGTCAACGTAAGGAGTGATAACCTTGAGGCTAGCATTATTCAGGGACAACTTTATAGGGGAAAACTAGTGTTGCATTTGACAGAAGAATGGGGACATCTGAATTTGTGAGGTGGAGAATACAATGGAAGTCTACCACATGACTAGCAACAGGACAGGGAGGAAAGGTCAGGGGAGGGTCCGAATTTATGACCAGCTATAAGAAAAGTCAGGGAGGGGAAAGGTCACCCTGGGGGCAAGGTTCCACCTTTCAATTGTCCATTGCTAGGTACCCAGGGCTTTCTGCCCTGGTGACCTTCTGTACCTGGCTTATGTCTAACAGCCTGTTATGTCAGAACTGAATTAGAAATATAAAGCATTAGCTTTCTGACTATGTGAAATGAAGATGGAGTATACAGGACATGAAAACCTGAAAAGTTCTAATGCCTGTGCAAGCACATTGATATTGAACACAGTGACATATGGCTTCAAACTCCCTTTCTTGGCTCATCGAAATCAGCTTGGATTGAAAGACTGTGAGGTTTCTATCTGAAATATCTCTAGGAACCAGGCAGATAAACTAATGTGTGAGTCGGGGCTGAGTGCAAAACAATAAAGAGGGATAGGGACTGGAGAGAGCATGGTTATGTGCATTGCCTGAAGGGATTTTAGTTCAATTTTTATAAAAACACTGTCTACCAGAGAGGACTTGTACAGCAGCCATATGCAAACTATGGGTAGTCAGTTTGTTACCTCTGCCTTAATATAAAACCTGACCTTTAAGATACTACAGATATTCCTGCAGTCTAATAAAAGTATTGAAGAAAGTAATATTATCTAATTAAAGTCCATGATCCACCCAAAATCTTTTTTTTTATAAACACGGTGAGATATCAGTGATACATGAAGTAAATATGAGACTGAGAGATCCCATTCTTTTAGGCCAAGTGATCAGGTGCTGAGAGCTGACGTCCTACCTGCAAGCAGCTCTATAGAGAGAGGTGAAATCTGCAGCTCTTTCACCTTCTGCTGGACTGCTGTGCTTACTTTCTCCTTATTCAATGCGTCCTGGATCAGAAACCAGATAATAGAGGCTAATTTACTTGGGAGAATGGCACAGGTTAAGTAAGGACATTGAAATAATGAAATCCACAGAGAAAAGCTGGACCAAAGTATTACATTTCCATACATCTCATCGCTGCTTTCAAATGCCATTTAGTGTTTTTTTTTTTTTTTTTTTGAGGTTGATAGCTTCTTATCACTTGCTAATTGACTGTGAGTGCCTAGTGGGTTTAGTGTCTGTTCAGATTTTGCCTGCAGAGAGAAAGCAATGAAATAGAAACCAGAAAACTAAGGGAGAAGATAGAGGCAGAAGGAGAGACTGCTGCCCTCAATAGCAGCGTTATAATGACCCGAGAGAAGAAATGAGGGAGATGAAAGGTCTGGTACCTCATAACTGTAACAGAGAAACGGAGGCCAGGTAAATGGGAATGTGGAGAAGAATGTTTTCTAAGGCTGATTGCATTCTGCTTCTACAAGGCATAATGGCAAGAAAGTTTCAACTGGCTTTCACAACCACTCACCAATTTATGATCTTGGCTCAGTATTTTCACCCCCTTAATTTAATGCTGCTTCTGTTTTAATCATAATGCTTGAGTCCAAATGAGAAAATGACAGTGTTTTTGCCAAGTATTTGGTCTTAGATCCCCGTTTTAAAGAATTAGGAAGATATAAACGATGAAGTAATCCTCTGAATTTGCCTAAATTTCATGGGTAGAAGAGGAAGGAGAGATGTATGTTTATAAATTTTAAATAAAGATAAACTTTGAGCTAGAAATAGATAATAAAACACAATTCATTAAGATTAATCAGCTTTTCTTTTAGAGAAATACAGTTTGACACCCAACGGAATCACTGCTTCTAAAATATTTTCTACTTTATCTAGTTGTGCCTGTGTGTTTCCAGGTACTAATGATTTTATTTCTCTATTAGAGGCCCGGTGCACGAAATTCGTGCACGGTAGGGTCCCTAGGCCTGGCTGGCAATCATGGCCGATCTGCAGGGCGACTGGTGAGGTGATTGGGGAACCCCCATTGGTACCCGCCTTGGCTGGCCTGGCGCCGCCTGCTTGCCAGCTCCACGTCTTCCCCCTCCCCCACCCCCCCACCACTGCTGGGTCAGGGCCTGCGGGCGGGGGGGCAGCTCCTGCATTGAGCATCCGCCTCCTGGTGGTCAGTGCATGTCATAGCAACTGGTTGTCCTGCCGGTTGTTCCACAGTTCAGTTGATTTGCATATTAGGCTTTTATTATATAGGATAGGCAAGTTTGCCTGGAATGCTTTGATTATAAGGACAAATACAAATTAAAAATAAGAGGCTTAATTCTCCCTACTGAAAACAGGGGAAGAGATTTTCCTCCTCTCTTTTTCTTAGAGCATTATTTTTAAAAACTCCTAATTATTTTCTCATCTCTTTGAAATGTATATAAACATATTTGAAAACTAGATAGGGTTGTCAGCTTTAACCTTTTGCACTCAGATGTTGAGTGTGACTCGACACGGTTAGCATCGGTAGCAGCTCGTATGTTGAATTGTATTGAATGTATCAATAATTTGAAATATAAAAAAATCCAAATAAATAAGTTTGTATGAAAAGAAACTCCAGTTTTTTATTCTACTGCCGCGCTTTGTAAAATCTGGGGTATTTAAAAAATTAAATCCCGAGTAGAATAAAGGAATCGAGAAAAAAGCAAGCGAGTGCAAAGGGTTAAGACTAGGAATGTCTTTCTCAAGGTTGTGGGAACCATATCATTTGAATGTCAACATCAGGAACATAGCACCCTTATCTTCTAGTTTTAGTGGGATGGTAAGAACCTTAGTTGATTTCTATCTCCAAGTTGTAAAACTATCTCCTGTCATAAAATTATGAGAAAATTATTTTTTCCTTTGTATAAAGCCAGTTAACTAACACAGATGACCACCCCAGTTACCAGATGAATTTAGGATGAATTTATGATTATAAACAGTGATGTCAAGGCCTCTTAATTGAGGAATAGTTATTGTTTATCTTGAGGACATGTATGTGATGGGCTCTCTCTGCCTGGCTATATAGAAGGGTAATATTTTTTCCATCTTTGCAATCTCTTAAGAGATTGCCTGTGATGTGCATTTTATTTTTGTGTTGTTGTTGTTTTTTCAATAATAAAAAGGTTTTTGTTTCTACTACCATTGTTGAAAGAATTTTTGTGATAGGAAAAGATTTTATTTTTAATTATATTTATCCAGCAACCTCATTAATACAAAACACACTATTAGAGCATGTTTTACTTCACCGGCATATCATAGAATTATGGACAAAGATGGATTGGAGGCTGGCAGCCTGATTAAAATGTCATTGTGCTTACTCACCATTGGGTGTCCATTGAGAAGAAACATTATGACTCTCAGTGTCCTCAGTTCTAAAGAATGGTGTTTAGAGTATTATCACTTAGCTTTTTGCAATGTGAATAGGGACTAACCTTTGTTTACAGAAGTTTTCTGTATTAAAAAAAAAAGCCTAAAAAATATGACTATATACAGTTAAAAACAGATCAGCAGACTGTACTTACTAAAGTGAACATTCACTAATAGGAGCTTATTTTTATGGTCCTATGCTGGTTATTTTTAATGAAAAAGTAATATACATGTAATCCTTTTCTAATTTCATCATGTTTGCCTTTTGTTCTTTCATATCTGTTTCTGTTTCCCTTTCTTTGAATGCTTTCAAGATAACTGGTTTATAAAGTAATGACCACCTTCTTCCTTTGTCAGTGTTCCCCTCACATATTATCTGAAATGCGTTACATCCGTGCCAAACTGGTAAGTAAGAAGTGAAGCTCAGTGACCTCTCCAAAACCTTACTGCAATACCTTTCCTCAGAAAGAAAGTGTATTCTAGTTACAAGATTGTCCTCGTCTTCTTCACAAGAACTAGCAACAGAAATGTGAAGATTATTTTCTATTGCTATTTTATGTACATATTTTAGATGTGGCAATGTTTAAAGTGCATGTCTACATGGTTACAAGAGATAATGTCAATTGTTTTTTTCTAGAAAAAAATTTCAATATTGCATTCCTTTTTTTTCACTTTTGGATATGTTCATTTGAGAATTCCATTTGGGTCTATAATATAATATTAATCTATTGAATCAGTCTCTCTCTTCTTTCTTTTATTTTTTTTAAAGTATCCTGTAGCTAATTATTGGATTGAGGAGTGTTTCACTATTTTATGTGCATGTCATCACTTTAATGCTATTGCTGCCTGGCATAGTATATAATATAGAGGGTAAGAGAAGGAGATTAGTTCAGTGGTCCTATATAAAAGCGATGGGGTTCTTGAGGAGGACTGAAGCAGTGAAGATGGAAAAAAGTGGGTGGATTTGGGAGGTAAACTGGCATTTGAATCAACAGACACTGTAATGGATAAAGGAAGTTAAGAGCCAAGGAAAGACTCAAAGTAGGATCTCTGGGTTTGGACTGTAAGTACTCTTGGATGGTGTTGTTAAGAAGGAATATGGCAGAGAAGCATTTCATGGGGAGAGAATCAAGAGTTCTGTTTGGACATATAAATTTAAAATATCTATCCCATAGTCAGGTGGAGATATCAGATTGCCAGGTGAGTTATACAAATACTTGAGCTGATTATACAAACTAGGCAGTAACCATCATATAAGTAAGACTTACACGAATGGAAAGAAGCCACTTAAAAAGAAGCTTCAGTTAACAGATGGAGTCAACATTTGGTGATTGAGTAGTGGAGAAGTTATCTAAACATCCTGGGAAGGAAGAGCCAGTGAGGGAGAAGGAAATCCTGTTGAGGGAGGGACAGTTAACTGCTGGAGGTTTTGGAGTGGTCCCCTGAGATGAAGACAGAATAGTGATCATGAGGCTTGGCAATATGGAAGCAACTGGTGACTTTGATAAGAGCAGTGGCACTAGGTGGGTAGAGACTCAAAGACTTGGTCTTTTGGCTGGAAGAAAGTAGCTATTGAAGTTGACCTCAATCAGTGAATTTTCCAACACTTCAAATCTTGTTTATGGTTCCTGGTTCCTGTGTGTGTGTGTGTGTGTGTGTGTGTGTGTGTGTATGTGTGTGTTTCACGACTCTAATCAATATCTATACTCATAATTACCATGGTATTCCAGTTGCAAATAATAGACTCTACAAAATGAAAGAAAATCTCATATTTAAGTTTAAAATTAAACATTTAACTAGTTAGTTGAAAAATTAAAGTTATGAAGTTAATTGTGTTTGGAAACAAACTAGTATGGGGAGGAGCTTCTCCTTGTGGCTTTATTAGCGAATATTCAGGGGTTGGCAAAAGTAGGTTTATAGTTGCTCATATGTAGGTTATGATTCTAATAATACAAGAATAAACTCTCTGTTTCGTGTACTCACCATTGTAAACCTATTGTAGGTGTCAGTAAATATTAAGCAGTCATTTTCAAAGACACTGAATTTAAACATCTGGAGGGAATACTTACAATATATGTTTTCAATACTTGGCAGATGGAAAACTTCAGTAAATAATTTTGCATTTTATAAACATTGTGTATATATATATATATATATATATATATATATATATATATATATATAATTGATTTCAGCAGAGAGGAAGGAAGAGGGAGAGAGAGATAGAAACATCCATGATGAGAGAGAATCATGGATCGGCTACCTCCTGCAAGTCCCCCACTGGGGATCGAGCCCACAACCCGGGCATGTGCCCTTGACCAATCGAACCTGGGACCCTTCAGTTCGCAGGCCAACACTCTATCCACTGAGCCAAATCAGCTAGGGCACATAATATATTTTATTGAGTCAGTAGTTGAAGCCTCCCCCTCACTGTGGCTGGTTGGGTTCCTCTGCATCCCACTGACAGAGACTATGTATAGAGCATCAACAATGTGTACAGATACACTCTGTAAAGCAGGGGAGAAGCCAGTACTAAGTGTTCCAGCTTACCATGTTCCAATACTGAAAGCTAGAAATACCCAGATTTTAAACTCATAACAGCAGGTCTTAAATAAGGAGGGGGAGAGAGCGAACCACCATATATCAATTTAGCCTGTTGAACCCTCCTGACATGCACAATCTGGCATGCTGTTTCAAATATATGTTATTTTCCTGCCTGTAGTAGTCCATCTGCTTAGGAAGGTTTCTTTAAGCACTTGAGTTGAAAATAAGAAAACTTCAGCACTACACTTTCCAAAAGCTTCTTTTGGATTCTTGTGGACTTCACAAACAAAACTCATTTTCTGCCTTTGTCTTTTAAAGATCACAGCTTGAAGATATTTGGAGCACAGCATAGCACAGCACAGCACAAAGTCGTTTAGAGGAAATAAGTTGTGTAAGTGGCAAAATACCCCTACATCAGGGGGTTGATGACTGCTGTATATTAGCCTTTTATAAAATTACCATTTATATCCCTATTGTAAATGTGTTATTCTTTTCCTCAAAGTGGATATGTTTGTTGCTCTTTAAATATTTTAAGAACAAATAGGTGTTTTTAATACCAAAGCCTGTTGTTGTTGTTTTTAAGTTTGGAGTTACATTCCTTAAACATATAATACAAGTTAAAGTGAATGGACATGGTCTAATGTGTCTCCAAGTATAGATTGCATATGTAGGGATTTCTAGTAAAGATGGATATGCAGAAAGGATCTGAGTTCTCCAATGCTCTTCTTTCCCCATTTTATTTCTAGAAATACTTTTGAAGAGATTTATTTTGTAGAGACCTACACTGTCTCAATGGGCTTGGTTCTGCTCATTCAACTCAACCAGTAATGCAGGGCAATCTCATCAGAAGGGCTGTCAGTGTCTTAGTGGCTCCGTTATTATTAACAAAATGCTTCCTATTTCACGTAAAACATTATTACAAAAAGATAGAAATACAAAATATTCCAAAGACATTTCTAACAAAATGTGACTTTTGAGGCTTCTGCTTACCTCTACATCCCTCATGTTTTTTACCCCCAGACCTCTGACTGTTTACCTGTCTGCATTTTTCTCCCCATGATCATTTTCAGCTTAAGTCGACCGAGGCAGTGGAATCATAAATTCTGTTTGCTTCCTACCTGAAGCAGTTCATGCGGTCACACTGCAGGGTCCTTTTGAGATGTTCTAGTCAAAAATTTGAAAACTTCTGTAATTAGTTTGTAAATAAATTGCAAGTCATTTTTGGGCTTGGTCAAATAGAAACTGTATTGAAAATAGTGATTTATATCAGCAAAGATAAGGTCATTTTATGCTAAGCAGAATAAATGTCTGATCCTTTCCTAATGGAAAACCTGAAGCAATTTTCTGATAATTTGAGTGCCTAAGTGTTGAATCACATTACCTTAATCCTTTTTTAAACTGAGTAACACCTTTTCCCCATTGAAGTATATTGATTAATATATTTGCCATTTAAAGCCTTGATTAATAATTTATGAGTCTGTGGCATCCAAGATATCTTAATTTTTTTTTTATTAATTCAGTAAGACTCTGTCATGTATATATAGGGTGTCCCAAAAATGTATACACACTGTGAATGATAATAAAGGCAGTGTTTATTAAAATACATTTTATATTCAAAATTGAGCTATCAGCTACTAAAGTGTGCATACATTTTTAAGGATACTCTAGTTTCTTAGTTTTTTTTTTCTAGAAGATTAAGTTAAACCAACTTATATCCTAATGTTATACAGCTACCATCTCACTTATCTCCTACTTCTCACATGGAGATAAGTGAGATGGTAGCTCAATTTCTCCATTTGAAAAAAAAAAGGTGTTCTAAATGATCTTTTAGGATAGTTAGGGATTTATTATATAATTGTTGTTTCTTGATAACTTTCCAGGGAAACAGAGAATTTAAGGTGCATCAACAGTGTCTTAGTAAGACTACTTCATCTCTGTCATTTAAAGAACTAATACTTACAATGATGACTCCTTTTATTCTAAGTATGCTGAGACAGACTTAAAGAAAAGGGCTTGACCTCATGCACATGAAGGAGTTAAATTATTTAGGAAAAACAATAATAGGTGTGTTCTTTTTGTTGTTGTTATTTGTTTGTTTTGTATTTGGTCTTCCCAGAAGTGACTATTTTGGGTAAACAATAATAATAGTGGCAACAATAATAACAATGTACACACATGCCTAATAATCGTTATCAGTATCTTCTTTATTTGACTTCATTTTAGAGTAGTATTGAAAGCAAAAATTGGTTAGTCTAAGATGCAATCACCATGAAAATTGAATTTCCACTTTTCCTCTTTGTTAAAAAGAAACATTGGTTTGCTTTATTCATGTTGTGGTAAAGTTCTGATTCAAGCCCGGTAGCTATTGCTTGACTTGTTTTCCTTAATTTAATAATAGCAAAGCCTCATTGTCATTCATTTTACAAAGACTTGAGCCTTACATCATTCTGGTGAAATAAGCAGGGCAGGTGTCTGTTATTATTCTTAGTGTTATAGTTAGACTTGAACCTAAGTCTTCTGGCTGTAAATTCAGTGGTCCCCTTCCCATACACACTATAACATGTGTCCTGACACATGCATCAAAGCACAAACAAATGCCCCAGGTCTCCCCATTGCTCATTTCTGTTTTAGAAAGCTCATTAGAGAGCCCCCCCCCCCCTGGAGGACAGAAAGCTGGCTAGGAGGAGGTGCTAGTTAATTACCCTTCATCGTGTCCTGTTTTCTGCCCTAGTCTATGCTACTTTCTGAAATTCAAAGTCCATGTGGTATTGTGGCCTGTCCAATACAGAAAGCCAGTCATTCTCTTCCATGTTTTCTTCATCCTGTAAGAACACCAGTAGGCGGGATTTGGTGGAGAAGACACCTAACAGTCTAAGCATTTGTGGGAAGCAATTTGTTTACCTTATGAGACTGCTTTTTATTTTGGATGTTTCTAAGTATATAGAGATGATTTGTCTTTTTCTCTCTCTGGAAAATAAATAATGCTGACAACAAACTTTTTTGTGGATAATGGAATTTTCAGAGTCCAAATGAAATATATAAAGTAGACATTGCTCATTTCTCTGACATGATCTTAGGAGAAGATCTTATTTAGCTATTGAAAAATCCTGGAAACATAAAAGTGCTTCTTCTTAGGCATAATTTTTCTCTTTCTCTTTTAAACTAATAAAAATATCACACCATCAAAGCTGTTATATTCATTGTGAAAGGAGAGCAGATATCATGCAGATATATGGTAATCAGGAATGTGCTCAGAGCTAACTCAGGGCTATTCTCTATGAGAAAGGAGGGACTTAATCTTCTATGTCAGGGAGTTAACTGGAAGTACAGCCACCTTGATCTAGAGAGTGAGTTTGGTCCCAGGTAAGGAGGCAGGATAACAATGTGTTTAAGAACTTAGATTTCCAAGTTAGATATATCAGGCTTTCATTCCCAGTTCTGTGACTTATGACTTGGGTTTGCTTGTGTAGATTATTTAGCTTCTCTAAGTGTCTGTGGGTACACATACGTTTACAAGCATTTAAGCATTTTTGAATAGACTATACATTTACACAATTCAAGAATCAAAACAAGATGAGAAGATAGAAAATTACACATCTTGCTTTTACCACTATTTTCAATTACCCCTTCCCATTTCACTTAAAGCATGCTTATATAACATTTTGGACTTCCCAATGCAAATGTAAATACAAATATATGTTATTATTTTTTTCTGTCTTATACTAAATATAGTATGCCAAACTTGCTGATCTAGATGTCTAATATTTTCTTAGAAAATGTTATACCTTCCTTTCAATATGGGAGGATTTGTATCTTAGATGGAAGTGATACCATGGACTTAGGAGGCTAGGTATAAAGCAGTGATGGGCAACCTTTTGAGCTTGGTGTGTCAAACTTCGCCAAAAAACTGAGCATAACTCGGGTAGTGTGTCACTTTGAGGAAAAAACATTATTTCGCAAATGTTTCATCCTTGGCATGCGGCCGCTGAGGCGGCCGCGTGTCATCAGAAATGGCTACGCATGTCAGTGCTGACACGCGTGTCATAGGTTCGCCATCACTGGATAAAGGGATATTCAGCTTCCTTCTGATTCCTGTGAAATGCTAGCTCTTGGACCCAGCTTCCATGTTGTGAGGAAGCCCAAGCAATCCAGGTGGAGAGGACTCTTGGCCCCTGGCTCACAGCACCGCCTAACTTCTAGTTGATAGTCAACACTTACTTGACAGTTGTTGTGAAAGCCAAATTAAAAGCGGCCACTCCGGCCCCTAGTCAGGTGACTTCAGTTGATGTTGCAAAGAATAGCAATCACCTGTCCTTGCTGGGCTGTGCCCAAATTGCAGATTCATTAAAACAATAAGTGGTTGTTTATTTAAGTCACTACGATTTGGGGTAGGTTGTTAAATAGCATGAGGTAATTAGAATCGAGTTATGATTTATTTTACCATTTCTGTTGATGGACACTTGGATTGTTTCTAATCATTTGCTAAACAGAGCTGCAATGAGTAACCTCCTACATATGATATAGCATACATAGCTATGTATATTTCTAGAATAAACTACTATCACTAGGATTTCTGGGCTAAATGAGAAAAACCCTTTTTAATATTTTTATAGATAACTGCCAAATTGCCTTCTATGACAGGTTTTTTATTAAATTTATAAAGTAGGAATAAAAACAGAATTTATTTTATAAGAGCGTTATGAGATTAAATGATATAATCCACAGTATAGCAGAAAACAGAGGCCAGTAATAGTAAGCACTCAATAAATGCTACCCGACAAACTGACCATGATAAATTGCTTTTTGAAATGATATCTTTTTAAAAAAAGTAGCTGAATAATTGATGTGACAACTTTGTTACTTTTGTTTTTACTTTGTTTAATGATGCTATAATTGAAAATATTTGGAGGATCATTTAGTATGTATACTTTTAGCCTTTAAAATCATCATTGTCACAAAAATAAGACATGTAGCCTTTTCCTCTTGAAAATTTAGTTTTCTCTCAAATGAAGTGATCTTATTTTCATCTTGTTTTTAGTGTAGTATTGTTATTAAGTGCTCATAAATCCTTCACAATATAATGAGCATTAAATTAAGGATAGTAAGAGAAGAATGCTGGGAAGAAAATTTTTAGGCATATAATCTAGTGTTTAGGGTAAATTCATAATTGATTAGTGTTATCATACACATTATTTTTCAACTGAAAAGAGAAAATTTTCAGTGATAAAAATGTAGAAAGCTAATTTAAGTGTAAAAGAATCATTATTATAGTTTTTTAACTATTCCATTTTACTTATTTGTTTTTGTTACATATTTGTAAAACAGTTAATTTGCAAACCTAAGGAAGAAAACAAAATTTTATACAGGGTTTCATGTCACACTTATATCCTATGTTTTTTAGATTTCTACCAGATTTTATATTGACATCTATAGAACTATATATATATGTATTTTTTTCTTTTAAATAATACAGAACTTTGTATGGCACTTTGTAACATCCTAACTATTTTCACATACATTATATCCTTTGACATACAGAATGACACTATGAGGTAACTCCTGTTATCCATATTTTATAAGTGGAAAACTAGAGGGTCAAAGAGGTTTTGACAAAAAACGGACACCAGGTCAGTTTTCCCCAATACTACACATTATACTAGGCCAGTGGTTCTCAACCTTTCTAATGCCATGACCCTTTAATACAGTTCCTCATGTTGTGGTGACCCCCAACCATAAAATTATTTCGTTGCTACTTCATAACTGTAATTTTGCTACTGTTAATGAATCGTAATGTAAATATCTGTGTTTTCCGATGGTCTTTAGGCTCTACAGCAGTACATTAAAAATGTACTAGGCAATTATTTATGAGCAAATAGTCTGGAGACTAAAACTATGCTGGGTATAATAAAGCAGACATTGCCCCAACTACTGTTGGGGCAATGTCTGCTTTATTATACTGTGAATGAATCGTAATGTAAATACCTGTGTTTTCCGATGGTCTTTAGGCTCTACAGCAGCGGTTCTCAACCTGTGGGTCGCGATCCACAGGTTAAGAACCGCTAGCAGGGTCACCTAAGACCATCGGAAAACACAGATATTTACATTATGATTCATTAACAGTAGCAACATTACAGTTATGAAGTAGCAACGAAATAATTTTATGGTTGGGGGTCACCACAACATGAGGAACTGTATTAAAGGGTCGCGGCATTAGAAAGGTTGAGAACCACTGTACTAGGCAATTATTTATGAGCAAATAGTCTGGAGACTAAAACTATGCTGGGTATAATAAAGCAGACATTGCCCCAATTCTCCTCACTCCACCCAGCCCATTGATATGTTCCATCTGGAAAAGGAAGCCAAAGCGATGCATAGTTTGAACTAAGTTCTTCATCACAACATTCAACTATGCGTAGCCCTCAGGTATCAGCTCTTCAGTTACTCTGTAGTTTCCTTTCTTATTTTTAATACTCTTCAGGAATAGCCTCGCTCTAGCTCTCCTCATAATTTCAATTGGTCTCATGGGTTTTGGTATGAAAACTAGTGTATTTTTCAATCTTTTGTATATTTGCAAAAAAGCTTTAGACTTCCATTTTAAGGTTATAGCCCCTTCACTCTTTTCATATAAAACTGAATTTCCAGACCTGCTATTGATCCCAGTCAAGACTTCATTTTCTCTTCTGTTTTGAATTCTGATTTGTTATGCACATGTTTCTTTTTCATTATACCTCTTTTTCCTTCATTATGTAGGTAATCATTGTAATGGATTCAAACAGTAAAACAATACGCAAAGAAAGATGAAAGCACCTTGTCATCCTTATTCCCTTTTCCTTCTCCTTCTCCCAGTCACCTATTACCCTATCCAGTGATAAATATGATTAGCAGCTTAATATGCATTCCTAGAGTCAATTTCTAGTTATTTTTGTACACATTCACATATGTTTGCATAACTATCTTCTTGGATAAATTGTGTAATAATATGTTTATTATTCTGCAACTTTCTGTTTTCATTAGAATTTTTATGTTGGTACTGTTTTTATAGCATTAGATATATATATATATTTCTCATCTTTTGAATTCAAATTATATATAGATATATATATTTCTCATCTTTTGAATTCAACATACAAATTCCAATGAAGGAAAACATTGCCAAAAATATGAATGACCACCAAAATAAAAGTTAACCAAAGATTTCCTAAAATATTCTCAAACATGGTAATACTTGGATGCATCCAAATGGTGTTATATCTTGCTCTTCAAACCAAGGTAGCCTGTAATTTCTAAAATGATATTCAGATATTGTTGCTAAATGTATTAAGATACCAGAGTGTTATCTTAATATAAAGGCAGATATAAATTTGTGGTAATTTGTTGCAACAGTAATAGAAAAGAAATACATATTCTCTCAGTTCCAATTTAATGGACCCATGACTATAATATATAAAGAGGAATATGCAAATTAGACCGGGACTCCGTAATGGGTCATGACCTGACAGGAGGAGGTTGCGCACGCAGGTGAGGCCCAGAGTCGAGACAGAGACAGAGACAGAGACCAGGGGGGCTGGCGAGCCGCTGTGCCCCGGCTCAGACTGGCCCCCAGGAGCCGGAGCGGACACGGACAGGGACAGGGGGCCGGCCTGCAGCCTCTGCGGCCAAGCACAGGCCCGGAGAAGAGACGCGGGCCCGCCTCCCCCGGAATCGGCGCGGGTCCCTCCTGCCTCCTGTAGGTGCTGGCAGCTCACTCCCACCTCCCGAGGCTCCTGGCGGTGCGCTGCGGTTCCTGCTGGCTCCTGCCAAAGTGGCAGGAGGCCTACTGCGCGTGATATAGCGCGATGGGCTACTAGTATTTTATAATGGTTGTAAAAATATATATCTCAGGTAGTATATATGCTTATAAGCCATAAAAGTCCTGAAAGGGTTTGAAAACCATTTGTTCTGAAACTCAAACGTGAGGAACAATAAGTCACCATTCCGTGGTGGGTAGGGTTAAGAAGCTGTTTGATTCACAATAATGAATAGATGGCAAAAAGTAGAAGTTTCTATATTCCATAATATGGGTATGTTATGGAATATGGTTTATTTAGCCCCTTACCTAGTGGTGGATATTAAGATTGTTTCAAGTTTTCCATAGCTGTTAGCAATGCTGCAATGAGTATCTTAAATTAAATCTTTGTGCTAATGTATAAGTATTTCTGAAACTCTTTCTATAGGTGAAGGTCAGACTTTGAAAAAAAATGATTTTAATTTCATAGTTAGCAAATAGTACCATTATATCAAAATAATGTGTCATCTACCTATACTATGGTTATAGAAAACAATAAAGATAACACTCTGGTATCCTCTCTAATAAAATGGTAATATGCAAATTAACCATCACTCCGCTACATAAGCCACGCCCGCCAGCCAAGCCACGCCCACCAGCCAATCAGGGCGAGTATGCAAATTAACCTCAATCCAAGATGGCTACAGCCACAGAGAGCAAGGTTTCCCAGGTAACAGAGGAAGCCAAGCTTTCCATAGCCATTGTAGGCCTAAGCCTCCACTCAAGCTACAAAGTTTCAATTATAGAAGGTAAACAAATTCAAACAAATGGCGGCAGAATGGAGCTTGAGAGAGCAGGCCAGGGTTGCCGGCAGCAACAGGGGAAGCAAAGCTTTCCACACACCCTAGCCGGGCTCACACACTTAAGGCTACAAAGTTTCAATTGTAGAAGGAAAAAAAAATTCCAGATACCAGGGCCTCCGCTTGGGTTGCCAGGGGGCGTAGCCGGCCTGCAAACCACCACAGGCCCCTCGCTCAGGCCGCCCCACACCCTAAGGGAACCCCCACCCTTATCTGTGAAACCCTTCAGGGCAAACCAGCTGGCCCCCACCCGTGCACCAGGCCTCTATCCTATCTAATAAAAGAGTAATATACAGATTGATCATCACTGCAACACACAATATAGCTGCCCCCATGTGGTCAAAGATCCTGCCCCATGTGGACACAAGATGGCCACCACAAGATGGCCAGCAGGAGAGGGCAGTTGGGAGGCAACCGGCCTGCAAGGGAGGGCAGTTGTGAGGGACCAGGCCTGCAAGGGAGGGCAGTTGAGAGGGACCAGGCTTGCAAGGGAGGGCAGTTGGAGGTGATCAACCCTGTAGGAGAGGGCAGTTAGGGGTGACCAGGCTGGCAGAGGAGGGAAGTTGGGGGCAAACAGGCTGGCAGGGGAGCAGTTAAGCATCAACCAGGCTGGCAGCAGAGTGGTGAGGGGGTGATCAGGCTGGCAGGCAGAAGCGGTTAGGGGCAATCAGGAAGGCAGGCAGGCAAGCAGTTGGGAGCCAGCAGTCCTGGATTGTGAGAGGGATGTCCGACTACCCGTTTAGGCCCGATCCCACCAGGATCGGGCCTAAACGGGTAGTCGGACATCCCTCCAGGAGTCCCAGATTGGAGAGGGTACAGGCTGGGCTGAGGGACAACCCCCCACCGTGCACGAATTTCATGCACCGGGCTTCTAGTGTTAATATATTTAGCAACAATATCTGAATATCATTTTAGAAATTACAGGCTACCTTGGTTTGAAGAGCAAGATATAATACCATTTGGATGCATCCAAGTATTACCATGTTGGACAATATTTAAGGAAACCTTTGATTAACTTATTTTGGTGTTCATTCATATTTTTGGCACTGTTGGCCTGAATTTTTGGTAAAAAAAGTATTCTGAACTTGCTGATATAAAAAGTAATGTAAAAGGAAGACAAGTATGTTATATTTTATTCATATCTTTGGAGGATTTACCTAGAATTTTGTTTTATAAAAATTTCCAAATGTATTTAAAACTGGAGAGACTACAGAATAGCCTGGATTTAACAATTATCAAGATTTTGGCATACTTGTTTCATCTATTTAGGCTTCTACCCCCTCAAATATATTAAAACAAATTTTAGACTTTCTACTATTTTATAAAATGCTTTATTAAATCCAAGAGACATCCTGAAGACCAGTTGCTTAGAGGAACTGATCAAAATTGATCTGAGAACTGATCAGAAGATCAGTTGCTTGGATTATTCTGTCATTTTACTTTTCTGACTCTGTTCATCCTCTTCTATAGATAATTCTATAGTTGTCAATTTGGATAGCCTTCCATTATGGTAACAAACAACTCCCTAATCCCAACAGATCAGAAAATTGCTTCTTTTTCAGCAGTCAGTAGATTTCTGGCAATGGACAGATTGTGCAGTTATGAAGAGAAAACATAAAAGACACAATAGATAAGTGTGACAGATGAATACAGCAGAAGTTTTCAATAGGGATGTATGGAAAATCCTAGACAGTATTTTAGTGTTGGGATGACACTTGAATACAGAAAGTACAACAGCTATTGCATCAGGTAAAGATCTAAAGCTGAACAAGAGAAGGAGGATGTTATCGTGATAGAAATGGGTCAGATGCAGGATCACAGCTGTAACTTCAGTTCCTATGATGAGAGAAGAAAGGCCGACAGTAAGAATGTGAAACATCTGTATCATACATACAGAATTAAGTGTGCAATATTTTTAGTGTTTCCATAGGGGATTTGAACCTATTCAAGCAACTCATTTGTTTCTAAAATTTCATTTAGACTCTGCCCTACACATATCTGAACTCTGGGCAAATCCAACAAACAGTTCGTTTATCGTGTCGTAGTGTTATGACTGGTGCTCTGGAAATAGCTTTTATGTAGATGATCTGTGATGAAAGGATGCTGCCTTAGGGTGGTTGGTCTGTCAGTATCTCCAGGTACTGAAGGCGGCAATAAAGTGGCAGTACAGGAGAAAGATCAAGTCCATAATTGTTTTGCTCTTCAGGGCTACTTAAAGGGAAGGGTGGAATATAAACTCATTCTGTCTTATCTCTCTATGAACAAGTAAAAATAAATGGCTGTTTATTTAAGTATTTGCAGGTACTCTTTTATCTGGAAAAAGAGATACTATCTATTTCATAAGGTATTTGTTAATATTAAATGAGTTAATGTTATATAAAATGTTTAGAACAATATCTGATTCATGGTAAGCACACAATATTTATATAGAGCAATTATCATTATTATCATAGATGGAAAATACTTTAGATATGGATATCAGACACCATAACTTATTTATTTTATGAATATTTATTAATTGCTATTTCTAGGCAGTGTGTTATGTGATTGGGTTGCTGAGATGAATGATAAAGTTGCCTCCCTTGGGTCAAATGGGGGAGGCAGAGTAGGTTAAAAATTATTCGAATGAGATAATAAATGTAATATTACAAGTATGTGCAGGAGCTATGAGTGCAATCATGGTGACTGGACTGATACTTTTACAGAAAAAAGTGAGTGGTGGTTATATTCAAATTAATTGCTTAGAATGATTGTAAGTCTTTTTCTATTCTGACAGTGAAAAAGAGTGGTTTAAATGTAACTTAATTGAATTATTATAGGATTTTGCATTAAAACTGGTCTTGCTGATTTTACTCAAGATGGACTATAAAAAATGAGGGACATTCCATTGTATGTTCTTGCCTCCTTAGTCTCTTTAATAAATGGTGCTGGGAAAATTGGATAGATACATGCAAAAAAATGAAACTAGACCACCAACTTACTCCATACACAAAAATAAACTCAAAATGGATCAAGAACTTAAACGTAAGACAGGAAACCATAAAAATCTTAGAAGCCATAGGCAGCAAAATAGCAGACATTTGTCGTAGCAATATCTTTACTGATACAGCTCCTAGGGCAATGGAAACTAAGGAGAAAATAAACAAATGGGACTACATTAAAATAAAAAGTTTCTGCACAGCAAAAGAAACCATCAACAAAACAACAAGAAAGCCCACTGCACGGGAGGACATATTTGCCAATGTTTATCTCTGATAAGGGGTTAATCTCCAAAATTTATAGGGAACTCATACAACTTAACAAAAGGAAGATAAACAATCCAATAAAAAAAATGGGCAAAGGACCTAAATAGACACTTTTCAAAAGTGGGCATATAGAAGGCCAAGAGACATATGAAAACATGATCAAAGTCACTAATCATCCGAGAGATGCAAATAAAAATGACAATGAGGTACCATCTCACACCTGTCAGAATGGCTATCATTAACAAATCAACAAATGACAAGTGCTGGCGAGGATGTGGAGACAAAGGAACCCTTGTGCACTGCTGGTGGGAATGCAGACTGGTGCAGCCACTGTGGAGAACAGTATGGCCTTTCCTCAAAAAATTAAAAATGGGACTTCCATTTGACTCAGTAATCCCACTTCTAGGAATATATCCCAAGAAAGCAGAAACACCAATCAGAAAGGATATATGCACCCCTATGTTCATAGCAGCACAATTTACAATACCAAAGATTTGGAAACAGCCTAAATGCCCATCAGCAGATGAGTTAATTAGAAAACTGTGGTACATCTACACAATGGAATACTATGCTGCTTTAAAAAGAAGGAATTCTTACCATTTGCAACAGCATGGATGGAACTGGAGAGCATTATGCTAAGAGAAATAAAGCCAGTCAGAGAAAGATATATATTACATGATCTCACTCATTTGTGCAATACAATGAACAACATAAACTGATGAACAAAGATAGAACCAGAGTCATAGAAGCATCAAATAGATTGTCCAATTTATGAGGGAAGGTGGGGGATGAGGGAGTAAGAGATCAACCAAAGGATTTGTATGCATGCATGTGAGCATAACCAATGGACACAGACAGTATGAGGGTGAGGGCATGTGTTGGGGGCTGGGGGTGGCCAGGGAGAGGTCAATGGGGGAAAAAGGAGACTTATGTAATACTTTCAACAATAAAGAATTTAAATTTTAAAAAAAGAACAAGGGACATTATATCAGTGTGTACTTGTAAATTTAGTAATTTTCTAGGCATGGTGAAATGACCTGACTGATAGAGGTCCCTGAACTTGCACACACTCTTAAGCATATGCTGTTGTTTTCTGGCTTCTGAGAAGCTTTATGCTGAGAAAGTAAGGATGCTTTGGTTTTGTTCCCATTTTTTTTTTTTTTTTTTAGTCAGAAGCAGGACAGATATGACTTTGCATCCATATGCCATACGGTTAAAATGTCAAGGTGACTTGTGCACATGTTTTCAATTTCATTTTTTCTTCTTCATTCACCTTGACAGCTAACACTGGATTCTCTATCCTTTTTTAGAATGGCTTTATTGAAGTATATTGCTGCTTTTGATTTGTTAATATTTTATTGAGAATTTTTGAGTCCATACTCTTAAAAGATATTGTTTATAATATTCATGTCTTTGATATCCTTGTCTAGTTCTGGTATTGTGTTTATTCTAGTATGTGATTTATGCTGGCCTCATAAAATGAGTTGCAAAGTGTTACCATGTATTATATGGTTTTCTGCAAGGTATTGTTTAAATTTGGCTTTATTTCTTTCTTAAATGTTTATTAGAATTCATCAGGGAATCCATCTAGACCTGGTTTTTTTTTCTTGTTGGAAAGTTTGTAACTAGAAAATTAATTTCTTTAATTCACAATAAGATATACCAAAGTTATTTATTTCTTCTTGAAAGAACTTGGGTAGTTTGGGCCATTTTATATTTAAGCTGTCAAGCTTGTGGGCACAGAGGTGTTCATAGTATTCTCTTATTATCACTCTTTCCCTTTTTTTATTGAATTTTTTAGGATGACACTGGTTAACAAAAGTATACAGGTTTCTACAACACTGTATTATGTATTCACCATCCAAGTCAAGTCTCGGTCCATCACCATTTATTCCCCCCATACCCTCCCCCACCTTTCCCTGCCCCAGCTCACCCCGCAATCACCACACTGTAGATTCAAAGTGCCTGGCTGGTGTGTCTCAGTGGTTTAGTGCTGACCCATGAACCAGGAGGTCACTGCTTGGATTCCAGGTCAGGGCACATGCTCAGGGTGCGGGCTTGATCCTTAGTAGAGGGCATGCAGGAGGTAGCCGGTTAATGTTTCTCTCTCATAGAGAGCCTTCCAAGAAATACTGCAGTGGGCCTAGGCTGTCCACAGCTTAGCTGATTCCTTAGCAGGACAGGAGCTTGGCAGGGCAGGCTGGGGCCAGTGGATCTCCCCAAGCCAACACGCTATGGAGGGCAGTGCTGGATCCTGATGAGATGGCACCTGTGGATAGTATGAGAGAGGGACTCAGCATATGGACCACGGCAGCTGTCCATTTAACCCTCCTCCCGAAATGACTCAACCCAATCTCTCCCTGTATGACTCCAGTCCACTCTGAGTCTTTGCCCCTCTGCTGGAGCTTAGGGTGAGTGCCTGCAAGTGAGATTTTGTGTGCTGACCCTTTAAGAGGAAAATTTAAAAGATCAAAATATAGGTAGATGTGAGTTGGCTATGTCATTGAAAATATGCACTTGTCGCCCTACCCGGTTTGGCTTAGTGGCTAAAGCGTCAGCCTGCAGACTGAAGGGTCCAGTGTTCGATTCTGGCCAAGGGCACATACCAGGGTTGCAGGCTTGGTCTTCAGTGGGGGGCCTTCAGGAGGTCGCCAATCAGTGATTCCCTCTCCTCATTGATGTTTCTATCTCTCTCTTCCTCTCCCTTCCTCTCTGAAATCAATAAAAATATGCACTTGTCGTATGTCTCAGGTTTCACACAGGAAACAGATGTTCTCTATCCTAAGAGAGTAATTAAGAAGACTTTACTAAAGGTACAGTTTCCAAAGGGGTATGCAGGGTAAGGAGAATAACAAGGGGATGCTAAAACACAAAGGGACTCCCAACAGTTGAAAGACATTTCTGTCCCTGGCCTTGAAGTGAAAAGAGGAGGAGCAGTTATGAGAACCTGCAATAGCAGACGTTGTGTAGAAAGCTTGCATATTGAAATTAATGGCTATGGCTAGAGGGATGCAGCCATTGCTGCATACTTGTCAGGGAGGAATTTAGC
The DNA here is from genome assembly GCF_951640355.1 of Cnephaeus nilssonii. Taxonomy (NCBI): domain Eukaryota; kingdom Metazoa; phylum Chordata; class Mammalia; order Chiroptera; family Vespertilionidae; genus Cnephaeus; species Cnephaeus nilssonii. The sequence goes on along the minus strand of NC_137080.1, from coordinate 61,126,986 downwards.
AGTAAATATTCTGTCCTATGTCTCCCCTTAACCTCTTATCTCCTGCTGATGTATTTTTGAATTTAAAATAAGGTGCCGGACTTAAGAGACCCTGGATGAAACAGTTCATAGATGTCACCTCTCAGAACTCAGAGTAGGTTGGGGAAGGGTAGAAAGTGGCTATAGAGGGCAAATGGAGGCTGCCTGTTTCTTGGACCATCAGCCTCCATACTCATCTAACAAAGGGAAAGTGCAATTGTCTCATTACAGAATATCACTACAGTCTTAATCTCACCTTTTACTTAAGTTAAAATATTAGGATTACCTGCATCATTCAGATATGATGGAAGAAAAAAAAAAAGGAGGAAATAAATAATTAATGTACATGAAACTTAATTATTGTAATCCCCTCGGATGTAGTTGATCTCAAGACCTAAGTTGATAAAATAGCTTTTTCCTCCCATGTCCCATTATGTGTTTCTCTTACCCTCCACCAGGACGTTGACTAGTTGGATCTTTAATCTGGTGGGATAATTGAATTTGGATTTCAATGGAATTCGATTCGGTGTTCAATTTCAGACGGAATTCAGATGGTTAATAAACTGACCCAAAAATAGGGAGATTATCCTGGATTATCTATGTGGGCTCACAAGAGTCCTTAAAAATGGAAGGAGGCAGTAAAGGAAAGACTGAGGAAGACATGACTACAGAAGACTGTCTAAAGAGATGCAACATTGCTGGTGTTGAAGATGGAGGAAGGGAGCCATGAGTGAATGTGTGAAGCCTCTAGAAATGGTCCAAGTCAGGAAAGGAATTCTCTCTTAAAGCTCCTGAAGAGGAATGCAACCCTGCTGGCTTCTTGATTTTGGCACTGTGAGATCCAAATTGGACTTCTGACCTACAAACTGTAGGATAATCAATTTGTGTTGTTTGAGGACACTAAATTTGTGGTAATTTGTTGCAACGGTAATAGAAAACTAATACATATTCTCTCAGTTCCAATTTAATGGACCCATGATTATGTTTCCTGGTGGAAACATTTCTCTTTTGAAGAATAAGTACTTCAGATCCACCGAGTCCAAGGTTGAAAGGGTAGGAATAAAGAATTCCTTCAGTGGGAGGACTACCACCCCTTGATTTCCAGATTGATGCATTCCTGGCTTTGGGGGAATAGTGTCATATATTGGTTGCTGGCTTCAGGCATTTTCCCTATTCTGTTAGAAAATGCCTCAACTTCTCACTGTTGTCCCTTAGATGACAAATAGTAGAGACTTCAATAGACCATGAGATCATTATGTCAACCCAGTTGCCTCTGGAGTTGGTACTCCTATAAGACCAGTGGGTACTCCAGTCATAAATGCATTGCAAACCTTCTTTGCTGTAAAATCAATTCCTTGGTTAGAGGTATAGTGTATCAAGGAATTTTGTAAACCTGGAAATGGTGATACTGTCACAAATTTTGTAGGCAGAGAAGGCAGATATAAATATGAAATATGTGTTTCTTTCCATAAAGACAAATTGAGGCCCTCTCCATTGTGGAATGGGTTCAATGTAATTATCATGCCTCAAACTATCTGGCTGGTTTTGATTTGAAATAATGTCACAACAGAAACGTAGGTGTGTCCTTTTATATATGGCACTTACGATATTTAAACTAGCCTTGTTGAATTCATGAAGTTTTATCCCTGCTTGTGCCTAGTGATTATCCTCTGAACTGTATCTGAATGTTGCTACTAATATCTATGATTTGTATGAATCTGATTTGACAATTAACTCTTTGTACTACCACACTCACTTTAAAATATTATTCTATGTAGGTCCTTGACCAACATGTTAGAAACTCTGAATAAGTGTAGGTTCATACCACAGGCCATCTTTTCCCCAGGATAAAATAAACAATCAAATATTCTACATAGAATTCTTCCAACTAGGAGCACACTCTTTTAGTGCTATATATTATGGCCATCCTAACTGGGGAGACAATGCAGCAAACTATTAACTTCCAGCTGATTTCACCTGACAATGCACACCAATCTGTATTCCTGACCTGCATTTTTCTTCCTCTATTCCAGGAAACTCCCCATGTGTCCATAAGTTCTCGTAAAATTTAATTTTACATTCTGGAGCACCTGGAGCCAGGTGCCATACAGTGGGATGCTGTTGTGCACATTAAATGTTATGATTTGATGGATCAGTAATACCAAGTCCAAATGAGGAATTTAGGTGGCATAGTTATTTGATGTGCTATAATCAGACACGGAATTTCCACCAGAAACTGATTTTCTTTCTTTCTTTCTTTTTTTAAAAAATATATTTTATTGATTTTTACAGAGAGGAAGGGAGAGGGATAGAGAATTAGAAACATCGATGAGAGAGAAACATCGATCAGCTGCCTCCTGCACACACCCTACTGGGGATGTACCCGCAACCAAGGTACATGCCCTTGACCGGAATCAAACCTGGGACCCTTCAGTCTGCAGGCCGATACTCTATCCACTGAGCCAAACCGGTTAGGGTCAGAAACTGATTTTCAAATGGAGAGTAAGTATGGGTAATATGTACTGTGGCCTCATTCTAAAACCCTAGGGACTTGTACCATGAGTTCCCTACTGGAGTTTGCAATAAGTTTCGTATAACTTCTCAGTTTGCTTTAGATACTGACCATATTATTGGATCTGTTGAATCATAAGGCCCAGAAATTAGGGCACTTGCCCTGTGTGTCTGCACCTGCTGCAGAGCCTTATTTTTCTTAATGTTTCTCCTCAAAGCTACAAACCTTATGGGTTATGCAGTAAAAGGATTAGAAAATCTGTGACCATTATAGTGTTCCTAATTTTTTTTTTGGGGGGGCGGTAATTTGGCAGGTCCCGCTAGTGACTCTCTACCTCAGAGAAGACTCTAGATAATTGTCGGATTTTCTCTCTGTAATGAATCAGAATGATGTTCTGTGGGATAAGAAGAAGGCTACATTTCTGGTAGACTCTAATGGCAGGGAGAAGAAGAATTGATATTGCCTTGATATGTGGTATTGAGGGTGTACTGCTATCACTGACATTAGAAGACAAGATGCTTTTGGTTACCTTTATGAAATGGGATAGAAAATAAAAGAATTTTTGGCTAATAGCTGCCTGCTAGCTGTCAGGGGCTAAGTTGATTTGCTCTTTTGTTTTTGCTCAGTACAATTTGAACCTTGAATTAGTATCATCACCTGTTTAAGATTATAATAATCTACAGTTATTGTGGACCAATCTTATTTTTTCAGTGGTCAAAAGTATAATAAGTGGGAATATGAGATTCATCATTACCTCTACTCAGTGGTCAAAAGTATAATAAGTGGGAATATGAGATTCATCATTACCTCTGCATCCTATGAATCTTTGGTAATGGCACTGATTCTGCAAACTTTCAGGAATGCAATATTGCTTTTAGTCTCATTTTGTCAGTGAGGTGGGTGAAGGGTAGTTCTAAAAACATCCTCTGGCCCTTCCCATCAAAAGAGTCATCACTCTATTGATTCAGGAACCAATGCAAGGTTATGCTAGTTACTAATTATATCTCTTCTTACTATGAATTCTGGGCTTGAGGAAATAACTGTAGGAGAGGTTTATAGTCCCATTGAACTGAGGCCAAAGCTGTACCAGTATCTGTCACCTAAGTTGTATAAGTACTGACTCTGACCAGTTGTCTACAATGTGTTTTTTAGAATATGTTTTTTTTTAATTTCTTTATTGATTAAGGTATGACATATTTGTCCTCATCCCCCCATTCCCAGCCCACACCCGTCCCCACACATGCCCCCACCCCCCTGTTGTCCTTAACCGCTGGTTAGGCTCATATGCTTGCACACAAGTCCTTTGGTTGATCTCTCCCCTTTACCTCTCCCCTCCCCTACCCTCTCTCTGAGGCCCGACAGTCTGATCCATGCCTCCTTGTTTCTGGGTCTGTTCTTGTTTATCAGTCTATTTTGTTCATTATTTCCCCTAGATGAGTGAGATCATGTGCTATTAGAAATACACTTATAAGAACCGAAAATGAGACAAGCAATAATGGTTATGCGGACAGGCAAATGAATCAGTCTGTAGTGAGTTTCTTTCTGGGCCAACAGTTCTTTTGAGACCCAATTTCAATGTCACACAGTTCCTTATGTGTACATGTCAGCCATGACATTTCAGTTCTGGATGGTGGACAAATGGTGGTAATGCTGGTCCGACCCTCTCTGGTTTGGTCCTGGGCAACCTGCAGTGACGCACAGCTGTTAACTGCTAGTATGGCAAGGCGACGTCAGCGTCTTCCATCTCTGGACTGCTTCTCTTCTGTCTTGATGGCTGGAGTAGTCCTGTCGATTCCTCTCTGTTGCTGGAATCCACATGGTCTCGGAGTTGTTTTCTGAAAATATACAAACATATTCTCGACCAAAAGTTAATAAAGGAATATTTTCTATAAATTTGACTTGGGATCCTATTTCATTTTTTGCCCAAATGATTTTCCTCTGGCTTGTTTTGACACCTTGTGTGTTTTTCATGGGTGTCTTGCTTTTAGCCTTACAATTAATTTTCTAAAGTATTAATTTTCTAGATGTAATTACTTACAGGATATTTTTCCTTACATGATATTCTTCTACTACCCCCCCCCCTTTTTGATTTAAATATTAGGATGCTTTTGAAAATTTTATAATGTAGTCTTGATGGCTTTTAAATTTTAATTTTTAGCACTATAATATTACTGTTTTAGGTTCATTACATGGTATGCATTTTTATCATGAGATGAACTACCAATAAAAATTTTAGTGAACACTTTAGGAACACCTTTTTGTCAAGTACAATTAATTTTTCTAGAATATTCACTTGTTTCAACTAGCCAATTTAAATTTGCCTGATAACTTGACTACTATTTTACTGTCAAATTTATTACTCTGACAACAATCTTATTTTACCCTGTAAATATTAGTGGAAAGGATTATTTGCCTTCTTGAGTAGGTCCTGAGCATTCCTGGTGGTAGGCTGGATTTATGTTTTTATTGATTTTTTAGAGAGAGCTGGGCTACAGTGTTGTTGTTGTTGTTTTTTTTTTAATCTCTGGAGATTGACAGGAGTTCAGAGAAAATACCTAATATCTCTTAGAAAGTCTAGGTATTTTATTCCCTTTAATTTACAGAAACTTTGACAAGTAGCTGAACTTCCCCCTGGAGAAAGCTTCTGAGGAGTTCAAAGAATATATGCTGTAGAGTCCTTCATTAGACATGGCCTTTCTTTCATCGGAGGGGGATCAGGTTTGTAACCTGAGGAAGAGTTCATGAATCTTCCCCAGGTTATCTTTAGAGACTGCATGATTAGCCATTGCCATAGAATCCTGCTGTTCAAAATGCTCTGATTACCACTCTTTCCCTATTGCCTTGATCAACCCCTTTCACTCTGATGGTGACTGCTACTATCTGGCATCCACCACTCTGTGGTCTTATTATTTTTGTTTATATCAGGAAATAATTTTTACTATGCACCCTTCTGCCAATCTCTAGATTGTAGAGTTTTCAGTAATACCACGGGCTCCTTGATAATACATTTCTTAATGTCTTAGTGAAGTAAGTGTCCTTTGAGCCCTTCTATAAGATGTGGTTAGGAAGTAGTTGATTAGTTGTACATAATGGATCTATTTCATCTCCCTGGGCCCTATAACTTCTTCTGTGTTTGTATGCCAGGGGAGTTCTGGCATCTCAATTGACTATAGGTACTGTTGAGTTCAAGTTTCAATTAACCAACAAATCAGACTGTTGACACTACTCTCAGGTGCTTGAGCCAATATGTTAAATACAGAATCCAAGGTAAAATACTTAAATAAAGTTGGCCAGTGTGTTTTTGTCCTCCTTGTTTTAACACATTGGGAATATGTTGTCATACCTGTTCTCTGAATTCCTACCCTTACAAATTGACAAGATCCTACCAATTTGGTCTATAAGCTGGGTCTTCAGAAAACACAGCTTGTCTATCTTCTGGGATATTCTGGGTTCTAATTCGATTTATGGGCCTGGAGGCAAGGAGATGGTAAGGGAAGCTCCTGAGAAGAATTTATATGACATCATGAGACAAATTCCCTGAGTGAAATCAGTGTATGATTTTCTTTCAGATGAAGGAAGGAGGGACTGTTTCATTTCTTTAGCATAAAGGGCATTGAAATTGATGCAGTAACTCTGCAACTCTTTCTATTAATAGCTGCACTTGATTCTCATTCATTAGTGATTTGCTGTTACAGGCAATATTATATTTCATTAAAGTCTATGTAGTAAAAAAAAATAAAGTCTATGTAGTTTTCCTGATTTTCCACTTGTGCCTTTAATTTGAAATCATGGCTTTAATAAGAACTTTCCTTTGTGTACTTAAGCAAAGGCAATTAGAATAGCCACCTCACCCTATAATCTACTAATCACTACTGTCACCATAGTGACCATATACCACAGCCTCATCATCTTCCAATGGCTTTCTTTCTCCTTGTTCTCCATCCCTACCACTGCTAGTAACAAACTGAGCAAACATGATGTGAGAGCATGCCATGGATTACCAGTGTCTGATTTTCCTCAGCAAATGTGATCATTGATGATATTTGCAACCACATCCCAGAATTCCATTTTGATAGCTGCTTCCTCAGGACACCTCTGGTATAAATTATTGTTTTAGTCAGGATCCTATCAAGAAGGAAATGGCACATTCATAAAGGTTAAGAAAATTAAATAAAGGGACAATTTACAAAGGTGTGGAAATGTTGATGCAAGAAACAAGGGGGCTGCAAAACAACCATGATCTAGCAACAATTGAAGCCCTCAGTAACCCTTAGTTTAAAGGTCTAGGGAATAAGCTATTGTGAGAACTAATGCTATAAGAGATTAGCAGCCAGACAAGAGCTATGTTCTTAAGTAGAGGAATATAGTTATTGTTTATAAAAGCCTGTCAAGCAGGAGCGGAGGGAATACATTCTCTCACTTTTCCCCTCTGATCTACTGCCAGTGCATCCCACTCAGGGAATCTACTGGAATCCAGAGGACAAGAGAACCCAGAGGATACAGGCACACTCTGGCCAGAACTCTAGCCAGAGAGCAAGCAGTTCCAATGGGTGGAGAGTGGATGTTGAGGGGCAACCAGGGGATGTGCAGGATGTCGTTAGTGTAAGACCCATTTCACAGAAATGAAATAAAGTGCTTTAATGTGCTTTCCAAACTTAATGACATATGGTAATACAGAAATGGAAAAGAACGCAAAGACTATTGAGAAGGATAAAAAATATAGAGCAGGCCCTTGAGGTAGTTTTTTATTTTAATAATACATTCAATTTAGTATTAGACTTTCTGACAGCAGCTAACAAAAACCCATGAGTAATCAAAATTTAATTGTTTGATAATATGAAACAAATTGATATGTGTGTTTTGTTTCTTTAGACCCAATTTCTTTGTTTTAAGGTATAATGATTCTGGTCTTTTTTAAACGTTTTACTGATTTCAGAGAGAAATGGATAGGAAGAGAGAGATAGAAACAATGATGATGAGAGAGAATCTTTGATGGGCTGCCTCCTGCATGACCCATTCTGGGGATCGAGTCCTCAACCCGGGCATGTGCCCTGACCAGAAATCAAAACAGTGACCTCTTGGTCCATGAGTCAACGCTCAACCAATGAGCCATGCCAGCTGGGTGATTCTATTTCTTAATATAAAGGAAATCATTCAAAATAGGAGTTTGGGCATGAAAGCATTTCAGTAGAAAAAGAATGGCTCTAAGCAAAGCCAAGAAGACAGCTCTTGAATGTGACTTTCATATTTTTATATATTAGATCAGATTATTTGGCTTCATTTATAAGTCTAGCTCAAGGCAAAGTTGAAAACCACCTGTAGTTTATCACTTTAGCCTCAGCTTTTCTTAATTTTACCATATTTTTCTCCATACAGCACTTATCCCAAACTGAAAAATGAAATAAAATAAAACTTATCTTTGCATCAGGTATTTTATAAAGTTTTAATGAAAATTAATAACAAAATGTTATATTAGTGGGGGTTAACTAATTTCCATATATTTATTAAACTCAAATTAGTAAAATGATAATAATTTTATTTTAATGAAAATTAAATAGAGGAAATCTAAATGGAAGCTTGGTGAATTCAAAATCCACACCTGCTGAGAGACTAGTTAAGACATTGACTTATAAAATTTATAAATTCTTAGAAGTGAGAGAAAATATAATTTAGAGAGATGTGGTACTCATCCTAATCCATCAAGTACTGAATAGGAAAGAAGCTTACCTACTGGGAACAAATTGCATTTTCTTTGGAGTGAAACACAAAGGCAGTCCCTCAGGAGGAGTGTTGAAAGCAAATAATAATTTTCATCTATAATGCCTTTTATGTAAAGAACTCAGTGCATTTGCTCAGCAGTTTTCAGAACATAATTGTAATTTGACTATTGATTGTATTTTTTTTTTTGTTAAGAAGAAATTGAGGCAAAGAGATATTAACAGTTAATAACTGCTATTGAGGTGATTTAAACAGGGTGAATTACTAAGATACATTCTAGTGTTGGTGCCCAGAATAATAAAGAACCCTTCAGAAAAATAGAATATGTTCTTCTAGAGTCCCCGCTCATGATGGCAGCTTTAGAAAGTCATATTTGTCATTATTCAATCTCATCTTCTCTCATATTTAGCCATATCTGATTGGATTACCAGTAGTTATATGAACTGGGCATAATTAAACCTTGGTAGTTTGGTCGAGTAGGAATGATTTCTAACTAATACTTTTCAAGGAAATCAGTAAAAGCAGAAGTGAAGAAACACATGTAGAGTATCTGTGATAATTCATAGTATTTGTAGAAACAACTATGAAACAGACTTTTCAAATATTTAGAAATAAAACATTTTTCAATTCCTTTTAATATTTTTATGACTAAACATTACTTAATACATTAAAACACATATAACAGAGTAACAAGGACCTGAGATTTTACCCAATTGCAAGAAAACAAATTAGGCTGACAGTTTCCTAGATGCTGGTTGAACATACAAGATTCCTGGTTCAGAGACACAATACCATTTATTACTCATATTGTTGGTGGGGAGCTCTCCATGTTTCCATCTGTTGCTGGTGGAAGTGGGCTTCTTGCAATGTCATGAGAAAAAGAATTTTCTGAGCCTTGCATGGGAGAATGAGTGATATTTCTTTGTGTGGGATTAGATCCAAGTTTCTAATGTCTTATTTCCCTCTGCCCTGCCAAGGAAAAAGTCCCATTTTTGCTTTCAGCAGAGCTAGGATTAAAGCCATTGCCCAGAGTTTCCATTCCACATTTGCATAGTCCAATCCAGCATCAGATTAGCTTAGTTTGTATTTCAGCTGCAGTCCATCAGTCCATTGCATGTGGGGTCCACAAGGCTGCGGGCCATGCAGTCTCTAGGGTCACATGGCTATGGAGGGGACATGGGTGAATACAGTAAAGCAAGAGTAAAACTAGGGAAACAAGAGAGCCAAGATCCAAGAGAGAGAACTTCTTTGTTTGGAGGATTATGTATTCCCAAAATTTTCTGGGCTTGCAGTGGCCCCACCAGCTCTGGTCAGTGATCTCTGTTCCAGGTTAGACTGACAGGCACCTTCCCTACATCACCCTGACTTTACTGCATATGCACCCATCTCCCCTTTGTCCGGTCCCTTCCCCCATTGATTTGCAGGGAATGGGCCTGTAGTTCCCTGGGGAGTGTGAAATTGCAGCTTCCTGGTGAAGCTGCCCAGACAGCCATGCTTATAATGTCTGGCCTTCCTTTTGCTCCTTTCCTATTATTAGTAACTAGCTAGTTACAATGGTAAAACTCAGAGCAATAACAGTAGCCAGAATAGTAGCATTTTGGTTCCAACTTCCCAAGTCACAATTTCCACAGGGTGACATGAAGGAAGCAAGATGACATGGTTTATGCAGTGGACTCCATGAAAGTAGAGGAACCTCGAACTTTGGGAATTTGAATGGCTTATACCTGTCCCTTTCTCCAAAGGGAAATCTGTTCTTGCTCCAAGTGAGACACTACGTGTATCTTCTAAAGCTATTTTCAATACAAGCATCGTTAAAAAGAGTATAGAACAAAGGCAATTAGTGCCTTTTCTCACAAAGTTATGCAGAAACATGAGAGACCATAGAGAATTGTCTCCCAAAAGAATGTATCAGATACATAAAATTATTTCTTTATGCATTAGATAAAAAAAATCAATGGAACACAGAGAAAACTTTTATAATATATGTATTCATACAAAGAAATGGTAACTAAATTGTTTTTTACTATTAGAGTATGTACTGATGCTTCAATTTATTTCTAGATACATGAATTTATTAGTGTCACTTAGGTTTTTAATGCTAGATGATAAAATTGCATTATTTAACATTTTTCTGTTTTATTTCAGTACATTTAATACTTAAGTTTTCATGATTGTTCCTAAATTATACATGATAACTTTTAAAAAAAACTTTATTGAATTTATTGGGGTGACATTGTTCAATAAAATTATACAGGTTTCAAGTGTACAACTCTATAATACATCATCTGTGTATTGTATTGTGTGTTCACCACCCAAAATCAAGTCTCTTTCTGTCACCATTTATCCCCCGTTTCCTATCTTCTCCCTCACCGTACCCACCTTTCCCTCTGGTAATTGCCATAATGTAGTCTGTGTCTGTGTGTTATTTTTGCATAATCCCTTGATAATTTTAATATATAAAATGGTTCGATCCTGCACCATACTTACATTTTCCCCCATTAATGTCTCTCTAATTTTTTCCCAATTTTAAAAATTGTGTTAAAGTAAACATAACATAAAATTTACTATTTTAACCATTTTAAGTGTACTATTCAGTGGTATTTAGTACATTCATATTGTTGTGTAACCATCACCACAGCCATCTCCAGATATCATTCTCAGTTTATAAAACTAAAACTCTATAATCATTAAAAAATACTTTGTAATGTAATAATCAAGTAAATGCATTATCCTATATAATAAAAGGCTAATATGCAAATAGACTGAACTGAGGAACAACCTAACAACCGGCTGCTATGACCACCAGGGGGCACACGTGGAACATGGAGGGCATTGGCAGCAAGTGGCAGAGCGCAGAACTTCGTGGGCATCGGCTACAGTGGGATGGTGGAGCATGTGAGCGGGGGCGCCAGACCAAGGCGGGGTGCTGGTCACTGTAATCAGGGCGAGACTCTGGTGGTTACTGAAAGTTCTTTGCTCCTGAGTGCCGCGGTCCCACCGGCACTCACACCTGCTGCCAAGGTCGGAGCCGCCAGTCACACCTGCTGCCGTCAATGGCCCCACTCACACCTGCTGCTGGTGCCGGAGCCGCCGCTTGCACCTACTGCTGGTGCCAGGCAATGGTCCCGATCGCTCGGCTCCATCAGCTGGTGCGAGCAGTGGTTGCTGGCCCCGATTGCCCCTCAGGGCTTCTCCACCTCCCCCTGCTCCTGAGGAGTGATCAGGGCAGCAGCTGCCGCTCACACCCACTGAAGGCGCCAGCCCACTCGCACCTGCTGCTGGTGCCGGCACCAGTAGCTCCGCGCCATCAGTGGTTGGGAGCAGGGCTGGTGCCATCAGCACATGGGAGCGGTGGTGGCAGGAGTGGGGCTGTCGGCAGATGGGGACCAGGGGCCACGATGGAAGGGGCTGGGCAGGGGCACGGAGAATGGGCCGAGACCCGCCGCTGTGCCAACTGCAGCCTCGTAGCCCACAGTGCCTTTCAAGGTGCACAAATTTGTGCACTGGGCCCCTAGTGAGAAAATAATGTGCATTAGATACTGTTTCACTCAAGGATTGTAATGCAAGTAATCTGGCTTGAATATATAGTTAATGTTTTGATTATTGCTATCTGTGCGCTATCTTAAAGTTCAAGTCTAATATACAGAAATGTAGGCCTCAAATGTATCCAACATCACAAAATTCCTTTCTTATAATAAGCAGCATTATCTTTTTATAGTTGAGTTTGTTATTATATATAGTTCTATGTATGTTTATTCAAAATGCTCTGGTTATATATATGGTTTCCAAAAGAAATGTGCACAATCATTTTCAGGGCCTTGTGATACTTTTTGCTGATCAGTTTACTATATATATATAAAATGCTAAGTGTCCATCCATCCCACTGGTAGCTGTGATGCACACTGACCACCAGGGGGCAGATGCTCAATGCAGGAGCTGCCATGACACACACTGGACATCTATATATATAAAAGCCAAGTGACCTGAACAACTGGAAGGACTGGAACGACCAGTTGCTATGACACGCGCTGTGGTCAGCCAACTGACCTGATTGGGGGTGGGGTTGGCCGGCCAGGGGGAGGGGCCATGGGAGGTTAGGTTGGGGCTGGCCGGCCAACCTCCCACGGCTCCTCCCCTCTCCCCCGCCGGCCTGGCCCCTATCGGGGGTGGAGCTGGCAGCAAACCTCCCACATCCCCTCCCCCCAGCTGGCCCGGCCCAGATTGGCTCCAATCAGGGCAGGCAGGCGGGACCCCACCCGTGCACGAATTTGTGCACTGGGCCTCTAGTATATCATATTGCCATAATCTCTCCATTTATAAAATTTGTCTCCTGAGCATCTTCCAATCATCATCAGTCCTAACAATCCCAAAATGGGCTTTGGTAAAGCCTCATATCTCAGGTATGCATTTCATTTGTATTTATCTCAGCCATCAATTTGTTAATCCATATCACAGTCTTAGTATCTCTTGCCATATAAACATTATTGTTAAAAGAACTTCTTTTGTAGTAGGTAGGGTATTACAGAACTTCTTTCAGTTCATTAAGCTCATATACATTCTTTGGTTTACATGTGGGCTATTATTCTCTCCATACTGAGCGTGAATGAAACATTCTCATGTCTGTACTCTTTCTCAACTCTTTTCTGAGGTTAGATTCACCTATACCATCTCATGGCCTGTTTTATTTGCTTTCATTGAATCGTTTTCTGCAGTACTAAGCATTTCAATTATTTTTACCTCATTTTAACATATAAAGTTTATATTTAGAAGCACTATTTTTTAAAATTGATAATTGCTATCCTGACATCTGCTTCCTTATGAAGTCAGGAATATTTCTCCGTTTTGCTCAGTGGATAGAGCATCGGCCTGCGGACTGAAGGGTCCCAGGTTCGTTTCCCGTCAAGGGCATGTACCTTGGTTGCGGGCACATCCCCAGTGGAAGGTGTGCAGGAGGCAGCTGATCGATGTTTCTCCCTCATCGATGTTTCTAGATCTCTATCCCTCTCCATTCCTCTCTGTAAAAAATCAATAAAATATATTAAAAAATATATATATATATTTCTCAGGTCTCCGGGCCTCTCTATTTAAAGGTAGTTAAAAAGTTTCTTCTCCCAAAGTTCCTACAAGGGAGCAATTTGTCTAATATTATTTTATCTACCTATGCTTTTCAAATACATATTGTTTGTAGATATTTTAAACAGAATTTCTTTTAGTCTACCTATACTTTTCAAATACATATTGTTTGTAGATATTTTAAACAGAATTTCTTTTAGTCTAGTACTCAAAATGACAGAACAGATAGAAATTAAGGTGAGCCTAAATTTGCAACCTAAACAATTGAATAAATTAGATCTTTTAATCTTTTCTAAATTAGGTTTAAATCATTCTAATTGTAATTTGGATAGTCATTGGAATATTTGCTGATTTTATATTAAGTATTGGGGAAATGTATGGAAGGATATCAAGTATTCTTCTCATTCTGTTGTGATAGTACCATTCTAAAACCTTTTTTTTTTATGATGGAAAACTTCAAACAAGTACAAATATATAAAAGAATCCTCTATGTACTCATCACATGTCTTCAACAATTATCACTAATGAACAAACTTATTTCAGTTTTCTTCCTACCCATTCAGCTCAACTGGATTATTTTGAAGCAAATTCCAGACATAACATCTTTTATCTTTAAATATCTCATTAAATATTTTTAAAATATAAAGACCCTTCTAAAAGCACAATTGCAATACCTGTTATACCATTTAGAAATGCACAGTAATTTTACAGAGTAATTAAATATCCAGTGTGTATTCAAAATTTCCCAACTGCTGACCTTTATTCTCCCCAATTTGCTTTGTATCTCCATGGCTTTGTTGGATGTGTTTATTTTACCTGCATTTCCTCTAACCTCATACTTAAATCTAGTGGTCTAATCAGATTCAGGTTTGATTTTTTATTTTATTTGGTTAGAATTATTTCATGAATGTTATTGTATAATTCTGTCAGGAGGCCTTAATGTCTGGTTGTTCTTCATTTTACGATATGAACAAACATTGATGATCATTGTTTAGATTAGTTATTTCATTACAGGTTTACAAAGTGGTGATATTCTAATTTTATCATCCCTCTCCCTTTTAAAGCTGGAATATAGCTGTAAGGAATCAACTGTTTAGTTTGTTTCCTAATATGTGGTCTATCTTTGAGAATGTTTCATGTGCACTTGAGAAGAATGTATATTCTGCTGCTTTGGAATGAAATGTTCTGTAAATATCAATTAAATTCATCTGATTTAGTGTGTTGTTAAAGTTGCTGTTGCCTTGTTGATTTTTTTGCCTGGAAGGTCTATTCATTGATGACAGTGGGCTGTAAAATCCCCTACTATGACTGTATTGCTGTCAATCTCTTCCTTAAAGTCCACCAAGATTGTCATATATTTAGGTGCTCCTATATTAGGTGCATATATGTTTACAAGGGTTAAATCCTCTTGTTGGATCGATCCCTTTAGTTTTATGTAGTGACCTTCTTTGTCTCTTTAAAGGCCTTTGTTTTGAAGTCTATTTTGTCATGTATAAGTATTGTTACACCAGTTTTTTCCATTTCCATTTGCATGAAATATATTTTTACATCCCTGTACTTTTAGCCTGTGTGTATCTTTTGTTCTGAAGTAGGTCTCTTATAGACAGCATATAAACATATCTGTGCAGTTTTTTTTTTTGTGTGGACATAAATTTTCAACTCAGTTGGGTAAATACCAAGGAGCAAGATTGCTGAATTCTAGGATGAGTATGTTTGTATTATAAGAAATTGCTAAACTGTCTTCCAAAGTGTCTGTACCATTTTGTATTCTGACCACAATTAATGAGATTTCTTGTTGCTTCATTTCCTTGCTAGCAGTTGGTATTGTCAGTGTTTTGGATTTTCCCCATCATCTACTTTTACTTAATAAAAATGCATCTTAAGTTCATACTGCTATTTCCTATTGTAAACTTGAATTACAAGTTTTTACTTAAATCTATTGATTCTATATTTGTATCTATTTCTCTTAAACCATAAACATTGTTTTCTAATGATATATACATAATTATTTGACTTGTTTTCCTTAGATATATATGAATATATAAATTGTATATATAAATTGTTTTTTAGATATAAAACAATTCAGAGATATCTTTTGAAGTAATAGTCTTCCAGTTCTATAGAAATATTAAATTAATGCTTATTCTCCTGAACATTCTGACCAACTATAAACAAAAACAAGCAAATTACTAATTAGAGACTTTGGAATCAAGGACCCTGAGTCTATGATGCCTTCTCTGATAGACCATTAAATCTTGATTACTGTCCTTGGCTATATTTCAGAAGCCACAATGACTTTGGGCCATTGGAAAGAAAAAGGCAGTGCCAGGTGAGCTCTTAGGACCCATGTAATTCATAATTACAATGTTATCTTTGCTGAATGGGTATAAAATATCTATTTTACCAAGTACCCTTTTGTTAAAATTACTTCATATTGTTTGTGTCAGCTAGTTAAGGTTTGTGTGTTGTTGATTTTTTTTTTCTCATCGCAAAACCTATGAAGGGAATAAATAATTTTACATTCTCAATCCAAAGCATCATTTTTCAAAGTGGTGTATACTGGAATTCACAAATCTAGACAAAATGTTCCAGCTCAGCCATCTCAAGCCCATTATCTTTATATTAAGCGATTTTTCTTTTTTGGATGGTTTTGAATTAGCAATTATATCACCAAAGACAATGATTGCTGCTTAATCTTGGGGACCATCATTATAAAATTAGCAACCTGTCTCACTGCTTCATAATTGAGCATTTTCTTTTGTTTCCCGAGGGAGAAAAAAAAAATCACAAATGTCTAGTACTGTGTAACCACTAGTGGAGGGACTCCCTGGCTGGCACACTTCAGATCATGTGATCTCAGCACCAATATGCACTACTTATTTCTGAGTCTGACCAATCTTGGGAAAATTAAACGAATTTAAATAAATGTCCAGGATTTTTAATATCTTCCCTTTGTTTCATCTGTTTTAAAAGCATCTTTTGCAGATAATAAGTGCTGTATAAAGAATATTATTTCTACCCTGGGTTATATAATTAACTCTTAAAACTTATAAAAAGAGACATTCTGTACTTGAAGCTGACTAATCCATATTTTTCTGGAATTGTGCAGCATTTAAATATTTAATTTTTATAAATAGTTCATCTTTTGTATTTCTCATTTATTAATACCATGGAGGACTCAAGGAAGAACAATCTTGTAAGCCTTAGATTGTGGGTACAACTCAATAGCATAATGGAAAATTACTATGATTCAGTGTTGCAGTGGGATGAAAAAACATTTCTATGGCCCCGCGAGTGTGGGATTGGATTAAGAACCTTTTAGAGCCAAGGAGTGGAGTTTGGATTGGGGTGAGGATGAATTATTTCAGTTGAATGACTGAATTAAGGTTGGGTAGGCAGTAGAACACATTGGGATCCATAAAAATCAAAGCTTGATCCTTTTGTAGAAATATGCTATAAAGCAGAAAAGCAGTGAGTGCTGGAAAAAAAAATAAAAAATAGCATCTATTAGAGAGAATGGAGGTTCATGTATTGACAGACCATAAACAGATATGCAATTACAGATCATTCTTTGTCAGTAGTTTCTCAGTGCTCATAGTGTGTTTATTCTTCCTTTGCCTCTAAAACTTTTTCCTCAGCCCATTTCTTCTACAAATTACTTGTTCTTTCTCCATGATTCTATAAATAAATGTTCTCTTCTGGTTTGAGTCTTGGCTCTGAATTCTTTCCTAGCCAGAATCCACCTAGGTGGCTGAACTTAGGTCTGATCTGACCCCACTGCCTACACAAGACTAGTCCAGGTGATTTTTAGAGAATGTTCATTAAAGTTGGGGACAGTGAAACAAGGAAGGGCCTAGGATAGTAGGAAGAACAGGAGAGGAACTAAGTGGGGAAATGAGCCTAGGCTGGGCTGCTTTGGCTCACTAAGAAGTCAGAGAAAAGGGGCCCTGGGGACAGGGTCAGGGGGTTAGCCCAGGATGAGCTGCTCCTTCCCATTGCTTTCTAGCTGCAAGCCTTGTGGGGTCCCTCAGAGTTTAGGAGTGCATACCTATGGGGTAAGAAAAGGAAGAATGGAAAGTTGTGGTGTGGACATGCTCCCAGAAGGGAGAGAGCACACTAGGACCTTTGGTTTGAGGGTTTGTAAAGGGGGCCTTATGGGAGAATCTCAATAGAATACTCATGCTTTATGCTGATGTGCCTAAATGAGATTTATTCCCTTTATTTCATCTGTCCTTAAGTATGGTTTGCAAATGGCGTTAATTGGATTTCTGCTATCTATCTCCCTGAATAAGGGTATTTAAGGTATTTACTAGTATCCTCTGGTTGGGGAGAAGTATAAACTATTTACTCTTAAGTATCCTTGGTTACGAAGATAGGATTTTGTGATTTACTAGATGGCTGTAAATTGCTTGTATGTTTAACTGTCTCAGTTTCCCTATTCCACTTGTCCTAGCTTACTACCCTGTCTCAGTATCATAAAGATTCTATGGCAATTCTTTTAACAATACCAATTAATTTTTCTCTTCCCATGGTCTTAGTTTTAACAAGGCCTTCCTAAAAGTTCAGGCTGTGTATTTAGGATTGCTCTGATTAAAATAATAATTGTGGTCAGGATAATTAATAATATGTTTGTGTCTAATTTTGGGTTCATACAAATAATTTTAACATTTATGAGGAATAGAACTACTTAATATCTTCGAATGTTCAAGTAAAGATCCACATCTTCAATATTTATGTTTACATTACTGATACATGCTCATTGTAGAAAATACAGAGATAACCATTTCCCATAATTCCAAGAGATTTCTACTGTTTTATGCCTTAGTGTATTTTTCTGTCTAGCTCTATCTTTAGCTATTGTTGAGATTATGAATTAATCATATCCTATCTTTTAGTTTATATTATAATGTAAATACTTTTTCTGTCTTTAATGTTTTTGTGGATTTCATGATTAAGGATATTTTTGATAGTTTTTCAATTGAATATGGGATATTTTACTTAAACAATTTCTTCTTGTTAATGCTTAAAATTGATCCACTAATTCAATATTACAAATAATGCTATGACAGTCATAATTTTACATTAATATTTAGTTGAATTTCTATTTTTCCCTTAAGACATATTTTTAGAAGAAAAGTTATTAATGAGAAATATAAACAATATAATGCCTTTTTGATAGAATTTGTTGAATTGTTCCAGAAATATTTTATAACAATTCATAAACCTTCCATTAGCATCTAAGAGTGTATTTTAACATGTTCTCTAGCATTATTAGAAGTTTCTTGTTTATAATTGTCCTTATTTAAGACATAACACCAAACCATCATGGACCTTATTATCAGAGGTTATTCAGTTTATCTATCAAGTTTTGAATAGGTTTAATGTAAATAGTGGTAGTCAAATGGGACTGAGTACTCTTGTTAAGGTAATTTATTTTTGTTGTATGTATCCTAACAATTTAAAACCTGTGCCTTATGGAACTAAAAATGAAGTGACAGTAAACAGAAATTGAAGTTTCTCTGCTTGGCAAGTTACCTAATCCTATTAGAGAACAGCTTACTAAATTTATTTTCACCTTTAAACCACATCAGAAAGTTAGACTGCTGAGGAAATAGCCTAACTAAGCTCTGCTCTACTTTATGGAAGACAAAACTTTGATCAATTTCTAATTATCCACAATATAGCTTAAGATATACCAATTAAACACTATAATACAAGTTTTGTCAGGCATATACAATGAACTTCAGCATCGAATAGAAACCATGGGGCAAAGGTTAACTAGAAATAAATTCTTATGCTGGGATAATTTCTTGCAAGTTCTGGGACTACCATCTCAGTGAAGTGATACAATTAATGAGCCTTTGCCTTCCCCTGGCCCTGAAGCTGCCCTGTGAAATCTCAAAGGCTCACCTTCTGTCTCCACTCCTCAGTAAGCAGGCAGATCTGAAGTGGACTGTTGACTAAAGACCAAAACAGATTTAAATTTTTAGATTTAAATTCATCCTACCTGTGAAATTGATTTGTCCTAAGGAAATTTTCTTCCACAGCATTTGAAAAACCAAGAAAAACAAAATCTTGCTCTTATCAATGAAAATGAAACTAATAAAGTATATTACTTTAATGGCTACAGAAGTTTTCATTTATAATATTTGGGTCCTTTAGCATATCTCATTGAGTACTATTCTATTCATCCAGATGACTGAATTTGGTAAGGTAATCACAATTACATTTCTGATTACTTTGACTTTAAATCCCATTATTTTCTGTGCTAGTGGCCACCCATCCCTCCCTTTCCCCAGTATTGTGTTTTGTTTTTTTCTCTCTCCTCTTCAGATCATTGTATTATAGTTTCTTGACCTTCAATCTATTTGCTCCTTTCAAATTGTGAGGTGCCCCAGGAGGGAACACAGATTTGACCTCTCTTGAATCCTCTAAAGAGAATTACAAAGGGAGATTTCTTCCTTATTGCTGTCTTATCTCTTCATTATTTACTTAACATAGAGAGTATATTGATGCCATTCTCTTTGTCTCCTTTCTCACAAACTAACCTAAGGTCTTATTTTTTAATTATCTTTTACCTGCCAAGGATGCTTGTATAGGCTTCTTCCTCTAAAAAAAAATTAAAAAAAAAAATAAATAAATAAAAAAACCCTCCCCCAATAGATTCAGTGTCTTTTTTGGCCTTTGTATTCTATGTTGCAAGTATAGTTTAAATTTAAACTGGCCGCTTATATCATGTGTGTTGTATTCATTGCTGGTGAGAGAGCAGCCTTTGTCTTCCATTGCCTCATGTATTAAGTGGGGACAAGGATGCCAGTGTTGTATTCCTTTTTAGATCCTGTTTGTGTTTCTCTAAGTATTTCTAAGTTTCTTCTCTATTTTATGAAAAGTATATAATCCTGATCATCTATCACAAACTCATTATTCATGGAAAGGCCCAAAAAGCAATCTTCATCACCATATGGGCAGTTTTGCTAGATAACTATTAAAGAAAGAGAATCCTTTTGACTTTCTCTGGTCAGCTTCCCTTGGCTCTAGTTTTTTTATCCTATCCCACCAACATATTCGTTTTTCTTATTCTTTCTTTATGGTTAATAAGACCACTGAGCCAAACCGGCTAGGGTGCAAATGACCTTTTTTATAAAAAGTATTTATTTTTCAGAGTATTACAGATGTCATTCCCCCCTCCCCCCTTTTATCCCTATTGCTCCTCTCTACCCAGTTCCCTCTCTGCCCCCAGGCCTTCACCACCCTACTATCTGTGTCCATGGGGAATGCATATATGCATGTAACTTCTTTGGTTAATCTCTTCCTGCTCCCCCATCCCACCTACCCTCTGAGATTTATCAGTCTGTTCCATGTTTCCATGCCTCTGGTTCTGTTTTATTCATCCAGTTTATTTTGTTCATAGATTCTACATATAAGTGAGATCATATGATACTTGTCTTTCTCTGACTGGCTTATTTCACTTAGCACAATAATACTATGCAGCTGTAAGAAAAACATTTATTGACGTATTATATTAGTTTCAGGTGTACAGCAAATGATCTGGTATTTGTATATATTGTGAAATGATCACAATATATCATTTGATCATTTGGAAGGTCTAGTTAACATCCATCACTATGAAGAGTTACTTTTTTTTCTTGTGATGAGAACTTTCAAGATCTACTCTCTTAATAACTTTCAAATATATATTACAATATTATTAACTATAGTTCCCATGTCGTGCGTTACATTCCAGGACTTATCTATTTATTTTACAATAAGAAATTTGCATCTTTTGACCACCTGTAACTATTCTTATCAAACTTAAGAAAGTTATTTCCTAAAATTATTTGTCCTATTCTATTTAAAGAACCACATCTGTTTTTGTCCTTTATTCTTTCCCGATCATGATATAGAAAACAAAGTAAGGCTTTATCACTATTTCCTGATTTTATTACTTGTAAAATTAAAGGATTTGATTAGATTGCCTCTGAAATTTCTTTAAGATGAAATTTCTATGAATCTATGCTATGTAACCTATATTCTACTATATCATAAATGGTTGAGAAATGAGATATGTCAATCAAATTCTCATGTATAATCAATGTTATGATGAATTATTTATTTCTAAATAACTAGTTATGTAGCTCCTAGACAGATTTTCTCTATCAAAAATCAAAACAAAACAAAAACAGAAGAAAATATTCAAAATAATGTCTGACAGTCTTTTCACGTCTATTCATACATGTTAAACCACAAGGTGGTAGCAGCAGAGAAATTTCCCTGTTATTTTTGCAGGCTGAGAAAAACCATCATGTTTAGAGAAATGTCACCAAGTAGATACTATTTTTCTCTTTCTGTTTCACATTCTCACACTGATTAAGCAAGACAGACAAAATTTTGGTTTGTGTACATCTAAAAAAAACATTTCTTAAATGTTGGCAACTATTCAAGAGTGCAAAAATGACAATATCTCAAAACCATAAATACATGAACGATGAATAAGCAGATATTCATGTAATCATAGAAGACCTAAACTCAAAAATGTCATATTCCCCATTTTTTCCATATTTATGTTTAACCAACAGTAATTTAGAAGCCTAGAGCTTCTCTGCTCTTTTCAAATACAGTATGATATTTTTATAATCAACAAATACATTAAATTACTACTTAACCTGTGTTGAAATAGTAATTTTCATAATATAGACATAATATTTATTACTGAGTCTAATATATATTTCATAGAAAAATGTAGCAAAATATTTACCCTTTCAAAATTTATAACTGTATTCTAGTTGTGTCCAAGGAGCAAAATTAAACAAACTTATTTTTTTAATCAAAGACAACTGAGATATTTGAAGATGTGAACTGTCCTTAGGAATTATATAATCAAAAACTCAAACTTTGTGATATAAATTAGCTGCAGGATTTCATCTGAAAGTTTACATGATATAAATGGAGATAAAAATTAAAGCAAATTGACATTCTTAACAATGGTTAATAAGTGGCCTTATTAACCATTGTTAAGAATCATATATAATCTAAGATGGGGAAAGCTAAGTTTTCCTGAATTGCTCATTCGAATTGTTCTTTTTTTTTTCAAATTGCTCTTGATTGTTAATGAATAAAAATGCAGTTTATCAGCAAAATCCCTGACCTTCCCTATCAGAGGCACATACACTGCTCATATCAAACGCATGTCTCATAGCTCTTCATTTCCCCAAATAAGCAATTAGGTCCTGGGCTTACAATTAAACTGTAAACCTTAATGTGGGAAAACACCTCCCTTTTTGTTGTGCTCTGCTCTGGCCTGGGAGCATTCAGCTTGGGCTGCAGGTACTGCCTGGCTGTGTCTGGTGAATCTGGTTGCCTGGGAACTCTCCAGTTGCCAGGAGCTTGGTGCTCCGTGCACACGCCTCAGGCTCTGCTGTGCTGTTGGTGCTTGCTTAGCCTTTGTCGTGGCTGCTCTTGTGTGGAACCACATAGATGGACAGGAGGATTCCTGCTCCTAGGCTCACTACTTCTGCTGGCACAGGGCTCCCTTTTCTTCATCTCTCCTGCATGTGTAGCTTCTCACTCCCTATTTAAGGAACTTCTAAAATTCATGAGAAAGTATCTTGTTCTTTCTCTGCTTCAGATTCTGAGAGGCAACTGCTCTTCTTGAGATAGTGGTTTTCAATGTCAGAGAGACCATTTATAGTCAGCCCTCTTTGCAGACACTTGACAGAAAACATTTGTTTTAGCAAGTTTTGACCAAACTTATATTCATGACCTCCATAATTAATAATTTATTGGGGTGACAGTATAGCATCTAACCAGACTCAGAGTTCCTCTCCTTAGGAAAATGCATATGAATGCAAATTCCCCATTTTTTGGAGATCCTGTTCTTTAGTTACCTAATGACCATATGTGTCTACTCCAGCTGCACCTGCTTCTCATTCCCCTAGCCCCGTGGTCGGCAAACTGCGGCTCGCAAGCCACATGCGGCTCTTTGGCCCCTTGAGTGTGGCTCTTCCACAAAATACCACGGCCTGGGCAAGTCTATTTTGAAGAAGTGGCATTAGAAAAAGTTTAAATTTAAAAAATTTGGCTCTCAAAAGAAATTTCTATCGTTGTACTGTTGATATTTGGCTCTGTTGACTAATGAGTTTGCCGACCACTGCCCTAGCCCCCTCCATCTACTCTGGACTCACTCTTTATGCTTCACACCAAATTTAATGCAAAATATAGCCCCTGGCTTTCCTTCACAAGAAATTCAAATACACCATATATATCCTTTTTAGCTATCTTTTTTCTTTTCTTTTCTTTTCTCTTTTCTTTTCTTTTCTTTTCTTTTCTTTTCTTTTCTTTTCTTTTCTTTTCTTTTCTTTTCTTTTCTTTTCTTTTCTTTCTTTTTTACATAGCGGTCCACCTTCATTGGCTTTGCCCTGTGTCAATTTATCTAAGATAAAACTCCATCCCCTGTGTGATTCTGTGCTAGTCTTAGTATCAAGAGGCATTTATATGAGATTGGGTAGGTGAGAGTAAAGGAGCAGTCATGATTGTGCTTAGAAAGTTCGTGTATGGTTAGGTGCTATTGCAACTCATCCCTTGTTGTGGATCTGCAGGCTCATCTTATTGCTTCAACACAACAGCAAAGTCTGCAGCTCTTGCAGCATCCTCCAGATCTCCTCATTTAACTCCATGATAAAGGGTACCACATTCTCCTGCATGTCACCCACATGTTGGAGGCTTGGAGGAGGTGAGAGACCAAAGCAGTTTCCAGGTTGTCCTTAGCTCATTCTCACAGATTCTTGTTTGTTCTTGCTTCTAACTCCCCTTATTCATCCCTGTCCCACCACACACCTTATATCTATCTGTTCTTACATCCATCTTCCTTCTCTACTGCCTGTCCTATTGATGCCAGGTTCTAGCTCAGGTGCAGCTGCAGCAGGCATATGTGGGAAGTTTAATAAGTTCTTCCAACACTGTAAGGTCAATCTTTGCCAGTGTTAGCAACCCTTCATCCCCTGTGTGAGAGATTGGTTTCCCTTTGCCTAAAAACACTCAAATGGCCTTTCCTAATGTAGTTGCCTTGCAAGGAACTACTGATATTTCTTATAACCTACCCTTATTACTCTCATTGCTTCAAAACCTATAACAGATTCAAGTTCTAATAGAATTCAAAAAATGAGGCACAGAGTCTGACTAGCAAAAATGTGTGATATATACTAAAAATATTTAATACTATTTGCCAATTTATTTCCACAAAAATCTGAGGCACAAAATGTGGGAATGAATCCTAGGTATGTGAGATCAAGGTTGAAGGAATACAAAATTAAATCTAGCCACAGTTATTTACATTTGTTCACTAAGCAAAATGTTTAGATTCATGTGTCAGCTTAGGAATGGGGAATAGC
The DNA here is from genome assembly GCF_951640355.1 of Cnephaeus nilssonii. Lineage (NCBI taxonomy): Eukaryota > Metazoa > Chordata > Mammalia > Chiroptera > Vespertilionidae > Cnephaeus > Cnephaeus nilssonii. Next base: position 61,102,278 of record NC_137080.1, on the reverse strand, counting down.
CCTAACAGCTTACAAGGTTGCTTGTTTGAAACCTGGACTTGTTGGTGGCTTGCACTAAAAAAGGTAATAAGGCCATACTTCCTTGCCATACTTAATAGGAAAATATCTAAAGGCTCAGAATAATTGGGATATTAACGTGGATTTATCATGCAAGGTCTAAATAGATCCTCCAGGAAGAGTATATTTTCTTCCTGAGAATCTCTGGGAAATACCTGCAAGAGGGGATTCCTGGCATTCTTGAAGAGCAGCATGGCAGGTACTCTCTATGGGTCAGACATAACAGAGGGCTTGACTCCCCAAATGAGATGGTGCCATTCCAGGGCTTCAGTAGCCACCTGGCATCATCAAATTGTGATAGACACCTGACTAGCAGAGATTTTTGCTTTTGGTTAGTTATGGTGTTCCTAGAAGTAAAATACCAGTCTTACATGATTTGTTTACACAATAAAGCACTAGATACGGTGAACCAAAGTCACAGCCCCTCAACAAATTTCTAAACTTGGGGCTTTAACAGACTCAGAGACCCCTGAATGAGGGGTAGGCCAAGTCTCCCTAACAAAATGCTTCCTTCCCAGCCCAAAAGTTGTGTTATAAATCTTCCTCCTCATCTTCCTCAACGAGACCTGAATCTATTGGCCAGATTGACTGCATTGCCAACGGTAAGTTATTTGGACACTGGTTTTGAACTTACACTGATTCCTTGCCATCCAATATGCCGCTGTGGTTCACCATACAGAGCAGGGGCTTTGGAGGTCAGGTGATCAGTGGGGTGTTGGCTAGGGTCCATCTCACTGTGGGCCCAGTGGGTCCCTGAACTACCTTGTGATTATTACTCTAATTTGGAATCCATAATTGGAATAGACATGCTATCAGATGTCTGGATCTTCATAATGTTTCCCTGACCTGTGGAATGAGAACCATTATGGACAGTGAAAGCCAAGAAAAATACATAATTGTCTAGAAGGCAAACTTTTTTCTACAAGGTCTGTCAATCAATAAATATTTCAGGCTTTATAGATCACATATAGTCTCTTTCCTTTTTTACTCCTCCTCCTTTTTTTTTGTTTTCCTCCTACTTTTTCTTTTTTCTGTTTCTTATACTACTATTTTCCCTCCTTCTTTTTCTTCATCCTCCTCCTCCGCTTTTTCTTCATAACCATTTAAAAATGTAAAAAACACACACAAAAAACAAACAAACCATTTTAAGTTTGTGGGCTATATAAAAAGAGACTGAAAGCTACATTTAGCCCATGGACCATAGTTTGCCAACCCTTCTCCAGTGGACTAAGCCATGCCAAGTTATCTGCCAAGGTGAAGGGCAGGTTGCTGCATCTGGAGCCTTCTGACACTAAGAAAGAGGCATAATACTTAGGATGCTTCTTTAGATTTTGAAGCTAACATATATCTCATATAGGTATGCTACTCTGACTAGCTACCAAAAGAACCAAAAAACCCTGCTAGTTTTGAGTGGGACCCAGAAAAACAGAAGGTCAGACAAATTGTCCAGGCTGCCATACAAACTTCTCTGCCACTTGGGCCATATGAGTCAACAGATAGAATGATGCTGAAATTATTTGTGGGAGATAGGGATGGGCCTTATATTTGACCCTTATTCTGCCTTACTGGACCAGCTAACTTATGAAAAATATAGTCTTTCAAAATATGCTGGTCCCATGATAAACTGAACCGTAGCAGCACTAGAGACCTACCCTGAAGGGGCTGCAAAGTGTTGTGGTGAAGAAAAACCCTCTCGGTGAGCAGAAGTTGGAGCAGTGCACCTGGTTCTTCATTTTTCCTTGAAGAAAGAAAGATAGCCAGAGTTATAGATATACACAAAGTTATGATCAGTGGTTAGTGGTTTGGTTCCCAGGCACCTTCCCTCTCTTCTCTGCTAGTTTTCTTCCATCCTTAACCCTTTCAACTTCTCCTTTGCCCTATTTCCCCCTCTCTGCTTTATGTCCCCTAACTCCTTTCTATCTTTCTTTTTAAAAAATATCCTTTTATTGATTTGAGAGAGAGGAAGAGCGAGAGATAAAAACATCAATGATGAGAGAGAATCATTGATTGGCTGCCTCCTGCACGCCCCCCGCCCCCAACTAGGGGACCTAGCCTTCAACCTGGACATGTACCCTGACCAGGAATTGAACCCTGACCTCCTGGTTCATGGATCAATGTGCAACCACTGAGCAGCATCGGCCGAGCTTCTTTCTTTCTGATAAAACCTCTGCATCATCTGATTCCCAGGCTCCAGACTCATGTCTTTTTTGCATTATTAAAATATGCTATCAAATCAAGCTTATCTCTTTCTACCTAGCAATAACATCTGCTAATTAAGAAACACAAGTTTCTCTAGTTTAGATGAATATACAAGAGATAGGAGGACAATGGTTTTAATGCAATTCCAATGCCTCCTTTTCTGGAAGCTTGATATATTCAGCTGCAGTGTGACCCTAATAGATTCTGAGCAAGATAACAAATAAAGACACAAAAAAAGGAAGATTTATTTGTCCATCTTACTGTGTTTAAGGTGAAGTTGTTTCTTCAGTTGCTATACACTGAGTGACCAGATTATTATAATCTCTGAACGCATAATAATCTGGCCACTCAGTGTGTATGTGTGTGTGTGTATGTATGTATATATATATCTCCTATATAATAAAAGCCTAATATGCAAATTGACCATCACTCTAACACACAAGATGGCTGCCCCCATGTGGTCAAAGATGGCTGCCCCCATGTGGACACAAGATGGCCACCTCAAGATGGCCAGAAGGGGAGGGCAGTTGGGAGGAACCAGGCCTGCAATGGAGGGCAGTTGGGGGGATCAGGCCTGCAGGGGAGGGCAGTTGGGGGGGACCGGGCCTGCAGGGGAGGGCAGTTGCGGGGGACCGGGCCTGCAGGGAAGGGCAGTTGGGAGGGACCAGGCCTGAAGGTGAGGGCAGTTGGGGGCGATCAGGCCTGCAGGGAGGGCAGTTGTGGGGGACCCAGGCCTGCAGGGGAGGGCAGTTGGGGGCAACCAGGCTGGCAAGGGAGGGCAGTTGGGGGTGACCAGGCCTGCAGGGGAGGGCAGTTAGGGGCAATCAGGCTGGCAGGGGAGCAGTTAGGTGTCCATCAGGCTGGCAGGGGAGTGGATAGGGTGTGATCAGGCTGGCAGGCAAAAATGGTTAGGGGCAATCAGGCAGGCAGGCAGGCGAGCGGTTGGGAGCCAGCAGTCCTGGATTGTGAGAGGGATCCCATATTGGAGAGGGTGCAGCCTGGGCTGAGGGACCCCCCCCCCCCTGCTGCACGAATTTCATGCACCGGGCCTCTAGTATATATATTAGAGGCCCGGTGCATGAATTCGTGCATGGGTGGGGTCCGGCCAGCCTGGCCAGGGGGAGGGGACATGGGCAGTTGGCCGGTCTGCCTGCTGGTCGAACTCCTGGTCGAGGGGAAAATTTGCATATTAGCCTTTTATTATATAGGATATACATGGAGTGGCCAGATTATTATGCATTCAGAGATCTTAATAATCTGGCCACTCAGTGTATGTGTCAGGGTCTCCAAGACGACTCTCCAACTTGAGTCACTAGGACTTACAGGAATCAGAAACTGTTATACTCATGGTTATGATTTGTTACAGCAAGATGTACAGATTAAAATTGTCAAAGGGAAAGGCTCATGGGGCAAAGTCCAGAAGAAACAAGACAAAAGCTTTCAGGTATCCCCTCTCAGTGGAGTTGTACAAAATGCACTTACTAGTAATTCTCCCAGCATGAGTGACCACAAATGCATAATGTTGCCAATCAGGGAACCTCATCTGAGCCATGAGCCCAGAGTTTACTGGTGGTCAATCATGTAGACATGTAGCACCTATATAATTGACCTCAGCTACTCAGACTCCAGCCCCCAGTGCAAAAACAGGTGCTAGCCAGCAATCATGCTGTTAACTTAAACTATCAGGTAAAATCTATACAGTGGGGCCACGGCCTCAGGCATAAAAACATTCTAATAAGGCAGAACATTCCAAGAACTCAGAGCTCAGTTGTCTGTAGTTGGCCAAGGGCTAGTATCAAAACACGTCTTTTCTGGAAATACAGGGATTTGTGAAATTCAGGTCTGCTGAGTTAACCCCTTCTTGCCCACAATGGATATGTAGACTGGGACTGCTGACTTGAAGGTGTCCCTGTTCAGCAATAAAAGCCAAGTGAGGACAGATAACATTAGACAGGCATTATAGGGTGGGAATCAAGAGCTCTAGCTTTGCTTTAATAGCTTGGCTGTGTCACCTTTTCATCTTTGACTGGGGAGAGTTTCCTTAACTTTTTTTATTGTTATTTTCATTCCTTATTTGTAGAATGGGGCTGTTTGGAATATCTACATCAAAGATTTATTGTGAGAATTAAATAACCTAATTTATTGAAAGTATTTACCACAGTAAGTGCTCAATAAATTTTAGCAAGATCTCAAACAAACATGGACACCAAGAAACACCCCAGCCTCCTACCCTACTGGAGGCTCCACTGTAGGATCCACCAGATTAGCCAGCTCAGTGCCATCTGGAGATTGGTGTGTGACAAAATAATAGGCACAGGAAAGGCTGCAGTGCTGGTTTTAAGGTAAGCACAAGGGTTTTGTGAAAGTCCAGTTCCATAGGTTGGGTTCCATGGAAAACCAACTCTAGGGAACATTTGAAGGCAGGTATTTTATTAGAGGATAATGTTCTGATCAACACCTGTGAAACAAAAGGGAAGGGAAGGGAAGGGAAAGGAAGGGAAGGGAAGGGAAGGGAAGGGAAGGGAAGGGAAGGGAAGGGAAGGGAAGGGAAGGGAAGGGAGATCAGTAACAGGGAGAAGTTGAGGCATGGGGCAGTATCAGTAGCTTACCCTACTGGGTAAGCTTTGAAGTTGAAATAACCCTAAAAGTTGTCCCAAATTGGGGTGAGATGGGCCAGCACTTCTGTATTCCCTGTGTCAATCCAATTATTGAATTTTTCCCACCATGGGAAGGAATACATTTCAACTTTGGCTTAGGTAGCTTTCTTCAGCTGAGACCACAATTGCAGTTGGCCGGCTTCATGGGCATGCAACTTGTTCAGACTCACAGGGGCCCACCCTCAGAAAGGACCCACACTTGGTTTAATTCTCTACTGCTAACACCTTGAAATTCTTAATATTTTAACAAGAGGCCCCACATTTTCATTTGTACTGAACCCCACAAATTATGTAGTTGGTCCTGGCTTAGGGCTGTTTGTTGGCAGCATTCGCAGTAGCTGGGATCATAAGTCCTTACTTCTGAAGGGGCACTCTGGGTGGCATATCATAGCATCAACTATGAATAGAGAGGACTACTTCTATAAAAATGAATAATTTAAAGTAAGTAAATTAAGTAATTTAACTCATTAGAATGAAAAGTTTCTATTTCTTTCCAATACATTGAGTTCTGTTCCATTCTCTGGCTACCTGGAATGTAAAATCTGATATTTAAAAATTATTATAGAATTACTTGATTTACTGCACTATACAGCTTAGAACTTATGTCAGTAACAACAACTAGGAATTGTATACATCCTGAAGTCTCTGTCAGAACCTGTGTCCTTGTGTCAGTCAATTGATTGGCCAAAGGTCAGCACAGTGAGAACGAAGACACTGGAGGCAGGCGATTGCTTTTTCTGGGTAGTCAACCAGCTGGGAATTATATTGATCAACATGGGAAGAGTACACCTCCCCCGATTTTCTTTTCTTTCTCTTCCCTTCTCAGCTAAGGACACTTTTCCCAGATTCTCAGTTTTGAATTGAATTTGAATTTTGATTTTTCTTCTGGGTTCCTGATAGCATTTTTCTGGAAAGTGCTGCAGATTTAAGATATTACCTATCATCTTCAGGAGAAAAAAAATAATGGGGGAAATGAATTCTCTTAAATATCTTCTCAGTAAATATATGTTCTATAACTTGATGTATAAAAATATACCACAGTTTACCAATAGGGAGATTTGAACAAACCTATATTACTACTGAATTCTGTGCTTGACACTTACTTAATGCCTTTTTTTGAGAAAGGACCATGATATGGATGTTATAATAATAAAATGCCAGTCTTCATTCAGGGTAAATCTTTTTTTCAATATCTAATACAGGTACATATAATTATTTTGTAGTTGAGTTTTATACTAATCACAACAAGAATATTGGTTACCTTTTGAAATAAATTATATGTTGAAAAAAAATCATTGAGATTTTGAAAATACATACTAGGTAATAGGTGTTTTGGTACACATTCTGGGATGACTCAGAAATTGGACCAGAGGATGATTTATGGCTTACAGATCATGACTTTCTTGAAAATTTGCCTTGACCCTAAGAGCCTCTAGTTAACTGTTTTCTGACCTCAGGGAAAATAAAGAAAGCAGTAGGGCAAGCGCTGGAGTTGGCATATATTTAGGGATAAAAAATAAAATACAAGAGTGTCAAGGACCAGGATATGAGTCATTATAGTGTGATGACTAAAAATATGGACTCTGGAGTCAGGTTGCCTAAGTTCAAATCTCAGCCCTGCCACTTGTGATGCTGACAATTTAGTTATGGCCTTCTCCCCCACCATCTCTGAGTTTTCTCATGCATAAACAAAGATATTTACTTTATGAGTTATTAGGTATATTAAATGGATGTTTCTAGGAATTTATCTATTTCTTCTAGGTTATCTAATTTGTTGGTGTATAATTATTCACAGTGATTTCTTTTGATCCTTAGTATTTCCATGTTATCAGTTGTAACATCTTCTATTTCATTTCTGATTTTATTTATTTCTTTGTTTATGAGTCTAGCTAAAAGTGTAATTTTATTAGTTGCCTGGTGTGTAGGAGTAACCCACCTAGTTTATGGATTTTTCTCAGAGGAAATTGTTTAGTGTGCTTCTGTAGATTTGGTGTGTTTGTGGTAGGAGTAAAATTCAGGAGCCTTCTATGCCTCCGTCTTGGTCCCTGTATTGGTGTTGTTATATTTTTTAAAGGGAGTAAATGGATTAAAAAAAATTCCAGGCACTTTTCACACCTTGATTCATTTAATTCTTTCATTGTCTTTGAAATATAGGCCTTGTTATTTTCACTCTACAGATAAAGAAACTGAGCCTTACATTGATTAAATAATTTGTTCCCAGTCAAGCAAATTGTCAGTGACAAAAAAGGGATTCACCCCAGGTGGGATCATTTCACCCCCATGAATCAAACACTGTAGTGACTCCTTATGTGGAGGGCAGGATTCAGGTGACATTTAAGATAACTAGTTCCTATGGTATTTATCTTTCTCTAACTGGCTTATTTCACATACCACATGATCTCACTTACATGTGGAATCTAATGAACAAAATAAACTGATGAACAAAGTAGAAACAGAGGCAGGGATACATGGAACAGTCTGACAGCTGTCAGAGGGGAGAGGGGACTGGATGAGAGAAGGTGAAAAAATTAGCCAGAGAATATATATGCATAACCCAAGGACACAGAGCATGGTATGGTGATTGCCAGAGGGAAAGGGGGGGCAACTGGATGAAGAGGGACAAAGACGGTTATTATGTAATAGTGTCCCCAATAAAAATAAAGAGAAAAACTAAAAGTGATATATAAACAAGTTCATATTGAAAAATAAATAAGAAATGACTAATAAAAAGATTACAAGTGCTACTAGAGTAGTCTTTAAAGGATATAAACAAGTTATATTCAAGTTTTGTCTATAAGTTTATTTTAAGTTGAGGTTTTTGTACATAGATGTCTTCATTTATGTAGATTAGTTTGAGATAATTATCAACTGGGTTTCTTATAGCCAAGACCTGCCTGCCTGAACATAAGGCTCAGTGACAGGGGGTGGGTACCACTCAAAGCTGCAATGAAATCTGCCTCAGATAGACTCCTTGGGTCTGCTAGCTAGAATGTTTCTGAGGAATAGAAGGAGATCAGGAAAGCTTGGCTGAAATATTGCTGCTCCTGTGTGTTTCTTTTGTACTAAGTCACTATCGTCAGCGTAAATGTTACTGAGCCATAGAAACTGAAATTGAGGTATATGTGTGTGTTATGGGGTGCAGTCTGAAGGACCACTTTTAACATTCATTTCATGATTATTCATAAAGGACATTGCATTTGAGTAGGGTGGCCATACTTCTCACTTTCCCCAAATGGTTCTAGTTGATGCCTGTTGACAGCACTGACTTCAGTCCTCAAAACTATTGTGGTTTGGCCCAGCCTGTGTGGCTCAGTGTTTGAGCGTGAACCTATGAACTAGGTGGTCACACAAGGTTTGATTCCCAGTCAGGCTACATGTCCGGGTTGTGGGTTTGATCCCTAGTAGGGGGCATGCAGCAGGCAGCTGATCAATGATTCTCATCATTGATGTTTCTATTTCTCCCTTCCTCTCTGAAATCAATAAAAATATTTATGAAAAAGAACCTGTTTTAGTTCCAATGGTAAAATGAATGATCATTTCACATACCTATTTTATATAATAGTTCCTATCTCCTTTTCTAGCTAGCTCTTATTTTGGTTCCACAATCATGACAAACTCCTTTCTCTTCATTTATATGCAAACTGTAGTTTTTTGCTTTCAAATTGTTATTTATTACCCATTTACATTTGTTTTCATTGTTCAATTGATATATTTTTCTTTTTGTGAAAACTGTTTAGACATCTTGAGTTGGGATGGAATGCACCATAATTGTTTCCATTAAAATTAATGGAAATATATTTTTCATTTAATGACTTTTCATTTAGCAGAAGGGTTTTCAGGAATGAATTAAATCTCTGAAATGGGGATAGCTTTATTCCTGACACCTGGCACATGGTAGGCATGCAAAAAATAAACGTTAGATGAAAGCTAAATGAATCCAAAGGCCTATGTGCATATTTCCAGCAAGATTTCCAGCAGGCTTTTGTAGCCCTGTTACTGTGTTTTGCATTTATTGTCTTTTCACATAGACAGATATTATGTTCACACCCACCTATTATGCCTGTTGCTTTGAGTTTCTGATGATACTCAATCATCATACCATGTTATAGGAGGCGGTAGTGGGTGGTTTACACTTCTCTGTTTCTTTGAAGTTAGTTGTGTTCACATAACTTCCTTTAGAAAATGAAATGTGGTTATGTGCTCAAAACAATGAGGGCACCATTGATTGATGGTGTTCAGCTCTTTACACTGCTTTTCCTCTGCCTCATTCATTGTTCACGGAATCACATGTTAATACTCTTGTGAGATAAGATTCAAGCACTTGGAACATTAAGCCAATACAGGGAGGATAGCTGTCCTGGAAAGTTACTTGCAGCTGCAGTGGAATTGGCAAAAACAGCAAATAAAGTGGTATTTGGGTAATGAGATTTGAAGGTTGTTTGTTACACAGCATGATTTATCCTATCTTAACTAATAGGCACATGGAATACAATAGAGACTTAGTTAAATTAATCAAGTGTATGTCATAATTATAGATTGTTTTCACCAATTAGATTTAAAGACAACATTCCTTACGAACTTGGTCCTATATGTACATGTCTTAGTATTCTATGTGTGGCATTGTAAATCAAGAATCCTGGAAGCTTAGATGGACCCTTAGAGGTTGTGTGGCTCAGAGCCTCATTTAACAATGGTAAAACTGGGATCCAAAGAGTGGGGAATGGTTTCCTCAGGTCACATACGTGGTTAGCAGTGGAGGCATAAGTAGTCTAATGTCTCTTATCTATATACTAGAGGCCCAGTGCACAGAAATTTGTGCACTCAGGGGGGTCCCTCAGCCCAGCCTGTGCCCTCTCGTAATTCGGGACCCTCAGGGGATGTCCAACTTACAGGTTAGGCCCGCTCCCCAGGGGACTGGGCCTAAGCTGGCAGTCAGATATCCCTCTGGCAGCCTGGGAGCCCTTGGGAGATGTCCAACTAAGACCCACTCTCCCTGGGAAGCAGACCTAAGCCGTTAGTCCAACATCCTTAGCGCTGCTGTAGAGGCGGGAGAGGCTCCCGCCACCACCGCTGCTGCTCTGGCCAGCAATGAGCTGGCTTCTGGCTGAGCTGTGCTCCCCCTGTGGAAGTGCACTGACCACCAGGGGGCAGCTCCTGCATTGAGTGACTGGTCGTTCCTGGTAATTTTCTGCTGTTAGGGTCAATTTGCATATTACCCTTTTATTATATAGGATTTGATGCCACATTCAACTACATGTTATATTCCTGGCAACTCTTTCACCCACAAGCCATGGCATGGAAATTCCCACTAGTACATACTCTATTGGATTGAAGTTAAACACTGAACTTATGTAAAAATAGACATGATTAGCCATTCATACTCATTCAAGTTAATAGGACCATACAAATTCAAAGGATGAAATAAGAATTAGATACATTGGGTAAAGGGAAACCTTGATAAGCATAAAGTGGTCCAGAGAATCAGAAAAATGTAACCCTGAGGGATTCCTCTACAGAGTCACTGGGCAGCTAAAGACCCTTGGGCAGATGGGAAGAAAGTCAGGCAGCAATAGGGTGGGGAGGGGGGAACAGGAGACTCCAGTGAAAGCTTATGTCTGGTGATTAATTCCAGGCTTTGATAAAAATTAAATACCATATAATTAAATGAATAAATTCACTGTAATTAATTATTGCACATTTGGCACTGAATTTCATATCTTTTTAAAATTGTTGTTAGATAGCCTGGCTGGTGTGACTCAGTGGTTGAGCATAAACCTAATGAACCAGGAGGTCATTGTTCGACTCCCGGTCAGGGCACATGTCCGGTTTGTGGGCTCAATCCCTAGTAGAGGGTGTGTAGAAGGCAGCTGATCAATTATTCTCTCTTGTTATTGATGTTTCTATCTCTCTCTCCCTATCCCTTCCTCTCTCTGAAATAAACAAAAGCGTATTTAAAAAATTATTGTTATATATTCTCTGAATCAATTTTTTTTGAGCGTGGGAATTCCCTTCCCCAACCCGCCTTAAATTAATTTTATTACAGATGTTTGCAGAGATCAGTATTAGGTAAGGGGTAGGATTTCTGAAAGACCACATGAGTGCATTCTCCTATATTTTTCTTTGAGTTAAAAAAAATTCCTGTATCTCACCAACTAGAATCATTTTTAAAAATATGTATATGTTTTTTATTGATTTCAGAGAGGAATGGAGAGAGAGATAGTGATAGAAACATCAATGATGATAGAGAATCATGGATCAGCTGCCTCCTGCATGACCCACACTGGGGATTTAGCCCTTATGTGCCCTGACCTGGAATCAAACCCTGACCTCCTGCTTCATAGGTCGACGCTCAACCACTGAACCATACCACTGAGCCCAACTAGAATCCTTTTGACACTAAATTTGACACTGAATATCTAAAGACTGCTAGTAATTTTTCCTAGCCTATTTCACATTTAGCTATAAATTCTCCATATATTTTGTTTGGGATTAAAGTGCCCTCAGTCATGAAGAAATTTCAGCATATTGCTTATTAAAATGGGACAGATTATAAAGAAAATTTAGAAAACAATATCTGTTGAAGAATAAAATCTATGAAAAATACATATTAGGATATATTTTGCTCCAACATTATTTAATTCCAAAAGCATTTGAAAAGAGAGCTATTTGCTATTTCACTCATGTCACTGATGATACTAAAACTTTCTTAGTTTGTGCAGTGTACCTACAAGGGTTAATCTGTGAGATCTGGATGTTTGATTCCAGGAGACACTATCGTTTTCTCAGGTTGTGAGCTAGAAGAAGGGAGTGGAATTTGTAGAAACTGGTCTTATCTGGATTATCTGTCTCTCCATGTGACAGCTTCTACAGTGTTAATTAAAATCAGTGTGTAGTAATCTCTTACATTTAACAAAGCAGTTATTGCACTTCTGATGTCCCTTCAAACATTTATAAACTTCTACTCCAGTCTCTACTTTAGCAAAAACATGCTGTTGTAGGAGTTATGAGAATAGCCAGCAAAATACAGTGAGTTAATGAAATAAAAAGGAACTCAACAGAAGAAATGACCATTTGACCTAGACTATGTAGCATTTTATTTAGACAACAGTAGGTTGCTCGTAAGTTTGGCTAATATTACATATGATGCTAGAAAAAGAACAGAATAAATCACTACACTTCCACAGAATACTCTAATATTTTGAAATCTTCACAGTCACATGAGGTCAAATATGAAGCTTGTCTCTAAGCACTGCCATTGTAACTTTCTGAATGTTATTTACTCTCTCTGAATCCTGTTTGTTTGTTTTTCAGTTGTAAAATAAGAATAATAATACCTAAATGAGTGTGCATATGCACAGAACCTAGCAAATGGAGTACCTCTTCATAAATTTCCAGTTAACATCCCTACCCAAATACTCCAACCATGTTTACCCTTCTTTAAATATCTCATGGATGTATGACAGCATATAATATAATATTTTGAAAATATTGAAAACCTTTAAGAGAATAGTGCTTGAAATCTTAGCAAAATTTAGACATTGCAAGGTGGAATCAACCGTAACTGTTTTCTTTTAAAATATGAGAACAAATCTTAGAAAATTCAGGGACATTTGCCAAGGAATCAATCTATAAATCACCACAGAATGCTGACACCATGCTTAGCATAGTCCCTGGAACAACTTGGTATTCAATAATTACTTGTTAAATACGAAATACAATTGTTTAGTCATCATTTATCTTTACTTAGGCCTTTCAAGTGAAGAAACTGAGAGTGAGAGAACCTAAGGAGCTGATTCAAAGTTACCTAGCTTCTTGGTGTTTGGGATGGAACTAGCACCCAGTGTTTCATTTCTTGTCTGAAAGTCAACTGCGATCCTGTGATTGCTGAACATCCTACATTATAAAAAGGTGGAGGTATTTCTTCCTCCCTGAAGTAAAAACAGATAAACACAAATTTAAAAATAAAATATGTATCTAGGAATAGACATATGTGTAAAAATACATATGCATTTGTTTAAATCAATCCTTGCTTAACACTATGCCCGTCAGCAGATGACTGGATCAGAAAATTATGGTACATCTACACAATGGAATACTATGCTGCCATAAAAAAGAAGGAATTCTTACCATTTGCAGTAACCTGGATGGAACTGGAGAACATTATGCTAAGTGAAATAAGCCAATCAATGAAAAAAAAATACCATATGATCTCACTCATTTGTGGATAATAAAGAACATTATAAACTGATGAACAAAAAGATAGATACAGAGGCAGTAAAGCATCAAACAGACTGTCAAATTACAGTGGGAAGGTTAGGGAGAGGTAGGGGAGATAAGAGATCAACCGAAGGACTTGTATGCATGCATATAAGCATAACCAATGAACCCAAAACACTGGGGGGCGGTGAGGGCATGTATAAGAGTGGGAGGAGCAATGGTAAGATGTGTACACATATAATACCTTAATACAAAAATGGTGAAAAATAATCATAAAAAAAGAAAATACATTCACCCATTGTTGGACATTTTATTTTCAGTTTTGATAATAAATAAGACTGCTATGAAAAAAACCCTGCTATGCTACATTTTGGATGGGAAAGTAGTGGGGGATATGATCCACTTTAGAATATTTTAGAGTCCATTTGGTGAGGGAATAAATCAAAATAATGGCGGAGAAGAGACTGGGAGATTTTTAAGGTTGACATAAACCATAAGCAAATTGTGGTTTGAGTATGGGTTGGTTGTGGTTGGATATCATGGATCAGCTAAGGAGAAAAATGAGGCATGCCTACCCTAATGTGTCTGGTTCTTTGTGTTTCTGAGAAATGAGATCAAACTGTGGATAATTGGAAATAATGACCAGCCAGAACAAAACTCATAGAATTTCCTATTTTAATATAGAAGCAGCTATGGTGGACAAGAATGGCCTCATATTGGATCTAATTAATGAACTCAAGAATGGTGAGGACACAGAGCCCAGGACAGGGTTGTAGTACTCTATGGAGCCATTATTAAGAATGGAGAGGTCCCCTGTGGTGTCCCACTTGGGACCTTCAGAGCCAGCTGGGGTGAATGACTTCCCCAGAGAGCTTTGGTTTCTTCTTCCCACTCCTACAAGGGGCTGTTTTCGTTGTTGTTTTTAATGAACCCATGTTGTATCTCTTTTAATCTTAATCTGTGCATCTGCCTAAACATTACACTATGACCACTTATAGTTCCGACACTCAAAATCCATTTTTATGCCAGAAGGCAAAAATATCTATAATTAAGGAAAGTAAAATGATAAAATAATTGAACTTTTTTTCATGAAATATACTTATAATATATGATTATGAAAAAATTAAAAATACTAAAGAAATGGTTTGTGAGGCTATATTCTTCATTCTCTCTCTTCTCTTTGGGTAGTCTTGTTCTTATTTAGTATATCACCTAGTGGGTAAAAACATAGGCTCTAGAGCCCTTTTTCTTGAGATCAGATTCTCTGCCTGTTAACTGTGTGATTGGATAAGTTGCTTAACATCTGTTTTGTCATCAGCCAAGGAGATAATAGTGGTCCCTATCTGAGTGGTAAGAATTAAAGGAAATGATGCATGTGAAGAACTGAGAGTGGTGCCTGGCACTTAGTAAGGGATCAATAAAGGCTAGTTATCATTAATATTTACCTTTATCAGTGATAGAAAGAAGCAGAAATAGTTATGTAGTTACTTGTAAAACCTAATTAGCCAGTACCAGGTAATAAGAAGGATGAACTCAATAGTCTTCTAGTACTGAAGCCTCCTTAGATGGAGTCCTTGTCCCCTGGCAGAAAGAACACAGTTGACAGTGGATTGATAACCATTTAGTAACTTTTCACTGACCATGATTACATCAACAGGTGATTCAGTAGGTCATCAGGGCCCAATAAATACCTATGCTCAGACCATCAACAAAAATGATTTTTATTTACCATCTGAGATCATCCCCTTGGTAAATCATCCTTTGTTACCTAATCAAACCCTTCTCAAAGTTCTATTCGGACTCTCTCCCAAGGTGGACCTCCTTAAGATAACTAACTCCACCCTCAATTACAGTGCATGCTATTTGCATGTGAATTTTCTCATTATGAAATCACTAACATGAGGACAGACTTTATACCTGGGCTGTAAAGAGAGCTGCCCTCACTTCTCCATCTCATGTACATCCTCTGTACCATCTGTTTGACCACCACTGTATTCTTGCATCACTTCAATTTGTGGTCAAATGAATGTAAAATCTAGCATCTTATCACTTTTTTGTTGTTATTTTGCTTAAAATCCATTTTTTGTTGATAATTTTGGATTTCTACTTTTAACTCCTACACATAATGCTAATGCTAAATTCACTTTCCATCTTTACTAATATATATATATATATATATATATATATATATATATATATATATATATTCTTTTTCCAATACAACAGAATCACACCTTGAGTCAATATCCCAACTGTATATGAGAATGTTGGATTTGACTGGCGTTACTGAGTCTAGGTAATGATAGAGGGGGAAGGATTTAGGCACAGAATGATCACAATAAATGACCCCAGTATACAATCGAGGAACTGATGAATGTTATGACTCGGAACACTGTAAATAGCTGCTGCTCAGTAGGGATAGTGAGTGGGTAGCATACTTGGGAGGCATTTGCCTTGAGGGAACAGTAAGTCTTTAGAGAGAAAGAGGGCCCAGTAGTTTGTATGTGACAATGTAGAATAAAAAGGACACTTAGCCCAGCTCCAAGCTGAGAGCTACAAGGGATAAAAAGATGAGCTAAATTTCCACTCGAGTGGATTTCTGGGAACAGTGTCCACAGGAGAGAGCCAGATTCCTGCTAGAGCAAAATGGTGAAAGCAGTGTCTACAGACATGGCTGGGAATAAGGGGCCTTTTACAGAAGACTGAGCTTGGGTTCTCAAGTGAATTATGAAAGACTTTCAGGAGATTAGTTATAAAGGAGGACAGACAGGGTCAGAGGGAGATTAGAGTCTGCAGGAGATGAAGGATGTCCAGTCTTTCTTGGAACTGAAAATAAGGAAGGGTGTAGAGGTTTACCCTGAATTGGTAGGCTGAAGTAGGTGTCTGGGGGCAGCAGGTCTGTCTTGCTCTGAATATGCAGGTTCCTTCTTTATGGAGGCCTTGAGAACAGCAGAGAAAAAAATCTAAAATAAATATGTATATATGCAAGTCAAGGTCAAACTGTATAGAGGCTTCTATTTTGTTTGTATAACTTCCACTTTATTTCATAAATATACTAGAGGCCTGGTGCATGAATTTCGTGCATGAGGGGTATGTCCCTCAGCCCAGTCTGCACCCTCTAAATCTGAGGCCCCTTGAGGGATGTCCAACTGCCCGTTTAGGCCTGATCCCGGTAGGATCCGGCCTAAATGGGCAGTCGGACGTCCCTCTCACAATCCAGGACTGCTTGCTCCAAGCTGCTCTCCTGCCTGCATTCCTGATTGCCCCTAACTACTTCTGCCTGCCAGCCTGATCACCCCCTAACCACTCCCCTGCCAGCCTTTTTGATGCCTAACTGCTCCCCTGACAGCCTGTTTGCCCCTAACTGCCCTCCCCTGCAGGCCTGGTCACCCCTAACTGCCCTCCCCACAGGCTTGATAACCCCCAACTGCCCTCCTTTGCAGGCCTGGTCCCTCCCAACTACCCTCCCCTGCTGGCCTTATCACCCACAACTGCCCTCCCCTGCTGGCCTGATCCTTCCCATCTGCCCTCCTCCGCTGGCCATCCTGTGGTGGCCATCTTGTGTCCACATGGGGTAAGCCATCTTTGACCACATGGGGGCAGCCATCTTGTGTGTTGGAGTGATGGTCAATTTGCATATTACTCTTTTATTAAATAGGATAGAGGCCTGGTGCATGGGTGGGGGCTAGCTGGTTTGCCCTGAAGAGTGTCCCAGATCAGGGTGGGGATTCCCTTGGGGCATGGTGCAGCCTGGGCGAGGGGCCTGTGGTGGTTTGCAGGCCAGCCATGCCCCCCGGTGACCCAAGCAGAGGCTCTGGTATCTGAGATTTATTATCTTCTATAATTGAAACTTTGTAGCCTTGAGTGGAGGCCTGGGCTGGCCAGGGTGTGCAGGAAGCTTGGCTTCCTTTATTGCCAGGGAAACCCAAGCCTCCTGTTCGCTCCATGGCCACAGCCATTTTTGTTGGGATTTATTTATCTTCTATAATTGAAACTTTGTAGCCTTGAGCGGAGGCCTGGGCTGGCCAGGGCAGGCGGAAAGCTTGGCTTCCTCCATTTCTGGGGAAACCCGAGCCTCCTGTTCGCTCCGTGGCTGCAGCCATTTTGTTGGGATTTATTTATCTTCTATAATTGAAACTTTGTAGCCTTGAGCAGAGGTCTGGCCGGCCAGGGTGTGCAGGAAGCTTGGCTTCCTACATTGCCGGGGAAACCAAAGCCTCCTGCTCGCTCAGTGGCCACAGCCATCTTGGTTGGGTTAATTTGCATACTCGCTCCTGATTGGCTGGTGGGTGTGGCTTGTGGGTGTAGCAGAGGTATGGTCAATTTGCATATTACTCGTTTATTAGATAGGATGCCATTAATTATTCTCCTCACCTGTGATTTTTAAATGGCTGTAAATGGATGCAGACTAATTTATTTAACAATCCTATTATTACTGGAGACTTAAGTTGTTTTATAAATATAGAATATATAAATCTTACAAATTTTACCCAAGCAATATGTCACTGAAAATATAATTAAGAATGGAGATATTAACACTGGGAAGATGCCAGTATTTACTGTCAAATTTAAATAAATGTGTTAGATTTAAGACTCTTTAGAGATAAAAAATTAAAATGAAATCTATAGAAGTCAAACAGAATTGTTATAAGGTAGTGGAAGTAGACTACACTTTTGGTGGGGAGCACACGATAAAGTTTACAACTATTATAGTATGAAGTTGTGCACCTGAAATTTATACAATGTAATTAACTAATGTTGTCCCAATAAATTCATTTGAAAAAAAAAAAAAAAGATTTTATTGGGATCCCTAGGAGTTTTATAGAAGAGGGGGCAGGAATTAGTAGAGGTTAGTCCATGATCTGACTTTTTTTTTTTTTAAGCCAAATTTGCCTTTATGTCAAAGGATGATCATACCAAAGAAAATGAATCCTGCATTCTACAAAGATAGGTCAGTGTCATGAGTTAGAGGAGATACTATGAATCAGCAATATTTGGATTTTAGAGATCCTGACTGCATAAGCTTTGTGAAGTCTGGGGAATGCACAGAAATTATGTATAAAATACTGTATTTGGGGCCACAGTATTTTCCTATGCACCAGAAGAGAATATGTCACCAACAGTTTTGAGAAGTATTAACTCTTGAGGATACTGGGATACAATTTAATGCTTGGAAAGAAATCAGTAGCATGTATCATTAAGGTTTTTATGGAAGTCTGTCTTAAAGCCTCAACTCCCTGATCTTTAATCTAGGCTGTTTATGAACAGGATAATTTACCCATGCATTAATATCATCATATTTGGTGGGATTTAGTGAACATCAGCTCCCTAAGTTGGATCCGGGTTAGACTTGGGCATTCCATATATAGGGGCTTAATTACTGAAATTTCAGGAAGTATCTTACCTTCATATGTTTCCAGTAAGCCATCCCTTAACCAGGGACGATATTGTCACTGTCCTCCCCAGGGAACATCTGGCAGTGTCTGCAGATATTTTTAGTCTTCACAACTCGGGAAGGGTGCTACTGGCATCTAGCAGGAAGAGGCCAGGGATGCTGATAAACATACTACAACACACAGGACAGGTCTCACAACAATGAATTCTTTGGCCCAAAGTGTCAATAGACTGAGGTTGAAAAATCGTGCATTAAGCAGTTCCATGTAACAGATAATTCTTTAGCAGATTCTAATATTATTTTAACTCACAATATATTTTAGGCAATGTTAAGCATTCTCGATAGATGTTGGAATGTCACTGTCTTCCTCTAAGACTTTTTGTACATTATTAACTATAATTGTGCTTTTATATGTAATGGCTTCCTTACTCTCTGTCAAAATTGATCTGTAAAAAGTAGGAGGTAAGTTTGTCTCCTCTGAACACACCATTTATACAACATATTTTTAACTCACAGAACCTATTCCATAGATTGAGAGAAAAAGGTGTTCTTCCCCTATAATTTCTAAAACATAGGCTTTTTCTTTTCTTCCTTGAAACAGCCACCTTGTCTACCTGCAGAGGCTTCTTTGTAAGTCAAAAGCAGCAGTGAGAGACACAACAGGAAGCAAAATGTTTCACTTGGAGAAGTATTTCCTAACAAATGTGCTAAGTCCTTGCCAGAGAAGAAAATAGTTCAAGTGGTAGAAATATCTTGCTCCTGGCTGGTGGAGGAGGAAGAGAGCATGCAAACACTCACCTCTCCATCCTGACTTGTTCTTCCTCTTGTTTTCTTTCTACCTCTCATCTCCTGGGGCTCTTAATGCCCAGCTGGGCTGGAAGAAACCATCAGGATTAACATGCAGCCTCTTTATGGACATCCCAATAAGTTTCTCATTAACTGGCCTCTGCTTGCCTTTCTCATGTCTCATCTGTATTGGGCTCCAAGCACAATCCCTAAAGTAGTGATTCCCAAACTTGAGTGGGCATTGGATTCATAGCAAATGGGCATTAACATAAGATTTCTGGGACCATTTTGGAGGTGATCTGACTCTGATGTAAAGCCTTGGGATCCCTAGCTAAACAAACCCCACTAGAATTTACAATCCATTGCTTAAATATTTCAGACCTTTTCTTAAGTTCATGCTTCTCCTTCTGCCTAGACCATGCTTTGTGCTTTTAATCTCCTCTTAGAAGTCTTTTCTGAACATCCCAGGATGACTTAACCATTCCCACCTCTGTGTCCCCATGCATTAGCTTACAAGTCTATTAGTAAAGCAAAAAGAATGCATAGCAATTCATTGTTACTTTCTTTTCCTAGTTGTTTCCAACTTTTGGCTATTATGAATAATGCTGCATTGAACATTTGTATATAAGCATCTGTTTGAGTTCCTGTTTTCAATTTTTTTGGATATGCACTTAAGAATGAAATTGCTGGGTCATGTGGTAATTCTGTTTAACTTTTTGAGGAACCACCAAACTGTTTTCCAGAGTGGCTGCACCATTTTATATTCCCCCCAGCAATGTATGAGGGTTGCAGTTTCCCCATATCTATGCTATCACTTATTATCCTATGTCTTTTTTATTATAGCTGTCTGAGTGCGTATGAAGTAATATCTCATTATAGTTTGTATTTGCATGTTACTAATGTCTAATGATGTTGAACATATTTTCGTGTCCTTCATGGCTATTTGTATATCTTTTTTGGAGAAATATCTTTTCAAGACCTTTGGCCATTTTAAAAAATATATATTTTTATTGATTTCAGAGAGGAAGGAAAGGGAGAGAGAGATAGAAACATCATTGATGAGAGAGAATCATTGATTGGCTGCCTCCAGCACGCCCCCCCCCCCCCCCGCCCGCCCCACTGGGGATCAAGCCTGCAACCCAGGCATGTGCCCTTGACTGGAATCTGACCTGGGACCCTTCAGTCCCCAGGCCAACACCCTATCCCCTGAGCCAAATCAGTTAGGGCTGGCCATTTCTTAATTGGGTTGTTTATTTGTTGTTAAGGTATAAAGTTCTTTATAAATTATTTGTTGTTAAGGTATAAAGTTCTTTATAAATTCTGGATGTTAACCCCTTGTCTGATATATGATTGGCAACCTGACTGATATCTTAAGGGAAAGAGCAGAACCAATTGTTGGGTTCACCTCTATCCTTCCCTTCCCTCTAAGACCATGGTCTCAGGAGTTCTCTCTACCTTCCTAGTTCTTATATGCAAACTATTTTATATCTCTTATCCCAGAAAACTTCCAAAAGTTTAACTTGGTTTCTTACTTGCTATTTTCTACTAGGCATTTGGCCTCTTGGTCCTATGCCACCTCCAAATTGGCACATTCCTTGAGAAAAAAATCTGTGTGAAATGACTGGCTACTTCAATGAATATTTCATCTCTCTTGGTCCCTCAAATCCTAAATACATTGGTAATGTTCAATATCTACACACATACGCACACACACACACACATTTGTGTTTTGTACTTCATCTATTCTTACGGCTGAGTAGTATTCCATTGTATAGATGTACCCTATCTTTATCCCATCATCTGTCAAAGGACGCTTTGCTTGTTTCCATGTCTTGGCCACAGTGAATAATGCTGCAGTGAACATAAGGGTACATATAATTCTCAAGCCTACCTTTGGAGTTAGCAGTGGTTTATTTTTA
Organism: Cnephaeus nilssonii; assembly: GCF_951640355.1. NCBI lineage: Eukaryota > Metazoa > Chordata > Mammalia > Chiroptera > Vespertilionidae > Cnephaeus > Cnephaeus nilssonii. The sequence continues at coordinate 61,081,048 of NC_137080.1, read as the reverse complement.
TTTTATGCATGAGAAAAATGAAACAAAAAGATTAGGTAATTTCCCAAGGTTCTCAGAAGTGAAGACAGAATTGAAACAGCAATTCTGACTTTAGGGTTTGTGTTCTTCATAGTGTGACAGGAACCCAGATAATAATTCCTGCTATAATTTGAAGACAAAGAATTACTTTTCTATGGTAAAAATGAGGTACATATAGCTGTTTATATTTTTTCTTCTTTTAGTAAGCGAGTGTATTATTAGAAGCATTAGAACACCCACAATTGTATTACTTTCCTGTGGCTGCTGTAACAAATTACTACAAACTGGTGGCCTAAAGAAACAGGAATGTATTCTGTCATTGTTCTGGGGGCCAGAAGTCTGAAATCACAGTGTCCACAGGCCACACTCCCTCCTAAAGAGTTAGGGGGAATCTGTTTCTTGCTACCTCCAGCATTTTGTGGCTGCTGACACATCTTGACATATGGCCATATCATTCCAATGTGTACCTCCATGGCCACATTGCTTCCTCTTCTGCCTGTTATCTCTCTGTGTCTTTCTCAGTTCTCCCTCTGCCTCTCTCTTATAGGTTACTTGTGATTGATTTATGACTCACTTAGATCATTCAAGATAAACTCCTCCTCTTAGTCATATGTTATAGCGTAGAATTCATTGTTTGTCTATACACAGTGATATTCATTGATTCTGGGATTAGAACATGTACAAATCTTTTGGGGGGGTCCACCTTTCAATCCACTAAACCAGCTATTTTCAGCCTTTTTAAAAAAAAAATTCAGGGCACACATAAACTAATTTCTAAAACTCTACAGCACACCCCAAAATAATTCTTTTTCCAATATGACCAAAAAATAGTTATAATTTTGATTCATTCACACCAGATGGCTATTGTTGTCAGTTTTTTATTTGACAAAGGAAAAGAGGTCAGTGCCCCTGAGTAAATAGTCAGGTATTGCATGTTTTAAAAATTCTTGTGTCACACTGGTTGAAAATCGCTGCACTTAACACATTATCCATTCATCTGAAATACCTTGAACCTCTTCATTCATTTGTCCTCCAGGCACTCAAAAATACTGATGAAAGGCTCGCTGTATGGTAGGCTTTGTTCAACACTGTGCTGTGGAAAGGACAGTGTCTAGAGCAGATAATAACTTTGCCTTCATGGTACTTATAGTTTAGCTGAAGGAGCCATATGATGTGAGAAGTAAGTATATAGGGTGCCATCAGGTGAAAAATGCTATTAAAAAATAAAGAAAAGAAGGGGGAAGGAAATGCTGTGGGACAGGGTACTTCTAATTGTGGTAGTAGAGGAGGCCTCTCTGAGGAGATGACTGTGGTAGGCTGACAAATGGCTTCCCCCAAAGATATCAGGTTCTAATCCTCAGAACCTGTAAATGTGGCTTTATATGGCAAAGTCTCTCCTAATGTGATTAAATTAAGGATCACCCCAGATATGGGGAATTTATTCTAGATTATATAAGTGGGCCCTAAATGTTATAACATTTTTTTTTTGTAGGAGAGACAGATAAGATTTTATAGATGCAGAAGAGCAGGCCAGGTGACCACAGAAGCAGAGAGTTGAGTGATGGGGCAATAAGTCCAGCTTCTACCAGAAGCTGGAAGGGGTAAGGAAAGGATTCTGTCCACAGGCTTTAGACGGAGTTAGGCTCTGCTGATACCTTGATTTTGGCCTTTTATTTTGAACTTGTGCCCTTGAGGACTGTGAGACAGTGACTTTCTGCTGTTTTAAGCCACAGGGTCTGTGGTAATTTGTTTCGGCAGGCACCGGCAACTAATACAATGCCATTAGTACAAATTCCTGAAGGAGGTGAAGGAGCAAGCCGCATGTGTATGTGGGGAATGAGAACTCTGGGCAGAGAGAAACTTCATGTCCAACAGCCTTGAGGTGGAGGTAAACATGACATGATTGAGGCAACATTAAAGCGGCCACTGAGGCTGGAGTGCACGGAGCAGGGAGAGGGTATAGGAGATAAGATCAGAGGGCTTGCAGATTTGGTGATAATGTTCATTTTCACAATCTGGGAAATGAAAAGTCAATGAAGGGATGATAAAATCTGACCGTAACTAAGCAACTCTCAATTTCTACCAAAGGAACCAGGAGCATTCTGTCTGTAATATTGATAATGGCTACAGGGTGCTAAAGAGAGCAATAGAACCAATTATGGTTATCGATTATGTTCAATAGGCAGTTAATGCCGTGAGTCTAGAGTTTATAAGAGTGGTCTGGATTGGAGATAAAAAAATTCTAAATTTTATGACATGGAAATGTGTTTTAAAATTTTCAGCATGAGAGATAGGGTGTTATATATATACTAGAGGCCCAGCGCATGAAATCCACGTGCACGGATACGGTCCCTAGGCCTGACCTGCGATCAGGGCCATCTTCCCTGACTGCCTGCAGCTGGCCCTGCCCCCCGCCACCACCTACCCCCAGTTCCCCATTTGCCATCAGGTGATCAGAGCCTGCTGGCCGGGGGGAGGGACTGAGAGGTGGTCAGTGTGCCTTATAGTGACTGGTCATTCTGGTCATTCCACCATTAGGGTCAATTTGAATATTATCCTTTTATTATATAGGATTAGTTCAACTTCACTGAAGAGGCAGTTAGTTTCCTAATAGGGAATACATTAAACACATAAGGGGTGATAACATTTGATAAAAAGGCAACTGTACGTGTTTCATTTATCATTACTTCTGATAAATACCAGAGGCTTTACAAATGGATGTTAGAAGAGAATTTCCACTCATGAATTTAGTGGCTTTTTAATGAGTGTTAAAGAATATGTCTATAAATTATGTGTGGATTTATTTGTTTGCAATGGATAACAGAGTTAGGGTAACTTTTGACATCTCATCTTTCAGAATACTACTCAAAGCATGATTCCAGTGTAGTCCTGGGTTAGAATATTCTTGTTGACTGTGTCAAATGTTCGGTTAACTGAATTGTGCCTCTAAAATATTGTTGGGCAAGAGAACATTTTATGCCGAAAGTGATTAATTAATTAAAAAACAAACAAACATGGGACTGGCACTCTATTAAGTTGATAGGAACAGGTCAGATGAGTGTTTTTGTGCCTGCTTATTAGTAAGGATTTGACTTACCTGTGGGAGTATTTAGTTTGAAATTTGTTTTCATTGAAAACCTGGTAGTGTGATTGTAAGAGAGTAGACATCTTTCATCTTCCTCAGCAGCAACTTAGTTTCAGCAGAATCTTTCCATGAGAACTTTCTGGCCAAACTTCCCATAATGAACATATGCAGACCACTTTGAAATGGAAATGATCTTGTCTCTTCAGCTCAAACATGTAGATTGAAAATTTATTTTCTTCCCCCTTGTTACCTGAATATTAATATGTTCTCTGTTATCTATCAGAGGATCACTCTGATAATCAAATCTAAATGATTTTTCCAGAGCATATTCTTTTCAAAATTTGAACAAAAGGTGGAATCCATCTTACTAAAAAGCATTGTTTATGCTTTTTCACATGCGAAATATTAGAGCATGGATAAGTTTTTGTCATCTTACACATTAAGTAATAGTGATCTACAAAGAATGAGTAATTCACAAAAAAAAACCACCAATTTTTTATTGGAGGATAGGTATTCCAAAGAATTTATTTCTCATATCCTATCTAATAAAAGAGTAATATACAAATTAACCATCACTCCGCTACACCCACAAGCCACACCCACCAGCCACACCCACCAGCCAATCAGAGCGAGTATGCAAATTAACCCTAACCAAGATGGTTGCGGCCACAGAGAGCAGGAGGGAGGCTTGGGTTTCCCTGGCAATGGAGGAAGCCAAGTTTTCCACACACCCTGGCGGGCCCAGGCCTCCACTCAAGGGTACAAAGTTTCAATTATAGAAGGTAAATAAATTCCAACAGAAATGGCGGCAGCCACTGAGCTGGAAGAGCAGGAGGCTAGGGTTGCCCCGGGCGATGGAGGAAGCCAAGCTTCTTCAGCCCTGGCCAGCTCAGGCCTTCACTCCAGGCTACAAAGTTTCAATTATAGAAGATACATAAATTCCAACAGAAATGGCTGCCGCCACGGAGCAAGCAGGAGGCTTGGCTCTGCTCCAGGCTACAAAGTTTCAATTGTAGAAGATAAATAAATTCCAGATACCAGGGCCTCTGCTTGGGTCGCCCGTGGCTGGCCTGCAAACCACCACAGGCTCCTCGCCCAGGCCGCCCCATGCCCCAAGGGAACCCCCACCCTGATCCGGGACACCCTTCAGGGCAAACCAGCTTGGCCCCCACCCATGTACCAGGCCTGTATCCTATCTAATAAAAGAGTAATATGCAGATTGACCATCACTCCAACACACAAGATGGCTGCCCCCATGTGGTCAAAGATCCTGCCCCCATGTGGACACAAGATGGCCAGCAGGGCAGGGCAGATGGGAGGGACCAAGCCTGCAAGGGAGGGCAGTTGTGGGTGATCAGGTAAGCAGGGGAGGTCAGTTGGGAGGCACCAGGCCTGCAAGGGAGGGCAGTTGAGAGGGACCAGGCCTGCAAGGGAGGACAGTTGGGGGCGATAAAGCCTGTGGGGGAGGGCAGTTAGGGGTGACCAGGCCAGCAGAGGAGGGAAGTTGGGGGCAGACAGGCTGGCAGGGGAGCAGTTGGGCATCAATCAGGCTGAATGGGAGTGGTTAGGGGGTGATCAGGCTGGCAGGCAGAAGCGATTAGGGGCAATCAGGAAGGCAGGCAGGAGAGCAGTTGGGAGCCAGCAGTCCCAGATTGGAGAGGGTGCAGGCTGGGCTGAGGGACAACCCCCCCCCCACCCCCGTGCATGAATTTCGTGCACCGGGCCTCTAGTTGTATAATAAAATCACTACAAGATACTGATTATAAAACAAAAAATAATTCCAAAGTTCAGATATACAGAATCATTTTGAATATTTTCAGATCTCAGAACAAATTCTAACTATTCCCCAGTTGTTCTTGCCTTATATGTTTGGATCTGAAATAAAGAAATTAGGTTGGTAGGAGATGTGAAAGCATGTATTCTCTACACTGTATTTTTTTTTCACATGCAGAATAAATTCCACTAGTCATTCTTTGCTATAGTTGGGAGATCTTTCTATTCCTAAGTTATTAAGAATTGTACTTTATATTTTAAATTAATGTTATTAATTTAAATAACAATAGAGACAATAATAGATACAATTTACAGATTATCTACTTAGTTTCCATAAATTGTTTCATCATTAATATAATCCTGACACTAGATGTTATTTTCCATAGGAAGGAATTTGGGTTAAGACTAGATAAATAACTTGCCCAGGTCCAGAGAGCTAGAAAGTGCTAAAACCAGAACTATAACAAAATTCTCTCTGAAATGTGTCTCATGCTCTTTTCATTAAGTCAAACTGGTTACATATAATAACCCTGAGAAGTGGACAGAGAAGTTGTTGTTATCCATGATCCATATGTGGAGAAAGGAAGAACTTGTCTTATGTGACAGAGCTAGTTAATTGTAGAAATGGCCTTTGAACTAGGACTTGCTGAGTGGTGCTCCTCTCTTGGGACCCTCAGTGGCCCATTTATAATGTCTGCTTTTGCTTTTCTTACCATCTCAAAGTAAATACCCTACAAAATCTTCCTTTTAATTCCCACTTTTGAATACTTAGGAGTAGAAAAACTTTTAAATCTCTGATTTTATAGGAACATCTCTACAGGTCAGCTTCTTATTCATTTTATCTTCTCATGCTTTGCAAACTTGAGAAAATCCATTAGACAAACACATTGAGCAAAGTCACATTAATCCAGTTTCTTAAAACAGGGATTTTTATTGAACAAATAAAGAATTAGCTCTATCAAACTTTTATTTCAGTTTATTGTGAATTCTCTAAAAATGTCCCTAATTTAGTTAAGGAAATTAGTTTGCAGATGGTGGATTTTTCTTTAATCATGCACAATTAAGAGGATACATGGGTTTCTTCTCTAGAGAGCTCTCCAATGTACAAAGTAAACTCTATCTCATTTATAGCATGCAAACACATGGTCTACCATAGTATTCCAGTAAATGCTTGAATGAAATTAAAAAAAAAAATGGCCTCACCTCATTTCTCAAAATCATGATAAAGTCTCTTGCTTTTTGGAGAGTTATATAAATTAACTCTACTTGATACTTAATTGATAAAGAGATAAAATGGGAAGAGGAAAGGGCGGGAAGGAGAAAGAAGAGAAGGGTAAATAGAGGAGAAAAAGAAATAGAAGGAAGAGAATATAAATAAATTAGCTACAAATGTATACGTACAAATATATGCCTACATATACACACACACATATATATATACCTACACATGTATGCAAGTAGAAATATATGTAACATTTAAACTAAACTAATACATAATTTATATTTTGTGTACTATAGAACTATGCCTGCATACATATATATGCTAATATAATTTTATATCCTAGAAAACAAGGCTATCTGAAAGATATCTATATTGTGGTAGACATGATTCTTAGATGGTCTCCAAAACTTCTGGCCTCTTCGTGAGTGTGGGTGGGACCTCTGAGTATGATGGAATGTCACCTCTATAAAGGTTATGGTATATGGCAAAGGTGAGGGATTTTTCAGGTAATTAAGATCCCAGATCAATGGATTTTGAGTTAATCAAAAGGAAGATGATGTAGGTGGGCTTGACTTAATCATTCCTTAAAAAAAAAACGAAGGTCCTTCTTGAAGAAAGAGATTCTCTTGCTGGCCTTGAAGAAAAGCATTGTGTTATGGGAGAACCTATGAGAAGGTCACATAGCAAGAAACAGTATGGCCTCTAAAAACCTGAGAGCAAAGCATTACATCAGTCTAACAACTGCAAGGAACTGAATTCTGACAACACTCATGTTAGCTTGGCAGAAGACTTCAGACTCCAGGAAGGAATGTAACCCAGGTGATATCTAGATTGCAACCCTGTGAGACCCTTATCAGAGGACCCAGTCAATCTGTGCCTGGACTCCTAGCACACAGAAACATACAAAACATGTTTTGTTTTAAGCTACTACATTAGTGGTAATTTGTTACACTGCAATAAAATTAATAAATGCAATGTTTTAGTAAAAAAGTAATACAGTCATCCCTCCATATTCATGAGAAATTGATTCCAGGACCCCCTGTGGAAACCAAAATCCATGGATGCTCAAGTCCCTTATATAAAAATGGTATAGTGTTGACATATAACCTACACACATCCTACTATATACTCATCTCTAGATTACTTATAATACCTAATATAATGTAAATGCCATGTATATAGTTGTTATATTCTGTTGTTCAGGGGATAATAACAAGAAAACAAAACATGTACATGATCAGTACAGATGCAACCATCCTAGACTCAATAGCAATAACTCACCCCTCCCCCAAATATGTTCAGTCTGTGGCTGGTTGAATGCACAGATGCAAAACCTGCAAACACAGAGGGCTATCTTTATATACCACAAATTCTTACATAATAACACAGACATGTTTTAGAATCTAGTCTTACTATGGCTCTTTCAATTCTAAAATTCTGGACTACAGGAGGTAACACTCATAAACTCAAATGTATTCAAGATTTATGTTGTGAAATTTATCTGTGAAGTGGTCCTAGAATAAGACAATAGAAGGCTATACTTCTCCATTGCTACCACTGTAGGCATATCACGTGCTTAATCAGTTCTTAAAGTACTCTTCAGGTCAAATGAAATGACTGGAAACATTCTATGACTATATAAATCTTGTGGACCAGAGATGGAAACCTTGCTCTAGGATTACTACTGAGGAGAATAATTGATGAACAGGATATTTTTATAGTCCATATTTATAAAATAAAATTTAAAATAGTATAGTCTTAGTTGCCAAGCAACAAAGAAATCTGATCATGTATAATTATCAAATGTCTTCTATGTATGGTCACTGTGCTGCTTACTGGAGATTAAGATTTGATGAAGCTCTATTCTCAAGAAACTCATACTATTCCACGGATACAAATATTTAAACAAATAAATAGCCATTGAGAACAAGTAAATGAATGTATACAAGATATGTGAATCCTTTATTATTAGACATTAAAGAATTTTGTGTTAGACATTAAAGTAACATTACATTCATAAAGTCGGGTAACAATCCATCTCATTTAAGGCTAAAATTCAAATGGCTTAAAATATTTAATATTTTTATGTAGGGAGACCCAAATTGTGAAAGTAAATTTACCATTAAAATATTGACCAAGTTATTATAAATGTAAAAAAGGGACTAATATTTTGTAATTCACAGTTGATTAGCTATGATTCTTTTCACAATGTTGCTTTAACTTCCAAATATAAAATGGGTAAAATATAAAATGACTATCGGGATTGGAATCATAAAGACAATTTTCTTTGTGGAATTCAGCTGCCTATTTTTTTTTCCATCTTCTAGAACCATAGTTTTGATTCATCCTATATCAGTGGTGTCTATGACCTCTGGTGTGCAATCAACATGTTTAATAAAGTAATTTTAATGAATTAAATTAAACTTCAGAGTATAGTATATTTTTGTTTAATGTCTCAATAGGTTCTGAAAAAAGTCTGATTTATCATAGACATATGATAATGTCAAGAGTAAGAAAGGATTTTAAAAAATGTTTTTATCTGAATTCTATAAGAATTATTATAGAATTTCATTTATTTACCAACATTTAGTAAGTACTAAGTTAATATGTGCATAGGACTGAGAGTTAGGAACTGTACATGATAATGCATGTTTTTTTATCTACAGTCTCAAATAATTGCTTTTGAATTTTGTTGACATATGCACTGGGTCTAAAGCCTACTTATGTTAATTAGACTGTGAATACATTGCAAATTACTCTTCCAGGAGGATGCTGCTGGCATTATTTCAATTTTTTTCAGTAATGCCAAGCAATAATATTCTCTGTTGAATAAATAGATTGTGCATTTTAAATGTATATAAATATGTGGTATATGTGATTTTTCCACTTTATAATTTGTTTATTTTTAGTAAACGATGCAATAGCATTGGAACTTATTTCCTGTGCTTTATTGGTCTGATACATATATCTCCCTTTTTAATGAAATGCTTTTTAAATGATTATAAGGACCTTTCAAGATATTGCATTCCTAGACTCTATTTTCTCTTCCATCCCTCTGTTCCACCTTTGCCCACAATAATAAGGAAAAGTGAAAGAAGATACCAGAGAATGACGAGAAATGCAAAAAAGAATAGAAATAAATGCAGAAAGAAAAATACATTAGAGAGGAGTGGAAAACAATATGCTAAAGGGAGTGAAGAACAAGTTAATGTCGTATAGGAAAAGAAAGACAGCATCAGGAAGGTAAGCATGCCATTTAAACACCAGGTCAGAGCATCCCAAGGATGCCTTACTTCTATGCTCTGCCTTCTGCTCAAACAGGTGGTTAAATAAAAATTACTTTCTATCAATAGTATGGGTGGATGTTTTTAGATAGTCTAAATTCATGACTTAGACCTTGGCTCATACCTTTAAGAGAGGTTTTGAAGAACTGGGGAGAAGTAAGGAGCAACGTTGTTCAGAGCAGTTTATGTACTCAAAAGCTTGTTTGAGGTGGATTCGTAATACTTTTACTTAAGCAGGAACTTGACCATACCATACTGCCTCCTGAGCAGAATAGAAGGTAATTTCATTGTCACTGCCATCACTAAACCCTTAGAACTTGGAAGATGACTATCAAAAGTATATGCCAAAGAAGCATCAAACAGACTGTCAAACTTCAGTGGGAAGGCAGAGGAGGGTTGGGAGGTGGGGGTAAGTGATCAACCAAAGGTCATGTATTCATGCATGTAAGCATAACCAATGTACACATACATAGGGGGGTGAGGGCATGTGCCGGGGGGTGAGGGAGGCTGGGGTGAGGTCAACGGGGTGAAAAAGGAGACATATGTACTACTATTTGTAGTACTTTAAACAATAATAAAAATGTAAAAAAAGTGTATGCCAAGAATAATGGTTCTTTAACACTTCATTAGAATCTCCTGGAGAGCTGTTAATTCAGATGCCTGGGTACCCTCCAAGACCAAGTAAACCTCAAAGTTTCTGAGGATGAATCCAGTGTATCAGTATTTTAACTTCCCAAATAATTGTACTGTTCCCCTGGGATTGGTTCTCATTCACTGAAGGTAACCCGTGCCCCTATTCCTCAGTAACATCTAGCTCCTAAAAGCTACTACTCCTTTCCCAGGAACTGTAATCTGACAGAAGGTTCCTCTATCAGAACTCTGCCTTTATGAGTTTATCAAATATTTGGGAAGAATTTGAAGTATCCTCATCAGTCAAGCTGCTCATGATGATAATTAAAATAGTGGAAAATTTTTTGGCAAAATGATGATCAACAATGATGGATATATGAGTAGACGAACTGAAAAATGACAAGGCATAGCAATGGGTCCCTTTTGCTCTCAATTTAATATTGTAAAAATTTGTTCCAAGTTTTCTTCTTTATTAGCAATTGATGGTTTAGCGGGCCAGGCTACTATTATAGAAGAGAAGTATATCATTTATTAGAATATATTATCAGATATTCCTTACTAGCTGACTTATTAATAATGCTTTGTTATTTCCCCATATTAAAACAAAACTTTTTCTTGATCCCATATACTTACTTCTAGTGACTCATTCCTCTGATGGTCTCTATAGCAAAACTTCTTCCTCCCTCCCTCCCTCCCTCCCTCCCTCCCTCCCTCCCTCCCTCCCTCCCTCCCTTCCTTCCTTCCTTCCTTCCTTCTTTCCTTTCTTTCTTTCATTTCTTTTAAAATTATGTATATTTGCTGACCCTTGTTCCTCTGCTTATTTTCTCCTGAACCAATTCACCTTCACAGAACTCCATTGAAATTGTTATTGTAAAGTTCACTAATGATGTATATAGTGTTAAATCCAATTACCTTCTTACTGACCTATCAACATTTTTAGACAGAGTTGATATATTTTGTTCCCTTGCCCACAAACACTCAATCCATGCTTATACTTTTCCTTCTCATACCTCACTACTAATCTAATAATCACCTTTTTCAGGTCTACCCCCCCTTGTCCCCTCTCTTTTCTCCAAACTCTGAATGTTGATGTGCTCCAAGTGTTCAGTCCCAATACCCTTTCTCTTTTCCCTCACTTGCAAATCTTTGTGATTTCACCCAGATTCCTGGCTTTAAAAATCATCTTCATTCTTGTGACAGCCAAATTTATATCTCTTACCTAGATGTCTCATCATTTAACATCAACAATTGTGTAATAGTTATAGTAACCCCTAGAGGCCCGGTTCATGAAATTCTTGCATGTGGGGGAGGGGGGGTCCTCTCAGCCCGGCCTGCACCCTCTTGCAATATGGGATGTCTGACTGCTGGTTTAGGCCCGACCCCACAGGGATCCCTGGCTCCTAACCGCTGGCATGCCTGCCTGCCTGATGCCCCTAACCACTTGCCTACCTGCCTGATCACCCCTAACCATTCGCTTGCCTGCCTGATTGCCCCTAACCCCTCTGCCTGCCGGCCTGATCTCCCCTAACCATCCGCCTGCCTGCCTTATCACTCCTAATCACTCACCTGCCTGCCTAATTGTCCCTAACCCCTCTGCCTGCCTGCCTGACCACCCCTAACTACTCTCTTGCCTGCCTGATCACTCCTTACCACTTGCCTGTCTGCCTGATCACCCCTAACCACTCACCTGCCTGCCTGATCGCCCCTAACAGCTCACCTGCCTGCCTGATCACCTCTAACCACCTCTGCCTTGGCCCTGCTGCCGAGGCTTCATCCAGAAGGACGTCTGGAATGACATCTGAAAGTTCATTCAGCTGTTTGGTATAATTAGCATATTATGCTTTTATTATTATAGATAGTATGTTCCAAGTCAAACTTCTGTTTTCCTCTGCACTCCTGAATTTAACTCTCCTTCAGTGTACCCTGCCTCTTTAGATGGAAACTCCATTTTCCCATTTATCTAGGTCAAAAACCTTAGCGTCCTTGATTCCTCTTTTTCTCTCACATCCCACATCCAATCTTTCAGATAAACATTTTTGTCTCTACATTAAAAATATATCCAGAATGTGACTCCTTATTGTTAAAATCCTGGTACAAGTTACCTTAGCCTCTTGTCTTAATCACCTTCTAAATGTTCCTTATGTCTGCCTTTGCTTCCTGTTTATTCTTAGCTCAGCAACCAAAGTGTTTCTTAAAAACATAAATCAAACCACACCTCTCCTTATCATTTCACTCAGAGTAAAAGTCAACATCTACTAAATGTCTTGCAAGACCCTCATCTTTTATTCTCTCCACTAGAGGCCCGATGCACAAAATTCATGCAAGAGTAAGCCCTCGCAGCCCCTGCTTCATCCGGAAGGTCATCTGGATATTATTCCACTGTTTGGCCGTTCAGTCGATTGGCATTTTATGCTTTTATTATTATAGACTAGAGGCCTGGTGCATGAAATTCGTGCACTGGGGTGTGTGTCCTTCAGCCCAGCCTGCACCTTTTCCAATCTGGGACCCCTCGAGGGATGTCCGACTGCCCGTTTAGGCCCCTAAACGGGCAGTCAGACATCGCTTTCACAATCCAGGACTGCTGGCTCCCAACTGCTCACCTGCCTGCCTTCCTGATTACCCCTAACTGCTTCTGCCTGCCAGCCTGATCACCCCCAACCATTTCCCTGCCAGCCTGATTGATGCCTAACTGCTTCCCTGCCAACCCGATTGCCCCTAACTGCCCTCCCTTGCAGGCCTGGCCCCTCCCAACTGCCCTCCCCTGCTGGCCTGATCGCCCACAAATGCCCTGCCTTGTAGGCCTGGTCCCTCCCAACTGCCCTCCCCTGCTGGCCATCTTGTGGCAGCCATCTTGTGTCTACATGGGGGCAGCCATCTTTGACCACACGGGGGCAGCCATATTGTGTTGGAGTGACAGTCAATTTGCATATTACTCTTTTATTAGATAAGATAGAGGCCTGGTGCATGGGTGGGGACGGGCTGGTTTGCCCTGAAGGGTGTCCCGAATCAGGGTGGGGGTTCCCTTGGGGCATGGGGCAGCCTGGGTGAGGGGCCTGTGGTTCTTTGCAGGCCAGCCATGCCCCCCGGCGACCCAAACATAGGCTGGAAGCAGGTATCTGGGATTTATTTATCTTCTATAATTTAAACTTTGTAGCCTTGAGCAGAGGCCAGGGAAGGCCAGGGCGGCGGGGAGCTTGGCTTCCTCCATTGCCGGGGCCAACCCATGCCTCCTGCTTGCTCCAGCTCCATGGCCACGGCCATCTTTGTTGGGATTTATTTATCTTCTATAATTGAAACTTTGTAGCCTAGAGCGGAGGCCAGGGCCGGCCAGAGTGGGCAGTAAGCTTGGCTTCCTCCATTGCTAGGGAAACTCAAGCTTCCTGCTTGCTCCAGCTCCATGGCCTCCGCCATCTTGGTTGGTTTAATTTGCATACTCACTCCTGATTGGCTGGTGGGTGTGGCTTGTGGGTGTAGCGGAGGTACGGTCAACTTGCATGTTTCTCTTTTATTAGATAGGATAGCCTGCTCATTCCCACAAATTTTAATTGTTATTCTTCTTAGTCATACAAGCCTTGGTCCTCCCTCAAGATTTTGGACTTGTCATTACCTTTCCCAGACATCTATAAGACCTTTAATCCTTGTTCAGCTCATCATTCCAGTAAACTCTTCCCTGGAAACCTTATTCAAAACTGCAACCTACTGTCCTCAACACTCCTCCCTTTTCATAATTTATTTTTCTCCATAGTAATGAAAATCATTTTATGTACAGGAATCTTTTGTTACTTATTTTCTATCTTTCTCAATTAGGACATGCATTTTATTTTGTTTTATTCATGCTGTATTATTAGCACCTTGAACATTGGCTGGCACTTATAAAGTGATTACAAATTCTTTCTTAATGGAATACATCATTTATACAGCACCATCACTAGATCCCTACCCCTGCAGTTTATAGTACTCAATCAGAGACTTTACATTAGAATTCTTTTTTAAAAATATATTTTATTGATTTTTTACAGAGAGGAAGGGAGAGGGATAGAGAGTTAGAAACATCGATGAGAGAGAAACATCGATCAGCTGCCTCCTGCACACTCCCTACTGGGTATGTGCCCGCAACCAAGGTACATGCCCTTGACCGGAATTGAACCTGGGACCCTTGAGTCCGCAGGCCGACGCTCTATCCACTGAGCAAAACCGGTTAGGGCTACATTAGAATTCTTAATGAAAGGAAACAAGAGGAAATTCCAGGGACATACAGATTTTTTTTTTTAACTTTCAGTGCACCTATTTGCATGCTATAGAGTTTCCATATTGTGTTCATGCTGTGTTTATAGTTATACAATAGTGTTGAACATTCTACAGAAATATGCCAACTGAAGCTTAAAAAGGAGTGTGCAATGTCTTTTGAAATCCATAACTCTCATTTCCTGCTGTGCTTAATTTCAGAACTCAGAACTATTATTAAACTATAAAAAGTATTCTTTTATCTGGGAATCATATTATAACTTATTCATTTATTTAATTTTTGTGTGTGTAAAAAACAAAACCCCACTAAAATATTTTTAACTACTCTGGAGACCCTGTTCCTGAGAATTTTTTACCTTGGTTCCTGCTGCCAGGTGAGCTCAGCTGAATTTACTATCGATATAAGAACTAATTAAAAACATTTTTTGGGATGGTATTTTCATCAAGCTTTATAAAATGACTAGAAGTTTTTGGTATTGTATATTAAGGGTTTTTGTGACTCAGACACACACAATCTAGTTATGATATGTCTTCTGGGGGCCAGAAGTTAGTCAATGGTGGTTTGCCACGTAAGAAATACTGTTCTTTTGCTGCTGTCATCAGCATGTTCCCTGATTGTATAATGTAGGTGAGGCCGTATTTAGGACACAGGGGTAGTTTCATCTTGCCTATATAGTGGAGACATTTATACCTGATTGTGTAAACTGAGGTCACTTATTATTGTGTCCAAGGGAATTAGTAAGAGGTGGCAAGGTTGAAAGATGACTTTCATTACAATGCCTCTTTCAGTTGCTCAAATTATATTGAGAAACTATGACTTTCTTCAAGAACTTTTCATATTTAGTTTAGGTCTATAAACTGTTTCTGAGTGTTGGATCTAAAGAAATAAATTTGTTAATATTGCTGATCACTTTTTTGTTTATGAATCAGCAAAAATATTGCGAGAAGATTTGTAAACTTCCCAAATTTACCTACCAAGGGGGAATAAATGGAGCAGTTGACACTATGCTGCTGTGCAGTATATGCCAACATGAAAAGACAATCTACAAAAATTAATGACTTGCCTAACCTTTCATTTTCTGCTTTATGAAGTGTAGGAACACAGTTATGAAGATAACATTTTGCCAGTCTCTTCTTAATTCTCTATTTGTACTGATTCTTACAAAGCATGCCATATTCTTCAGGGGTAGGACACAGGGGTAGTTTCATCTTGCCTATATAGTGGAGACATTTATACAGCACCATCACTAGATCCCTACCCCTACAGTTTATAGTACTCAATCAGAGACTTTACATTAGAATTCTTCATGTCCAAAGATATCTTTCAGGTGCAATGACAAAATGCCCTGTAATAGCTTGCTTGAGAGGGTTACCATAAAAATTACAGAAATTCTTAGCATACAATTACATAGTTCTCAGAATTTATGAATTATAATAAAGGGTTCGCTTGGAATTGTTGGAATCTCACAGTTAGTATGTGTATTAGCTACAATGTCACCATAGTGAGGTGCAATTGGAAACTCTCAGAATGTTTTTGCTCTGAATATTCACTAACTAGAAGCACATCTGGAAACTTAATCTCAGACAAGGGTCTCACCAAAGTAAGAATGTTCTTATAAGTACTGTTGCTCTTAGCATTGAAGTAAGTCTGGCAAAATGAAAGGAGATTATTGGCAGAGGCAAAAGAGAGTGAGACCTGAGATAATTCTGGGTAAAAGTGCCATCACCCTTTCAAGCACATAATATAGATTCATTTGCAGTTTTGGGGTCCAGGGCCTGCTAAGCATATTTAAAGGTCCTCAAACAGAGAGGACATAGGCAGGTGATATGTAACATAAAGATAATATTATTCTTGGAGTTCAGTGGACATTAAGATATGCAAAAAACTAGAAAAGCAAATTTTATCTAGGCTACAGTTTTGTCCAGAATTTACCTGGAAGTGATTAGTATCGAGCAAATTTTCTAGACTGAGTAAAAGTAATATATTAGATGAAAATAGACTACTTCAGGCTACAATTATGGATATCCAAGACCATTTAAGATGTGTAATAATACCATACACACAAAATTGATTTGTTATCTGCCAAAACACCTAAGATTGAACAAAAGTAGATACACATGCTTTTTTGTTACATTAACTTCATCTGGAGAATGATATTGTTGAGAAGTCAACCATAGGAAGGAGGCTATACAAGACAAAAATTGATCACTCTACATCAAAAGGCTCTTCCTGAGACTCCATAGAGACAGTTGAGTTGGGAGCTTAGTAATGCTTGGGAAGCTAAGATGCACTGCATTACTGATGTAATCTCTATGATAACTGATTTACATGATTCATCGCTCTTAGAAAAATCATGTTTTTGGGTGCATCTTCAAATTAATTGCATAAATTATGTCCATAGGCACTTCAACATTATTTTATTTTAAGTGTGTTTTTACATTATAACATAAGCCTGGCAACTCAAGTACCCTGGATTTCATTTTAATGACTTTAAAATTAATTTGGTTCTCTTTATACCTCCTACAAAATAGAATAGAACTTACTTTTCTTTTTCAAGGGAAGAATTTCATATTACATAGGTCATGGTTATTTTCTTTTTACAGCAGATTGTCAATACTGCAACATTCAGATATAATGAAGTTCAACCCAAGAAAATGGCATTATCCTTTTTCTAAAACTATTTTGCTTAACGGCTATTTATGCAAGGTGCAGTATAGCGATCATAACATTTCAGATCACTGTCTTCCATCTTTTCCAGTTCTTAGTACTTAGGGTCAATATTTACCCATTATCTTTCTCAAGTTTCAATATCTTAAACATGAATCACCATATAAAAAGAGGAATTTTACTCATTGGCAAAATAATCATTTATGCATTTGTTCCCATTTTTGTCTTTTTTACCCCACCAATTTTTTTTTTCCAATCCAAAATGCCTGAACTCAATTTAAGTTTTCTCCTTGCCTTGGCTGGTTTGGCTTAGTGATTAGAGAGTCTGCCTGCGGACTGAAGGTTGCGGGTTCGATTCTGGTCAAGGGCACGTATCTTAGTTGCAGGTTCAATCCCCATGCCTGGTCGGGGCGTGAGAGGGAGGCAACCAATCAATGTGTCTCACATTGATGTTTCTCTCTCTTTCCCCCTCCCATGCAATCTCCCTAAAAATCAATAGAAAAATATCCTCACTCCTTGAGTGAGGATTAAACATGTATTTTCCTCCTTAAATTGTTGTTTCCTTATTACTTTTCTCTTTTTTATTGACATTACTGTCTTCTGTTATCTAGGTACAAAACTTTAAAGTTACTTTGATTACTCTTGTTTTCATGACCTTCATCTCTAATTTGTGACCAAGGTGACCTAGTATTACCAACTAAACCTCTACAAAAGCCTCTTCTACTTTTTTCCCCCCTGCATTTTTAATCTCACTAACATTACCTCATTTGATTTCCATGACTCTTCAGCTAGTCTGTTGTAATAATCTATAAACTGATCTTTGTCTCTGCTTTTCCCTCACCTCCAGCCTTTTTCTATATCACAAGCTTAATATGGTAGCAGTTACTCAAGTATTTAAATTATTCTCCATCTTTTTAAGAGGATAGCATTCCTCAATTGAGGTATCAGTAGCCATGTTTTTCTCCTAGAAACTATAAAAAGTATTCTACAGTTATGACCTCTTTTTCTCTTCTTAGTCTAAAGAGCTAAATTTCCAAGAACTAGCTCTATTCCTCTTTAATTAATGAATTTAGTGAAGTATGTATCATTAAATCAAAGCTATCTGCTGGGTTCTGTATAGGATACCTGGATTGACATCTTTCCTGCCCTCAAGAAGCTTATAGTGTCAGGCCAATGTGTCTCAGTGGTTGACCAGGAGGTCAGGGTTCAATTCCTGGTCAGGGCACATGCCTGGATTTTGGGCTTGATTCCCAATAGGGGTCATGTAGGAGACAACTGATCAGTGATTCTCTCACATCATGTCTTGTGTAAGGAATATGTTAGGCATACAAAGTAATTGTTACACAAGGCTGACTATGCTTTCAATGTTTTACCTCTAGTACAGAGAACAGACTGACAGCTGTCAGAGGGGAGGGAATGTGTGGGGCTGGGTGAAAAAGGTGAAGGGATTAAGCAAAAAACAAACTCATAGACACAGACAACAGTATGGTGATTACCAGAGGGAAAAGGGATTGGGGGGAGGTAGAGGAGAGTAAATGAGGGATAAATGGTGACAGAAGGAGACTTGACTTTGGGTGCTAAACACACAATATTATATACAGATATTATAAAGTTGTACACTTGAAACCTATATAATTTTATTAACCAGTATCACTCCAATAAATTCAATAAAAATGTAATAACCTACATTGCTCTCACCCAGTTTATCCCCCCATGTTGCAATGTAGCTACCATCCCTCAGAACCAGCTGTATTGCCAGATTAATTTTCCTTTAATTGGCATGGTCTTAGTTCCTCTTTTCTTTGTAGCTAATGGTGCTGATGCCCAAGGATGTCTCAATCAAAGCTCATCTACCACTTGGCAATGAGAATCATAAAGAAGTACAAAGTTGTTTGAATAAGGGGGTGACAACTACAATTAATGTTAGTAATAAAAGTTTGGTTTCTTGCTCCCTGAAGCCTAGAACACTGAGGACATGAAGACTGGTGACATGTTCACTCCTTTCAGGAAAAGGGAAGGCTTGGGTGACGGGGATGAGGGCTGAAATCTAGTGCTGATGGGAGTCCTGGAAACTGCCCCCCTTTGCTCATGAGTGAGATATTTTTCTTCTGAATGTGCTGTGTAACCTCACACTTTTTGCTCTCTGTTACACAGGAACCTCTAGGGATCAGGCACAAATAGAGAGTGTTGCCTCATTGCCTTAGTTCACCATCTGCTTCTTTCCTTCAATAAAGTATGCCAAGAAGGAAGTCATGGAAAGAACTTATGCCAATCTCTTATGCTAGTTTATTTAATCACACATAATTTGAATTGGATATAAATGTAACAGCAGTAAACATAATTTAATTCTAACATCTAATTGCTTGCAGCAATATTGTGCTTTTATCAAACTATCCCAACATGCACACATATCATTCTATTGTTAGCTAATCTCATTGCCATCAATTAGATGCTCATGCTTTGCAGTGTTGTTTGGAGCTGTGCCTCCCACCTCTCACCTCCACTGTACCTGTTCTTCCATGTTGTTATTATACAATTTGTGGAATTCAATGTTCTTAGTCCCACTTCCTCTTCCCATTTTTACAAGTGTTCTGTTCCCCACAATCTGTCACTTATTATATTACTTGGAAACTAATAAGTTTCCAAGCTGATTTTTTTCTACTAAACTGTGTGATTATTCTCTAGAGGAAGCCCGTGTTCCTTCTTTTTTCTCTTGTACTGTCATATCCTGGGATATTATCTCCATGGGCAGGTTCATGACATTTGGGAAGATACGGCACTGATGAAAAATGTAGCATTGAAACTGGGTCTTCAAGATTTGATACTATTTCTAGGATGGAATTCTGAGTGAAGGCATTCTAGGTGGAAGAAGTGGCAGGAGTATTGTATTTGCTAGCAAATCTAATTTTCACTAAGTAGTACTTTTTTATTTTTGTAAAGAACACATAGCATGTGATCTACCCTCTTAACAGATCTTAACTATATAGTACCACATTGTTAACTGTAAGCACATCATTGCACAGTAGGTCTCTAGAACTTTTTCATCTTGCATGACTGAAACTCAATACTCATTGAATAGTAACTTCCCATATCTCCTTCCCCCAGTCCCTAGAAACCACCATTCTACTTTCTATTTCTATGAGCTTGACTTCTTTATATACTTCACACAAGTGGAATCATGCAGTGTGCATCATTCTGTGACTGACTGGCTTATTTCACTTAGTATAATATCCTCAAGTTTCATCCAGGTTATAACATATGGCAGAATTTCTTCCTTTTATGCATGGGTAGTATTTCATTGTATGTATGTACTGCGTTTTCTTCATTCATCCACTGATGGACATTATGTTGTATAGGACAAGAGTTATTCTGCATAAAAACTACTCAGAATCACTGCATATGAAATTATAACTATAGATCAAAACAATTGAATATTCAGAATTTAATATAATTCAATATACTATCCATATAGCAACTCAAAAGATTAAACACTGATATGAACTTAAAAGTAATGGAAGTGCAAACTTGAAGCACATTGCTCTCTGGAAAACTGGAGGTTTCTTCCTCATCAGTTAACAATTGTTTAAACCAGCAAGGGCAGTGGTTCCCAAACTTTGCTGCATATTAGAATTATCAAGGGATAAATACCAAATGCCAGCGAGCACTGTAGAACAAATAAATAAGAATGACTTAGGGTGGGAGCCAGGTACCAGTATTCTTTAATGTGCTAAGCTGATTCCAAAATGCACCAATGTTTGTGAACCAGATGACAGGTAATTTCCTTTTTCAAGGCATTCATTATGTTCATTAATGGATTATGGCAAACAATGATTTCACATAATCAACCAGATTATCATAGGAGAATTATTTTTTCTTTTATATCTCTGTTCTGGAAGGTGTATAGTCAGATATTCATTTAGTTTTCATCAGAGATGATATTATCAAAAGAAGACAAGCTCACGTTTAGCTCTGGGCCATCTCTTCCTACCATTGTTAGCCTTCACTTTCCTCCTGAGAAACCAGAGAAATTGTAATAACAATAGATAACAAGTATTGAGCTCAGTTATGTAATGCATCTAAATTATCCATTAATTTTTGCAAATATAACAGATATATTCCTCATTTTACAGGTAAGGAAACTGTGGTACAAAGAGGTAAAGGGCAGTAAAGGTGGTAGGACAACAATTCTATGTGGTAACTTAACTGTAGACCATGGGCTGCTAACCACTAAACTGTGCTGCCTTTTCATTGAAACCAGATTTTACGCCCCCCCCTCCTTTTTTGGCCTCAGCTTAGCCAAGTGAGTTGTTCTTACAAGACATAAGATACCCAACTCATATCAACCTTACATAACCTTATGATCATTCCAAATTCCATCCTTTATTCCTCATTCTCATGCATCATGGCACATCCTCATGAAATATGCAAATTCCCTTAATCAACAGGTCAAAGTATTCACATTTATCTTTTGTTCCTTTATTGTACTTTGGCCTAATTCCCTAATAATCTTAAGAAGCAATTAGCATAGCATTAAATAATCGGAGGCATGTCAGGACAAGGTGCTCATGCTTTTCTTTACCTCATTTGATCATTCATATTGACAGAACTGGTTTAAGTCACAAGTCACAGGGATCTAGTCTTTTATGGTTTCTCTTCAGTAAACTGGTCTTTGTTCTCAGCTAATTCTTTATGATCTCATTTCTGCTTCCAGGGCCTTGGATATTGCCCATCTTCTTATAAAAAACATAAATTTCCCAAATGTCCTTCTATAGAACACTATTTCAGCAAGATTGTAATGGGGACTCCATGACCAAAAAAAAAAAAAAAAAGAAAGGATATCATGGCAGTGGTTAGATGAATAATGCCCTTCCAAAAATGACAACAGGCTAATCCCATGGATAAGGGGATTTTGTACATGTGATGAAGATATGGGCAGATTATTCTGGATTATTTGAGTGAGCCTAATGTAATCATAGGGGTTCTAGGAATAGACATGAGGATCAAAGTCAGGTGAACATGGAAGCACAGGAACAGAGAGAAATAATAATATGCTATATTGCTGGCTCTGAAATTGGAGTCAAGGAATGCAGGTGGCCTCCAGAGCTAGAAAAGACAACAAAATTGGTTTTCCCCTAGACCGTCCAGAAGGAACAGTCCTCCTGACAAATATTAGTCATTGTGTCTTCTCTGTATTTTCTGCTCATATATATCTTTGCCCTAAAGATACTGACTTTAGACTCACCAAAGCTTCATCAACACTCAGTCAAATCACAGGAAGACTGACCTCACATCTATTACTCATCTCAATTTAAGTGGCACAATTGTCTAGATCACACCCAACCATTCTTCAGTTTATTGCCATCAGGCATATGTAGAATATATTAAAATAGCCAGTTAATTTTCCACCAACATTTCCTAGTGAAACGATGCTTCATAAAAAATATGTTCATAGAATTGCTAATACCAAATGCAATTTTGAGGATGTCATGTTAAATTGGATTTGGTCTCTTCTATTAGTATAGTCTATTAGGAATGGGGAAAGAAAAAAAATGACAAAAAATGAATTAGGCCTATTTATCAGATTGCATAGCTTCCCAAAGAACAACAATGAAAAAAACTGACAAATTTTCATATAAATAGGGCTTATGCATTAGGAGACTAATTTTCCCAGCCAGGGATGTCAGAGGGAGAAATAGATGGGTAGCCAGTGGCTAGTAGAATCATTTCTGATACCCTCTCCCATCCATGCTCTGATATCAAACACTATTCCAACTCCCCACAACTGAGAAGCAAAGTTCTAGAATGATAGGCCTAGGAATTAAAAATAGTCTCAGCTTCTCACATGCATATTAAAATCCCACAATGGGCCTTTAATATACACAGAGCAGTGGGGTGAGTTGGAAAGATGTTAGGGTCCAGTTTTATACCAAAATCAGGTTACCATCAAAATGTTAGCGATTTTAAGCAAATGTACTTATTTTTCATTTTGAGTATCCTTTCTGTTATTCACAACAGGAAGAACTCCAGAGCCTGTTCTGCAAATTTTGAATGAGCAAAATAAGTTTAATTAGAACTAAAGCACCAATATTTAAAAATATATGTATTTTTAAAAAGTAGTACAGATTGGACTGCAAAGAAAACTATAGCCTGCTTTGTTGGTATAGTGACTACTTACACTAAGAAGAAAAAGTTCAGACTTCTTTCTGAGAAAAGCCAGAATGCCCTCGAAGAGGCTTTCAGGGTCTAAATAACTGGAGAAGACAAACCAGAGAATAACCCTTTATAAAGCTGGGGGCCAGACTCTGGCTTGTCTGTCAGAATACAGTAGGATTTTATGTGCCTGGAGCTATCTTCCTCAGTGAAACTCTAGCACGTGAAAGCCACTGGCTAAATTTTTCATTGTAATTTACTAAACAAATTTCTCTACCCTGAAATCTTTCTTGTTTATGTCAGTTAAGAATAATAAATCAAAGAGTAACATGTTTCACAAAAGTTGAATTTGCCACATTTTTGAGCTGAAAGCTAATAGAAAGCTGACACTCATAACTAATCATTTAATCCTTTGTGTCTGTGACTATTCAGACATCAGGGTCACATAATACGTAAAATACTTTTAATAAGCCTTTTTATTTAGTGACACTAGTGGTCCCGTAAAAAATCCTCATTTATACTTAGTATCTCAGATCTTGTGGTTTTAAAAATGTTAGCCATCCAGTTTTTAAAACAGATCAGATTTATAGTTGCTGCAGCAGCAGGACTGGAGTTTTCTGGCATAATGCAGTTTATTGTTTCATATCCTTTATTGAGATTATTGTTTCATATCCTTTATTGAGATTATTAGACTAGTGGAATTTGAAATTTCTTTAGGTATGTTTGGGGCATGTTTAATCAAATTTAATCTATTTTGGGGGAGGCGATTTTAAATTTAAATCCACTTTATACAATGTATAGATTTTCACATTGGATTACATAGGGTTTGAGAAGTCTGTAACCCAATACTCACCTAAGTCCCAAAGTAACAATATAGTCTTTATATACTCAATTGCTTGTAATTACTTCAGTGCACTGAAGGCTTTCTTAAAAATAATTTGTGACTATTCACAAGAGTTCAGAAAATATTTCCTTAAGCACACATATATTTTCACATTAAAGGGGACCTACATACCTTATGGACCTTTAGAAAACAGGAAAGGGGACCACATTGGTTATACAGCAAGTAGGTTCTGCCTGGAAAGAAGAAAACTACAGAGAATGTTATAAATATCCAATACTTAAGGATTATTAATTTCTAAAATTGTTTTGGAATGTATTTGGAAATAAACTAATAATTAATTTATCAAATCATACATTTTTAAGATTCTCCCATTTCTGGCTGTATCAGAGTAGTTTACATCTGATGCACTGAGACAATGAAGACATAGTTGTCAGATAAGTATTGCACTGAAAGAACAAAGAAAAGCTAGATTGCAAAACAAAACAAGAAAAGAAAATTAGGACCTGTTATTCCAAGGCCAAAGAGAGGAGAGAGACCAACCTTCTCCATCATGCTCTCCCCTTGGTGTGCTTTTTAGTGTGCCCGAAATCCAACACCTAAGCAGAGACTGAGAGCTTAGGACTCTCCTAACAAAAATTATAAACGAGGAATAAAAAGTTAGTGAGGCCAAGGCCCTGGGAAAAAGGGAATCACAGAGAAGCCAACCCAGCATTCTGTAGAAATTTGCTAAATTCTATGCTATACTAGTATGAGAAAGGAGAAGTAGAAGCTAAGAAGCTAAGCAGAGATGCTAACAATGTCAGAGTTTTTTAGTTGTAAATAGTGGGTGAGGTAGACTGTAGTTGTTTTACTCCATCTGAGCAATTACTGGAAACCTAGGTATTTCATTTAAAAAAATACAAACCAGTCCAGCTGGCATGGCTCAGTGGTTGAACATCCACCTATGAACCAGGAGGTTAGGGTTCAATCCCAGGTCAGGGCACATGCCTGGGTTGTGGGCTCGATCCCCAGTGTGGGTTGTGCAAGAGGTAGCTGGTCAGTAATTCTCTCTCATCATTGATGTTTCTATCTCTCTCTTCCTCTCCCTTCCTCTTTCTGAAATCAATAAAAATATATATTTTAAAAATATAAACCAATATGGACTAACATCAATAAGCAACAGTGGATCGTCACCTTTAAATATGGTTTCATGGATTAATAGTTGAGTGTGATACTTCTGAATTTTTAGGAAGCTCCCCTCCCCCAATAAATTTAAAATGTCAAATTAAAACTCTTCTTATTGTGTATCTAGTACAGCCAAATTGGACATCAGTTAGATTTTTGAAATTTCAATGATATTTCAGTCTGGAGGTCAGCACAAAATAGCTTTTTATTCTAATTCTAATTTCTCTATTATTCTGACAAGAGTGCTTATGGTGAAATACTTTTGAAAATTTAAATAACAGCATCAAATATGTCAACCCAATGCCCTTTAAGCTTTCAATAAACTTTATATTTTATACAGCATGTATTATTTTAACATGAAAACAATACTAGGTTAAAAAGTATAAGTTGTACTTACAGGAAAGAGAGGAAAACAAGCCCATTTGGGTGTCTTTTATTCCTTATTCCAAAGTCTCATTGCAATGACCAATAGAAGACACAAAGTAAATAAAGAAAATCCACATCATTTCTAGTGGCAATGGAGTAATACCCTTCACATACTGACATTTTGATAATTTGTACTTGAGATAGTCTGGATACACTGAGTCAACTTGCAACTTTCCCTCCTAACAAGATGTCATTATCACTTTGGCAGTGCTAGTGGAGGACACCCTCGTAGGACCTCAGTAATTCCAGAAAATTTTGTGAGGAAATGTTGAGCAAGAGGCCAGATGGTGAAGAAAATGGAAATATACAAATATAGTTCATAGGGAAAAAACACACTCTTGAATAGCATCAAGATCTGAACCAGCATATCAAAAGGGTCCCAAGTATAAGGAAAGTTAATGGAATAATACCAACTTCAAAGTATTTTTTTAAGTGTCTCCATGTTATTTATAAAGAATGCGACAGAACAGGAAAACCAGATTGGCCTCAGACTCCTCAATACTAAAATTCTGAGGGTGATGGGTCAACTTCTCCAGAATTTTGAGGGGAAAAGAAAACTTGTGACCTTAGTTTTCTATTTATAACTAAGTTGTGCTTCATTTTGAAGGCAATAGATGTGTATTCTCAGACATGAAAGAAATCAGACCATATGTCAACTCCCAGTAAAATTCATTGTAAAATTTATTTGGATTCTAATAACAGTTATAAAAGTAAGTTTTTATTTGTCTTCAACTTTTAATAAGTCTTAATGCAGCAGTGGAATACATAGAATATGAAAATAATGTCTTTCGCAAGTGAAATTTATAGACTTTCATAAAGTTTGTTTTTTATTAGTTTTTGAACATCACAACTCACATTGTTGGTTCCAAAAATAATATCTCCTTGGTTATGGCTTACTACCTCTTTAATGCAGTAAATATTGTTTCTAGTTAATAAACATTATGGCAGATTTAATGAATCACTGAGGTAAAATTTATTTTTAACTATTGTCTTAAAAAATGACTATGTCAGGGAATTAACAGGTGCGTTAGCATTTTGACGTGAAATAATTTCTGTTTTTTGTTTCCACTCATTGTTTCGAAATGATTTTTCTGTCATGCTGAGGAAAGTTTTCCTGAGGAAAAAAACAAAAGCCTTCTGATTGGGTTGAGGTTACACTGTGCCTTATCATTTACATCCCTTCAAGCTGAGTAGAGAGAAAACGATTTCTGTGTGCAGGGACGGGTGGCAGGAGAGAGAACAGTACACACAGAGAGAATATTCATTTTTAATTCTGGTGCAGTGTCACAGATGGGAAATATGCCACAAAAAATTGCTTCTAGACTCTGCTTAAACACAGAGTGTTTTTATTATCTTGTCTGGCTGCTCCCTCTCCCTATGTTTAGAGGGAGAATGAAGAAAGAAAAGAAAATTGAGCTTATTTTCTTAATTTCAGCAAAACCCAAATACATACTTAAAGGAAAACAGGAAAAGCTACTGTCAACTTATATATAACCACTCTTGTTCATAGTACTTAGAAAAGGCATGCCTGCTTTTGCCATGAATATTTTAACGTTTCAGGAAGGCTCAGGGAGAGGCGACCTTACTTGACATGCAGTATATGTTTGAAGGACTAAAAAAAATGCATCATCTTGTGTGTGTGTATATGTGGGAATTGTTTGAAATTACTTGAACAGTATGGTGTCTATCATCTTTGATAGTTCCCCCAGTGAAAGACTGACAATACTCATGATATTTTCTTCAGCCTTTTTTAGTGCAATTGCATTAATTCATTCACATTAAGTAACTTTCCAATGTATTAAGTTCCCAAAAGTCCAACATGAATTTAGATGAAAAAGTATACTAATTTTATCATAAAAATTAGTAAATATGTCATTGCTATTCCATTTAGTGGTATATGAAGGCAGTGACTGTAGCACAAAGAGAATAAATATAAAAGATTTTGTGGCAACTAAAATTTAGGGCATGCTAAATATTTAAATTCCTGTGAAGATTTAGGCCAACCCCCTAGGAAATTGATGAAAGGTATAAAGCTTTTCACATGGAAAATGCCTTTGATTTAAATGAGTGGTCCATTGAATTAAATTCATGTACCTAGAACTACTTCAGGATATATAGTGTTTCAAACATGTACCAGGTGTTTGTTCTTGTCTTTGAAATAATTACAGTCTAGCTGGAGAAAAAAATTATAAATACACATATCAAAATCTAAACAATGAGACTAATTTCAAATAACAGTTTAGATAATTGCTAGTTTTGCCATTTTATTAAATTTTTGCCAAATTAAAATTTTGACAAGATAAAATTTATTAAAATCAATTACAAATATGATAACGATGATAGGAGAATTTGGAGGATACAAGAATATCTTCTATTTAAACAAGATTATCCTCAGGAGGTGGAATTAGAAGTGAATCTTATGGATGTTTCATTAGAAATGACAGGAGAGAAAAAGTTCTAAGTAAGTGGAATATTAAAAAATGGATGCATGGGGATAATGTTAGAGTAAGGACCTCCAAAAATGATTTTCTCCATAAAAGAAAAGAGAACATCAGCAAAAATGGTCAGAATCAAAACTGGTCAGAACTTTTAAAACTCTAGAAATTAACCAAAGAATTACAGCACCCTAGAGAGTGCTTATTCAAGAAAAGTGGCTGAATATAGGTAATGTTTTAACTATGTGATGTTTTAACTTGCCCTATCTCACCCCCACCCCCATCCTTAGCTCTAAAAACCAGCAGCCCATAGTCCATAGTCGTGGTGACAACCAGAAGTCTGAGAGGCACTGGAGGAGGAAGATGATGTTGGATGGAGATTCTTCTAAGCTCTGTTCCCTGAGATTTGGGACAAGACTGTAATTATTTGACCTGACTCAGAGCTTGCCTGGTGTGGGCAGCTTTTTCCTCAGGGGTGTTGGTCAAAATTAGTCAGTGGCAATAGTTGAACATTATGGCTTCCTGAGGCAATGGGAAACATTTGCTGCAAACAATAGACAAATTAAAATGCTTAAAAGAAAAAGCTTGAGAATGAGGTGTACATAAGGGACTTGGGAGAGCTCTCACATATTTCTGGCAAATTAGAAGGGCGTGCGTATAATGGGTATAGTTCTATGCATATCTACGTTACCTGCATGCTCTTGAAAGATCTGAGAAGGTCCTAGGCTCTCATCTCTGGCAAACCTTGAAGTTCTGTGCAACAAGCAGAGTTGTAAACAGTGGGTTGAGTGATGAAGATGAACCTGCTGGATCCCTTGGCAAATACTAAGAGATGTATTAATTCTAGACATTTAAGAAAACCTTTTTTCAATCATTAGTTGACCAAAATGCTATGCAAGCAGAAACTTTAATGTCCAATGTCATATCATATTGAAAAAATTACTCAAAATGGATAAGAGACCTTATTGGTAGAGCCAAAATCATAAAAAACTCTTAGAAGAAAATAAGCATGTATCATTGTTTAAGTCAATGGTTTCTTAGATATGACACCGACAGCACAGGAAGCCAAGGAAAAAATAGTTGATTGTTTATTTTTGTGCTTCACAAGACAGGGCATTTAGCAAATGGAGAAATATATGTTAAAGAAATCTATATAATCTTCGTAAGAACAGTAAGAGTCTATGGCATTTGAGCCATGAACCACTCACCTCCTTTCTCTGAACTCTTCCTCTACTTCAAGCAGGTGCAGCTCATGAATACAAGCCTCCATTTACTCCTAGCTCTCAATCCAGGGCTATAGTTTCACCTTGTGAGTAACAGTCCCCTGACATATAAAGGGTGCCCCCCAAAATGTATACACACTTTAGCAGTTGATTGTTCAACTTTGAAAATGAAATGTATTTTAATAAACACTGCCTTTATACAAACACTCAAAGTGTGTGCATTCATTTTTGGGGACACCCTATATATATCATCTCTCTAGCTGCATATTGCAGAAGCTCTATTCTAGTCCAGAGTGGCTAAGAGAATTGGGCTCCCTTTCTCCACACAGCCCCTACACAGAAGGCCAGAAGCTCCGCTCCAGGTGCAACAGGCCAAGAGTCCTGGGACTTGAACACCTGTGCTCCAGCTGTCTGGTAGGGCAGAGGTTCCATGCCAGAAGAGGCAAGCCTAGCAGAGCAAGAGCTATCATCTCCATGGAGAGAAACACTCATAGAGCAGGGATGTACGTCAGCATGGGTGAAGTAGGCCATTGTCCTTGTCCCATCTCCAATGCAATGAGGCAGACGTTCTGCCTAGGAGGAAAGGAATTAAATTCTGATATATGCTGCAACATGGGCAAACCTTGAAGCCATTATACCAAAGGGAAAAAAAGCTAGTTACAAAGGCTGAACATTGTGTAATTGCACTTTACGGTCCTGCCAAAATGGGTAAATTTACAGGGATGTAAATTAGATTAATGGTTATCTAGGACTGGGTGGGTGGAGGGCAATGGGGGGTGACTGCTAATAGGAATGGTGTTTCTTTCGGGCATAATAAAAATACTACAATATTGGATTGTGCTGATGTTTGCACAACTCTCTGCACTAAATAATATTATTTTAAATATCGTATTTATACTTTATTATTCTCCTTTAATAATGTTTAATTCAATACAAAGCATTTACTTCACCATAACACATCTACTACTTTCTTGTGTCATGCATTCATTCAGTGCCTTTAGGACATAATCCACATGTTGTATAGTTGATGTATTTAAAGTGTACAATTCCATGTGTATTAGTAAGAGGATGCCATTGCTATTTTTAAAATTCTCCAATAACTTTATATTTCTACCATGTCCCATAAGACATGACAGATTCTAGTCCTCCCTTCTCTGCTACTTCTCTGACCTCCTTCCCTCACTGGTCTTCTTGGTGTTCCTTAACAAGTGAAGCTGCTCACTACACAGCATTTGCATTTGCTTTTTCTCTGCCTATAAGGCTTTTCTCCCACTTACTCATATATCTCACTTCCTTAGGTTTCTGTTTTAATACCTGCATATATAAAATAGAACTTACATCCTCCATTCCATCACTTTGTTTTCATTTCCATGTTTCTTTTTCTTAGTGCTTATAACCACTGCCAAAGTACTTCTTTTCATTTATCATCATCATCATCATCATCATCATCATCATCGCTTTGTCTTGCTTATCTCGCCCTATTAGAATGTCAGTGCCCCAAATGCAGATCCGTTGTTTCTTTCACTGCTGTATTCACAGTGCCTAGAATGGGTCCTATACAGGAATAGGGAGCTATGGAATACATGTGCAGAAAAATTAAATTGTTAGTCAAGTGCTAAAACAGTTGATGAAAAAGGTACTAAAACGTTTCTTTTACTGGGGTAAAAATCCAAAATTTAAAAATTGACCTCTAAAATCAATGCACTCTCTAGCTGATACTCTTTTTATAACAGTAGCAAGATCTCTACAACAGACAATTTCTATTCCAGAAATCTGCTCAATAGCCCTATCTGTGGCTGATTTTTTTACCTTTTGCTTTCATATCTGTAGATCCTCTGACCCTTTACCTGGCTTCTCCCTTCCCCATACCAACTAGATTTTGTCAGTCCTTCTGGACAATTTTTATCTTAAAGAATCACAAAATTTCTTGGCTTTATATTTTC
Organism: Cnephaeus nilssonii; assembly: GCF_951640355.1. Lineage (NCBI taxonomy): Eukaryota > Metazoa > Chordata > Mammalia > Chiroptera > Vespertilionidae > Cnephaeus > Cnephaeus nilssonii. The sequence continues at coordinate 61,049,938 of NC_137080.1, read as the reverse complement.
CCTTTTACTCTTTTTCTTTCATTTTAGGTAAAAAAAAAATTTCCCAGTAAGAACCTTGAGTAATAGCTTCTTTTTCCATCAAGTAAGGAGAACTTGAACATGTCTCCCAGACATAGCCCATGTAAGCTGAAAGTTGGTAAAATGTACTGGGTATAATGTTATAATTTGTTAAATATCCTAAAGGGCATTGTTTTACTTTTACTAGACTTAGTCTGCAAAGATACTGTTTCTCTGAAGTCATATTTTAATTACATATGAAAATATATTATGAAAAGCTTAGAATAACATGATACACTAAAAACCAAGCTGCCTGCTGGCCAGGGAATATACAAGATGAGCCTGGGACATACTACAGTCCAGAAAGTAATGAAGGGCTCTAAGAACGAAATGATGAGTGTTTATCAAAGGAACACGGGAGCCAACTGAAAGAGCTCTTAATGGCCCAAGCTGGAGCAACAACAAAAAGTGTAGTACTGAATTATAACCCAAAGTATAAAATAAATATTCATGAATCCATGGTAATACAAGTCAGTGATGCAATAATAAAAATGGAAGAGAAGAGACAGATCTCTCTTGTGTAGAAGAATTACAAATAATTTATGTAGATACTCGATACTCTCTCCTCAAAGAGGGGGCATAACCCCCACTCTGTAGGTATGGGCTATGCTTAGTGACTTGCTTCCAGAGAATACAATACGGAAAAAGGGAAAGAGGACAGCTTCACAGTGGAGAAACCTGACAGACGCCACCTTAGTCAGGTGATGAAGGTTAGCATAATCACTGATAATCCAGGGGGTAGGGTGTACTCTTTTTTTTTTTAAGTTTTTTTTTTTTTAAAAATTCTTTATTGATTAAGGTGTTACATATATTTCCTTATTCCCCCATTACCCTCCCCTCTTGAAGTGGCATGATCAGAAGGCAGTTCACCTTTGTTGTTGTCCTCTCAAAGACTCAGAACTTCCATCTAATTGTGAGAGGAACATCAGACAGGCTCCAGTTGAGGGAGCTTCTCTGCACAAAGCTGACCAGGTCAGCAAAAGCAGTCTGGGAGACTGTCGCAGTCAGGCGAAGCCTAAGAGGACCTGATGACTGAATGTAATGTGGCATCCTGGATGAAATTCTGGGAAAGAATAAGAACATTAGGTAAAACTGATGAAAGTGTGGAATTTAGTGGATGATAATGCAGCATTTTGGGTTCCTAAGCTGCGACAAATGTATTGCAGCAAAGATGTTAACAGCAGTTGAAACTATGTGCAGGGTATATCTTTGCAAGTTTTCAGTAAATCTGAATTTGTAAATCTATTATAAGAAGTTTATTTAAAAAGTTGAGCCCAAGAAGGTGATAGACATTGTGTTCTCTGCCTTTAATACACTTTTGTTTTCATTTCTTCAAGTGGATTTCCCAAAGGCTTCAGTCAGATATCCTTTGGATATCTGTTGCTATTACTCTTGGTTTTGTTTTGCAAAATGTTTCCGGGTGGCATGTTTTATGGTGGTGGGTATGTCATCATGTGCCCACTGACACCAGGCGATGAGCCATCAGTGAGGCCAACTTCTCTCCCTCCCCTGCAACCCCATCAGGTTTTCCTTTGGTATGGAGCCTTGAGGGAGACGATAGAGAAACACACTGAAAGTGGAAGAAGAGAAACTGTCTGTATTATTTCCCTTAAAGAAATTCCCTCCCATTCTCTGTAGTATCTCAGATCTGTATACGCTCTTTTCTAGCTGTTATCTGCCCAAATCTGAGAAGGAATAGCAGTGTATCTGTACTGACTCTTCACTATATCTCCGACAGTCCGGGGCTAGCTCTAAGGGCTTGCTTATTACTCCTCGCTCATAAGAGAAGCCCACTCTCACCTGCCCCGCGTTCATTATTACAGGCTCCTAGTCATTTCTGGTGTCTGTCATGCCTCTGGAACCCCTTAGCCTCTCTGATGTGTAGGCATCGTTTCAGTCAGAAGTCAGATGGATTCAGCTAAATAACTGTTGATTACTAGGTGTACACAGTGTAGATTTAGGTTTCCAAGGTGAACCTGGGGCTAAATCCTGAGATCTTACTGTGTGTGTAATATCTCAGAGTCAGTCCTGTACTCGAGCAAGCACTTAGGGCACTGACTCACATAGGTTACAGAGGATGTGCTCTCCTGAAGCAAAGCCCTTCCTGTGGAGCAGTGCGTCTGTTTGTTTCCAGCGGGAGCCCTCAGTGCTGCTCGGTGCCCTTGGCGGGTTCACTCAGGGCCCCTGAGTGGGTTGCTGAACCAGAGCTCGTGGAGGAATGTACTTGTTATGATCCATTTCCTAATTTTCCCGATTGACTCTCTAACCCTTCTTCTCAGGTTGCCCCCACAGAGCTTACGTCCCCCCGTGCAGGAGTATGCATCTCTGTGTGAGGCCGTAAACTGGCCCATGCAGTGTCTGGAATGGAAAGAAGGTTCCAAGGGACTCAGCTTCTCTGCCTGGAAGTATCCCACGTGGAGTCATACCCTGGGGAAAACGTTAGTTTCTTTGGGTCTCGAATAAATTGATGGGACTTACATCAAGAGGAAGAGAGCAAGCACTGCCTAACACAGACACGTGTTGGCACACAGGCTGTGAGGTTGCCGAGGCCAGGGATTCACTTCACACATCATCCTCTCAGAGGACACAGCATCAATATTCATAATTGCCAACATATTTTGGTGTAGAGAAGATAAAATAAGCAACAACAATGTAGTGTTAGCACCAACACACCTAGTATTACAGTGAAATTATATTATTTTATCCTCACAATAATCACATGAAGTGGGTGTTGATATCCCTAGGTCATAAGTAAAGAATCTGAGTCTCAGCAAGATTAAGCAACGTGTCTGCAATCTCACATTTAACAGGCAAGTTTAGGAATCGAATCCAGATATATTCTGATTCTACTTATACTCTCTAGTTCTACTTTATTAAGTCAAACAAGCAAGTAAGCGAAACCAATAAAGAAACCGACAAATGAAAACATAAGTACTCCTGGTGTATCTAGATACCTTATTTGCAAATATTTCTCTTTAGATGTAATTCTTAGGGTTAATGAATAAAGTCCTTGAAAGATTGGAAGGAGAGCAGAGAAAGGAAAGGGAAAAGAAGTCCTAAGAAAAAAGTTTTAATTTTGTAGTCATTTCCCTAACTTACAGGATAAAGTGTTAGATTTAAAGGCAGTACAGTAAGCAATAAAATATAAATTCATGAAGAAAACTGAAACTGAAGACAAATAGTCAAGGACAGGCCATTTCAGGCTGAGGAACTAAGTTTTGAGTTACAGTGCAAATCAAAAGCCCTTTTAGGAAAATACCCAAATATCATCAAAATAACGTAGAAGGTGGGCCAATTAAAGGAACACTTAGGTACATGCTGCACGATGAAACCTAAAAAGAATAATCAAAACTACTATTGCTGGTGGTTCAAACAAACAGAGAACAGCTGTGAACTTTTAGTGAGGAAAATAGGTTGCAGCATAAGCAACAGAAGTTTCTGTTTAACTGTCTGTGAAGAACTGATTTGAAATAACTTTTTTATGGGTCATTGAGACTGAGATGGTTCTGAAAGGGTTCTTCTCTGAGGGAGTTCTAATTTGGCTTATCCACAGAGCATTTTAAGTAGGTTTTGGACATAAATTTCATATACAATAACCCATTCTCATAACCAATGTGAAGAATTCTCTTGGCAGTAGGTCCATTATTAAAGTTGTCTTATCTTTCTCTTTTGCTCTTTTAGAATTCATTTACAATATGATAGGGGGTAAGGTTCTAAATTTATTTCTTTTCTTAAATTGTTGCACATTAATGTCATAACTTATGTTGAATAATGTATCCTTTCTTTTAGACCTTTAACATATTTCTCATATACCGTATCACATATATGTAGGTGTGTGTCTTTGTCTTTGCCATTGTAATGTCCACTTCTATTGGGCTAATAAGATGACACAGTTTTATTTTTAACTCAGCTGCATTTTTAGAGTAATTTTAATATCCAGGGAAAGACATATTGTTCACAATTTATATTCCTAATACTTCAGTCTTTCTGGTAGATTTCAAAATCATTTGCCAATATGAGTACAAATATTTTTTAACATTTGTGTGTTTAAAAGCCAAAAAGTATCAAAAGTTCTATAATAAAAATTCTTCCTCTCATCCTGGCTTGACACCTTCCTGGTTCCCAGGCCACCCTCCTCCCACAGACCAGCAAGCACTAATGTTTGTTTCACAGGCATCCTTCTAGAGCTTCTTTATGTATGTTAAAGCAATTGTAGATTCTTAATTTCTTCCTTTTTTAAGCAAAAGGTACTCCTTAACAATATATGTACTTTTTTCACTTAATAGTAAACCTAGAGATAGCTTCATTTTGGTATATAAACAGCACCTTATTCTTTTTTAAATAACTTAATTGCATTTTATGAATGCCATAATTTATATAATAAATCTCCTGTTGATGGAAATTTCTGTTTTGCCGTTCAAACAATACTATCATGAGTAAACTTATACATACCCTAATTAACACAGTAATAACTGTATGTATTGGGTATGTATCAGTAGAATAACTTACCAGAAGTAGAATTGTTGAGTCAAGAAGCACAAGCATTTAAATTTTACACTCTCCCAGCAATATATGTGGGTATCTGTTTCCTCCCTGCATTAACAACATTGTGTTTTATTTAATTTCTGAATTTTTGCTAATCTGATAGTGAAAAATAGTATCAGTTTTACATTTATATGAGTGATATTAAACAGCTTTTTCCATATTTAAGGGCCTTTATACATTTTTCCAGTTATTAATGTAGTCTATGGCCATTTGTCTATATTGTTCTTTAATTTTTTTAAATGAGTTGCCCCCTGCTGCCCACTCAGGAGCACTTTATAAGTATGGAGAAAAAACCCACAAACTACTTTGTGATATAAATTAAAAATATTTTCCCAATTTGTTATTTGCTTTTTGAATTGTTTTTTCCCCCACATTTTTTTAAAATGTGGTTAAATTGTATCAATCTTTATTTTTATGGCTTCTGAAGTTGTCATAGAAAGACAGTCAAACCTTCCTTAATAGTTACAAAGAATTGTATGATTTCTTCTTATATTTTTATTATTTCATTTTAAAGTATAAACTATTGATTCTTTTTTAATTATCTTGTAGCATGATTTTTATATTTGGATCTGACTTTTTTTTGTCTGACTATGAAATTGTCTCAATCCCATTTTCCGACTGGTGTGATATGCCACCTGGATCATATATTAACTTTCAACATATTAGTATCTATTTCTGGCCATTTTCCTAGTGTTATTGCTTTGTCTATTCATGTGTATTTTCCACTGTTTTAACTGTTGAGGTTTAAATATGCATTTGAACATTTGGTAGTGTGTCTGTCACCCTTTGTAGTTTTTGTTTGTTTGTTTTTCAGATACTTTTTTTGCTTTATTTATAAAACTAATATTAAAGTTTTCTATACTTTAATATTAATTGTCTACTTTTAAAGAAATTCTTTTTTGAAAACATTAAAATTATTAAAATAGTTTAGGAAGTTCTGGCTGGTTTGCTTATTAGAGCATCAGCCTGAGGACCTAAGGGTCATGGGTTTGATTCCCAGTCATGAGCAGTACCTTGGTTGCAGGTTCAATCCCCGCCCTGGTTGGGTGCCAGCCAGGGGCAGCTATTGATGTCCCTCCTATCCCCTCCCATCTCCCTTCCACACTCTCTATAAAAATCAATGGAAAAAATATCCTCATTCCTGGAGTGAGGATTTAAAAAATAAAATAAAATAGCTTAGGGATAATAGCATAATGCTGATGATGGAATTGGAGAGCATTATGCTAAGTGAAATAAGCTAATCAGAAAAAGATAAATATCACATGATCTCACTCATTTATGGAATATAATGAACAACTTAAACTGATGAACAAAAATAGATCCAGAGACAGAGAAACATAGATCAGACCATCAAACCTCAGAAGGAAGGTAGGGGTAGGTGGGGGTAAGGGGAGAGATTAACCAAAGGACTTGTATGCATGCATATAAGCCTAACCAATGAACACAGACACCAGGGGGGTGAGGGCATGAGTGGAGGGAATAGGGAAGTAATGGGGGAATAAGGACACATATGTAATAGCTTAATCAATAAAGAAATTAAAAATAAATAAAATGAAGAATTTTAAAATAAGAGCATATTATGTGCTTCCATTTATTCAAGTTTTCTCCTTTGTCCTTTAGTAGTATATAACATTTTTCTTCATAAAGGTTTTGCACATTTATAATTAGTGCCCTTTTTTGGTAATTTATAATTTTTGTTGCTATTGGAAATTAAGTTTTCCCCCCACATTAGATTCTGATTATATGAATGACATTGATCTCTGTATATTAATTTTATGCCTTACTATTGTACTGAAATCTCTCTACTCTGTCATATTATCGAAAATAGTGATAGTTTTATTTCTTATTCAATTTTCTTCCTATTTTCTTTTATTTATTTTTTTGGTGTTTATTGGGGTGACATGAGTTATTAAAATTAATAGCCCTTAGTTGTATAATTCTATAATACAGCATCAGTATATTGCATTGTGTGTTCACCGCCCCAAGTCAAGTGTCCTCCCATCACCATTTATTCTCCCTTGTGCCTCTTCTACCTCCTTCTACCCCCTTATTGTTCAATTTTTATAGTTTTAATATCCTTAATTGTACTTTCTGCAAAATGTCTGATAATAGCAGTATCTTTTCTTTACCTTCATCTAATGAGGAAATCTAGGGTATCTCTATTAAAGATAATTCTAGAATTTGGACTAATAGAGATATATATTATCATGTTGAAGAAAATCTGTACCTTTAATACTGAGTTTTTGAAATATCAGTTATGATATAGAATGAAAATGCACTAATCTAAAATATTACTCTCAGAAAATTAAAAACCTCCTTATGAAATAGATCAGACCTTCTTATTGGCTAAGTATATTATGTTCTTCTGTAAAATTTTGTGCCTTTTTTCATATAGGAGTTTCACTAAAGGTGTGATGCAAAGTTTATATTTAAGTCCCTTTTTACTAGAACTCTAAACACCTTTTTTTGTCTGTTTGTGGGGTTTATTTATTTATTTATTTATTTTTGTTGTTGTTGTTGTTGTTAATCCTCATCCAAGGATATTTTTCCAATGATTTTTAGAGAGTGGAAGGGAGGGGGAGAGACAGAGTGAGAGAAACATCAATGTGGGAGAGACACATCAATTGGTTGCCTCCTGCACACATCCCTACCAGGGCCAGGGATCAAGCTTGCAACTGAGGTACATGCCCTTGACCAGAATCTAACCTGGGACCCTTCTGTCTGTGGGCCAATGATCTATCCACTCATCCAAACTGGCTAGGGCTCTAACCAGCTTTTGACACTGTTCTAAATTCTCTTCTTAAAAACATCCTGTTCTCTTTGATAATATGATGCCTCTCCACTGGTTTTCCTTTAATATGTCTGCCTACTAATTTACATGAGTTTTCCCCCAGCTTTTTTATATTTGTTTTCACTATTATAAGCAGGATCTTTTCTTACTTTTTCATATTTTTTTGATTCCTGTAGAAAGATACATAAAGAACTGTGATCCTATTAAAAGATTCTCTAGTATTTTTTAAATTATTTTTCTTTAGTTTTTTCAATTGCAGTTTCTACAACAAAACCCACAATGTTAAATAATAGTTGAGAAAATAAGCACATTTGTTGTTGTTGTTGTTCCTTACATTGGAGGGAATTACTAGTGATTTACAAGGAAGTAGATTCTTGGTGTCTTGATTTCTTTAATACTGGGGTCTATACTCTAGACACTCTGATACATTTTTTTAATGTGTCATATTAGATACATTCTCTTAACAGATGTACTTCATAGAAAATGTTGCTAAGTTATGGTGAATTAATTCTTTACTGGATAGCTGAATTTTACTTGCAAATATATGATTTAGGGTTTGAAATTTCATAATATTTAAAGTTGGCTTATGGTTTGAGTTGGCGCTAAATAATTAATTAGTTGTGGTATTTAATTCAGTTATTCCTCAAATATTTAATAAGCACTCACTCTGCTGCGGTCAGTACAAAAGGAATGTGGTCCTGAATGCCTGGATCTCACAGTTAAAGTACAATTGGACCCATGGGCCATTTTGCAAAGAAGAGTTTGCAATGCCACGTGGGACACAATGGGTTAATCTGAACTAGTTTGGAGTTTCTGAATGTTCAGGAAGACTTTTCTGAGGAAGTGACAATTGAGTACGAGCTGAAAATTGAGTAGGGGTCAATGTATGAAAGGGTTGGAAAATTGGGAAGAACCCTATAAATATGGACTATGGCAGAAGACACTAGAACAAGAGGGAGTGTAGTGCATCTAGGTGCACGGGGCAAGCGCTGGCCACTCTTACAGCTGTTTCTTCAATACTGTCCCCTTTATGTGCTTACATGGCTGCTTCATTTGCACTCTTGAAAACGAGAACAGTCATTTTCTTTACTACCCTATCACTCACATGCATAAATACTGTCTCCTAATGCTCCCAAAGTGGTCAGATCATAAGTTTGGTCAGATTTTTTTTTCTTCATTTTCCTTTACATATTTGACTCTGTAAAATGAATTCACAAAAGAACCACACAGCAAAATAAGATTACACTATGTTCCTATAACAGCTTTCCCCCTGAACTTATAATCAGTCTCATTCGTTTCTGTGTAGTTTATCCCCCAAATCCCTTTCAGTTGCTTAAATTCCCTCGCAATTCTACTAAGCACAACAACATTGTATTCATTTCCTCTTCTTCCAGACATCTTTCCCAGAGCCTCCTGACTTGCTTCCGTTAGGATTAGCTGCTTCCTATGACTGTTGCACGGCTGTCATCTTAGAATCATCCCTTGCCATTATCCATTTTCTTTGCCTCTTTTTTTGTGTGTTTTTCCTCTTGTTTTCTGGATCCCATGACTTCCTCTTTCTTGGTTTAAAGGCTTCATGGAAGATAAGATTTGGGAAGTAATTTATATTTTAAAATATTTTCTATTTTGCTCTGACATATTTGTATTAGTTTGTCTGGGGGTCGAATTCTAGATTGGAAATAATTATGCTTCCAGAATTTTAAAGGGGATACCATATTGTGATTAAGCCTCTAGTTTTGCTCTTCATATTTTGATTTGTTATCTTTTGTACTAGTACTTATTTTTCTGCTACATCCTCTAAATTAAAAAAAAAAGATGAGAATATACCATTAATGTATTTTTCCCATTGTGTTGAATATGCAATGGGTTATTTCAAAGTGAAATTCATGATTCTACTTCAGGGAAATTTATTTGAGGACTTCCTTTCCTAACCTTCTCTTTCTAGATGATTCACATGTTACTTCTGGACTGAATTTATTCTTCAAAAATATTTTTACTACTTTTCTTCATTTTTCTATTTTTGATCTGCTTCCCAGGAGATTGTGCTAATTTTATCTTTCATCCTTTCTGTTTCATTTCTACTAATACATTTATGATTTCCAAAGTCTCTTTTTTCTCATATATTAATTTATCAAAGAAACTTGTTCTTGTTTCACAGATGAAATATTTTAGAAATTCTTCATAGTCAGTTTATCTGGGGTTTTCTCCCTACTTATTTGTTTGCTTGTTTGTTTTGGCCTCCATTTCTTACGTTAAAGTATCTCTTCAGACTTTCTCCTTGCCCATTTTTTATATATAAAAGAAGAACAAAAAGAAGCTAATTAACATCTTCTATGCATGGCTGAATTTTGTGGACTTTTGACTTCATAGTAGGTCTGGCCTTTCTCAACGAGGGTTTGGGAGAGAAATAAGTACTGCAGAATAGTATTCGAGTGACTACCTTCTCATTTTTCCCAAGGGAGTTATTTAGCTAGTATTATTCTAGATTCAGAGGAGATGGATTAATTCTTTGCAGATGATGGAAGCCTTAGATCTAGAGCATTAGGACTTAATTCCCCCATGGAAATAGTTATAACGGTTGCTTAGACCCCAATGTGTCTTTAGAACTTTTTTCTTTGCTAGTCAGAGTCCCCATGAAAGAATCTTTTAATCAGCTGTCTGCAGGTTGGAACACGCCACATTCTGTGAGCTGAGTGGGAAAAGCATACTAGGTGTGTCAATGAGTAAAAGTTTACTGAGGCCCCTGTTTATAGGAGTGCTGGGCTCACATTCTCCACTGAGCTAGTGGTTCCTAGGCCAGGATTCTGTTATCTTCACTAGAGAAAATCCTCAGTATATGACAAAAGAGATGAGTCTATTACAAAAAAGAAAAAAAAAAGAGGGGGGGGATCTCTTTCTGGACTCATGGAGGGCAATTAGAGGCCTAATTTTTTAATTCCACTTTTAACCAATCCTTCTGTTTGTCTGCTTTCACCCCCACTTCAGAGGTAAGCAGTGCCCTCCCTTCTTCAGGCATCAAGGGATTCTGCAGTGCAGATGGCCTCACTGCCCTGCCTGCATAGGACTCAGTTTTCAGGATTCAGAGGAGTCATTACCACTCACCTGCTTTTAAGCTTTCCAAAGCTTGTTTCTGTCATCTCCTCGCCAGAATCTCTATTCCTGCAATTTTGTGACTGAAGAAAACTAAACAAAACTTAATTTTACTATTAGTTCAGGAAGGAGTAAGGAAAATGCATGTATTTAGTACCTATAACAAAATTTTAGGGATTATAAGCCAAATTATTTTGACTTTAAATCACATTTTAATATTTGACAGTGATAAGATTGTCTCATTCTCCACTGTTTCAGAAAAAAAAAAAAAGCATTTGCTCCAGTTTATTCTACTCTGATGAACTTCAAAGAAATTTTTAAAAATCTATGGGGATGTTACTTGCAAGTACTTTAAATATTTATAAATACTTATTGGAAAGAACTTTTACAATGTCATGGTTTGATTTTTAAGAAAATAAGCATCTCTTCCCCACTTTATATGTCTTCTTCTAAGACCGCTCAGCAAAGATTTTAGAGTTATATATATATATATATTCTTAGATTTCTTGTCAAGATAGTAACATGTTTTCAAGATGTAGATTTTAGTTTTACCAATGTGAAATAACTATCATTGAATAATTTTTAATTTTTAATATCTTACCCAGATACAAATATTGCTAGTCCAGCATTTGTTTGTTTGCATTAGGCTTGATAACATTTTGCCTCTTCTTTAATTTTTATTGTATATAAATTATTTATTCTTATTACTTAAATAATATAATTTTTAACCAAGTTGAGAAAACACAAAATGCATAATGAAAGAAAAAAGAGATCACTAATAACCTCAGCTCCATGGCCAGCTATTATTAATATTTTTGTATATAATAGAAACCCTCTTGTCTGACATGTTTAGGAAGGGTGAGTTAATTGAACTAGTTGGTAAGAGCAAAAAGTCATAAAAGTAAAATACCTATGTCTAAATTTTATGTTAACTTAAAACTAACAAAGTCATTAAATCAGTGATAATTTTTATGTACATTATATAGAACGCTATGTATACTATGATGATGACAATGATGGCAATGATGATGATATTCCTCTCTTGAATATTTTGCATTTTTTTCTTTATAGCCTATAGAATTAGGTACCAAAACAGTGACTTAAAGCTTTGGCCTTTGTTGTTCCCTGTATTCCTCTTAGGGGCCTGGTTCTCTGGCCCTGTATCCAAGGTGTTTTAGATACAGGTGTGGCCTTTGGACCACTCAGAAATATTGTCTTGATGTAATCAACAAGGCCTTTCATGGTTCAGGTTCTCTCTTTCTCCTTCTCTCTCCATCAAGTACCCTATCTACTAGTTTTCACTTCAATCATATTTAACTGTTTGAGTCTCTGGAGTTTTCCAATTAGTTTGTTAGCAGTGCTCTCTTCCCTAGCATGGTCCTCTTGAACTTACCTATCTGCAACCTTCAATGTGTTTGTGTACTCTCATCTCTTGTTCTATTACCTTTTGAAGCCATTGATCATTGTTGGACATACTGGGAAGGGCTTCTAGGAAGTCATCTTCCCAATGCCACCTTATGCCAGCGCTAGAATGAGCACTCACTCTTCTATAAGAAACTATGAGAATGAATCCCATGCACAGTTAATTTAGGCACTGGGAGATATCTGTGGTTCCCCAGCCAGCCTTCATCAGTGGAACTCTTACCTTTGTGCTGCTCTGATCTGTGCAGTTCTCTGGTGCTACCCAAATCCTTCCACCGTATTCCCAAAGTTGTGACTAGGTGATCAGCACTGTATCCTCAGCCTCCTCTCTAAACACCCCTCTACTTCCCAGTCTTAGCTGTACCTAATTGTCCCATGAGTACTCTGCATTCTCAAAGTAAAATATTCTCAAATTAAAGCTTTGGTCAATAGCCTCTTTGCAAGCTGCTTCTGCTGCTGCTGCTTCTCCTCCTTCTTCTTCTTCTTCTTCTTCTTCTTCTTCTTCTCCTCCTCCTCCTCCTCCTCCTCCTCCTCCTCCTCCTCCTCCTCCTCCTCCTCCTCCTCCTCCTCCTCATCCTCCTCCTTCTCCTCCTCCTCCTCCTCCTTCTTCTTCTTCTTCTTCTTTTTGCAAACTATTACTTTATCTTCTTTTTGCAATAAAAGTCCCCTATGTCTTCAAGGCTAACATATTTATAATTTACCGTCTTGCTACTCCCTGATTGTTGTCACCTGGTTTCCTCTTCATCATGCACTGAAGACATTCCAGTCTTTATCATTCAAGATACCTATTCTGTACATCTCTGACTTCAGAAACCAATTTTAAGTCTAGCACAAACACACATGGTACTTATTTTTATTAGCTAGAGCAGGTATCAATATCTGCATCTTAGAAAGAGTTGCCAAAGTAGTGCTTTACCTCCCTGTTTACCTTGATTTACTTCAGTAAACTTCTCCTGCTTAGTTAATTCTGCCTAGTCCTCAATATAATTGCAAAATGTTTTATATACTATGGTTACATCGTGTTCCTATTCTGTGGTTACATATTCTGAATATAAAGTATGTAGATGTATCATGTATATGCATAAATATATGAATGAATGAATATAAAGTATTTGTATATATGTGTAAATCATGTGTTTGTAATTAAGTATTTGTGTTGTCTAAATCTTTCTTTGGATGTTAAACTGTTTTAAGAACAGGGGCTGTGATGTCTATGAGAAGTTATTCCAGCTTTTTAAAAATATGTTTCTATTAATTTTGAGAGAGAGAGAGAGAGAGAGAGAGAGAGAGAGAGAGAGAGAGAGAGACAACATGGATAAGAGAGAAACATCAGTCTGATCTGCTGCCTGCTGCATGCCCCCTGCTGGGGATTGAGCCCACAACTTAACAATGTGTCCACTGGAAATCAAAGGGCAACCTCCTGGTACGTGGGATGATGCTCAACCAACAGTGCCACATTGGCCTGGAGAGTTCAGATTTTTTTTTTTTTCCAGAGCTCTAACAGGTGAGAAATAGCAATTTCGTTGAAAAACTTCCATTCTTTCGTTATGAAACCATAGAATTATTTTGGAGCATTTTCATCTTTTCTTTCTAAGTGTTCAAGTAATAAGAAAGACAGCAGTGCCTTTTATTTCAGAACAAATACGAAGATATTTAAGATCATGTTATTGTATAGTCAAAGGATTGCTATGGAGACTAAAGAGTACTTTCAAGCTAGAATAACGACTTTGAATTAAGAAAAAAATACTTAAGCACTTGTCCTAGATAGGAGCCAGTGTGAGTTGCCTAAGCACTGACTATGTGTTTTTCAGAGTGCTATTTTGCAATGTCATCCCACAGCCAGATTTCTAAACATAGACCTTGTAAATGATTTGGAAAAATCCAGAAGGCATTTTTCTAGACCGAGGTCAGATGAAAATTTCCACTCTGTAGTACTTCATTTCTCTAAATGATGTTAGCTGCCCTTTGTCTTAAACTTTGGAGAGCACGGGCGGAGGTTCAATTAAGAAATCCTAATGGAATATTTATAGAAATATTAAGTAATCAAATTATCATTATTTAGCTTGACATTTGGTCTTTCCCATCTTACATCTTTGATATACTCTAACTCTACCCTTTTCTTACATTACAAATGCTTCATAACTTCAAGATCAGAAAAAGCCTAAATTCTTCTTTGGGAAAATGACTACAGAATTGCTGAGGTCAGAGATTAGTTAATGGCTATAGTCACTTACAAAAGTTTAGGGATATGAGCAAAAGAATGAAATGTGGGATTAAAAAAATACATAAAGGTACAGCCTTAGAATTTTTATGATGATGTTACTCTCCTGTAACACAAGCTGTCCCCACCTTAGTCATCAAAGGAGGCAACACAAGTAGTTGCTGTTGTCTGGTAGAAAGGAAATCACTCGCAGATACTTTTAGCTACAGGAGTGCTCTCAGCTAGGCACTACTGGAAATCTATTGATAAATATAATTTCATGTAACTATAGTGATTCTTAGCAATTCACATGTAGTGAAAACTTTACTTAAGCATTTAAGTAACTGAAGCAAAAGAGAGTAAAACTAGAATTTATTGAATACAGAATTATAGGGTTAGGAGATTAGTGGAATAGTAATCAGCAAAGTTTCATTCTATAAACAGGTTCTTGCAGAGTGACACTTAATCCCAAAGGAATAACCTCCTACACTGTATTGTGCAGACACAATTAGAAAATATCCTACTAGTAGAGAACATGTACCAAGTAAATATATGTATAATAACTGTAATCAGAATAAAATGCTTCTGTGATTTTATAACATTATTTCTCTGTGATATATATGAATGAAAAAATCATTTTGATTTTTAAACAGACTAAGTTTCAATTTTTTTCTAAGGAAGCATTTGTGTACTTATATACTAAGTATACAGAGATTTAAATATATGTTTAGTTTATATCAGCATAAATAATCTATTTTTTTAGTTTTATTTATATAATTCAATGTGAGAAATATAGTGCATTGATTTGGTCAAATCACTAATTTGGGAGGTAGTTTTCTAAACAATTGAGGAAGTAATACTTTAATTTGCATAATGAATGATGGGTTCTTTATGGGATATTTTTACTATATACCTACCTATCACATTGGAACAGAAAATGATCAATGAATCATGTGTTCTTTAACTGTCAGGTATTTTTATGGATAAGTTCAATTTTAGTTTCAAGAAACATTTGTGTGTCATGTTTGGTCAAATCTGTTAGAACAGTCTTGAAAAACCAATGCTTCTTTGCATTAGCTAAATGTGCTGTCTTATAAATGAATTATACTGACTAATTTTACAGAAAATTGATCAGTACAGAACTTTGAAGACCATACAGAACTGCATAAATAAGGTAGTTCAACAAGCACAATGGGTAGATATGCATTTGAAACTTCACTTATATATCAGTCCTTATGTTATTTTCAACTTGTGAAGAATATGTATAACATGGAAAATTTATAATCAGTCAAATGTGCATTATGTGGTTTGAAATATAAATTTATTTAATTGAAAAATAATAAAGCAAAAATAAATTGTTGGAACAGCTCAACGGCAAGGATGCAAATTTTCCTTTAGGATGTTTGCAAAGGGTGTATCAATGTGACAGCTCAGGAAATTCTTTTCAGTAAACTGCTAAAGCAATAATACACTCAGTCTGCTCAATATTAGAGTCTGAAAATTAAGTCTTAAACTGATCTTCAAGAGACTGATGTGTTATGTGCTCCTCAATTTTATTAGCAGTAAGAAACATCTCTCTTACATTGTAAATGTGTTCAAAACAAGATCCTAGCGCTTATTCCTATTCATAAGACTTAAGCAATTAATAAATACACATATTTTCTTCTTTGGTCAACATGTTAGAATTCCTTGATAATATAATAAGATAAATAATAGTCTTTCCCTTACCCAGTCTTCATCCTAATATTCTGATTTTTTAGTAATGTAAATGAAAACATGTTAATGAAATTAGTTTCCCCAATATACTTTCAAACAAATATGTAATTTTAATATTTTCAACACAATTTTTATATTTTTAACACACACGTCAAAAAAAACATAAGTGATCAGTTTAAAGCAGCAGTTATCAAACTTTTTATCTCAGGGCACACGTAAACTAATTATTAAAATTCTGTGGCACACCAAAAAATATAGGTATAATTTTCATTGATATACAAAAATAATAGTTATTACTTACCCTTTTGGCTCCCCACATGCTTCCTTCTCAATCATATGTCCCCACACATTGATTGGTTGCCTGCTGACTGGGGCTGGGGATTAAACCTGCAACCTAGGTATGTGCCTTTGATAGGGAATCAAACTCACGACCAAAGTGGGCTGGTGCTCTAACCACTGAGCAAAACTGCCAGGGCTAAAGCTCCTTAGTTTTAATGTAATTAGATTGATAAGCCTTTTCCTTGTATTGTTAATATGTTTTATGTACTGAGTAAGAAATTTGTCCTCTGACATAATGGTATTTGCTTATATTATCACCTATCTCACATATAGCTCTGTAATGTACCTGGAATTTATTTTTGTGCCATTGATATAAAGAAGGGTCAAAATTAATTTTTTTTTTTCTAGATGGATGGCTAAGTGCCCAAGCATGATATTTTGAAAAAATCATCATTGTTCTTTCTCCATGGCTCTGTTGGGCTGCCTTTGTGGAAATCATGCACCCTTATATGTGTGGGTGTTCTTACTGGATTTTTAAATTCTGTCTATCTTTAAGTATATATACTTAACTAGTCTAGTAATCAAGTCTTGGTATGTGATTGAGAAAGTATCTCACTTGATGTTCTTAAAGAAAGTCTCAATTTTTGCAGTTCTGCATTTATTTTCATATAAACTTTAGAATCAATGTGCCAAGTTCTAGGAAAAATAAAGTCAAAGAAAATAAAAAGCAAAATTTGTTTAGATTTTTAGGTGGGGATTATTTGATCATCTTTATAATATTAAGAATTCAAATCCATAAATATAGTATACTAGAGGCCCAGTGCATGACATGCGTGTACTCGGGGTGGGGAAAGTGTTGGTCCCTCAGTCCGGCCTGTGCCCTTTAGCAGCCCGGGAGCCCTTGGGAGATGTCCAACCGATGGCAGGCCTAAGCTGCAGTCAGACATCCTTAGCACTGCCACGGAGGTGTGAGAGGCTCTCGACACTGCCACTGTGCTCACCAGCCATGAGCCCAGCTTCTGGCTGAGCGGCGCTCCCCCTGTGAGAGTGCACTGACCACCAGGGGGCAGCTCCTGCATTGAGCATCTGCCCCCTGGTGGTCAGTGCGCATCATAGCAACTGGTAGTTCCATTGATTTGCATATTAGCCTTATATTATATAGGATGGTCTTTGGTTGATTACCTTCCACCCACCCACCCACGATCGGGGCCAGGGAGGGATGTGGGAGGTTGGCCAGCTGGGGAGGGACTGTGGGAGGGCTCCAGGGCATGTCTGGCTCATCTCACTCAGTCCCGATTGGCCGGACCCCAGCAGCAAGCTAACCTACCGGTCGGAGCGTCTGCCCCTGGTAATCAGTGCATGTCATAGCAACTGGTAGGCCGGTTGACTGTCTGCCCTCTGGTGGTCAGTGCATGTCATAGCGAGTGGTTGAGCGGCCTTAGCATATCATTAGTATATTACGATTTGATTGGTTGAACAGATGACCAGACAGTCAGACACTTAGCATATTAGGCTTTTATTATATAGGATGCACAATCTGTATGTTATTGTCAAATATTTTTAGAACTTTTAATTTCTAAATCTTTATTGCTAGAATATAGAAAAACATTGATATTTTAATAACTTTATATTCAGCAAATGTGGTAATTATTCTGTTGAGGTATTTAAACAAGGAGGCCTTTAGACTGAGATGGGTCTAATGTCTTGGTGAACCTTACAAACAAACCAAAATCTAAGCTAGAGTCAAATGAAACTTAATAACAATCAGTCACAAAAAGCCAATTAAGCTTTCCCAAATAAGGCAACTTCTTAAGTTATAACCAATCAAATAACTGGTATGCTTTCCTTCAATGTCTTCCCTTAGAAAACCTATCCCCTGTCGATGTGGTGCTCCCAACCACTTTTGTTTGGTGCTCCCTGATACAAATCCATATTTGCTCAAATAAAATGAAAATTTTAATATGCTTTTGTTTATCTTTAAATAGTTCAAATTATTAGTATTGATTTTCATAATTTATCTGTGGATTCTTTTGAATTTTCTAATACAGAACATATAATCAAAATTTTATATGTTCTTAAGCTTAGCATTTTTTGTTGCATTACTAACCAAAAAGTAAAACATTGAATAGAAATAGTGATTTATATCCTGTTCCCAGTCTTCAAAGAAATCTTTTAAAATTTCACTGTTAGATTTATTTATGTAGAAACATTTTATTAGAATAAAGTATCCCATCTATGACTAATTTGTAAATTTTATAACAGTAAAAACTGTTGTATTTTAATAAATTCTTATGTATATTTAGATGACAGGCCTATAATTAAAAATTAAAGTTGAATAATTAAGTCTTTTGCTATAACAAAAAATTTTCTGTGGAGAAAGGGTAATGATCTTGCTCAGAATGATTAAATAGAAAACTTTAGTCTAACTTAAAACATTTTGTCATTCCATTTTGAGGCTACTGCATATAGGCACATTTCTTTCATTTAATTATATTCACATTAGAGGCCCAATGCACGAAGATTCATGCAAGAATAGGCCTTCCTTCTCCTGGATGCCGGCACCTGGGGCCTGGGCCTTCACTCTGGCCGCCATCTTCCGCCTTCGTTCCGGCCCGGAGCCACCTTCCGCCTTCGCTAGCTGCCCAGAGGCCAGTAGCGTCCCAGCTCGGCCGCCATCATCTTTGTCACATCAATTTGCATATTCCCTCCTTATTGGCTGTGGGCGCCACCATCTTTGTCATGAAGTGATGTCAATTTGCATATTCTGTCTTTATTAGATAGGATATGCAACAAGGTATATGTTTAAGAGAACATATATACATATACACATACACAGAGATGCACAATACATGCACATTAAACATATATTTGAGGAGAGTGGAAACTGTCAATTCACTAAACTCAGTCATGTGGCAGGTAACAAGGCAGGTGACAATTCCAAAGTCCTGTTTCTAAAGGCTTAATCATACTTCTTGCTGAAATGCTACCCTTCCATTGTGGAGCCAAGAATGATAGTATATATCAGTTAGTGCTCCCTCTGTGCCTAACCCTTTTCTATGAGTTTTACATCTCTTAACATCTATTCTCACAACTTTCCTGGGAAGTAGGTATTCTCATTATCCCTACAGATAAATATTGTATGTATGTTGACCTATTCTATCAATTATGTATTATGTATATTACTTTTTAAAACTAACATATTTGAATATTTTGTTAAATTAACATGTACAAAAAAGTACATGCATATTAAGTATGAAGTTGAATGACTTTTTGCCAAGTGAATGGACCCTCAGAACCCTTAGAGCAGGCGTCCTCAAACTACGGCCCGCGGGCCACATGTGGGTGTTTTTGCTGTTTTGTTTTTTTACTTCAAAATAAGATATGTGCAGTGTGCATAGGAATTTGTTCATAGTTTTTTTTAAACTATAGTCCAGCCCCCCAACAGTCTGAGGGACAGTGAACTGGCCCCCTGTTTAAAAAGTTTGAGGACCCCTGCCTTAGAGCCTTCAGAACCCTCAGGACCCTCAGGCAGATCATGTACAGAATAGAATATTTCACCCAGGGAAGCCACTACAGTCCACATCCAGTCATCACTCCCCCAAGTAATTATTATTCTGACTTCTGTCAACCATGTAGTAGACTTATTGTTTTAACTCAAATAAATGGAATTATAAAATATATACTCATGGCAAACATCTTTCACTCACCATTTGTCTGTGAAATTTATCTTTTTTTACTGTGGAGCCGTAGTTCTTTCACTTTCATTGCTTGACAGCATTTCATTTTATGAATGTACTACATTTTATTGATACATTACACGACTGATGCTATTGGGGTTATTTCTAGTTTTTCCACTACTGGTGAGTATGTAAATTGGCATTACCACTTTGAAAATCATTGATACTAATACAGTCTACACTGCATCTAGTAATCTGTTTTGCTAAAGCAAAACATATAATACCCACTAAGCCATCAATTTCACTTCGAAGTAAATATCCAACAGAAATGCATATACATGAGCACCAAAACTGTGTGCACAGACTGTTCAATAGAATATTATTTATAATAGCCAACATTGTATTTTTCAGTTATAGCCTATTGATATATGGATGCAGTTTAGTCACTTTAACTGCTTTAGACCTTTACTCTGGGTGAATATTAAGGTTTTGTTTTTATTGTTATAAATAATATAGCAATTTCTCATATTGCACAGAATTTCTCTAAGGTACGCATATGCCCAAGTTGCTTATGTCAAGTTTCTTGATGTTTTTAGAATCAACATATTTTAACTGTTACTGTATATTTACAAATTTACAAAACAGTTATTCTAATATGTCCTCACTATAAATTGTAAGAATTCTTATTTTCCACACACTTAACAAACTGGGAATTTTCAGGATTATATTTTGTGAATATATTTCATAATTATATTTTTGAGAATGAAGTTAACTGCTTTTGCTTTGACCATGTTTCCTTAATTAATAGTGAAGTTGGAGGGCTGCTCAAATTTAGAGGGGGCGGGATTTTGACGCCTCTATTTGGAATTACTTAACATGTAACTCGATTGGGTTGTTTTTTTTTCTTTTGAATATGAACTTCTTCCTATATTCTGTATATAAATCCAGTGTCTTTTATATATGTATCATAAAAATATTTTTTAAACTGTATCTTGCCTTTATACTTGGTTTATGAAGTTTATCATAAGGCAGAAAAATGTTTGTTTTTATTTAGTCATACATATTAAGTATTTTTTCTTTGCTTTGCTTTTACATGATTGCTAAATATCTCTTTCTGTCCCACTATTATGGAAAGGTTTTCATATATTATTTCTCATAGTTTTAAAGTGTTGCTTTCCAAATTAATGTCTTTTATTAACATGGATTTTATTTTTTATCAGTGTGGTATGGGGAAAACTGTTTTTTAAATTATTCACAATTCTATTTGTTTCAACACTTATTGAACAGTCTGTTTGGTCCTACTTGATTTATATAGTAACCTCGGTCATATACCAAGATAATACACATATCTGTATATAGTTTTTCCCTTTTTGTCTGGAAAATGGACAACTTTTGTGAGAAGTTTTCCTTTGAAAAGGAGCAGAAAAATGAGGTGATAACTGGATTGAGCTATAAATTAAAATTATGTCAATTCTGGCTCCACAAAAATGTTCACTATCAGAGATTCTCCATAGTCACAACTCCAAGACATGTTGCTATAGACCAAGTCACTATCCTCTCTGCATGGACCACTAGCTACCCCTCACTGGAACTCATTGCTCTTTGATTTTGCACTTTGTCTTGCTTTCTCATATGCCAGATTCAGGTCATTGGTTCAGCAGCTCATCGATATATAAACTATTCAGATTCTCTATTGCAGCTCTGAAATCCACTGATTAGTGTCGCATTAAGGCTGATTTCCCTTGTGGTGACAAGATGGTTGCCTGTGTAATCAGAAGGTATGCTCCTACCAAAGAATCTATCCTTCACCTACTAGCCAGAATACTTTAAATTATTTAAGCTAGCTGTTTTTAAGCAGGACTCTTTTCTTTGGCTTTTAACTCAGGGATGTTTGGCAATGTCTGGGGACCTTTTTGGTTGTCACATTTGGGGAGATGTTACTGGCATCTTTTGGATAGAGGCCAGAGGTGCTATTAAATCTCCTACAATGCAAAGGGTAGCCCTTCAAAACAAAGAATTATCTGACCCCAAATGTCAATACTGGGGAGGTTAAATAAACCAGATTCAGCCAGATCACATCAGTTTCATTGCAGCAAGCTCTTTGATGTTTTTCCATTATTCCTCAAAGTAAGTTGATATGCTTAGAATGGACTACAAGACACTGTGTGGTCTGGTCTCTATCGACCTCTCCATCTCCACCTTGTTTCACTTCTTTACTTTGCATAGTATTCTAGACATGCTGCCTTTTAAAATTTACTCTTCAGACATTCTTTCCCTAAAGACTATTCTCTACACTGTTTTTCTATATTTTAGTCCCCTGTTTATTTCCTTTGTAGAAAACCACAATTCGTAATTGTATACTTATATATTTGTGACTTATTTTTCTTTTCCAGACCATATCTGATTATATTTAGAGATTCCATATAATTGCTTCCTTTGCAGTATAATATAACCATTTCACTCTAACTAAAGCATAGCAGATCTATGATATACAAGCACAAGCACACACTGGCACATCCATTATTTACATATGCATAAATAGATGAATAACCTAATGAATATATGCATTATATTTCTGAATAGTGAGATAATTAGCAACTTTTATTTTCTTTTTGCTTATAGGTATTTTCTAATTTTTCTACAACAGATGTTATTTTTGTAATAGGAGAGAATAAATGCTGTAAAAAGACAGTAAAAGAACAAATTCTCAAAATATCAACTATACTCTTAAGATTTTAGTACTTAATGACTTTTTAGATCCATAAAGCTTCAAAATGCCTTCTAGCATCTTTTTGGAATTATTCCTATATGATATCTCAGGTAGTGTATCATGGAAACATCTGTGATTGTTCAACATCAATAGTCTTTCCTTTGGCAATGGGAAGCCTGCTGTTTTTTTGTGGTGGTGTTTTTGTGAAATTATATGCCAAAACCTGTCAGGACACATTTCATAGCAGTAACATAATTATTTTCTGAAACCACAAATAAGAAAGCAAGTTTATTATTTACATAATTAATTTTGTCATTAATAATATTTAGTTTACTTCAGTGTCGGTTTAAAACAGATTTTTAAATAAATCCCATTTAAAATAAATCCCTATTAAATAGTGTTAGCAGAAAATATTCATTAGGGACAATTTTATATGTTAACTGAAGTGATGCTTAATTTTCTCAGGATACAATTCACAAAATATAGCAAAGAAAATTGCATGTGTTAAGTGCAGTGTTAAGAACCATAGGGGATCAAAAAAGGAGAAAAGTCCCGCTGTCTGGAACAGTAAAGGAAATTACACAGAGCTGTACACACTGGATCTGAGTCTCCCTGAATGAGGAGGACAAGGGTAGGGTGAGGGTAACACAGACATGTTAGGAAGGCAGCAGTATATGAAGCCATTATGATCCATGCTCATGCTGTCTTACACAAAATTCTTGGGTCCCAGTGCATTTCAGAATTCATATCTTTTTAGATTTGAGAAACACAATATAGAGTTATAATATATTCCATAATATCCAGTGGGGTCTGGTACATCACCTTGCATTTAAGCTATTAATTTCTTCAGTAAATCAAACACATATTATACTAAGTGGAATAAATGTAGACTAGATGCAGTCTCACATCAATTCAAGTTGAGCACTGCTGTCTAGTGAGTTCAGATCAGGTCTGGCTTTGTTCCAGAAGAACTACATAAGAACTAACAGTTCATACTTATCATTTTGGAATTGCAGATAAGGTGTTGTCAATCATAGGTAACATTTATTGACCAATTATTATGTGTTAGGCGAGTGCCTTACATGTAATAATTCAATTAGTCCTATTTAGTCTTCCTCTTTTTCAAATGGAGGAATAACAACAGCAAAGTCAACCCAGCTAGATCACGCAGCTGGAAAGTGATGGAGCAGGGCTTTAAATGGAGGCAATTTTTGATATATTGCCTCTTTCATAATATACTCCAGCTACTCATCTGTAGCTTGCATGTAGGGTGTGAATGACAGGTTGGGAGTGAGGCTAAAGAGATAGGCAGGGCGCTGAGAAGCTTTTAAGGGACAGGGGAGGGACACAGTGGAAATTAAATATCTAGTGGTTATCCTCAAGGAGATTTTTCTAATCTTGTGGATTATCAGAGCTTTTCCAACAATTCTCATTGTTATGGGCAACGAAAGTATTTCCTGGAAGCTTTTGTCTGCGGAACAAATAAACAAGCAAGCCGTATTTGGTGGTTAGTTCTTATTATTCCTAAATGAATGTCACTTGTGGTTCTGAAATCTTAATCCTTCCATGCCCAGAGGAAACAGCTTAACTCACCTCCATGAAACTAAGCTTCCCTGTGTCCAGGAACAGCTTTTGAAAATCTGAAATGCCCTTGGAAAGTCAGGGTATTTTTGCCAAGAATGGTGTTCCCCGGGTTATTTTTCTAAACTTAAAAAGACATTGCAGGCTACCAGGAGGGGGGGGGCAGCTTCATATCCCGCACTATCTGCAAAGAGATGCAAAAACAATCAATGCTTACTTCTGCAAAGCTGTCCCCCAGCTTCTTCCATGGTTTAGAGCGGCGGGAGGTCTGACTCCTCAGGCTCTGCTATAGTGTAACGGAAAGATGCGGGGCACAGAGAGATGGAGTCTGTTTTCTAGCCCTGTGCATTCCTTACAGTGTGAGAAGACTAAGCTAAGGCACTTCTCTTTTCTGGTCAGAAAGTCTTCATCTTTAGTATGTGGAACCCAGATAAGCAGTACCTTTCAGGGGTTTTCTTTATATTGTGATTATAATCATCTTGTGATGTCTTCTATATTGAAATATAGAATATGTTGAAGATCCAGGTCTTATCTTTATCAGGGATATGACACTATTCATTCATTCACATAACAAATGTTTGTCGAGTAGCTACTTCCAAGCAGTGTTAGGTATTAAAATAGTGAAATAATATACAGGACTTCCTTGCTCATGGAATCTCAGCATAATGAGAGATACAGAGTATTCAGTATAATCTGTGCCATGATGAATTCTCTGAGAGTGAGGAAAAGATACTTAACTCAGATGCAAGGCAAGGTTTTGCAATAAAGTAGAAAATTGTTTGAAACCCAAAGTGGATTTAGTCACTCTCTTTTATTTGGGTGCACCATAGCTTGTATTAGCTGAAAATTAAATCACCTTAGAATACTAGTCTTATCTATTCTGTGTCAGAGATTGATTAATAAAGGATAAAGAAAAGAAGAAACTTTGGGAAGGGCTTCGGTGCTCGTAGACGGGGGTCCTTCATTTTAGCTCGCAATCATGAGCTGGGTAAAGCGAGCTGATGTTCTGCATAAGAAATGTAAAGGGCACTGGGATTTTGCAGCAGAAATATTGTTGCATAGCCTGGTAGGAAATGGGCAACCATAACTTTTGAGGAAAGGTGGTCAAAAATCTGAAAGCCTATTATTAAAATATTTTAAGAACTCAGCTCTTACTTCAAAGTTTTCATTAAATCTGTACATTCAAAAGAATATAAATGAAGTGATCTTAAGGGAAATAAAAAAAAAGAGGAGCAGACAGAGAAATTTTGGGTGAGGCCAGAAAAAGGGATAAACTGCAATAGGAGTTGAAAAATGAGTGAAATCAAGAGTTCAGTGAAGGTGGCAATTCAGAGCCAGCAGGGTCTGGGCAAGCTTAAAAGCCTCCGTGTCACAGAAATTTTGGGAAGGTCATTGGACTTCCCCTAGAGCAGTGGTCGGCAAACTCATTAGTCAGCAGAGCCAAATATCAACAGTACGACGATTGAAATTTCTTTTGAGAGCCAAATTTTTTAAACTTAAACTTCTTCTAACGCCACTTCTTCAAAATAGACTTGCCCAGGCCGTGGTATCTTGTGGAAGAGCCACACTCAAGGGGCCAAAGAGCCGCATGTGGCTCGCGAGCCGCAGTTTGCCGACCACAGCCCTAGAGCGTAGGATACGGACTTGACCTAATGTAATTTGTCTCCTAAAGACTAGGCAACCCCAGCTGTGTTAGGGTTGCAGGGTTATAGAGGAAAAGGAAGACATATCAACTTTAAAAATTTTTTTAAATATATTTTTATTGTTGACTAGAAGCCCGGTGCACGAAATTCGTGCACGGCGGGGGGTTGTCCCTCAGCCCAGCCTGTACCCTCTCCAATCTGGGACTCCTGGAGGGATGTCCGACTGCCCGTTAAACGGGCAGTCGGACATCCCTCTCACAATCCAGGACTGCTGGCTCCCAACTGCTTGCCTGCCTGCCTTCCTGATTGCCCCTAACCGCTTCTGCCTGCCAGCCTGATCACCCCCTAACCACTCCCCTGCCAGCCTGGTTGATGCTTAACTGCTCCCCTGCCAGCCTGTTTGCCCCCAACTTCCCTCCTCTGCCAGCCTGGTCACCCCTAACTGCCCTCTCCTTCAGGGTTGATCACCTCCAACTGCCCTCCCTTGCAACCTGGTCCCTCACAACTGCCCTCCCTTGCAGGCCGGGTGCCTCCCAACTGCCCTCTCCTGCTGGCCATCTTGTGGTGGCCATCTTGTGTCCACATGGGGGCAGGATCTTTGACCACATGGGGGCAGCTATATTGTGTGTTGCAGTGATGATCAATCTGTATATTACTCTTTTATTAGATAGGATAGAGGCCTGGTGCACGGGTGGGGGCCAGCTGGTTTGTCCTGAAGGGTGTCACAGATAAGGGTGGGGGTTCCCACAGGGCGGCCTGAGCAAGGGGCCTGTGGTGGTTTGCAGGCTGGCCACGCCCCCTGGCAACCCAAGGGGAGGCCCTGGTATCTGGAATTTATTTTCCTTCTACAATTGAAACTTTGTAGCCTGGAGCGGAGCCAAGCCTGGGGCTCCAGCAGCCATTTCTGTGGCAGTTAATTCACCTTCTACAATTGAAACTTTGTTGCCTTAAGCAGGTGGGCCCTGCCAGGGTGTGCGGAAAGCTTTGCTTCCCCTGTTGCCGCCGGCAACCCTGGCCTGCTCTCTCAAGCTCCATTCTGCCGCCATTTGTTTGAATTTGTTTACCTTCTATAATTGAAACTTTGTAGCTTGAGTGTAGGCTTAGGCCTGCAACGGCTATGGAAAGCTTGGCTTGCTCTGTTACCTGGGAAACCTTGCTTTCTGTGGCTGTAGCCATCTTGGATTGGGGTTAATTTGCATACTTGCCCTGATTGGCTGGCGGGTGTGGCTTGGCTGGTGGGCGTGGCTTATGTAGCGGAGTGATGGTTAATTTGCATATTACCATTTTATTAGAGAGGATAGTATTACAGATATCTCCATTATCTCCCCCCCACCCTCCCACTTTAATCCTATCTTCCCAACCCCTACCTACCCCCGCAGGTCTTCATTATCCTTTTGCCCATGTCTATGGCCTATGCATATCCTATATAATAAAAGCCTAATATGCTAAGTGTCCGACCGTTCGTTCAACTGTTTAACCAGTTGCTATGATGTGCATTGAGCACCAGGGGCAGATGCTCCGACTGGTAGGTTAGCTTGCTGCTGGGGTCCAGCTGATCGGGACTGGCCAAGACGGGCCGGACATACCCTGGAGTCCTTCTGCAGTCCCTCCCCGGCCCTGATCGTGCATATGTGGGGTACCTTGGCCTGGCCTGCACCCTTTTGCAATCTGAGACCCCTTGGAGGATGTCAGATAGCCAGTTTTGGTCTGATCCCCGCAGGCCAGGACAAGGGACCCCACAGGGGCACAAATCCATGCACTGGGCCTCTAGTCTATATATGTAAAAGCCTAAGTGACTGTCCAACTGTTTGACTGTCTGACTGGTAGCTATGATGTGCACTGACCACCAGGAGGCAGACGTTCAACGCATGATCTGCTGAGCTGCGGTGACTTGGCAGTTGCGGTTCTCAGGTGATGCACCTGGAACTAGAGAGGAGGAAGCCCATTTCCAGGGTGTGTACCTGAGAACGGCCCTTTCACAATCCAGGACCCCTTGGGGGATGTTGTAGAGACAGTTTTGGCCTGATCCCCACAGGCCAGTGCAAGAATCCGTGCACCGGGCCTCTAGTAAGTATATAAGTGCTTTGGTTTATCTCTTCTCGTCCCTCCAACCCCACAACAAGGTATGTCAGTCTGTTCCATGCCTCCTTGCTTCGGGTCTTATTTTGTTTGTCAATTCATTTTGTTCTTTAGATTCTAAAATTATCAACTTTCAAGATATGAGAGGCTTTCCCCCAAGAAAGACCGGATTCTGCCTATTGCCCATCTTGCTTTACCCTGTCTCAAAATGATTCACATAATAATAGAAGATGACTACACTCACAGAAAAAAATAATTCAAAGGAAAAACTATTTTTTCTTTCCCATTAAGTTATAAGTATCAAATTATAAAGTTTATCCAGGATTCCTAGTAAGGGCTGGATAAAAAAAAACATATGTAATAATATTACCTGTGGATTCTGCAAAGATTGCACATAGGTAAGAAGTGAGAGAGCCCTGTCAGGAAGCACATGAATTGCCAATCCCTAAGAACCTTCAATGATATTTCTTTCCTCCTTGGACACTGTGGTTGACATGAGGGGCAAGCAGAGATTGAGGCTTGAGGGGAGTGACATGGCACATGTTAGCTCCATAAGCCATTATTGACTTAACTAGAGTCCTGGTGAATGAATTTATGCACAGGTGGGGTCCAGCTAGCCTGTCCCGATTGGAGCGATCAGGCCAGGCCAGCTGGGGGGAGGGCAGATGGGAGGTTGGCCGGCTGGCCCTGCCCCCGATTGGGGTGGGGGTTCAATCAGGGGTGGGGCCGGCCGGGGAGAGGGGCCATGGGCAGTTGGCCACTCCCAAACTCCCAGTTGAGGGGACAATTTGTATATTAGCCTTTTATTATATAGGAAGTTTATTTAATTTTATTATTTTTTTTAATATATTTTTTATTGATTTTAGAGAGGAAGGAGAGGGAGATAGAAATGTCAATGATGAGGGAATCATTGATCTTCTGCCTTTTGCACGATCCAAACTTGGGATTGAGCCCACAACCCAGGCATATGCTCTGACTGGGAATCAAACCATGACCTCCTAATTCATAGATCAATGCTTAACCACTGAGCCACGGTGGCTGGGCGACTTAATGTTTATTATATGTTACTTTTTTACTAAATTTCTTTTGTTCCAATCTGTATCTTAGGACTTGATTTTCTTCCCACAAAGCAAGAGATTATATAAATTCAGTCATTTGTTGAAATATGCTGTTAACTAGCTGAACATAGATGGCTTGGCGTTGATGTCACTTTTTGCTAATGTCCTATGTTGAGACTAAGGTCCCTAAACTTCCCTCTCTATCATGTTTCCCTGCTGGAATATATGATCCAAGAGGGCAGGCAACATACTTATATTGCTTTCCAGCTATAGTACCCTCAGTTCTCAGCAGAGTGTTATATAGTACAACACTTTTGTTTGATATCTGTATACAATTAAATAATGATTATGAGTTCTTATAATAATGATTACAAACCACATGTGATTGTAGTTATGGGTTCACTATGAGGATGCCTTCCTCATGCGATTGTTTTTGTCCTATAAAGATGAAGTTGCATTTATGCATGCAATATATATTCTTCATTACAAAGACTTCCTAATAGATTACAGTGTAGTAAAGTTGGAGTGCTATTGTTGTTTCAGATCAAGAACCTGAACAGAGATGACTGGCCCTGCCAGGAAGGAGACAGATCACCTTAGCAGCCACAATATGAAGTATTTTGGTCTGAAATCTGGTTGAGTGGCAAATACCAAAATGCCATGGCCATGACTAGCAGAATGATGGTTCAGCCGTTCTTTATCAGTTTCCCTGATATACATGGTACTATTGCAATCCCCTAATTGAGGTTGCATATGAAAGTACCCATTGTGATGGAAACTTTCAGTGCCTTCATACCAGGTTGTGGAGAGAACTTTTAGTAATTAACTCTTAAAATTAAGAGTTAATGGTGAGTTTTACCATAAGGAACTTAAGCATCACAGTGATTAATTTTATTTCAGTTTTTAAAAACATGTTTTTTCTCAATATCTGAATGTGCATTTACATAATTTGCAAACATAAATTATTAAGTCATTGCTGCTTTATGGCGTCCTGCTAACCGTCAATGTATTGCTACTTGTCCTTGTGCAGCTGAGAGTGTCTGTGTGTCTTTTCACCTCTTTTTCCCCTGTAGAATGGGGTTATAAAGCACCACAGCACCAAATAAGGCCATAATGGAAAGGCCTCTTGACATTTTAAAATGTGTTTTGACAGATCAGGTAGTGCTTTGAAGTGAACTTGAGAAACATGAATTTTTTATGGCTAACTGCATGCAGCCTGGTCTGACTACCAAAGATAAACATACTTGTAGAAAAACAACTAGGCAGAGAGAAGAAGCACAAAAATAAAATGCAAAGGTATTTATTATCAGATGAGCACACTTTAGGTTACTCTCAGTGCCACTGTAGCAGGTACACACAATAAATATAAATGGGAAATGAAGAAACTGTAAATAATCTAAAATGGCTCCCAAATTATTGCCAACTACAGTATATTATACAACCTACATTGATCAAGTGGACAAAATGTTGCTGAATAACTCACCTGCCTTAATATTTAATGCCATAATAGATATAAACTATGTACATATACACTAAAGTGAAGAAATAGATGTTGATAAAACTTAGAAATTATAACTGACATGAACAGGGCACCTGATGTTTCTAAAGGCAACCAGACAATCGTTCTCTCATTTCTCCGACTCCTGTTCTTCTGCATCTGCTGACATTTCTCGGAAGATGGTGGCTAAAGGGAATGATGCACAAACCCTTCTTTTTCAATTTCTGTTTCCAGACTCAGCCCGCCCAGCCATCCATCTTCCTCACTAGGTTTCCAACTATGTTCTGCTATCAGTCGAGACTTGTTTTCTCCAGTACGTATGGAGAGCAAAGGAGTGGGTTTGGGATTTTGGTCTAACTAAGAACTGAGACTTTAGGGAAAAGCTGTTTTCAAAACTACTAAAATGTAAAACAAACAAAAAATTATCTTTTATTTTAATAATTCTCACAGCCTATCTGAAGCTTTTAAATAAGTTTTCTCAATCACACAGGTTCTCTTTGAAAACAAAAAATCTTGTTTCATTCAATGTTGCATTCTTATTGTCTAGCAAAGGTCTTGCCTCTGAGTATGAGCTCCATAATGTAAATGAGTGGATTGGTGGGGTGATGGATAGATGGATGGATGGATGGATGGATGGATGGATGGATGGATGGGTGGATGGGTGGGTGGATTATTGTAATGAAAAAAAATGTTTAAAAGTAAAAACACCCAAGTACATAAACCCTTTTTCTAATGATAACTACTTATGAACCTGGGTGTTATCACAGTATTTTTTAAAATATATTTTTATTGATTTTTAGAGAGGAAGAGAGAGGGATAGAGAGATAGAAACATCAATGATGAGAGAGAATCATTGATCAGCTGCCTCCTGCCCCTTCTGAGGATCAAGCCTGCAACCCAGGCATGTGCCCTTGGCCAGAATCGAACCTGGGACCCTTTAGTCTGCAGGCCAACTCTCTATCCACTGAGCCAAACCAGCTAGGGCTTATCACAGTATTTTATTAGGATTTATTACATACTTGTTGCTTAAAACTTGGTCTTCCATGTGGAAAAAATAAGATTAAATTACCTTACTAAAAATATTTCTTAAGAAAATAGCTATGAGCATCTGAATATTAAAGATATAAAAATTTAGATAATTCAGACCAGTGCCTTAGTAGTATTCTCAGAGCAATTAACTTTTTCTTAACAGTCATCTATAATAATAAAAGGGTAATATGCTAATTAGACCAGACATCTTCTGGACATCATTCCAGACGTCCTTCCTGACAAATGCAGGGTTGGACGGGGGAAGTCAGCCCAGGTCCCAGGTGCCTGCAGGTGGCTGGAGGGAAGCCATCCCAGGTCCCAGGTGCTAGAGGGCAGCTGGTGCCAGCAACCAGGAGAAGGAGGCCTCCTTTTGCATGAATTTCGTGCATCGGACCTCTAGTAGGTATATAATATTTTTTATTTTTTGTACCTAAATATTCTAAATAAAGCTGACATTTATGCTTGACAAATAAAATATATCTGCATATTGCTGCTATGAACATTTGTGTTTCACTATTTGTTTGAATATCTGTTTTCAGTTTGGGAGTATATAGGTAGGAGTGGAAATTCTAGGTCACAGAGTAAATCAATGTTTAACTTTTTGAGGAAACACCAAGCTATTTTCTACAAGGACTGTACCATTTTACATTCCTACCAGCAATGTATGAGGATACAAATTTCTTTATATCATTGATATTTGTTATTTTCTTTTTCTTAGAGCCATTTTAGTGTGTGGGATGTAGTATCTTCCGTGATTCTTTTATCTGTTTATGGTTACATGACTGCTCATTTTGTGACAATTTATCAAGCTACCACCTGGCCAGTGTAGCCAAGTTGAGTGAGCATCATCCCATGCCCTGAGAGGTCACTGGTTCTACTCCTGGTCAGGGCACATGCCTGGGGGTAGGGGCTTGATCCCCAGTAGGGGGGTGTACAGGAGGCAGGCAATCGATGTTTTTCTAGCTCTCTCTCCCTCTTCCTTCTTCTTTCTGAAATCAATAAAAACGTATTTTTTAAAAAGACATATTGAGCTGCCAATTAAGTGTGTGTATTTTTCTGCATGCATTTTAGTCAAATAAAATGTTTACATAATTTACATATTTGTTGATAGAAATATGGATATATATTATTAAATGAATGTTAATTAAATTGGCTCCCTTACCGAAATGAATGTCCATCTTCCCTTTGTCCAAGCTGTCCAGATTGGATAACTATAGAAATTATTGCTCCCTCCCACAGAACACACTTGGCTCTTTCCTTCCTCTTTCTGTTTTATATTGATACTTGCTCTTATATGCCTAGTGACATCTAAAATTATTCACTCTTCCATTTGCTACTATACTCACATGCTTTTTATCCCAAACATACTGTGAAAGCCTGCCCAATTATCTACCCCACTTTAGAGAGTCCATCCTACTTTCAATTCAGAATGCTCGTTCTCAAATGTAAAAATTTGAGGGCTATTGAGAAAATTATCATGGGCCTCTTAAGAACTTATGTCAGTAGTTTGAATTTTTAAAATGTGATTTTAAATGCAAATTCTCTTAATTTATGTGGCCGTATAACACAAATGAGACTATAAGTCAAATAAAAATGGACATTAATTGACCATCCAAAAGAAGGTCAGAATATGCTTTTTATAGTCACAAAAAATTATTAGTCTATGGTTATTCACAGCTTTTTCTCTCTCTTTTTTTCTCTGTATGGACTCACCAGCTAAGCATTTCACTTCTCCACTTCTTAGTTCTTGCATAGATGATAAGATTTACTTAATCATATTAAAGTTATCTTTGGTTAGATTGGGGTGTGAGCAAGAGATACTAAAAGGGGGAAAGGAATATTCAGATACCTGAGGGGGAAAATGGGAATGGGAAGAAAGGAAAGAACCATTATATGGGCAGCAGCTTAGGTGAGGGTTAATAGGAGTTCAGCTTAGAGAGAGAAGCTGAAGGGTATATGCAATATTGAAAGCTAGAGAAATAGGGGAGAGAATTTCCATGGAGCATTATTTTGGATTATAAATTGGATTGGTTTTGGTACCCTTTAGATATGTCAATATAAAATGAAATGTATTTTAGATTCTTTTGATTGCTATCTGTGTTATGGTAAATGTCACATCCACCAGAAGGTGGATTATGCAATATTCCCGCTTATTTTCAGGCTTTATTTATTTATATTTTTAGGCTACTATTGAAATGAAAATTCAGTATTAAAATAATTCTGGTATAGAGCTTGAAAATCCTAAAATACATTGGCTAGCCCCAGTTTGAAAAATATAGGACATTCACAAAGTTAGCAGCCATGACACAAAGCTCAGGTAGGCCTTCTTTGTGAAACACAAAATTATTGAAGAAAGAAAATCACAGTTTTCCCATAAAATGGTAATGTATTAATTTAATTTGTTGTTGTTTTTTGCTATGTATCAAGAAACCTGATATATCTATACAAAGTCTATATAAAAAATGCTAGAGGTAAGAAAGACTCATTCCTTAGCGAGGCATGGCTCTCGAGGACATAATGGCTCTGGATTTGAAGTTTAAGTACAGTGTGGTTGTAAGGAAAGACCGTTAGAAATAAGGTCACTTTATATTTCTCTTTCTCTCTCTTAATACTCTATATTCAATTATTTTTCTTTTGTGTCTTATTATTATAAATATAAAACAATCTACAAAACAAAAATATTTTAAAAATCACCAGTAGTTTCTCTTTGTGATTTGTCTTTATTCCTGTAGTCGCTTTAATTTTGTCTTCTTTTATTGTTGTGTATATAATATTTCAATTAAAATAAGCAAACGGAAAATAAACAAGCAAAGAGACAAAATGAACTAAATATGAAAAGCCCTTGCTATAAACCAGCAAACATCTATCTCTCAATATGAAATTATTTCTCAATACCTTCCTTGCCCTTCAAATTTCGTTACAGAAATATTCATTCATGTTTATTTCTAAAGAGGAAAAGAATGAAGATAGTGCTTGCTAATTAAAGTATAGGTTGAATTCAGCTTATCTCAAATAGACACTTGTGACGGCTCCCTTTTTTTCCTTTCTCACCCAACCTCTTATAAAAGAAATGTTATTTTAAATTATTTTTCCAATTTGTAAAAAGTACATTTGTTGCCAAGACATTTCCACATATGACTAGTTTTAATTAATGAAAAACACATTGTCTAGTAGCAAACCATATTATTCATAGTATTTAATTAACTGTCCTTATGAGCTCAAGCATTCTGTGTACCGAGCATAAATAGAATTTGTCGTCGAAGTTCACATCTGGTATTACCCAGAGGAAACATCATTGAGCTACACAATGACTGAAGGTCATTGTCTTCATTCACCTTTTTGTTTACTCTTTTCAGTATACATTTATTGAATTGCTTTGTACTACATTTGGCAATGAAAAAAATACATAGAAACTTAAGTCACTGAATTTTACCCTCTACAGAAAAGTTTGTGAACACGCAAAGTTTAATACTGATATAAAAGTTACATAACAAAAATGAGATTGATAAATGATGACTTTTTGCAGTGTCAAACCAAATGGGTTCTGGCGCATTTTAAGAGGGCTGTAAAAATGGTCAAGGAACCCCTCAAGTTGAAGGCAGAACTTGTACTGGAAACTTATAAAAGATATAAGAAATCAATCCTGAGAAAAAAATAAGACTATCCAAAAAAGGGGAAGAGCCAAAGCCATAGTAGGGGAAATTTCATATACTCTTCCCAGAGGATGTTTAAGTGTCTGATTGCACTAATGCTGGAGGGCAAGTGGAGGGCACTTAGGGCAGCATTGGTGGGATCAAAAAAGCAATGCCAGGGCTTTACCATAGGAGTTTTGATTTATAAAATGATTAAAGAACTGTAAACATTTTACCTTTTCCCCACCCCTTAATTAACTGCATTAACAAAGGGGAGCAATTCTAGATTATTCAAAATGGTGAAATATTTCATTCCACTTACTGGTAGAATGTGCTTTTGTATTGAAATTCAAATAAAATTGTGTTTGATATGACATTCTTTAGGTTAGATTACAGAGAGTTATGAAGCTTTCTCTTGGTTCATCTCCATCCAAAAGATGAACAAGACCTCCTGGAGATGGGTATTGAAAAACCCTAATAGAGTTTTTCTTTTTCTTAAAATATCTGTGGTAGATATATTTTTTTGAAAATTCAAATAAGTTAATCATGCTCAAAGATGACTATGTATTAAAATAATTAAGTCTGAAAAACAGCCTTTTGAATCCATTGAAGGAAAATACATTGAACAATAGGTAAAAAAAGAAACTTTTCTAAAATAGAAATCTACTCTGCAATTTTGGCAGAAAAATTGATACCTAAATTCAATGGAGTATAATTTGGTATTATTGACTTTAGATGATAATTTTGTGAGGTGTCTTTCCTTGTTGTATAAGTGAGTTCTTTTGACACCTTTCTACTTACAGCTATAACCTTAAAATAAACTGAAAAATATTAGCAGCATGCTAATCACTTCAGAGTCACATAATTATGGGTATCAGCCCATAAAAAGTGCAGTAGCCTTGAGCCAAATCTAACTTCAAATTTCAAATGAATAAAGACTAAATTAAACTTATTTCCTTGATGAAACTACTGGATCATTAACTGGATACTAACAGGAGCCTAATCTTCAAGGTATTTTTTAATTACTGTCCACTCAGTGACATTTGGGTTTTATCCTGTACAAAACTATTTTTGCAAAATTAATATAGTTCAAATAATTTAGATAGAAACTTCAAATACATTTCATATCCTGGTTTTCTTTTCAAATGCATTAGGGTTAATTGTGTTGTATACTGATAGTTTCTCTTTTTAAAATATAACCAGAATAAGATATTAAAATAGACTCAGTAAAATTTATCACCATCAAAACACATGGAGAATCTATCTTCATAAAATGCTTTGTTAGTTGCTGTTCACAGCAAGTTAGACAGACACAATCTGTCTCTTTGTAATTTACAACCCAAGGCTGACAATGCTGACACAGAGGCTGCTGAGGTAATTCAGGCAAAGAAATTTTAGCATTAAACAGATAGATAATGTGAAAAGATGAAATTTAAAAAAAAAATTGCTAATAACAAATAACTTTCGATACACACTAATTTGTATTCTGACAATCCCAATATTCCTGTCTTTCAAATAATTCATCAGTCTCCCATGACCAGTGCTGCAAGTTCATGCATGAAGGCACCAGGGTATAAGAGACTGATAAACAAAGTTGTCTTTGGCTGGGTGGATCCCACGATGAGAAACATGAATCAGAGAGGCTGGAATTGCCAAGGAAGAAAAAAAAAAATGGCTCAATGTGTTTTAGTGATTAAAACTGGATTAGGGATGTTAATTTTCTCTTTGAATCCAGATAGGAGGAAAATTTAAATTCCATATTGATCATCTCTCGGTGGTTCACTCCTGTGTGTCATACGTTTGAAATAATTCACTAAAATAAAAATTTTAAAATGAAGACAAGCACCTCTATTTATTGAAAGTAGGAAGTGATAAACTACTCCAGCATTCTGACCAATAACTACTGGCCTCTGTGTCTGGGATCAGGGAAACGCATGGTGATCCCAGAGTAAAAGAGTCTATTATCTTTTCTTTGTTCTTTGTGCAAAATAGCCCTTAGAATACAATGGCAGGAAAAAGTGTTTATGTACTTTGCATTTTTCATTGCACTACATATGTTCCCAAAACAAATAATCCTAAAGGATTGAACAAAACAAACACATCATACAGAGCTAAATAAATATATAAGTGGGAGGGAGAACCATGCTTAAGGCGAATAAGTTGTGAGGATCACGGGGGTATAAAATCTGCTCTACTGTGCCCTATTTTCTTCTAGAATCCATATTTGATTCTAGAGGAAAGAAGATGAAGCTGGGTCGGAGGTGCTGCTGAAATGTCATAGCTGATTTTTATTCACTCAAGTTAGGAGAAAAAGCAAAAAAGTCTACAGGTAACTTTTTCAGAACAACAAAGAAATTTCTCTTTTAAATGTATAAAATGATATGAGTTTTTTAAAAATGTGCTCAATGTCCTTATTAAATAAGGGGTGTATTAGGCATATTTAATAAATTAAAGTATTTAGCAAAAGGTTCACCCCTTCAAAAACAAAATCTGGTTAATCTCACTTGCATTTGTGTATATTAACTGGGCTCCTACAGATTTCTATGTCAATCATAGAAAATAAATATGATAAAAACACACAAAAGAAAAAAATAGGCAAGAAAATATCATAAGCTCATATGATATATATCCTAAAATTATTACAGAGAAAGGAAGTCTTGGGAAAGAAAAAACAAAAACATTTTAGTCAATCAAAATTGACATTGAGGAAGTTCTTAAAAACAAAATTTTGAGCAATTTGGAGTGCTGCTTTTCTCAACCATGTGAGTAACCTTCTTAATGTGCAGAACTATTAGGACAAATGCTTTAAATCACTATTTTCTGGCTGGATCTCCAACTTAAAAAAGAAAACTTCCTTAAAAAGGAAAACCTTTTTCGTCCTTTCTAAGTGATATTGAGAATCCCACTCCTCTAAATATGCCAGAGAAAACGACAATAGAAATAAATCTATTGAGGGAATTTCTCCTAAAATGAAAGCAAGGAAATGAAAATTGTCCTAGACAAATAAATAGTCTAGATGGACTGAAAATAATTATAGTTATGATTAGCATGAGAGATGGAGAGGAAGTTAAAGATAGGAAACCCCCAGAAGTTAAAAAGGAATTATTTCTGAAGCAAACATTGGCTTACCAAAAGTTAGTGAGGACAGCCTCATATTGAAAGAGACCCAGAGATCGAACATAAAAATGTGCCAATGTATGGATTTTTAGGAATCCTGATCAGCAAACCACATATGAAAAAGAGTTTTTAAAAAATCTATGGAATTTGATTATGTGGTTAATATTAGTTGATATCAAGGAACTAATTTTGTTATGCATAAAAAAAGACACTGACTTTATGAAGGAAATTGTCCATACTTTTTGAAAGTATGTGCTGAGGTATGTAGAAGTGAAATGATGTTCTGGCTGGGATTTGCTTTAAAAGAGAAAGAAAGAAAGAAAGAAAGAAAGAAAGAAAGAAAGAAAGAAAGAAAGAAAGAAAGAAAGAAAGAAAGAAAGAAAGAAAGAAAGAAAGAAAGAAAGAAAGAGGAAGAAAGAAAGAAAAAGGAAGGAAGGAAGGAAGGGAGGGAGGGAGGGAGGGAGGGAGGGAGGGAGGGAGGGAGGGAGGGAGGGGTAATTGAAGCAATATTTTGCAAAATCTTGAAAATTGTTCATTCAAAATTTGAGTATGTGCGAGTTGATCAGACTTTTCTCTATTTTAATTATATTTGCAGCTTTTCATAATAGAAATGTTAATATTCTATGATGATAAAATAATATACATACGTTTTAGAAGCTTTAGAAAATATAATGAATTAAAACAAAAAGAATTCAGCCATGAGCCTACTATCAGAAATAATTTGTCTCAATAGACTGGGATATTTACTTTGTAAATTCTATTGGTAGAATTTTTCTATAATTAATTACTATTTCTATTTCTTCTTGATGAATTATATATCTTGATCCTTCCATTTTCCTTTTGTGTTTTAGTTGCTTTAAAAAACATAGGTTTGTAAAAGTTCATTTAATATTAAGACTGATCACATCATCATATTTAAAGAAAATATTTTTTCATTTCATCATTTATATTAAGCATTTCAAATTTTGCATAGGGAATTTTAAAAATCTATTCTTTTTGTTACATTTATAAATATTCCCTTTTAATTCAAAGGAATCAAGAACTGTTGTTGAATCTTGTTATTCACACTGTGGATATATACTGAGTGGCCAGATTATTATGACCACCTGACGTTTGTAAGCAAATTAGCCGTGCACTGCATCATATGGGATATGGAAGCCGAAGGCCTGTTCAAACACCTTTGCTGTCTGCAGTTACCAAGATAAAATGTCTCCAATTTGCACAGGAACACAAGGATTGGACAGTCGAGCATTGGAAAAAAAGTCATATGGTCCGATGAATCACGTTTCCAGTTGCATCATGCAGGTGGCAGAGTGAGAATTTGGTGGAAACAGCATGAAAGCATGCACCCCATATGCATGAGTACAACCCTTCAAGCTGGTGGGGGCAGTGTTATGGTTTGGGGCATGTTTTCGGCCCTTTAATTCGTGTGGAACAATGTCTGAATAGCACAACATACCTAAGTATCGTTGCTGATCAAGTTCATCCTATCATGTTGATGGTATATCCCAATGGAGATGGCTTCTTCCAACAAGACAATGCGCCATGTCAAGGTGCTCGTATTGTGTAGGAGTGGTTTCAAGAACATGAGGGAGACTTTACCTTGCTTAGGTGGCCCCCACAATCACCAGATCTCAATCCAATTGAGCATTTGTGGGACGAAGTTAAAAGAGCCATCAGGCAGCTGGTTCCACAACCATCAAATCTCACAGAACTGGACAGTGCTATTCATCAGGCATGGTGTCAGATTCCTCGCATCACCTTTCAACATCTCGTGGAGTCAATGCCAAGAAGAATTAGTGCAGTATTGAAGGCAAAAGGTGGCCCAACGAAGTACTGATGACGTGGTCATAATAATCTGACCACTCAGTGTATATTTATATCAGATAAAATTATGGCTCTAACAGAGAGCTTTTTCCAAATAATTCCTGGTATCAAGTCGGTGCTAATTCATGGATAGCAAATGCAGATGCCTTCTGGCATAGGCAGAAAAATTATGATTATAAGCTGCTTGTTCCCCCATCAAAATGGAAAATTTGAATGAAATAGTTTGATGCACTCATCATATTTGTTTGTTACTAGACTGAGTTCCTTGAGGGTAAAACAGTATTTTTTATTTCTTGTAGGCACATAGTAGTAATCACTAAAATATATAGCTAAACTATAAAAATAGAGAAATTGTTTTCTTAAAATTCCATGATATAGTAATTGAGAATGCTCAAATTAATCTAGATTTAGACTTAAGATTTCATAAGAATTGATAAAAAATAATGCAAAGCAGCAAAAATTATCAACTATATTTTAGAAGCGAAGATAAATGCTCTAATAATACCTTTATGATATCTCGTATTCTTTTTATTTTTTTTTTTTTGTTCCAATTTCTGTCTTTCCTTCAAGACTGGGTCAAATTAATCTGCTTCATTGTCTGTGTTATCTCTCATGCTTAACTATCATTGAATTCTATCTATACATACTAAGGTGTGTTTTATCCTCTCCTCACAATTTAACTTCTTGCTTTCATGGTTCTAATTTTATTTATTTATCTTCATTTTTGTTGCATTTGAATTTCTTAGAGCATAATAAAAATTCAAATTAAGTATATGTATTTTGAATAAGCATATGAATGGATAAGCATAGTAACATTACTAATCAAAGAAAGCACTGGGTAATGTAACTATATGCTTATTTAGAAAGGCAATAAAATACCTATTGTCATGGCAGAATTATTAAACTCCTTTAAGAGAATGGTATGGAATAGTTACTGGGATTTTCCCTTGGCCCTAGAATTGTTACAAAGGCCCAAAGCTGGAGACCAAAAAAACTAACTATTCTAATACTCTGAGAATAATTATGATTACAGCCAGCCATCTGCTCTCAAGTCTTGTTGAGAAGAATAAGCTTAGAGAATAAACCCCACCAGGGATGATATTAAAAGTGTTTACTAATTATTTTGGCACAGCACTGACTAATCCAAATACTAGTAGATGCCAGTTTTAAACAATAAGCGTGGTTACAAAAGCTAATACTATCTCCACTTTTACCCTCCAATAATGTTAGGAGAAGACTAGAGCAGATACTACCTCTGTGGAATGCAGTTTATTCTCATCAAAGCTAAGAGAAGGAGCATCAGAGAATCACTTATAAAGATGGGATGTGTCCTAGCTGGTTTGACTTGGATAGAATGTCAGCTGCTGTCTGAAGGGTCCTTGGTTTGATTCCAGTCAAGGGCACATCCCCCGATTGTGGCATGATCCCCAGTAGGGGGCGTGCAGGAGGCAGCTGATCAATGATTCTCTCTTATCACTGATGTTTCTATCTCTCCCTCCCCCTCTCTGAAATCAATAAAAGCATATATATTTTTAAAAAGAAGGGATGGAGGTTGCTTTCAAGAATGGAAGGCTGACATTAATTTGCTGACTGACTAGGAAATACTGTGATCTTCCCTCGTGCTACTAGTGGAACAAGAACAAATGGAAGACAGTCTACAGAATGGGGACTTAGAATGCTCCCTTTAAGTTATAGTCTGCTGAGAGGAATAGGAGGTGAATCCTTCACCTTCGTATAAGCCCGATATTTGACTATCAAAGTTGAATGACATTGGAGGATACCATTTTGCCAGAAATGCCACAGTGCAGTTGCCAAAGAAGCTTGTACACCAGAGAAAGGTGATGTGATGCAGCCAGTTTGAGGCCAAAGGGACTCACAGCGCTTAAAGAAGCTACACAGGAATGAGCCTCTTTCTCAGCAGGACAAGTTGACCATCACCAGTCCATATCAAAAAGAAGAGAAACACATTATCAGAAGCATTTACTTCCTAATAGTTCAACTCCCTTTTAGGCCTTTAGTCTCAACATCTGCTAAGGTCTTTGGCCCCTCATTTGATCTCTTGTCCATCAGTACATCCTCCATTTCAACAGCCCAAGATATGCTGCTCTTTTTGTTTTTTAAATCTTGCCCCAGCAAAGAGTCCTCTGTTGCTCCTGCTTCTTGATGCTGCAACACCTACTGCCAATCCGTACAGCATACCTTTGTGTAGATTGTTTTTTAAAAAATTCCTTCCAATTGGAAGCAACCCTCTGATGCATGGTGTGGCAGTCAGAATGGGCTGAATTTCAGCACCGCCCTCTCTCTTCCTGAGAGCCCTGATAGAGTCCAAACCTGGCAGGTAAGCTTAAAATGCTGTAAAAGGAGACAAAATGAAAGCCATTCAAGTCATCTTCATAAAAAACTTCAAACCTGCAAAAGCTTACAACTCAATAGGAAATGATGCAAATTTTATAAAGTTAAACCAAATAGGTCATTTACCTGATTGACTATTTGGCAAACTGACCATTGGAGGAATTAATTTCTGGTGAACTGACTACAGCAAATGAATTTCCATGAAATTGACCTTGAGCGCTGCCCCAACCTCAGAGGACAAATTAGAGAAGGAAGAGGAAATACATGTAACATACTCATATCTTTCTCATTCCATTTCAAGATGTTATGATCTGAATTTCAGGAGGGAATAGAAGGAATTTTCAATCAGACAGGACACTGATGTTTAAACAAGGAGGACACTCAGCTATTAAAATCAATTTGTTTAAATACTTAAAATAATGGGGGGAAATCGTGAAATCTCTCTGAGATACCATTAAAGGAACCACTATTTAGCTGCTTTATGAAGCCAGCAGGGCACAATTAGAAACAATGATTGAAAAATAATTCAACCTCTTATTTTTGTCTCCACAAAAAAGATTCCCCCATAATCAAGAGAAATCATTTGAGAATGGAAGCACATGTGATTTGACCAACTTTAGTAGAGAAAATTGCTATGGTTTATGAAAAAAAATACAATTATTTTACATTACTTAAATATATTTTCTTTACTGAACTCCCTACTTTGATGAAGTATCCCATTTCATTGCAATTTGAGAATTGTTGAAACGTACTTATCATTTCAGGAGATTATCTAAAGACACAGGCTGTTTCTTATTCCCCCTTAGAGCTGAGGCAGAACAATCACTTTTTCCTGGTGCAT
Source organism: Cnephaeus nilssonii (assembly GCF_951640355.1). Classification (NCBI taxonomy): domain Eukaryota; kingdom Metazoa; phylum Chordata; class Mammalia; order Chiroptera; family Vespertilionidae; genus Cnephaeus; species Cnephaeus nilssonii. The sequence goes on along the minus strand of NC_137080.1, from coordinate 61,006,794 downwards.
TCATCCTTCTACACGGCCATTTCTCTGGAAGTTTCTCAAGATGGAACATTATTGTCAGATGCTTCCCCACCACAGAGATAACAATGCCCAAGCTGATGTCAGTACTCATTGGTGCCATCCATCTCTACATCACCAGACGGACATAATTGTGATGAGAGAATCATCTGTGCATCCAGGCCTCTTTTTGTTTGCATTATAAAGCCCAAGGGGGTGGGCATAGTGTCATTTTGTATTATCATCTAATATCTGATGTACTAACAAATTCATGTAAGTACTTAGTTGAATGTTATCTGACTGCTGCCTCGGAACTTTTAAATTTTTACATGTTGTACTTTGTCCTCATTTCCTTTCCTTTTTTCCTTTTAAATCATTTTTTTAATTTTTCAATCACAGTTGACATACAGTATTATATTAGCTTCAGGTGTACACCCCAGGGGTTAGACATTGCATAACTTACTATTTAGTCTAGTGAAGTCTATAAAAGGTTTTGAATTTCTGACCTGTCACTTGAAAATGTACCCGAGGCCATAGACTTGGTTTGGCATGGTCTTTGTAGCTCTCCTGAGGTGTTTTAGTGGATGTGTGGGAGTGTTGAGGGTCTGGGCAGGAAAGCCTATGGCTTTCTCTCTTGTCTTTTTATCATTCTCTTCCTCTATTAAAGAGGTCTCCATCTCTCACACTGACTGGAAAGGAGTGGAGGGAATATAACCCTCCATTCAGCAGGTACCACCTTGATCCTTCTAGAAAACACTCACATACATAGATTTAAAAGAAGGGTTAAGCCGAAACCGGTTTGGCTCAATGGATAGAGCGTTGGTCTGCGGACTGAAAGGTCCCAGGTTCGATTCCGGTCAAGGGCATGTACATTGGCTGCGGGCATATCCCTGGTAGGGGGTGTGCAGGAGGCAGCTGGTCGATGATTCTCTCTCATCGATGTTTCTAGCTCTCTATCCCTCTCCCTTCCTCTCTGTAAAAAATCAATAAAATATATTTAAAAAAAAAAAAGAAGGGTTAAGCACCTGCTTATTTAAGGCTTCCAGGGGTGAAATTAAAATTGTATCCTGTGAGGGAACTCAGTTTGCTATTAGATAATCACTCTAACTCTCCATCTATTGATGGTTATATAGCTTCACTGACCATGCTATGGAGATGTCTATACATACATGTTTTCTAGGCTAATAGAGTGTGTTCTACTTAAACAATTCTCTCTCATAATTGTTTCTTCCCACCCAACACTCCATCCATCGCTTTTGACTTTTTAATTTCCTCTCACTCACAAATCCCCTGCCTCTCAGGCTCAATACCCTTCCAGGTAGAAGTTAACAGTATCCAAGCCTCTATTTGTAGTCCACACATTTTACAACTTGCAGCTCCAGCTTGGGTTGTCAATTAGAGTTATTCTCTCCTCCACCACCTGTGCTCCTGGGAGGAAGAGCTCATGACAAGCTTTGAGTGCCTGGAAAGGAAGCAGAGAGAAAGGACAGTGGTTGTAACCCTACACGATTTACTGCATTTTTATGTTCTTTTTCATTATGTTCAATCATTGATTACCGAAACATCTAGGTAGATCAAATACATCTTACACAGAACTGATTAGTCAGTTATCAATAGTTTTAAAGATGAGCTTGGCTGGTGTAACTCAGTGGTTGAGCGTTGACTTGTGAACCAGGAGGTCACGGTTCGATTCTTGGTCAGGACACATGCCCAGGTGGTGGGCTCGATCCCCAGTAGTGGAAGTGCTGGAGGCAGCCAATCACTAATTCTCTGTCATCATTACTGTTTCTCTCTCCCTCTCCCTTCCTCTCTGAAGTCAATAAAAATATATTTAAAAAAATAGTTTTAAAGATGAAGATAATTGGCATTAGATTTTTCTTAGATGGATTTTTTTTTTGGTTCATTCAATATTTTATTACTTCTTCAGTCCATTTAGTAATTTTCAAATATATTTCCCTTGTTATATAAGTTTTTAATATGTTCACATAATTATATTAACTTTTTAAATTTCTGAATTTAAATATTTCTACTTTGTTTTAATCTGTTCCCCTTCATTTATAAAATTTTTAATATTGTAATTTCTCTTATTTTCTTACACTATCTTGATAAGTTTTTTGTACTGTTAGTTTTATTTTAAGAACCTGTTATGTCATTATAGATTTACATTTCAAATATTATATTGCTAAATGCCTGAAGCAAAGAGATGGGGTCAAAGTGAAAACTTACAAATCTAAATACACCAGAAATAATTCTTAATTTGTTAATTTTTAACATAAAGATTTTTCTAACAAAATGTAAACAAATAATTTTTGTTCCAAAATGCATAAGGACTATGTAATATCTTAATTTTTTTTTAAATTAAAGTTTTAAAATTCTCAATGTTGTTCAGTTCTTGCAGTTTCTATTCATATGTCTTCAAGTTTGTGGTCTTCTGTGGTTTCTATCATGAATTTTTCATTTCAGATAATTTTTCAACTCTAGATATTATACTTGATTACTTTAATCTTCCATTTTTCTTTATTTAAAATTGATCTTTTATATTGTTCATCTACTATTTTCATCTCTCGGCATTTGGGGTCTATTTCTATTAACTGATTATTTTATAACTAAAGGTCATATTTTCCCATTTCTTTTGCATATTTAGCAATTTATTATTAGACTTGAGACATCATTAATATTAGGTTGATGGATACTTTGCTTTTATTGTCTTCCTTTAAATTTATTTTGGCAGGATATTAGACTGCTGGTAGATTATCTTGAGCCCATAAAAGCTTATTTTTAAGATTTGATAGAGCAAGTTCAGAGTAACCTTTGTTTTCTAATAGGCTAGCCTTCTACTACAGTGTGATTTTCCTGTCAATTGCCTGTGATAAGTATGCAACTACATGTCTCAACTTTGGCTCACTATAAATTGTGTATCTACTCGCTATAAGCTTTAGGACCTGCTCAACTCATAGGTACCCAGTCACTCTTTGCTTGTCCTTCTGGTGTTTCACTCACCATACATGCAGTTTAGAATCCATGATAGCCTCGCTGTGACCTATAGGCAGATTTCTAGAGCTCTTGCTCAGAATGAGTCCTATATATTACAGCTCATAAATCTTAGCATGTTGGCCTTCCTGTACTGACTTGATCTCTGTGCCCTCAATTCAATGAGGCTACCATTCTCTGCCTGGGTCACCTCTCCCTATGCTGAGCTCTGAAAGTGCCTGGAAGCATAAACTCAGTTTTAGTATAAGGCCTATATTGTGTGTTCCCCTTCTCTTTTGCATGAAACTTCAATGTTGCATGTTGTCCAAAGCCCAAAAAAAGCTTTCTATATACTTTTTCCAGTTTTCTAGTTGTTTATGGTGGGAGAATAAATCTAATACCTAATTTACTGTCATGGCCATATGCAAAATTTCAACCGTCATTATTTTTAATTAAAATAATATTAAATAATAATTATCAAAACATTGGCAACTTACTTGCTTCTTGTCTCTTTAGAGGAAAACTGTAGACCAGACTACTTTTTTCATGGCAAGAGAAATAAACTCATCTTTTAGTATTAGAATCTTGAAAATAGAAGAGACTCCATGAAACCTACTGGAAAGCCTTGAATTTGAATACAATTTTTATTTTTATTCATAACATGGATGTACAGATTAGAGCTATGTCTTCTCATGTATCCATCTGGGTTTATTCAGAATATTAAATACCCCACAGTAGTTTAAACAGGATGTTTTTTTTTCTTTATTTTTTAAAAAATATTTTTATCGATTGATTTCAGAGAGGAATGGAGAGGGAGGGAGGGAGGGAGGGAGGGAGGGAGAGAGAGAGAGAGAGAGAGAGAGAGAGAGAGAGAGAGAGAGAGAGAGAGAGACAGACAGACATCAATGATGAGAGTCACCAATCTGCTGCCTCCTGCACAGCCCACATGGGAGGGACTGAGCCTGCAACCCGGACATGTGCCCTGACCAGGAATCGAACCCTGACTTCCTGGTTTATAGGTGGATGCTCAACCACTGAGTCACGCTGGCTGGGCCAGGATAAGTTTAACATAAAAATGTATTTAAGAATGATAAAAGAGTAACTGTAAGATATCAGAAAACTCAGTATGGTATCCTGGGGATGAGAGAGAGTACTTGGGAGGTGATCAGAGCTTGCTGGAGGTTTGGTTCCACTCACTAGAGAGCGAAGAGGTTTGCGGGTTTTGCCAGGCTGGAGTTGGTCTGCAGTTATTGGGTAAGCAGAAGGTGATCTGGAGCACAGGTAGGGAGCAGGGTGGTTGGAACCTTCCCATCCACAGGAAAACTGTACTGGACGTATAGAGAGAGTAGAGGTTCAGGGGGTTAAGGCAGGCAGGCTGCGAGTGGGCTTGCATCAGGGATATGCAAGCTTGATTGAGGTGACTTTGGGTGTTAGGGTGATGTGGATTTGGGCAACAGTTTGGACAGGAACCCTTTGGGGTGCTGGTTTCTGGCATGAGAGGGCTGCTGAAAGGTTATTGCCAGATCAAGCTGCAGTGTCAAAAGGGACCACGCATTCTGGGACGGCACTCTAGGGCAGAGCTCCACCCATGCTCTCATGTTCACATGGCTGACCCACCAAGCAGCAGACAGAAACATCAGGAGAGCCCCTATATATCCAGCCAGCACCCTCTACTGTGGAATTTAACATCATGCTCATTGTGGAGGAGAGACTCTTAAAGGTGTTATTGTTATCAGGACATATTTTGAAAGGTAATTTTGGATCTGAGGGGCAATACATCTGTCACTGGCACAGAATGATGTGGACAAATTTTGAGACACGTTATAAAAAGAATTACAAAGAGCTGCTCTGAGTAGGAAACAATCCTTCATGCATCAATCAGATAAAATAGCTTTTTTTTTTTTTTTAAACAGAGCATTTTCAGTTCAGTACATCTAAACCATGAAGAAGCTTTTCTTTTAAATTCCTATATCCTCTGTATTAAAGCAAATCTAATTTTATCTTTTGTGTAAAATTTCATGAAACTCTTGTCTTTTTCATATCTCATTGCTTAAAGCTGTGTCCTTTGTGTACTATTTCTACCAAGGATTTTATTCAACATGTGAAGCTCACCTTTGATATCCACTAACCACTAGTCAGAGGATATAATTTTAGCAGATCTAAAAAGAAAAATCACTCTCACTCCAACCCCAAAACTGTCATTTCAGACAGGGTTTCTCTTGCCCTCTGCTTTGGTAGTCACATTTCTCACATTGTAAAATAAATCTCTAATTGCTATAGACAGGTCATTAGATTCAACACAGATTGCATCATTAGAATAATTTATCAATCATCCAAACCAAAGAGAAGTGAACATGTATAAGAAAGGAAGCAGAATTAGGAATGAAAGGCAGCTCTGATGCAAATTTATTTGGAGGATGGGAAACCATCATATTTGAATTCCTCAAATTACAATGAAATGAGAAAGCCTTGCTTGAATTGAGAAAACAGAAGTAAAACAAAATCACTGGCATTACTGGGAATAACTAGAATCACTCATTATAGTCACAGAAAAAAATCTTAATAGTAACTGACAATCTAAAGCAAATTCCTTTAAATGGAAAGGTTTATTGAGAACGAAATTTTTCAATAGAATATTTCTAGTCTAAATCCAATAATTCTTTGGAAAGTAAAAGCTAAAAGGCAATTATTTTCTCTCACAGCAAACAGTTTTTGTTTATGAGAGAGAGAGAACGGGAGAGGAATATTGGGTTTTATTTATGACATCCTACTCTTTTGGCTGGGAAAATCACATCTTCAGGCTGGATTTGACTAGGATTACTACCTGGTAGTGACCCTTGATTTATAATTTTCCTAAAGTAGACATCTCAGAACTCCACATGATATTCCTGTTGGTTTAACCACACAGACTAAAGCTAGCTGATTACCTCCTTCAGGCTAGTCTGCTCCTATTAATCTAACCAGCATCATGCCTTTATATTGTGCTGTTTTTTACGTGTCTGTTGCAAAGCCATATCTTCCAATGCTATACTGGAACAGGTCATTTTCCTAGTCAAAATTCCCAAGTGTTATGGGAAAAGCATCTATTTGTAGAACAAAGATCTTGCCTCCTATTTGATTTTACTCTTTATTAGTTTCTAATCTTGAGAAAAAGGGGTTTTCTCTCTGAGATGCTCATTTTTTCAAAGTTGGACTGATGTCTTTATGTGATTTTTGTATGAATCAGATGATCACGTGTTACATAAGTAGTTTATAAACCACAAAATGAGTCTCAAATATTTCTTGTTATTTTCTTTGTTAAATCTCCTCCATTACATTCCAGGTGGTCTTCCCCCCCTTCCCCCCCCCCGCCACCGTCTCTTCAATTTTTCTTTTAGCAAAGTAGAAAGAACAAGTAATTTTCTGAGCCTATGAAGTGAATTTTTGTCTGTGGCTATTGGAAATCACTGCACCAATCATCACGCATAATTTGGGGAATTCTGGATCCTATGGCTATAGAAAGTGATCTATTTCTTTCTAAACAACAAGTGGTCCTATCTGTCTATTTTCTGTTTTGTTTACAAAGAAAATGTGAACAATTCCTTAGTATAAAACTACCACAAAAGAAGATTACAGATTCATTCCGGATTAAAATGACCTTTTTAAAATTATCTTTTTAAATGTAAACGTGCATATGTTTGGTTTACTGGGTTTGATTTATCTTTACTTTTATATATATATTTTTTTGTCTCTCAAAAAAAAAAAAAGAAAGAAACAAGGCCTTTTGTCATGGAAATACATGAAATTAAATATAATTATAGATGTTCTAATTAAAGTGGTTATATTAATGCTATTATTAAATATTCAACTATTGCTTTAGAGTTTAGCATACATTTATTTCTAACTAGAGGCCTGGTGAACAAAATTCATGCATGGGGTGGGGTTCCCCTCAGCCCAGCCTGCGCCATCTCCAATCTAGAACCCCTCAGGGGATGTCCAACTGCCGGTTTAGGCCCAATCCCAGGAATCGGGCCTAAACTAGCAGTCGGACATCCCTCTCACAATCCGGGACCGCTGGCTCCTAACTGATCACCTGCCTGCCTGCCTAGTCACCCCTAACTGCCCCCCGCTTCCGGCCAGGTCACCCCCCCAACTGTCCCCTTCCTGACAGCCTGGTATCCCCAAACTGCCCCCTCACTGTCAGCCTGGTCGCCTCATACTGCCCCCCTGCCAGTCTGGTTGCCCCCAACTGCCCCCCCTGCTGGCCTGGTTGCCCCCAATTGCACCCTCCCCACCAGCCTAATCGCCCCCAGCTGCCCCCCCCACTGGCCTTTTTGCCTCTTACTGTCCCCCTGTCCACCTGGTCACCCCCAACTGTCCTCTCTACTGGCTTGGTCACCCCCAACTGCCCCCCCTGCCAGCCTGGTTGCCCCCAACTGCCCCCCTGCCATCCTAGTCACCCCTCACAGCCCCCCACTTGCCTGGTCGCCCCATGCAGCCTGCTGCTCAGTTGTTTGGTCATCCCTCACTAACCCCCCTGCCAGCCTGGTAGCCCCACACAGCCTAATTGTTCAGTCGTTTGGTCGTCCCTCACTAACTCCCCCGCCAGCCTGGTCGCTCCATGCAGCCTAATTGTTCAGTCGTTTGGTCGTCCCTCACTAACTCCCCCGCCAGCCTGGTAGCCCCACACAGCCTAATTGTTCAGTCGTTTGGTCGTCCCTCACTAACTCCCCTGCCAGCCTGGTCGCCCCATGCAGCCTACTTGCTCAGTTGTTTGGTCGTCTCTCAGGCTGGCCCTGGGTGGCTGGGCAGCCAACATCCTAGGCTTGCCTGTGCCTCGGGCTAGTCCTGGGTGGCTGGGGGCCTGAGGGAACGGGCGGGGGGACTCTGGAGGCAGGTGCACGGAGTGGGATGGACCCGCCTGGGGGCGGGCCCAGCCATGCCGTGAACTTGCCACCCCGGCAGGGCTGAGGGGACTGGGTGCCGCCATCTTGTGACTGTAGGTGTCGCCCTCTTTGAGAGTGTGACAGTCAATTCGCATATTCCCTCTTTATTAGATAGGATACCTTTAAGATGAATTTCTTTTCTTGTCAAATCACAAAAAGAATATCATTAAAAGAATCCAGAATAGCTCAGCTGGTGCAGCTCAGTGGTGCAGAGCATCAACCTATGAACCTAGGTCATGGTTTGATTCTGGGTCAGGGCACGTGCTTGGTCCCCAGTGGGGACATGCAGGAGGCAGCCAATTGATGATATTCTCTCATCATTGATGTTTCTATCTCTCCCTCTCCCTTTCTCTCTGAAATCAATAAAAACTATATTTAAAAAATAAGAATCCAGAACAAATACAATTTTTTTTGATAACATTATTTTATTTTGTTGTTTTCTTTTTCTAAGGTTTTGTTTCATGCTTGAATGAAATGAGACTGTCATAAATGTTGATTTGACACCTAAGATGATACAACTCAGTGAAGGAGAAAAGACGTATGTGATTACCAGTGGTAGTGTTTTGGTGACACCGTATTTATACATATAAAAGTTATCTCTTTTATTATATTTTTTATACTACCCCATAGGAAATATTGTGAAGTTCAATTATAAATAGATATGTTAAGCATGCAAATAAATTTGAAGTGATAAAAAGTTTAAGTCGTATAAATGGTTTAAAATAAGTGTTTTTCTCCAATTGAAATATTTGAGGTTGTAAGTGATGCAACTTTGTGGTCTTGAACAGAGGAATGACTTCTGGCTGCATTCCACCTGCATGCCTCATTAGAAGGGAGAATTGGTTACACACTGTTGATCATCTAAAGAGCTATTAAAGTCCCACATTTTTTATGCACATACTAGTAAAGGAAAAGGTAAGAAAGAGGTTACTGTGCAATTGCTCCCTTTTTAGTGTATAATACCTTTTGACTTCACTTAAGAATCCATTTAACAGAATTAACAAAGGGCTACTATGTGCCAGGCATTGTGCTGGGCACTGGGGATTTTTCTGTGAACAAGACTACGCTGTTCCTTTCCTCACCAGTTTACTCTAGCTATCAGGGAGACTAACATCAAACAACTAATCCGTAGCTTAATCACTTCATTGTGATTATGATAACACCATGAAAGAGAAGCACAGGTGTTGCATACATGTAAATTAGGCAGACTTGACCTTGTCCTCAATGTCGGAAAGGCTTCTTAAGGAAGAAATATCAGAGATGGAATTATTGAAGGTGAAGAGGAACTAAGTCTTGTAAATGTCTTAATGTGGGAATGAGCATCCTATATAATAAAAGGGTAATATGCAAATTAACCATCAATCCATCACAAAGATGGCGGCACCCATAGCCACAAGATGGTGGTGCCCAGTCCTCTCAGCCCCGCCAGAGTCCCCCAGTCCCGGGGGGGTAGCCGCTGAGAGCAGGCAGCGTGATCAGCCTGGCAGAATGCTTGCTTTGTCACCACGGCGACGAGGCAAGTGTTCCACACCAGCCGTGGAGGGCCTCTGGGCAGAGGACATGAAGTGGCCATGGGGGGAAAAGGGGGAGGAGAGAATGCTTGCCTTGTCACCCCAGCGACGAGGCACGCGTTCCGCGCCCAGCCGCGGATGGGCCTCTGGCCAGGCCAGGGTGCAGATGGGCCTCTGGGCTGCAGAGAGCCTCTGGGCAGCGGGTGGAGCAGCCAGGCCTCGCAGAGAGCTACTGGTGCACGGATTCGTGCACAGGGCTACTAGTAACAAATAAAAATGACCAAAAGAAGCCAGTGTAGCTTAGGTGAGAGTCCACATGAGAAGAATCTCATGAATTGCACATGTCCTGCTCATCCAAGTTTTATTTAGTCCCAGTCTGGGTCAGCTCTGTGCGAGGTCTGGGAAAGAGACAGCTTAGAAACATAGTCCAATGGGGGAAATATATCAGCACATGGACCTTTTTAAGGCAGTAATCACTTCCATTTCAGGCAGTTTGGTGAAATAGATACCACAAATTACCTCCTTGTTTGAAACTATTAAAATGCTAAGCTGAGCTGGCACAAAAAATAAGGAAAACGCAAAATTAAAAAATAAATTATGTGAAAGCCAGAATTCTGGGAGATAAATTAGCTTTCTCTTTTGATTGCTGCATGGTGGAGAAGAGACTGGCAATAAAGACTGGGATGCTGGCATGACAGGGAATCTGAAAATGGACTGCTGTGCAGGTTCTAACAGCTATACTCCTAGTGTAAGATGAACAAAACCCTGCCAAGGGGAGGGATGCAGCATGCTCTAGCTTTGAGCTGTGTTGAAGATCTATCCTGAGAATTCATAGCACTGGATGTCTGTCATGGGTTGTGCTCTGAATTCACACAACCTGAGTGAACTGAACAACCTCACGCTCATAATTTAATTGCATGTGGCTCTGGGTCTGGTTGATGAAAACACAGTCTGCCTAAGGGACTCAACCTCAGCTCACATTCGAATGAATTTCCATAAATAAAGTTGAAAAGAAATTGCTTCACTTAGAGTAAAAAAAAAAAAAAAAATCACAAAACAAGGCCCTAAGAATGAGAACCAGCAGAAACAATAGAGTTGAAACAGGCCCACAAAGACTTCAAATATTATCATCATTAGACACAGAGTATAAAACAAGTGTTTAATATGCTTAATGGAATTTTTAAAAGAATGCAAGTGTGACCAGAGAAGAAGTGACTACTAAAAAAATATATCAATCTGATCTGAGGGAAGAACAACACAGCACTTCTAGAAATGATGTGTACAGTAATTGCAATGAAAAACCCCATGGACCCACCAAGTAGACACAGCTGAAGGAGGGAGCAGAGATGGGCATAGTGTTACTACAGACTTACGTGCAGGAAGATCTGTCTCTGTCTGTCTTTATCTATCTTTCTGTTTTACCCTTGACCCATCCCTGCATGTTCTATTCCTGTTGGGGCTCTGCTTTTTCTTGGACTCTGGAGGCTGCCTTTGCACGTCCTCAGGCATAAATCCTGGTTGCTGAACCTGGGTTGGCTCTGCCACATGTCTGCTCTGCTTTGAGGTGCCCGGGTGAGGGACACCACTTTCTCTGGTTACCATCAAGAATCTGAGCTGGCGATGTCCCTGGGTGACCAGTGAGTGGCAGGGCTAAATCGGCCCTGTGGAGAGCTGCCCTCCTCCTGCTAAAGTGAGAAAAGAATTTTCACCCTATATAACCTGACAGGAATTTCCCCTCTTAGGGTTTTGAACAGACTGATCTGTGACCCATGGGACACAAAACTGTGACTGACTGCTGACTCATTGTGAGGCTCCTGCACACGCAGTGGCCCAAATGCATTTCATGCTCCATCTTATGCTGAGCTATTTTGAAAGCCCCCAAACAGGGCCTCTGTGGGAGGTTTTAGGATCCTAGAAAATAGCAGTTTGAATTATTACCTTTTATAATGTACATGCATTAATATTTTCCCACAGGATCTACTTTTACTCACTCCATATTTTCTGCTAAATTGGAATCTATTCATGTATTTTCCTTGGCCAGAAAGATTCCAAAGACAATTTGAAACCAATGTTTACATCCAAACTTAGAGCTCAAACTAAGAGCACAAATATTAAAAAAACAACACACCTGAGTTTAACCAGCAGATGCCAACTTGATCTCTTACAGATAGTATGTGTATTTTTTTTCAGGTAATTTATATGATGATCTACATATATAAAAGCCTAAGTGACCATTCGACCATTAGACTGTTCGACCGGTAGCTATGATGCGCACTGACCACCAGGAGGCAGATGCTCGTCACACAGGCATAGAAACATGGAACAGACTGATGAATCTCAGGGGAAAGGGGGTAGGGAGCAGGGTGGGAAGAGATTAACCAAAGATCTTATATGCATACTAGAGGCCCGGTGCATGGATTTGTGTACCAGTTGTGATCCCTTGGTCTGGCCTGCGGGGATTGGGCTGAAACCAGCTCTTTGACATCCCCCAAGGGGTCCCAGATTGCGAGAGGGCACAGGCCAGACTGAGGGACCCCATGGGTGCACGAATGCATGCACCAGGCCTCTAGTTTAGTAATAATGCTATAATAAAATTAGCACACAGAGAATAGAATAATTTGTGAATTCATTCATATTCTGTGTCTATTTCAACTGACCAGGTTAACTATGAGTTTTTTGTTTTTCAATGTTGATAATTGTCAAGACAATTTTCTATTATACCTGTTTTAAGAAAGTCTGTGTGCATGTGATTCAAGTAGTGTGTGGATCTGTATATTTGAATAACATAATATATATGAAATATAGAAAATACCACTGAGTGTTACTACATGCAAAGTCTGAATCAGGTATGTACCATGAATGACTCAAAGAAAAACCTCAGCTTTAAAGTACTCAATTAACTGATGATCTATTAATGGAAATATTTAAAATGCATGGAATCAGCTGTGGATTACAAAAGTAATCATTTTTAATTTTCTTCAGGTATTGTCTTCAACTCTGTTATGTCTAATTCTTCCTTCCATTCTTTCACATCAAAAAAAAATTTGAACACTTCTGGATATTAAACAGTTCATAGAGGCAGAAACTGCATCAGAATTCCATGTTATCAGACAAGGATGGCTGTACATGTTTTTATATTCTCTCACATAAGGACCTTCTCACCCTGCCTCCATCCTCCAGCCTCCTGAAGGAACACCTAAGAGAACCGCTTGTAGAATGTGGATGTTTGCAAGTGGGCCACCGGGCACCGTATTCAGGATTATTCATTGCTCCATTTCTCTGCTCCCCACACCCTTCTATTATCTGCCTGTGCCAAGAGATTAAGGAGACATAGAAAGAAAGGACTTGGGCTACAAAGTGATCCTTAAATATTGGGAGGCTTCCTCCCCCCTCCCTCCCTCCCTCCCTCCCTCCCTCCCTCCCTCCCTCCCTCCCTCCCTCCCTCCCTTCCTCCTTTCCTTTCCTTCCTTCCTTCCTTCCTTCCTTCCTTCCTTCCTTCCTTCCTTCCTTCCTTCCTTCCTTCCTTCCTTCCTTCCTTCCTCCCTTTCTCTCTCTCTCTCTCTCTCTCTCTCTCTCTCTCTCTTGATGCCCGTTCAACCCATTTACCAAGAAGATAAGAAGAAACAAAGAGAGGTTACCAGTACGGAAACTGAATTAACAAAATGAGAAAAAGACATTTTGGATAGTGGAAGATTTCCATTCATCTTGCCTAGAAATCAAGTGAGCTCAGTTGCATAGAGGCATTTGTCTAGTAGCTGACAGCATATGATGAGAACATTGCAGAAGAAACTCTATGACTACGTAGAAGATGGGACTGGATAAGCTTTAATTTCTCTCTAAATTTAAAGCTTTACAATATCAGTTTTAATAGCACTTTTATTTCTCTTTATCAAAGTCAAATAAAACAGAAACAAGAAAATAAAACTGCTGAAAAAAATCTCAATTCAATAATACCATTGTAATTGTGTATCATTCCACACTTTTTTATCTATATATTTCAACAATGCAGAAAGTCCACATACACAACCAAATTATTTTATAAAAAGTGGGATTTTACTGATATAAGACCTGATGTTTCACTTAAAATAGAAGGTACATCTTTCTTGACCAGCAAGTGAGCTCTATATTAAACATTTTAAATACAGAATAGTATTTCAGTGTGAAATAATTATGTTTATTTAGCCAGTTGCTGTCTTTTGAACTTCAATTTTCATCTGCATTTTGCTAACATTTACAAATAACAATAAGATCAACATTTTTTGAAAGAAAAATAATTATGCAGATCCTTTATAAATTTTAAGGGGTTTTGTTCATTTTTCCCAATTCATGAAATACAGTTTTATAATTTAGCACTTATAATATGAAATGAAATTCATTTTAGTTAATAGTAACACAGATGAAGGCAACTAGTCCCAGCCTACAGGCCATTTCTGTTTGCTGATGCTATGAAAGGGAGCGCTATTTATTTTTCAATTAATTGGCCATGAGTTACAGGTTGTTTAGGACCCTACCCTGTCTTGTATTTAATCCCACCTATATGCCTCTTAGAAGTATTAAAAACAGAATAAAGTGTGGTGCCTAGCAATATAGTATCATTCTCAAATGGCATAGTGTCTAGAATTCTAATTGAAAGATTTTTGGAACAGATAGATTACATTGCTGTCCCAGTCACTGAATTCCTGATCATTCTGGAGACCTCTTAACAGGAAGGCTTCTATGTCAAACAAAGAAAAATCAATAATAAGCTGGGGACTTGGAATTGATTTTATCTTGCTACATTTCTAGGGAAAAGCAAAATCACTGGCAGTATTCCTGGAAGGGTTTTTGCATGACAATATATATCCTGTTAGGGCTTACATTACATTTGCAAAGTTCTTAATTTTTGTAAAAAAACTCAATCAAACTTGGTTAATCTGTGGCAGGAAATCATTTACACATTCTTTCAGCATTTAATGCTTGTTATGGTTTCTTTCTTAGGCTGCTAATTTTTTTTTTCTAAAATTTTCTCTAGAATGCAACATACTATTTTTAGGATCTTTTCTTTTTTTTCTGTTGTTTTTTTTTTTTAATTGTGTCTTTTATCTATATCTTTACTTGACTTTTTCAAACACCATCATCTCTTTTGTTTCCTACCAAAAAAAAAAAAAAAAAAAGCTTTTATCTTTCTATGTTCAGTAAAAACGGTTTTACTTCAAGGGTTGATATATTTCCTGTGGCCATTTTTAATAACCAGTTGAAATAATAACTTTCTATAATTAGTATATAAATAATTTATTTCCTTAAAAATTCTGACAAAAATAGAACTACAGGTCCCTAGTGGATTGAGCAAAAGTTGCTAATAAAGACCCATGAGTGCTCGTTTTTGGTGATCTTAGGCAAATTTTATAGTCTTCAAATGCCAAAGGTGTTAATTAATTTTACTCTTTCCAAGTGAGAAAATAATGCTTACTGTTTCATTGCTTCATGCAATCAATGCTGCATACGGATTAATACCAGAAAGAAATGGATACACAGAAGGGAAAGGAAAGCTTGGTTAGCTACACAGCTGGATATAGGAGCATAGAGATGAAATCAGAGTTAGGAATTGCCACTCCCAGATGATGTGCCTTTTTCTCCATCTATTTAAACCTTCATCCCAGACAAAGCCTTTTTTGAACTTCTTTTTCCCCAGAAAAACTTCTTTCCTTATGTTTGCAAAACCCACCCATTATTTGCTGGGCCTGTTGCATATCCCCACGTTCCAGTGTGGTGTTCTCCCACAGGGTTGGTAGCAGGTTACGCTCTTTCAGTCAGACCAGGACCCATGTGTAGGCATGTTCCCATCATGTTAAAAGAGCCTCTATATCAAGGTATAAAAAATTCTTAATCCAAATCTTGCTTTTCAGTTATGCTAGATATAACAGAAAAGAACACCTTTGACTGCAAATAAGAAAAACCTGACAGCAGCTTAAACAAATACAAGTTTATTTCCACCAACCTCTCCACGTCTGCTCTTCATCAGGATTGTTGCTTCTTGGTCACAAATGGCTGCTGCAGATCCACAGGTCACATCTGCATTCAAATCAATGGTCCTTAGAGAATTACCCTCTATATTTCTAGTATCCATTTTATGTCTTCAGTGTCATTATGCTAGACCTTACCTTTTTTTTATCAGCTTAAACTCATCACTACACATCTATATATATAAAAGCCTAAGTGACCGATCCTTACGACTGGTCAACCGAATGGCCAATTTACCAGTTGCTATGACATGCACTGACCACCAGGGGACAGATGCTCAATGCAGAACTAACCCCTGGTGGTTAGTGTGCTCTCACAGCCAACCTCCTGCAGCCGGCCAACTTTCCGAGGTCCCTCCCCCGAGCAGGCCAACCTCCCGGCCCCAATTGGCCCAATTGGGACTGGGTGAGATGGGGCCCGATCGGCCCCAATTGGGTGGCCAGCCCAAGGGACCCCAACCATGCATGAATTCGTATACTGGGCCTCTTGTATAGGCATAAGAAAAGATTTGAAATGTCATGACTATAACATTTTGTTATAAATCTTTTATGTGTATGTACTTAAAAGATTTTTTAAGAATAGTTTATTGATTTTTAGAGAGAGAGGAATAAATATTCAGGTTTGAGATTTCTTCTACATGGAGATTAATATGATAATCCCACAGGTTGTTTTCTGTGTGAACATTTGTTTGGATTATGAATCTATACTAATAAAAGGGTAAAATGCTAATTAGACCGGATAGACCAGACATCTTCTGGACATCCTTCCTGACAAAGCCAGGGCCTGGGTGAGGCTTCCTGGGGTCCTGGGTGCCTGCGGCTGGCCAGAGGGAGGGAAGCCCAGCTCCCAGATGCTTGCAGCCAGCCAGAGGAAGGGAAGCCCGGGTCCCGGGTGCCTGCGGCCAGCCAAAGGGAGGGAAGCCTGGGTTCCAGTTGCCTGCAGCCAGCTGGAGGAGAAAAGCCTGAGTCCTGGGTGCGGGGGCTGAGGCAGAGGCAGTTAGGGGTGATCAGGCAGGCAGGCAAGCAGTTAGGGGTGATCAGGCAGGCAGGTGAGCAGTTAGGGGTGATCAGGTAGGCAAGCAGAGTGGTTAGGGATGATCAGGCAGGAAGGCAGGCGAGCGGTTAGGAGCCAGCGGTCCCGGATTGTGAAAGGGATGTCTGACTGCCAGTTTAGGCCCGATCCCGCATGGGGGGTCCCGGATTGCAAGAGGGTGCAGACCGGGCGGAGAGACACCCCCCCCTACCTCGCGCCTGGGGAAGGAATTTTGTGCACTGGGCCTCTAGTTATTTATAATACCTGGTTGAGAATTTTCAATGTGGAATATTTCAAAGTAGACATCACTATCATAATACAATCATCATGACTGGAGATGACTGGAGACTGACTAACAGACTGGTTTTTCCTTTTTCCCACAGCAAGATATAAATATGTGTTATCAGTAGAAATTTATTGATGACTGTTTAAAGAACAACTGTTATAAATTTGTGAGGGCTTATTGTGATCCAAGAACTGCCTCTGCAAAAGGCTTTATGTATATTGATTTTCATAAAATCCTAGTCTAGGTATTGCTTTTGTGTCTATTGTGTGGATAAGAAAAGTGAAGTGTAAGGTGATAAGGTAATTTGTCTGAGGTTGCACAGTCAGTAATTGGAAAACAGAGATTTGAACCCAGCTCTAGGCTCTTCATTTCTGCTCTACAGGAATGAATAACTCTACTTAATGCTTTCAGGACACTTGAAGATAAAGATCATAATAAATTTCCCAGTGATTATGTTACTGCTACTGAAGAGGTTAAGTAAAAGATAACTTTTTAAAAAAGTGGCCTCCAGATGAAATTTTCATAGTTTCATGTATTATCCTCTATAATCTATATATATAAAAGCCCAGCGACCAGAATGGTGGAATAACCAGAATGACTGGAATGACCAATGGCTATGACATGCACTGCAGCAGCCAACCAACCTGATCCAGGCTCCAATCGGTTCCCCCCTCCCTGCCCCAATCAACCCCCAACACTCCAATTGTGTCCACGGCTGGCCGGCCAACTGCCTGCGGTTCTTCCCCCACGCTGGCCCGGCCTGATGGGCTCCCAGCAGGGTGGGCTGGCCGGACCCCACTTGTGCATGAATTCATGCACTTGGCCTCTAGTAGAGATTATAATAGAGCTAACACTCAGGGATACTGGAGGAGGTATACCCTTAAACGATAGAAATAATTTGGTGGTTGACAATAATACCAGAGCCTGTGCAAAAACAGATGAGGGTTGTAAAGGGGAATAGATTATGATGCAGAAATCATGTGAACCTCTGTTAAGTGCAATTTTTGCAGGTTTTCAAACTTCCTAATACTAATAAAAATATATACACGATGGGCTCTGCCATTGTTATTCATTATAGTGCAAGGCTGGGAAATTCTCACTGTTAATTCATACCATTTTAGAGAAAGATTTTTCCCTATTTACAATTGAGGTAACTTGCTATGGTTAAAAATCAGGTCCATTTTTATAGCTGCCTGCTTATTTTAACATTTACTGATTTCTTACCGGTATGCAGGGGGGAAGCTGTTTTTTTCAGTCTTGTCGTGTATTGAAATAATAATTAGGAAGGACTGCTTGTAGAGCAACCTGAAGGTGACTGAAGTTTAAGTTAATTCACTTGATTTAAATGCAGAACTTACAGAATATCTTTACATTTTTAGTTTTTCTTTCCTCACTTGTATCAATCAAAGAAAACACAGTAATAACCCTTTCCTTTTTAAATATTTATACTTCACTTCTAAAGCATCACAAAGAGTAGAACAAGTTGCATGCGGAGCTCAGCATCAGCAGGCCGAAAATACCCCAGAGCGCCTCGTTGTCTGCAAAGCATGGAGCCTTCCCCTGCCCTGGATGAAGCAACATAAATTAAAATAGAAAAATTTTCAGAGCCAACTGTGTACTTGATTTTGCTAGAAAAATTGGCGATTACATACATTTTTAAAGTATAGTCTTTACATTTTACATTCAATGAGCCTACAGTCAAAATATAAGATCAAGCTTACAGAAGTGTAAAAAGACACACATAAAACGATTTTAAAACAATATTTATTTATGTGTTTATTTAGTCATATGCTACTGAGCTTTTCTGGGTATCCTGTTGAAAAGGATATCTCTGCCTTCTTCTCTCCCTGCTGCCTCTTCATGGTTGTTGCTCCTTAAGGACTAGTGCCCAATCCTCTCCAGACCTCTCTGTGAACTTTATTCCTGAGTGTCTTTGAGCCTGATACATCACTTCATGTACATCTCATTGGCTTTCTACCCAATGCCAGTTTATCCAGAATGACTTTGATTCCGCCTTATCAAATAAAATTCCCGTCAACATTCTCATGTCTGACAATGTTTTCAACCTACTCTTAACCGCCTTAGCTTCCTTCTTCACCTTGTCCTTTATTTCTCCCTTGGCTTCTTTCTCAGATAAAATCTGAGCTATCCTTTGTACCTGCTTTCTTCTCTGCCTGCTACCATACCCCTCTAAGACAATCAAGTTATCTTCCACTCAAAGTATCATTCTAGTCTTCCATCTAGTCCCTTTCAATCTTCCCCAAATATTTTAATAGTTCTACTGTATTTGTTAGAAATTGAATTCAATCGCGAGTGTTGCAACCTGAAGAGCAGTTTCTTAAAAAAGATAGGGAGGTATTTCCCTCTACAGTAAGACCGGAGGCAGGCAGTCCATGAGGAATGCAGTGGCCCCATGATGTCATCAGTGCCTCTGCCTCCTTTCCAATTCCTTTCCGCCACTCTTAGGGCATGATTTCCAGCCTCCTGATAGCGAGATGGCAGCTGCAGCTCCAGCCATCATATCTGGTTCTGAGAAAGAAAGCAGTAGGAAGGGAAAAGTAAGTGGCAACATGGATTAACACAGTTAGTGCCTCCCCACCCTCCTCTTAAGAGCCTTCTTGGAGACCTTATTCAACAGTTTTCTTTTACATGACATTTGTTACCCTGGTCTTTAAAGGAAATGGCAAAGGAATATTGCTACTCTCAAAACATAGGTTTCTTTCAAGAAGGAGAAAAGGGGAATGGATATTGAGTAGGTGATTGGCCTTAATTTATTTTTAAAAATAATTGAAGATTTCCCAGTTGAATATAAGTTCCATGGGTATGTACATTTTCCTGTTTTCTCTTTGTACCCACTTTGCATTGGGTAATAAATGGCATATAGTTGCATCTCAATGAATAACTGTTGAATGAATAAGTGAATCTGGAAATAGTGTGTTCATTCACTTCAAAATTTTTTTATTTGTTCAAGATACTTGGAAAAAGATTTTAAAAGATACAATCTGAAAAGAGTGGGTTTTTACCAATTCATTATTCATGGGGTGTGGGGGGAGATGATCTTTGTCTTCAAGCATATCACAAATGACTATAAGTAGTAAACAAATAGTAGATAACTGTAATGCAGCATATATAATGCAGAAATCAGGAAAGTATTTTTAAATAAGTTACTACTAGGACACAAAGGAGAGGCCATTGATCTTCAGTTGAGGATAAGAAATATATTAAGGACAATGCACGTAAGTGCCATAAGGATAAAAACTACAGGTATCTTCTTTGTAGTTGTACTTTGCATTCATCTAGCACTGAATCTGGCTCAGCGTTCAATAAGTATTTATTTAGAAAAAGAAGAATTAGGAAGGCAAAGAAGGAAGAGGGAGTGGGGAGCATGCCAGTCTGTGGGGACTACCTGTGCTAACATATAGAATGGTGAGTATTGATGTTCAGGTAAATTTAAGGGCTCGATATGGTTGACATGCAGGGACCAAGTTGGAAATACGTAGGAGTTGAGGTTGTACAGCAGGCAGTGGGAAAATAATGAAAAAGTTATTTTTTAAAAAAAAGAATAGTTTATTGAACCTAGTCAGTTTTTCTCAGTGGTTAAAGCATCTGTCCATGAACTGAAAGGTTGAGGGTTCATTTCAGGTCTAGGGCATGTACCTCAGTTGCAGGCTCAATCCCTGGCCCTGGTCAGGAAGGTGTGGGAGGCAACCAGTCGATGTGTCTCTGTCTCTCCCCCTCCCTTCCACTCTCTCTAAGAAACCATTAGAAAAAATATCCTCAGCTGAGGATTAACAAAAATAATTATTGATTTTTAGAGAGAGAGAAGGAGAGAGAGAGAGAAACATCATTGTGTGAGAGAAATATCCATTGTCTGTTTCCTGCATGCCCCCTCCTGGGGACTGAGCCCACAACTGGGGCATGTGCTCTTGACCTGGAATCAAACCAGCAACCTCCTGGTGCAAGGCAGGATGCTCAACCAACTGAGCGCACTGGTCAGGGCAGGGAGTTCTATAATAAGCAAAGGTGTGCAACTTTTAACCTGAAGGGGAAATTGACTTTTTAAAGAATCCTAAGCAAAATATTTTTGCCTTTGAAAGATAATTCATGTGGTAAAGTGGAAAATGAATAAAATGGGTGCTAGGGGTGAGGAGTGGAGGCAGTATGGAGGCACAGCAACCAGTCAGCCAGACTAGACATAAGATCCTAGGCAAAGGCAAGGATGCCTGTGGAAATGGAGTGGAAGAAAAAAAATCAGAGGTGTTCACTCCCTCCTCTTCTTCACCAACCTTATACCACAGGTTGTCTTGTCTCTGGAGTATTCTTTTCACTATTTCTTCTTTTCTTCCCTTCTCTCCCCATTTGTTTAAATTCCATGCACCTTTTAAGATTCATGCAAACATTTTTTATCTTAAACTTTCCCTTACACTAAATTTAGGCTAACCTCTCTTCTAAACCTTTCAAACCATTTTTTTCCTTCAAGATATTGCCTACAATAGTGTAAATACGTGACATGTTTTGTTGATTCAAATATATTTTAAGACTTTGAGCACAGGAATTGTGTCTTACTTGTCTCTTTATTTTCCCAGATCTGTGAACAATTTCAAGCACATCATGGGCAAATGAATGAAGACAGCATGATTACATAATCTTAGTACATAATCTTAGGGAGCTCTGTTCTAGGATTTAGCTAGTGTTGACTCATTTGCTAGCTTGATGGCCAAACAATTTACTTTTCTGGTAAGTCTGGGAAAGTAAAGGAGCCAGATTCTCAGGAGGCAGTCTTCTTTCTTCATTTATTTAACAAATATTTATTGAACAGCCACTGCTCAGTCATTATGTTAAGTTTTGGGCAAACGAACATGAATAAAACATGGTCTCTACCGTAAGGAAATTTCTATCTAGAATGGGGAGACAGGCATACAAACTCATCAGTGAAATGGACAGTTATAGAGCCCAAGATATATAAGGGGAAGTGAGTGTGTGTGTCTGTGTGTGTTTGAGTTTGAATGTTTACGCTTAAGGAAATGATAGAAGAGGAGGGTAAGGAAGTTTTAATGAGTTCTCGAGCCTGGAAAAGTGAGTAGGAACATGCTACATAACAAAAGAACATTTTTAGCCGAGGAAGCAGCAGCAGAACCTTGAAGAATCCTAGCAGCCTGCACGAATCTCTGTATTGGGCCTGGCTCCCCACGTGGGGTAGAAAGTTGAAGAACCTGGGAGAGATGTGCAGGAGCAGCAGACAGGTGCCAGATCTTGAAAGATTCATGAACAATGCCAAGGGATTTGGAATCTATGCTGGAGGACCAGGGGATTCTGATTATTTGCTTGTATGTTTTCCAGCTGAATTCAAGGAGCAAACTATAGGAATAATCATGTTTGTCAGTTCAAGGTGTCTTTCTCTTTCATTTTTTCCCCTTCATCTTCTGGTGTCAATTCTAACTCCCTCATAGAGTGTTATCTCACCTGAAGATATGAGTGCTAAGCAGTATATATAACTAGTGTATAACCACATTTCAATTTCTCCAGTTATACCATAATGACTTTGATAGCTGGGTAGATGTGTGTGTAGGGGGGAAGGGAGGTATGTGTACAGGGGGTGTGTTTTCTGATACAGAATCTCTTCGGAGCTCACCCACTGCAGTTGAAAGCTCATGCCTTCTTTCTCTAGGTGCCTATAATTTAGAACTCTCCTCAGCCTTTGTTTGGTTTGGTTTTTTCAGGAAATTGTATCTTTGAAGAGCACAGGCCAGCAGTCTTTTAGAAAGTCCACATGGTTAATTTTTTCTGTTTGTTTCTTCATGGTGAGATTCAGGTTAAACATTTTTCAAGAACTCCACATAGATAATGACATTGGGCATGTGCTTTCAATACGCATATACAGCATTTTCTTGTTTGAATCATTCTGCTTCTTACTCTCTCCCGTAGGTGTAACTTTTAAAATGTGCCATTACTGCTGCATACTCTTCCGTTTCCCTGCCCCTAACCACGGGAAGGTGCTCGTCTGTGGGCTGCATCTCTCAACATATCACCTACCCGTGTCCCTAGTGATGAAGAGTCAGGCTGTATCCAACTTGTGTGAATATCTGTGTTCGTATCCCAAGAACAAAGTTTTTAATCATAATAGTTACATGATCAAATATTTGTTTTTGAAAGATCACATTTGTGCCAGTATAGAAGATCAGTTAGAGGGGGAGAGTGTAGAGGCAGGAACGTAGTTAGGAGACAAATAACATAATTAAAGGAGAGAAGAGGAAGACCTGGCTTAGGATTGCGCTAGTAGCTGTCACGGTGAGAAAGGGGACTGAGGGACATTTAGGAGACAGAATCCACAGAAATTTACTAAAAAGTTCTCTGGATTCCCCTTTCCCTTTTCTCCCAGACTCCTTTGTGACAGTGAGAGGAAAATGAGTATCGTGCATACAATTTCTAGGGTAAACGAGGGCATACATGAAGTTTCTACATCATTTACACCGCGAGACCTACTTTTAACCCCAGGGGAAAGGATGACTATGGGAAGTCACTAGTTCAGCTCATGCAGCAGCTGCAGAATTACAGCACTTCCCAGATTCATGGAGGAGCGGGAGTCCCCGGTGCAGCTCAAAGTGTGATGCATTTTGGAAAGTCTTTACCTTATGGACTGAGTGCATAAAGAAGACAATTAGCAATGTTTGAAGACAGAAGAACAAAGGAAACTGTAGGAGTGTAGTAGTTAAGAACATGTAAAACGGCAGAGTAGAAAGCACCACTAATCTCCATCTAGACCATAATTACTTTGGCAGCATCTGTCTGATTAGAACTCTGGAGACTATTGAAAATTTGCAACATCCCGGAAAAGTCTTGGCTGGTAAATTGCATTTAATTTTGCTCAATTTCAGCTTTCAGGGCGGTAGCAGCTACCTATGGCTCACACCATAGCCACGTGCCAGGCGGCCATGCAGGTGTTTCTGGAGCAGTTTGCCTGCAGCCTGCAGGCGTCAGGGTAGGCAATAAGGACCCTGACCTCCAAATACTGGGGACCTGTTTTCTGATTGCCCTTTGCTGCTTCTGATTGTGAAGGTGCAGAAACAGAGACGAGAGATATTTCTATGACCCTCACCAGCACTGTTGTAAACTCTCCCTTCCTGCTGATGTGGCTTCCAGGCATTTTAAGGTCCCTGTTTCTGTTTTTGCCCCCTTCATTTTTCTCCTTTTCCTATTTCGGGAGACAGATAATTAGGAATTAGGACATTCAAAAGCAATCACATATAAAGGGAAATCTAGAAAGTTATTGTGCATGCCCAGGAAAGGTGATGCTCAGAAAAGACCTGAGAAGACCTTAGCTGACACCTGAGGCTTATTGTTCACCGAGAGAAATGCTACAATAAAACAAACAGACAAAAAAAGCAAAACCCAAAAACTCCAGCAAACCCTGGGGAAGAGAGAGTCTCCTACTTTTAATAATAAAAACAAAACCAGAAGTCATGCCCAGCCAGCATAGTTCAGAGGTTGAGTGTCAATCTAGGAACCAGGAGGACACGGTTGGATTCCTGGTCAGGGCACATGCCCAGGTTGCAAGCTGGATCCATAGTAGGGGGCATGCAGGAGGCAGCTTATCAATGATTCTCTTTCATCACTGATGGTTCTATCTCTCTCTCCTTCTCCCTTCCTTTCTGAAGTCAATAAAAATATATTAAAAAAAAACATATGAAGCAAATATTGACAATGTTGAAGGGAGAAATAGACAGTTTTACAATAATGTAAATGAGCTACCACTCACACCCAATAATATGACTACTGTTTAAAATAACAAACAAACAGAAAATAACAAGCGTTGATCCGGATGAGGAGACCTTGGCACCCTTGTGCACTGCTGGTAGAAATATGAAATGGTGCCATTGCTATGAAAATCAGTATGGCAATTTCTCAAAAAAATTAAAACCATTGCCGTATGATCCAGGAATTCTACCTCTGGGTATAAACTCCAGAGAATTGAAATAAAAAATTCGAAGAAATGATGAAGACAATGTGTAGCAGAGCCAAAGCCATCTTAGAATGTACACGTGGTGTGAGCAAAAATGAAAACTTTGATGATTTCATAAAACAAATGCAAAGTAATAGAAAGCACCCATCCGCATTAATTCTAAAGATGAATATTGTTCTGTGAAGCTTTTTGGTGTGTCCCAAGATGTGATAGGAAATGTTAAATTAAAAAAGAAAAGATAGGGTTTTAGGAGTCAGGACAAGTTCTTTCTATTTATAATGCTGCTTCAGAAAGCAAACAAAGTATGATTCATTCACCTAATACAAGGTATAAAATTTTGTATTTCAGGCAAAGCTTTATTTTTATTTCAGTTAGGTCATTCCTCCAATAATTAAATTTTACCTCTGTATATTATAAATGGATTTCTCTACCCTTCAAAATGTAACAAATTAGTATGCATTTGGTCCCTTGGTCTTAGTGATTCCCTCCCAGGTGTCATAGTCTGCATTATTTTTTTTACAATGCAGAGTCAGGACACCTACATTTACTTCCTTCCGTGAAAATGTCCCAAAATGGTCTGGATGGCCTTCAGACGATGCAGAAGAGGTGTCTGTATAGGAACTGGAGGGTTCTAGCTGACTTTGAAGTCTTTGCCATCTCTTGGGTCCTAGGATTCGGTAGGTTGGTAGGCATCTGGTTTCGGGCAGCGAGCACGGGAGGGTTCGTTCTCTTGTTGGCCTCCTGCTCTCTGCTACTTCACATTATTGATACGCCCTCTCAGTTTGGTTTCACATCTTGACAGACACTATTTACAGCCTCCTGGCAGAAAATGCCAATCCCTGTGCATTCGTTTTCCACTTCTTAGTTATTTAGGACATCACTAAATCGTAGAAGCTCAGGGGAGAGAATTTAAGGAAAGCATTTTGTCTGAGGCTGACACCGCAAAAAAGGGGATGAGAATCAGGAGAGAGTGGCCACCGATCTGGACCAAACAACCATCAACCCCACCTCCTGCACACAACATGCTGTGCGGGGCACCCGAGGCCATCTGACCGAAGGGCAGCATTTCATGGAGCTAGACGCAGGAACACGTACATAACCTAAGTCGGCTCTGTGACCTGGTTTCTTCTCTACCATGAAGGTCTGGCCACCTGCATCTGGAAATACAAGCAAAGCACTTGGCTCTACTTGGAGATAAACAACATGCAGACCCAGGTGGGAAGAATTCTATTACTTAATAAGCATTTTTTATAGCACATCTAATATCATTGCAGCCCCTGTCATGCAGAGAAAGGTGTAGTTCAAGGCAGCAAACATATACTGAAGGGCCTATTATGTGCCGGGCCCTGTATAAGCACAGTACATACAAAGGGGAAGGATGCTGCATTAGCCTCCAGGGATGAGTTCATATTCTAGTTCCCAGAAATAATTTCAGTACCATGTGGCAATAACTAAGATGTAGGTGTACATAAAGTGCTGATGAAGGGGTTATAAGTAGCAATTGAGTATTCTCCAGTAAAATAAGGCTCACCATTATCCAATTCCATTTACAATCAATATTCCTATCCCGTTTTTCTTTTCAAAGGCAAAAAAAAAAGTTACTAATAAAATACTGATCATCAGAGAGATGCAAATCAAAATGACAATGAGGTATCACCTCACACCTGTCATAATGGCTACCATCAGCAAATCTACAAATGATAATTGCTGGAGAGGATATGGAGAAAAAGGAACGCTCATGCACCGCTGGTGGGAATGCAGACTGGTGCAGCCACTGTGGAAGACAGTATGGAGTTTCTTCAAAAAATTAAATATGGAACTCCCATTTGACCCAGTGATCCCACATCTAGGAATATATCCTAAGAAAACAGAAACACCAATCAGAAAGGATATATGCACCCCTATGTTCATAGCAGTACAATTTACAATAGCTAAAATCTACAGCCCAAGTGTCCATCAGTAGACAATTGGATAAAAAAGCTGTGGTACATTTGTACCACGGAATACTATGCAGAAGTAAAAAAGAATGATCTCTTACCCTTTGAGACAGCATGGAAGGACCTGGAGAGTATTATGCTAAGTGAAGTAAGTCAATCAGAGAAAGACAAGTATCACACGATCTCACTCATATGTGGAATCTAATGAACAAAATAAACTGATAAAGGGAGTGGATTCAGAGACATGAAAGCATGGAATAGAGTGCAGAATCTCAGATGGAAGGTGGTGAAGGATGGATGGGTAGGAGGTGATCAACCAAAGAACTTGTATGCATATATGCATAACCCATGGACACAGACAATAGTGTGGTGAAGGCCTGGGGTGGGGGGTGGCGGTGGGCTGGAGGGGGTCAATGGGGGAGAGAGGAGGACATATGTAAAACTTCTAACAAAGATTTTAAAAAATAAAAAAAAATTAAAAATATACCTAAGAAGTATAAGTAATTAGAGTTACTTCAATACTTGGATAATTTAGGTAAGCTATCATCAACATACATGGTCTAGTAGATCTTAATCATTGTAAAATATGTTTCCTTTATTGATTAATACATTTTATTATATACATCAATTAAATTATTTTCCTCAAATACTACACTTAATGAGTAAAACAAATTACTTGTATATAGTTCTCTACAACTAAAATATGTTTCAAGAATAAAAGCAAATTTTTAAAGTTTTAAACCTGTGTCTATGTCAACTCAAAAGAACAGAATATCTAAAGATGATGCAAAGAAAAGCACAAAGCACAAATACTTCTAACTGATGAAAATGTTTACTCCAAAAGGTAAGAATTATTCCCTACTGAACCTCATTCATGGAATCATGCTGGTACACATTGCCACAAAGCAAACTTTAATCTATATATATAAAAGCCTAAGTGACCAAACAACCGAACGACTGAACGACCAGTCGACCAGTTGCTATGACCCACACTGACCACTGGGGTCAGACACTCAACGCAGGAACTTCCCCCTGGTGGTCAGTGTGCTCCTACAGTGGGAGCACTGAGCAACCCATCCCCGTGGCCCACCAGCCCGGCGGCAGCAGCCACTCCCTCCCTCAGTAGTCCTGCAGGTCCAATCTCTGGAGAATGGGCCAGGCACCAACAGACCAGCGCCATCGGCCTCCTGGAACATCTGTGGGATGGATCTGGATCCTGGGCGGGCAAGGGCGTCCCACTGCCTGCCCAGAGGGAGGTGGGGGCCGGACACGATTGTCCCTCTGGGCAGGCGGTGGGATGCCCTGGCAGGCCCAGGATCCGGATCCATCCCACTGACATTTGCACTGGTTGTCAGGATCCACCTGGCGGCCACTTTTATATCATTTCTTCCTTGTGGAGAGTCTAGGGAGGAGAGGTGGCTGTGGTGCCTGAAGCCAACTTCCAGGAGGCCGTGGCGCTGTCAGGATCTTGCTGGCGGTGTTGGTCTGTTGGTGCCTGGCCCATTCTCCAGAGATTGGACCTGCAGGACTACTGAGGGAGTGAGTGGCACCAGATGCAGGGCTCACAGCTGGAGAGTGCTGCTGTGGTGGCACGAGCCTCTCCCGATTGGGCCTGACTGGGTGTGAGTCTGTGGTAGGCACAGCGGGGCTGGGATGAGTGGGAATGGCAGGCAGGAGTGGCAGGTGGCATTGGACTGCCGGTTTTGGCCTGAGGGACCCCACCCATGCATAAATTCATGCACCAGGCCTCTAGCACATAATGATTTTCAAATTAATAAAAATAAATAATAAGTATAATATTTTTAGATCACAATTTAATAAAAACAACAATTTTAAAAGTCAGAAAAGACTGCTGGCTAGAAATATTAAAATTTTAACCTTAAGAAACTATTTATACAGGGGTGGTTCAAATAAATACAAGATTTGTAGAAAAGAATGACAACATAAACATCATATGTCAGAATCTCTGGGATACACATAAAATGGTATTCATGGGAGCAGGTATAATATCAAATTGCATTATTATGTATTAAATGTATTTATAGCTATATAAATTAAGCATATAATTAAAAAAACTTTAAAATAATAACCAAATAAACTGAAGGAATAAATTAATAAATAAAAATAAGTTACCATTAGAAAAACACTAGGACAAATTTTTAAAACTGAAATTTTTGAAAGTCCATAAAATAGTTGATTCTCTAGGTACTAGGTAAGCTGATCAAGAAAAATATAAAGGAGGCCACAGATATATAATGTAAGAAATTAAAAAATGGAAAGAGATAACAGAAACAGAAAAAATTAAAATTTACAAAAGCTATTTTGCACAATTCTGTGAATTTAATGCCATTTTCTTGGCATGAAGAAGGTCTTTCTAGAAAAGACCAAAATGAAGATGCCATAATCAAAAAGATAAGGAGCTTTAAATACCCACACACTCTGACCTGCAAAACTTTACATGGCCTAAAAATAGTTAAAAATCAAATAACAATTTAGGGGGGAAATATTTGCACCTCACTTACACAGACTAATCTCCTTAAACATACTAAAAGCTTCCCCTACCTGTTCCTCTGGCTGCCACCTTTGGTCTCCTTCTGCCTCAGGTTGCAATGCCCCACACCCCAGCACTCCAACATAAAGTAGTTCAAGGAAAACTTCAGTCTCCCAAAAGTTTTCTTTCTACGTTATCTGGTTCGCAGTAGTAGTTACTGAATTGTACACCGCACTGTCCTTTCCAAGTTTTTTAGATTTGATTTTGGGAAGGATGGCCCAAGCCAGTTCACTTGCTTGACAGGAATTGGAAGTTATGTAAATTGATGGCTATTCAATTTCAGTCAGCATTGGGGTTCCTGCTACCCTAAGGTTGTATAAAATTCACCAAGGTATAAAGGAAACTCCTTTAGTGAGGCTCAGTTGCCCAGAATGGCCAGTACAGTGCATCTGCTTTTTCTGGACATCACTAGAAGCACCCCGATCTTTAGTGACTTTGGGAACACCAAGCCAATGTCTAGGTTCCCTGGCGTACTGCACTGCCTTGTCCTTGAGGCCAAATCACCCTTACAGGGGCTAATCCTGACAGGGGACTGACAGACCTCTACCATGCAGGCTAGATGAACCTCACCTCTCAACCTGTCTGCTTCTCCAGTGCACTCTGCCTGCCCTTTGTCTTCCCTCTGGCCCCCCAGCATAGCTCTAGGAAAACATCTAGAAATGAAAGGTGATAAAAATTTGAAAATGAAAGATTTTGTAAAATGAAAGTTTGTGCAACATGAAAGTTTGAAGAAATTTCTGCTTTCCTAACAGCAAAATTCTCTAAGGCAAGGAATTATAAAAGGTCTCAGAATATGGGAATGGGAAAAATATGTAATACAAAATTATTATTGTAACTAGAGGCCCGGTGCACAAAATTTGTGCACTGGGAGGGTTGTCCCTCAGCCCAGCCTACACCCTCTCCAATCTAGGATCCCTTGGGGGATGTCCGACTGCCCTAGGGATCGGGCCTAAAAAGGCAGTCGGACATCCCCCTCAAATTCCGGGACTGCTGGCTCCCAACTGCTTGCCTGCCTGCCTGCCTGATTGCTCCAAACTGCTTCTGCCTGCCAGTCTGATCACTCCCTAATCACTCCCCTGCCAGCCCGATTGATGCCTATCTGCTCCCCTGCTGGCCCAATTGCCCTCAACTGCCCTTCACTGCTGGCCCGGTCACCCCCTACTGCCCTCCCATGCCGGCCCAGTCATCCCCAACTGCCATCCTAGTCATCCCTAACTGCCCTCCACTGCCATCCCAGTCGCCCCTAACTGCCCTCCCCTGCAGGCCTGATCCCCCCCAACTGCCCTCCCCTGTAGGCCTGGTCCCCCCCAACTGCCCTCCCTCCCCTGCTGGCCTGGTTGCCCCCAACTGCCCACCTCTGCTGGCCTGGTCACCCCTAACTACCCTCCCCTGCCAGCCATCTTGTGGTGTCCATATTTGACCACATGGGGGCAGGGTGTGAGGGTCAATCTTGTGCAAGGGTGTGAGGGTCAATTTGTATATTACCTCTTTATTATCCTATCTAATAATAGAGTAACATGTAAATTACCATCACTCCGCTACGCCCACGATTGGGCGGCGGGAGGCTGGGGGGCGGGACTCGGGTGGCCTATCCGGCCATTGAGAGGCACGGATCCGCTGCCACTGAGAGGGGCTACGCTGCTGTTGATAGGTGCATGGGGCGGGACTCCCGCCCCCTGCGCCTTTCAATGGCCAGATCAAGGCCAGATCCGTGGCCGCTGAGGGGGCCTGCGCGGACACCCAGCTGCGCCTCTCAACGGCAGGGTAGCCAGGTGTCCACGGCAGCCCCCCTCAGCGGCCGTTGAGAGGCGCAAGGTAGCCCCCCTCAGCGGCCACGGACCATCAAAAGCGTGGCAGCTGGGTGCCTGTCTGCTCTGGCACCAGGCCTTTCAGAAGCCTCCGGCGCGGCGGAGGCTTCTGAAAAGCCTGGTGCACCAGCGATCGAAAGTGAAAGCATGGCAGCTGGATGCCTTTCTGCTCAGACACCAGGCCTTTCAGAAGTCTCCGCCGCGCCGGAGGCTTCTGAAAGGCCTGGTGCACCAGCAGACAGGCACCCAGCTCCAGCTACCCCCCCTCCCCCCCCCCCATCGAAAGCCATGCCGGAGGCTTCTGAAAGGCCTGGTGCACCAGCGATCGAAAGCGAAAGTGTGGGTGCTGGGTGCCTGTCCGCTCAGGCACCAGGCCTTTCAGAAGCCTCCGCCGGCGCTGGAGGCTTCTGAAAGGCCTGGTGCACTAGCGGACAGGCACCCAGCTCCCCGTGATCAAAAGCAAAAGCATGTAGGGAACCCTACACGTGCATGATTCAATCATGCACTGGGCCTCTAGTATAGGATAAATATCCTGCTACTAGATGTTTGCCTGAATTTTGGGGAAATGAATTAAAATCATGCTGAGGTGAATTTTTGAGCATCTATTTTGTTCTAGACTCTAATTTTTATACTACTTTCAAATGTTATCTTGATTTATAATTTCTTATTAAAAGTCTCTTTCCTTCTTTTCCTGTAATTAAAGCCTCTTTCTGACAACCCTTTCCCCTTTCGTTTCAAGCAAGAAATTTGAGAAAATGCTTTAAGATGGAGTTGTGCAAAATCCATTATTGAGGATCATATTGGCCAAATTTAAGCTCAGCATTTTATTTTATTTTTAGGCACAGATAATTGAATATAGAGATAAAATATGCCATTTGTCTTGCTGCTTCACAAGTTAGAGGTAGGTCATTGCACGGATTTTAGTAGAACTTTGCTTTTTGAATATGTTCCATGTTCAAGGAGAGGTCATTGTCCAAGGTTGTAAATGCAAATTAAAATGATGCAGCATTTTCTAGTACTTAATCCACAATTTTTCTTCATTTAGCTTTATTATCTTGAACATTGTATCAGTTTTTTTTTATTGTACTTTGACATAATTTAGCAATAAAGATTTTATGAGATAATCACTGAAAATTTTCTGATTTGTAAAAAATGTTTTTTAGTTATGTTTATGGAATATATCTCTGAAATCTAGACAAGACTTGCTTTTACACATAAATTTGCATTTTATAGCTTTGTACTTGACCTAGACTCTATTTTAAAGAATTTGGGAAACAATGAACTCAGACAGTAAGTGTGAAAAGTAACTTAGAGTATTGAAGCAGCAAAATTTAAGTTAATTAAAGTGTGTCTAATCCACAAAACCTGAAGCCAAAATTTCTATATTGGGATTACAAATTATCCAATTTAGCTGTCAACAGTAGTCAATTAATGTGTGACTGCCAGATTCATATTTTTTTTTGTATTCATATGCCAACCAGTTTTCAGTGTAATAAATAGAGCAATCTCATATCAAAGCTATATGTAATGTCATATCATAGATACTCAGAATAGTGATCCTTTTAAAATTCAAGTCAGATCATGTCAATCTTCTGCATGATTTTATTGAATGACTTTGTAGCTCAGAGGACAAGTTCAAGTCCTTATAACAGTCTCTAAACATAATCATCACCTTCCTCACTCCATGTCCCCTCTGACCTCATTTCTTGTTAAAACTGTAAAGTTTTTAAAAATCAGCATAGGAGAAATCCTTCAGAATCTATGGCTAGACAGAGTCCTTGATACCAAAAAAGCATAATCCATATTAAGAAAATTTGATAAATTGGACTTTAAAAAATATTTTTGCTCACTGAAAGACCCTGTTCAAAGGACAAAAGAGAAGCAACAGACTAGCAGCATATATTTACAAGTGATATATCCAACAAAGGTCTAGTCTGGAATATGTAGAACTATTAAAACAACAACAAAGAGGCAACTTTGCCCCGCAGAGGACATTTGACAATGTCTGGAGACAATATTTGCTTGTCACAATTGGGGAGATGCTATCAGAGTCTAGCGGTTAGAGGACAGGCATGCTGCTAAACATCCTAAAATGCACAGGGTAGGCTCCCACTACAAAGAAACATCTGGCTCAAAATGTCAGTTGTATCAAAGTTGAGAAAAAAGAAGACATTAGATAAAAACAAATCTTCTCAAAATTAAAGGCTTTATCCCAGATTTAAAAGGACTAAGTGATCAAAGTCAAGTCTGTTTGATGAGGCAATCTACACTCAAAGTGTTTTAAAATGCAATAAAACAACAACAACAACAAAAACTCAACAGTAGAAAACATTTTAAAAAGCAATTCAATTAGAAAATAGGCAAAAACATGAAAGGACATTTCACTGAAGAGGATGTACAGATGACAAACAAGTAGAGGTATTCCACATCTCTAGCAATTAGGGTAATAAAAATTAAAATCATAGTGGGATATCACTACACCTTCAGAATGACTAGTGAAAAAGAGTGACAACACCAAATGCCGGTGAGAATGTGATGAAACTGGTAGGACGTGTAAACATGGGACAGCTATCCTGGAAAACAATTTGGCAGTTTCTTAAAAAAGTAAACATGCAATGGAGGAATGAAAACACATTGACACAACAATCTATAAATAAATGTTGAGAGAAGCTTTGTTCATAATAGTCCCTAAATGGATATATTCCAAATGTCCTTACTTGGTGAACTGTGAAACATCCATACCATGGAATAGCAATCAGCAATAAAAAGTGGCATTTGTCCTGGCTGGTGTTGTTCAGTGGATAGAGCATCAGTTCTCACACTGAAGGGTCTCAGATTTGATTCCTAGTCAAGGGCACGTATCTGGGTTGCAAGTTTGATCCTCAGCCCTGGTGTGGGAGGCAGCCAATTATGTGTGTCTCTCATATCGATGTCTCTCTCCCCTCCCCTCCCCTTCCATTATCTCTAAAAATCAATGGAAAAAATATCCTTGGGTGAAAATTTACAACAACAACAAACAGCAAAGTAGTTATACACTTTGCTACAAAGTATACAATTTGAATGAATCTCCAAATAATTATGCTAATCAAAAAGTCAATCTCCAAATATTACATAATATGATTCCTTTATAAAACATTATTAAAATAAATAATTATAGGATAGAGAACAGATCATTGGTTTCCAGTGTTTAGGTAGGGTGGGAGAAAGAAAAATCTGTGTGGCTCAAAAAAAAAAAAAAAGACAAAATAAGTAACATTGTGGTGATGGCATACTGATTATTATAAATTCAGCATCCTGGTTGCAATATTGTACTATTGTTTTGCAAGTTGTTACCATTGTGGAAACTGGGTTAAAGAGATCTTTCTGTACTATTTCTTATAGAAGCATGAGAACCTACAGTTACCTCAGAATTGAAAACTTAATCAAAAGGAGGTTGGGTGTTAAAAATAAAAAAAGGAAGTAACACTAGTAACAGTTTGAAACACAGAACGTGTGGAACTTGGATGAAGAAAAGAAATGGAGAAAGGATACCTCTGTCGTCTACTATTCTTAGTAAGATAGTCTGTACTCCATAACACTCAAAATACAGCAAATACTGAGCAAATAACTTTTTCAAGGCATTGAGCCCTGCTCTATGACTACTGTTTCATGGTTATATTTAAACAAAATAGTAAAAAATATTCTTCTATACCTTTAAAGGTTAAGATTGACTTAGCCCAATCTCAACACTTTCTAAATTTATAGGACAAAATATTTTACAGCAAAAATTGGTGTTTATTATAATGACTGAAATCCATACGAATCTGATCAACAAATAGGGGATAAAATAAAATATGATAAAGTTTGATTAATGAGTATGTTGTTTTAAATACAAATTGCTATGAAAACTTTGGGTTGACTCATCATTCTTTGAATCAATAGTGCCCATTTGAACCATCTCAAGTAAATGCAGACTGTTATAATAAACACAATCAATAAGACTTTGAGTGGTTTAATTAGCTTGGATAGCACATGAGAAATGTATTTCAGTAAATGTAATTGTCAGCTCTTTTATCCAAACTAGAAAATTGCTTCTAAATGAAACAATCATTATATACACTGACTGTGGCAATGATTGGGTTGTTACTATGGAAAAAGAAATAGAAACAATTAACCAAGGCTACCAACCACAGTAATTAATTGCTGGGGAAAAAGTGGGCATGTGAGAGTAAAAGCATAGACGTGCAAGCGAAATCGGAGTTGGATGTGGACTGATGTCAAGTGGGAACAAAGCTTGTGATTAAACATTTAAATAATCCCCCAATGAAATATAAATCTGAAGATGGATTCCAAAATAGGAGATATATTCCTAGTGGGAAAAGACTCACAGAAACTTTGAGTTTCAAGAACCAAGGTGTGGGCCAGGTCCTTCCTGAGAGTTGAGTGTCTCCAAGAAGAGTTTGGCAGAAGGTGGGAGTGATAGTCTGAAGCAGCAACAGTTAGCAAGAATATCCCCGTCTACTTTCTGGCCTTGAGAGACGTCCTGTGGGGTAGAATAAAACAGTGTTTGAGAAAGCTGCAAGGAAAGCAGTCTCTTTAAGGGGAAGTACATGAGGACAAGGATATTTCCATTTTGCTGAATGGAATCGAGCATGGCAGAAGCGTGCAATTAGAAGGCTAGAAGGCATGTAGGGCAGTACAGGCATCCCTTGCTTTTTGAAAGGTTGTGTTATGCCACTTTGCGTTTACGAAAACCCTGCATTCATATCTGTTTTTGCTAACTGAAAGAAATGTGAATAGAATTTTCACTTTTATGGGGGGAAAAAGGCAAGCAGCAAAGATAATGCTCAGCTTTTGTTTTGCACCGAGCTGTTACAGAGGCAGCTCGCTCCCCGGCAGCGAGAGGCGTCCCAGGCTCCTTCCTCAGAAACACACTCAGCATCTCAGCCTCAACCCGCCACAGCTGTGCACTGTGCCTGTGAGCATCTGTGCTTTATGTGGAGTGATTTTCTGCATCTGTTAGCAAAGGGAAGAGATTAACCGATGAACTTATATACACATATGCATAACCCATAGACACAGACAATAATGCAGCGAGGTCAATGGGGACAAAAAGGGGGCATCTGAAATACTTTCAACAATACATATAAATTTTTTAAAAATGTGTATCTTAAGTAATTTATTTGTCACTTTACACCATTTTGGCTTATGAAAGGTTTCCTAGGAACACTCTACTTTCAGAGAGCACGGTAACCTGGATTTTCAAAAGGTCTAAGTAATGATGAGAGACCAGGGAGGTATAAACTTCTGGGGATGAACAGTGACATCAGGCACGGTGGAGGATGAGTGGTCAGTGGACTTTGTGCTGTTGTCCATCCTACCCCAAGGCTGTGGCAGCTTATGAAAAGGTGGCTTCTGGAGGGTTGCTCCTGGAATGATGTTTATAGTGGACAGAAGTCTGTCAGAGATATGACACTGCACAGCTGGGAAACAGAAATGCTTCATGCAAGACATTGCACTAGGCACTGAGGATTCAGTATGAGCAAAATGACAAAATCCCTCCTTTCAAAAAGCTTGCAATCTAGTAGGAAGGGCAGAAAGGGCACAGACTGGTATGAAGAGCTACTTGGTGTCTCCAGGTAAGGTTTGTGTGTACGTTTATATCATGTAAAACAAGTACATGCATAGTGGTGAGGGGGTAGGGAGAGGGAGGGTATCCATAGTGCCTCACGTGAAATACAGAGCAGCTGTAGGAGTCCAGAAGGATTCTGTCTGGGCCCGTGGGTGCTTTTCTTAACTGAACACAATACAATGTAACTTGATTTCATTTAACTTACCTTTGTCTGTCTGTCTGTCTATCTATCTATCTATCTATCTATCTATCTATCTATCTATCTATCTAACTGAATATAATCTAGTCTAATTTTTGAGACCCTGAATCTAAACCCACTTTTTAAATTAATGTCATTTAATTCTTGGTTCAACTCAATCTGTACTTGTGGCCTAAA
Organism: Cnephaeus nilssonii; assembly: GCF_951640355.1. Taxonomy (NCBI): domain Eukaryota; kingdom Metazoa; phylum Chordata; class Mammalia; order Chiroptera; family Vespertilionidae; genus Cnephaeus; species Cnephaeus nilssonii. The sequence continues at coordinate 60,969,833 of NC_137080.1, read as the reverse complement.
AGTCCATAATTTCTCATGCTTCCACGACCTTTCTTTTTCCACTTCAACCTGTCTAGATTCCTATACCCTTATTTATGCCCCAGCCTGAATTTTATTCCTAATCTTCTGCTCAGTTTCAAGTTCCAGGGGACTGACTCCTATGTCCCAATTTTGTCCTAATTTTCCTATTGAGGGCTAATTCTAAGAGGCACCAAGAGGACAGATATTTATAATAAATAATTCATTAAATCATATAGCATAAACACTTTCCAATCTACACATCTACCAAAATTCTTCACTTTGCAATGACACTAAATAGACATAAATTTGCATAGAAATTTGCCTTATGCTTTTATTTGAATCCAATTCATTTAATGCTCAGAATAAAAGTATTATTTCCAGAATTCTTTTCTGAAGTCTCTCAAAGGAACCAGTGCTAACATTAAGTAAATTTAAGGAAGTTTGCTTCCTGAAAGCATAAAGTATAACTTACTCTTGTTGGTAAAAATGTTAGCAAATCACAGAGGGAACCAACACCCCTGGACAATGTAACATCAGAAAACTATCCTATTGCTCCTCTGATTACTCTCATTGCCATGGTGACAGAAAAGGGAAGAAGGAAGCTTTGGAGAAGTGAAGACATTCCAATATGCTATATATATATATATATATATATATATATATATATATATATATAAAAGCCTAAGTGACCGTTACAGCAGAATGACCAGAATGACCAGTCACTGATGTGCACTGACCACCAGGGGGCAGACGCTCAATGCAGGAGCTGCCCCCTGGTGGTCAGTGCGCTCCCAAAGAAGCCAGGCTCATGGCTGGCAAGTGCAGCTGCAGCTGGGGGAGCCTCTCATGACTCTGCATCAGCACTACTGAGTGGCGGCAGCAGGCACAGCAGACCTGGATGAGCTGGAGGGGTGTGGTGCCCAGCCCTGGTTTGGGCTCCTCCCTGGCCGGCTGCCACTTGGTGCACTGCTACATCCCCTGAGGGGTCCCGAACGTAAGGACTGCAAGGAGAAAGAAAATTAATACCTGGGTGCATTAGAGGGAAACTACAAAAACAACAACAACAACAACAACAACACACACACACACACACACACACACACGCACAAAGGCAGAGAACATCTTAAAAGTAGTCAGAAGAAAACTGGCAGGCTGACATCCCCCGAGTCCCCTGAGGGGTTCTAGACTGCGAGAGGGCACAGGCCAGGCTGAGGGACCCCACCCCACCCCCAGTGATAGATATATACTGTGTGTGTGTGTGTATATATATATACACACACACACAGTATATATCTATCTGTGTGTGTGTGTATATATATATATATATATACACACACAGATAGATATATACTGTGTGTGTGATATATACTGTGTGTGTGTATATATATATATATACACACACACACACAGTATATATATATATATATATATATATATATATATATATATATATACTAGGCCCGGTGCATAAAAATTCATGCACTGGGGGGGGGGGTGTTCTCAGCCCAGCCTGCCCCTCTCACAGTCCAGGAGCCCTCAGGGGATGTCCTACTGACTGCAAGGAGTGACTGGCTGATCAGGGGAAGGCGATGCCCATCATGCCTCTGCTGCTGCCACTGCCGGCTACCATGGCTGCCTGAGCCTCAGCCCTCGCAGCCACTGTGGCTTTGTCTGGAAGGATGTCTGGAAGATGTCCACTCTAATTCGTGTATTACCCTTTTATTAGTATAGATATTGATTTCAGAGAAGAAGGGAGAGGGAGAGAGAGATAGAAACATCAATGATGAGAGAGAATCATTGATTGGCTGCCTCCTGCACACTCCCTACTGGGGATCGAGTCTGCAACCCTGGCATGGGCCTTTGACCAGAATCGAACCTAGGACCCTCAGTCCACAGGCTGACACTCAATCCGCTGAGCCAAACCAGCTAGGGAGACATTTCTAATATTCTTGCTTATAAATCTGAGTGAATAATATAAAAGCCCACATGTCCAATCAAATCTCTTAAGATTCTTACATGAGTAAGAGTCAGGATTTCTTCAAGTTGTACCAAAACTCAATTCAAAAATGTCCACAGCTATTAAAATGATGAGCAGTTGGGGTGTGGGTAGAATCTTCACTCACATGCAGACATCCACATTCAAAGTGAAGAGCCATTGAATTCTTCTGTATTATTTATTCATCTTGCTAGGTCTGTTATCAAGTTTGTCACAGATATGAAAGAGAGGATAGATAACAGAAATATATTTACCACATACATATAAAATTTTATATGTGTGTACATGCACAGACTCATATATGATCTGCAGCATCAAGAAAATGTGACAGTGGAAGGTGTAAGAGGGAATGTGGGCTAGGCTTCACACTGGGAAAGAGAAAATAGGTAGAGTCTGGCAAAAAGTAAGTCTTTATTCTTAGGCTACCTGAATAGAAGGGTAATGTCCCTGTAATAATCATTCCTAACTCAGGTATACCACTTACTACTTAGATCACAACTGGAATCCTGAGCTGAATGGTGAATGCTACACTTAAGAACTAGATTTGGAGAAGATGGTTAAGAATCCATGATATGTATTCTGTTAGGTTCTGAGGGATAGGGTGGTACTACATAGAGAAATCCTAGCATATCCTGAAGGAATATAAACATGGAAAATGGAAGAAAAAGAAGACTTATGGGGATAAGTAGTGTTTTCATGATAGCTATTTTCAAATATTGGAATGCTTATGACATAGGGAATAAACTTATTCACATTGCTCTGGAATTAAGTGGTAGCAATAACAGGAAGAGAATTTTGGCTTAATAGAAATGTCAATGCTTTAGAGCTTATAAGCAATATCACTGGAGGTGCTCAAGGTGGAGGATTAGCTGACTTTGGAGGGATGGGTGATGGCAGTGCAGAGGGGTGTGCGGCATGGGTGAGAAATCAGGCTTGGTCATATTAGCTAAATTTTTTCCAAACTTAAGATTCTGTGACTTTTTAGAAAAGAACATGCATAGGAAAATTTACAATAGCTAAGATTGGGAAACAGCCTAAATGCCCATCAGCAGATGAGTGGATTAGAAAACGATGGTACAGCTACATAATGGAATACTACATGGCTGTAAAAAAGAAGGAATTGTTACCATTTGCAACAGCATGGATGGAACTGGAGAGCATTATGCTAAGTGAAATAAGCCAGGCAATGAAAGAAAAATACCACATGATCTCACTCATTTATGGAAAATAAAGAACATTATAAACTGATGAACAAAAATAGATACAGAGGCAGAGAAGCATTGAACAGACTGTCAAACTACAGTGGGAAGGCTGGGGAGGGTTGGGGGTGGAGAGGTAAGAGATCAACTGAAGGACTTGTATGCATGCATGTAAGCATAACCAATAGACGCAAGACACTGGGCGGGGGGGCGGGGGCGGTGAGGGCTCATGTGGTGGGGGGGTAAGGGAGGTCAGGGGAAGGTCAATGGGGGGAAAAAGGAGAAATATGTACTACTATTTGTAATACTTCAAACAATAAAATAAAATAAAAGATTCTATGAATTTTAGAAAAGAACATGCATAGGACTTAGATACAAAAATATGAGAGACAAGCTCAATTAAGGTAAAGATTGACCATTGTCAAGAAAGATACTGGCCAAGGACATGAACACTCGCTGTAACTGGCTTTTACTTAGAAAGTTTTAATTTCAAACTATCCTATGTGTTTACTTTAGGTCTCTGAGTTGGTAAGGCTGCCATGCAGGCGTCCCCTCAGCTTGTCAGGCTTAGTATGTGGCCCCTTCTTCCTCCACAATAGTGATCTGGATACTTATTACACAAACAGTAGGCTCCACCTTCACTTCATTACCAACACATAGTAGGATTGGACTTGGCTGCCCCTTGAAGTCAGATGTTGTTCTGTGGCTTGCTTTGGCCAATAAAACATAAATGGAAGTGCTGTGCATCACTCTCAGGCAGAGGTATTAGGTACCAGAACACAGTATGCCATATTCTCTTGTCGTCACAGAAGCTTGTGTCAGGTTGATGCTCCACAACCTTGCCAACCCACAGAAATAAGGTTTGCTATTTCAAACCACTGAGAGTTTTCTAGTTGGTTTTTGCAGTATAGCCCACTCTATCCTAATTGATACCTCTATGAACCCTTATTAAGATGTGTGTGAAGAAGTCACTGAGTGTTTCTCCAAAATTATTTTTAAATGCTCCACTATTTGTAATATAATAACTATTAATTGAGTATAAATAAAAAGTACCGGTATATATTTTTCTTCCACATCTCTCGGTTACTTTCATCCTAATTTATTTCCATAATCATTTCCAGTGATTAATGAATTACAAACATTTTAGTCAACATTTTTAAAGAATGCAGAAAGTTGAAGCAATATAGAATCTGGCTTTCTCCCAAATTGCATAATGCGATAATAATCATCATTGAAAATAATTTTAGAACATTAAGGCAATTTTTCAGTGGTTCTCTCGCACTTCATTAGGCATATTGAATCTTTATTCTACTGTGTAATTGGAGAACCAACCCAGTCCTATTCACCATTTCCAAACATGCACCCGCCCAGCAGAAGCCTGTCAGTTACCTCCTTCCTTTTCTACCAGAAGTACAGAAATCATTGTGCCAGCACTATGTGGAGAAATTGCATTGCCTGAGAGTCCTAGCTCCCAGGTTATTATAGCACAAGGTAATTAGGGCTTTTAAAGCATGAATTTTCTACTAGTCCCATTGTCTTCAGTTAAATGACAGGAAACACTACTTTATCAAACATGGTTCACAATACAATTGACATTTGGTTCCTTTATAAGAAAAATTTTGTCAAGAATTCAGGAATGTGCTGCTACATTAATTATAACTACAAAAATCATTTTAACAAAAGTGGGTGGGGTGGGTAGTGAATTCAATCAGAAAGCTGATTAGAAACATAAATAAGGGAATTAATTTGGATATACTTCTCTCTCATATTATTTTAGGGCTTTGAGTACTTCAGTAAAATACACAAAATTGTCTATTTCTAGATCAATATTTGTTTTCTCTAATATGTTTAACCACAAAGAATTCTTTCCTATCAGTCAGTCTATAGAATGCTATTTTCTTTAAATCATCTGGTCAAAAAAAAATGACATAACTGAATTCTGGAAATAACTGTTGGAATAAAAATGAACCCCAGTGATGTCAATTCAAAAAATGCAATATAAAAATTTGTCATTAAATTGAAAGGGTATAATGCCCTTACATTTATAGAAGAGATTAAGACTTAAAGCAAAGGCTTGCTTTAGAGCCATAGAGTATTGTTTCAGAAAATATCTGGGAGAGAATATTAACAGAGTGATATCAAGGGAACAATGGGTGGAATGTGAGTCCAGGTAGCAACATCTAGAGAGGCTTTGAGACAATAGCTTGAATCTCACACCAGCCCACATTTAAAATTTAGACAGTCACAGTTTATGGCTAAAATTTTAAATTAACTTCATAAATAAAATCATGCTTTATACATTTTACACTAAGCAATTTAAAAAAATAAATTTATGGTACCCTTTTATTTCCTTCAAAATTCATTTTCCTCCACAATTCTAAGGGCTGGGTTTCTGAGCCTCCAATTTTCTTAGGTTTCATTATAAATTCAATTAATCTTGAATATACAATGGATGTCAATGAACTTGCTTTGTTTAAAATGCCTTTCTTTTTCTATATTGTGAATGCCTAGTTATTCTTCAAGACCCTATTTAAATTCCAACTCAATACTGACTGACAGCTGTCAGGGGAGGGGGGGTTGGGAGGCTGGGTAAAAGTGGTGAAGGGATTAAACAAAAACAAAACAAAACTCCTAGACACAGACAACAGTATGGTGATTACCAGTAGAAAACAGGGTTGGGAGGAGATAGAAGAGGGTAAAGGGAGGATAAAAGGAGATGGAAGGAGACTTGACTTGGGGTGGTGAACACACAATACGATATACAGATTATGTTTTATAGAATTACACACCTGAAACCGATATAATTTTATTAACCGATGTCACCCCAATAAATTCAATTTAAAAAAATTTAAGAGGTCTCACCCACCTTCGTACAGAAGAAAGATAACTTATGATCATTCCTCCCCCACCAAGAATAGAAAGAATTATAATTTCTAAGCTTTGAAACAGGAGTAGTTACCTATCAGTGAGATCTGGCCTTCGACTTGGTCTCATGAGTCCATACCACACACATCAGTACGTGCTCACATTTCTGATCATAGCTGCCCAAAGGACTTTCAGTGACAGTATTGTTGGAACTTGGAAATGTAAATCCTAAAAGATGACCTTTGTCTGAGATAAAGATGGCATTTCCCACTATGTAGTAAGTTAAGATTGTCACTAATATGAGAGAAGAATTTCAAGGATGTCTTTGCTTTCCATCCAAATGCCATTTTCCTAACAAATTTTGGAAGTAGCTATCTATCCATTTTGAAAGCCAAGATATTTTTCAAAGCCTGCTTTAGAAGAGATTTGGGAATTTTTTCTGTTATTCTTTTTCCCACTTACTTTTATTTCTTCCTCTTCATCTTAACACATCGTAATAAAGAATGAAAGCATGTTTATCACCTAAAAGAATTCCAACTCAATAAAATCTTTCAAAACCCCCTCAGGCAATTATCTGTTGTTTTTTTTCTGTGATGCCAGGATGTTTTGTCAGTATTTTTATAACCTCATGAGTATTGCATTCCCTCTATTTAGATGTGTCTTACACTGTGAAAACTTTGAAGGTAGTTACTGAGTCTTTCTTCTCTATGATCTGAGTGCATACATAGTACCAGCTATGTGATGGGATTCGATTCACCTTTGTTAGATGGATGTATGATTCTCTAAATAGTTGGTTTTGGTGTAGCAATGACTGGTAAGCATTTCCCAGCATCTTTCTTCTCCTCCACTTTTAGTAATAGACATCCATCCCTGAGTTTCAGTTGGGCACAGAGCTGCTCAGTTAGGAACAAATTTTCCGATATCCCTGAGTGAATTAAGTGACTAAATTTTTACCAGTGACACGTGAGCACAAGTGATATGTGTAACTTCTGTGTCATTTCCATGGAAACAAATTACATATCCTGCTTATTCTCATCACCTTCTCCACAGACTAGATATCAGCTGTGATGCTGATGAGGCAGGCAGTGCCTTAGAAAGTAAATGGGAACCTAGAACACTTCACGGAACAAAGCCATCTGCCCACAATGTGTTTGTCCACCTCTTCGCAGACCATGATGAGAAAGAGAAATAAACTTCAGTGCTCTTTGAGACATCATCACTTTTGGAATCTCTTTGTTACAGAAGCTTAGCCTATATCTCATCCCATAACCTATATCTTGTGCAATATAGCTGCCCTATGTCAAGGCAGGCAGTCCTATGGCGGATACCTTCAGCAGTTTTCAGACCTGATAGATACTGTCACATTCACCCTCTAGTTGACCTGTCTCCCACTAGCATACAATGTGCTGTGGTACCAGCTGCCCGTGCCAATATCTGTTGGCAGTACAACTCCAAACAGTCGTTGCACCTCTAGACACTTCAACAGCCAGGATCAGCAGCTCCAGTGATTTCCAACAGTTGCTTCCGTCAACAGCTCTCATGGGTTTTTTCAAGTCTGTTCCTTTGTCACTAGATAGCTGTTATCCTCTCAGCATCAGAATGACTGTAGGTCTAGTGGTGCATTAAATATGTTTAAATAGCTCTCTTTCACAAAACAAGAGCAAATAGAAAAGACTCCCATTTGTTTGCTGATTTCCACATGTAAATATGTAATACTCAATTTCATGCTAGCAATACGACATCACTAAATGTGGAGTATGTGGAGCTGAGAAGAGCTGCATGCACTTGCCTTTTGAGGTCTGGTAAGAGCAGTCTCCAACACACCACTGACTTGACAGTATGTTATCTACTATGGCACAGCAAACCATCCAAACTTACCTGCTTTAAGTAAAAACTCATTATTTGCTTACAATTCTGGACAGTAATTTTGTCTGGGATTACTGGGATTGTTTTCCTCTGGGTCCACTCATGTTGTTGTAGACAATTAGCATCTCAGAAAGAGAATGCATGGACTCATGCACTCACATGTCTGGCAGTTGGTGCTCACTGTAGGCAGGAATACCTTGAATCTCTTCCCATGGACTCTCATATTATGACAGGATCTTTACTTCGGAGTTCCAGGGCAAATTTCCAAGGGGATGGTAAAAGCAACTTCAGTGCCTATTGAGTCTCCACTCGGAAATCCCATAATGTTCCTCTCCTTGTATACTATTAGTCAGCTAAGGTATGTCACAAGGCCAGCTTAAATTTAATGCATCAAACCATTTTGATTAGACAAGAAAGCAATTTAATTGGTAGCATTTCCCCCTTGTATCTATAAGTCCAAATGGTATTTAAAAATATAGTCAAACCATCACACACCTATTAGGATGGCTATCATAATTAAAAACAAACAAAACAAAAAAAATAAGTGTTGGTCAGGATTTAAAGTGTGAACCCTTGTACACTGTTGGTAGGAATGTAATGGTATAGCTGCTATTGAAAACAATAGGGCAGTTTCTCAAGAAATTAAACATAGAATACTATATGATCCAGAAATTCCACTTTTGGGTATATAAACCCAAAAATTGAAAGTAGGAACTTGAAATATGTATATGCCCATGTTCATAGCAACATTTTCACAATAGCCAAAAGGTGAAAGCAACCCAAGTGTTGATGGATAACAGATATGTGGAGTATATATACAATGGAATATTATTCAGCTTTATAAATAAAGACATTCTGACACATATTATAACATGGATACACCTTGAGGACATTATGTTAAGTGAAATAAACCAGTCACAAAAGGACAAATACTTGTTTGATTCCATTTATCTGAGGTACCTAGAGTAGGAAAATTCAGATACAGAAAGTAGAATGCTGTTTACTGGGAGCTAGAATGGAAAGTTGTTGTTCAATAGGTATTGAGTAAAAAAAAAAAAAAAAAAAAAAAAAAAATTTTGGTTAATCCCCACCAGAGGATATTTTCCCATTGATTTTTAGGAAGAGTGGAAGAGACAGGGAAAGACAGAGAGAAACATCGATGTGAGAGAGACACATCAGTTGGTTGCCTCCTGCACAAACCCGGACCAGGGCCCAGGCCAGGGAGGAGCCTGCAACCAAGGTACATGCCCTTGACCAGAATTGAACCTGGGACACTTTGGTTCACAGGCCAACACTCTATCCACTGAGTCAAACTGGCTAGGGCTTAATTTTTTTTTTTTTTTAGTTTTGCAAGATAGAAAGAGTTCAGGAGATAGGTTGTGTGAACATGTGGATGTTCTTAGCACTATTGAACTGTACACTTAAAATAGTTAAGATGGTAAGTTTCCCGTTATGTGTCTTTTGCCACAATTTAAAAAATCACAGAGCCACAAATTCTTTGACACCCATTGAGAGGTAGGTTCTTCTTCTTCTTCCCTGGAGTCTAGGTGGGCTTTTGACTCTCTTGGAAACCAGTAGAATAAGGCGGAAGAATGTTGCATGAATTGTAATACTATCTCAGAAAAGGCAGCATAATGTTTGCTTTGTTTGCTGAGACACTGGCTTGTGGAGCCCTGAAGTCTGATTACCTTATGGCCACCATGCCTGGTGAGATGCCAGGGCACATTGAGAAGCAATGAGTAAGTGCTACTAAGAGTCTCAGCTAAGTCGCAGAAGACAGTCAGCATCCACTGACCAACTAAGTGCAGATGCTTCTGGTAATTCTAGTCCCCAGCCATAGAGACATCCCCAGTCCACTGGGATGTCTCAGCTGAAGTCCAGACATCATAGGTCTGGCAAACCATTCTCACAAGATCTGGCCAAAGTCCTGACTCACAGATTCAGTTGGCTTCAGAAAATGTGTTTTAAGCCTCGACATCTTTGTTTTAAAATAACAGCTTTATTGAGATACTAGAGGCCCAGTGCATGAAAATTCATGCACTGAAGAGGGGGGTCCCTCAGCCCCGCCTGCCCTCTCTCACAGTCCGGGAGTCCTCAGGGGCTGGAGGTGACCTGGCGATCAGGAGAAGGTGACGCCTCCCTCACACCTCTGCTGCTGCCACTGCCAGCAGTGCAAGCCTTGGCCAGCCCTGGTTACCTGAGCCTCGGGCGGCCCTGGGCGGCTGAGAAGCCGCCATCCAAGGCTTTCCTGTGCCTCAGGCCAGCCCTGGATGGCTGGGGGGCTGAGGGGACTGGGGGACTCTGGAGGCAGGTGCACGGAGCAGCTGAGCCCACGGGCCTGGCCTTGCCACGTGCCTATTGCCAGTCCCCCGGGGCCAGGACACAGGGCTGTAGTGCCACTTACTTGCAACCTGGATATCATCAATGGGGTTGAGGGGACTGGGTGCCGCCATCTTGTGGCTGTGGGCACTACCATCTTTGAGGGTGTGACAGTCAATTAGCATATTCCCTCCTTATTGGCTGTGGGCACCACCATCTTTGAGGGCATGGCAGTCAATTAGCATATTCCCTCCTTATTAGATAGGATAATTAACATATCATAAAATTCATCCTTTAAAATGCATAAATTAGGGTTTTTTAATTATACTCACAGAGTTGTGTAATTACCACTTCTATCTAATTTTAGAACATTTCATCGCCCAAAAAGAAGCCCCATGCTCATTAGCACTCACTTGCTTTTTCCTACTCCAGTCCTACTCTATAGATTTGCCTATTCTGGAAATTTTATATAAATTGAATCATAAAATATGTGGCCTTTGGTCCCGGAGTTTTTCACTAGAATGAGGTTTCAAGGCCTGGCTGATTTGGCTCAGTGGCTAGAGTGTCGGCCCTCAGACTGAAGGGTCCCACGTTCAAAACTGGTCCACAGAATGTACCTTGGTTGCAGACTCTATCCCAGTTGGGTGCGTAGGGGAGGCAACCAATCGATGTGTCTTTCTCACATGGATGTTTTTCTCTCCCGCTCCCTTCCACTCTCTCTAAAAATCAATGGAAAAAATCCTCAGGTGAGAATTAAAAAAAAAGAACACTCATCCATATATTAAGGTTCCAACATTAATTTACAACCTAATTATATGTGCTTGCCTAAGAAAGAAACTGAGCTTTTTCCAGATATAAAGAATTATAAAATTCCACTTTACCTTTCACTTATAAAAAAGTAAAGAAAAGAGAAACAGTCCATAGCAGAACTTAAATCTTACAATGAAAAGAGTACATGGAAATAAAATGTTCAGTAGCTGAGAAGGAAAAAAACTAGTTCAATGGTTGAGCATTGGTCTGAACACCAAAGGATCTTGGGTTCCATTCCCAGTCAAAGGCACATACCTGGGTTGTAGGTTCTACCCCTGGCCCCAGTTGGGGTATGTGCAGGAGGATGTGCAGGAGGTAACCAATCTGATTTCTCTCTCTCTCTCACATCGATGTTTCACTCTGTTCCTCCCTCCCTCACTTTCTCCTTCCTTCCTTCCTTCCTTCCTTCCTTCCTTCCTTCCTTCCTTCCTTCCTTCCTTCCTTCCTTCCTTCCTTCCTTCCTATTCTATTTAAAATCAATGGAAAAATATCCTTGAATGAGGATTAAAAAATAATAATAAATAATAATATTAATAAGAAAATAAACATTTTTTAGAAAAGAATGAGGTTTCAAGGTTCATCCATGTTGTAGCATGTATGAGTATTTTATTCCTTTAAATGGCTGAATAATATTTAATTGTATAAATGTACCATGTTTTGTTTATCTAAGCATCAGTTGATAGACATTTTAGTTGTTTTCACTTTGGAGCTATTATGAATAAGGATGCTATGAGCATTCATATACAAGTTTTGGCGTGAACACATGTTTTCTATTCTCTTGGATATATACCCATGAGTGGAATTCCAGGGTCATGTAGTAACCACATTTAGTTAGCATTTTGAGGAACTGCCAAAATATTTTTCAAAGTGGCTTCCCCATTTTGCCAATGCCACCAATAATGTATATGGGTTTCAATTTGTCAGATCCTTGCTAACATTTATTTTTATCTCTTATTTTCCTTGTCTGAGTGGGTGTAACATAGCATGCCATTGTGGGTTTGATTTGCATTTTCTAATGACTAATGTAGTTGAGCCTCTTTTCATGGCTTGCAATTTGCATATCTTCTTTGGAGAAATATCTATTCAAATACTTCCTCCACTTTTAATTTGGCTATTTGTCTTTTTATTATTGTGTTATAGTGTTCTTTAGATATTTTGGATACAAATCCCCTATCAAGATATATGATTTGCAAATATTTTCTCCCATTGTGTGGATTGTCTTTTCATTTTCTTGATGGTCCCCTGTGAAGTATGCAGTACAAGGTTGGTTCCCTTGCTATTTCCTCTTGACATGTGTTGATATGCACACTGCTACTAGACCATATGGTTAGATTAGTAATTAGATTAACAAAAGTAATTTTTATTCAGAACAACTTCTTTGGGGGGATAATTTCCTTTATCTTTTCCAAAAGGGTAAAATTATCTCCGCATTAACACTGCAACTAAACTATTGGCTTTGATAAATTCAGGATGAATATAAAATAGTAAAGCATTTGCTTTTCTTTATTCTGAAAAACTACAATGATGAGGATTTGGGGTAAATATTCCCGTAATGGGTGATAAATATGTATGTAATTCCATGGTAATGCCATGTGAAATATTACTTTATGAAACAAGGCTTTGGAAATTATTTTAGATTAAAAGGTCCTAGACTGGGCAGAAAAAAGGAGATGGATTAGTTATTATCTTCAATCTTGTTTTTATCAGAATCAGCGTGTGCTGAGCAGATCTGTTTATTTAAAAGAGTCTCTCATATCAGGACAGATGGCATTTATATAAAGACAGTGGACATTCCAGAAAAGATGTTTTCAATATATATTGCTTCATCAAAAATAATAGATGAATGAATATAATATTAATTAGTATACTAGTAAATTAATTTGAACATTCACAAAATTTGGAATGTTGCATCTTTGTAACAATTCCAAATTTCCACCACTGAGAAACCAGCTACTGTCTCTTCCATAGTTGTCTAATTTATCTAAAGGCCCAAATGATTGGCTTTATTTTGGCATTAAAATCTAACAACTGTCACTTTTATTGCTAATTTGGTCTTGCTTAAACAAAATGAAGTAAACATAATACATTATAGTCCTGATAAAACATTAGATCTATTAGTAGTTTATAATCAAATAATAATACTAATTTAGTAGAGAGGCAAAATTTAAAGTGTTGCATCTGCTGTAGGAATCTAGGACATAAAAAATCTAATAAGGTTAATTGTTTACAGGGAAGAATATCAGTAATGGAAGATGTACTTTTAATTCTATCCATATACAGTATACAGTAACTTTTGACAAGATTAGTAACTTACCTAATATGTAACCAAGACCAAGCACACCTTCAGGTATTTCCCTATCTCTTGCTGATGGATTAGAAGACTGTTTAGTGACATGTTGTGGACAGCAGTTCCTTAATACTTCCTGTCATGTGGAAAGTAATAGCAGTAATTGTGATCAACAGTTCTGATAATCTAATAGAAAATTCTATTTCTCAAGAATTCTATTAGGGATGTATGTATCTTTATACAGATAATAAACCTGACAATAGACTGCATCTTTATTTCACTTTATTTAGTAAAACAGGATCAGCTCAATCAAATGTATTCTCACAATCAAATCTTAATATAACATATTTAGCAATTAATTAAAATAACTATATCAAATGGACAATTGTAAAGTTCATGTAATATAAGAAAATGTTTCTTTTGTATCAAGAACAGGCCACTTAAGACTTCCTCCTCGGGAGCCTCCAGAAAACCACGGAGCTCTCTATCAGGGCCGCCGCCCCCAGGGAACCGACAGGATGGCAGAGGGCAAGGCTGGCGGTGCTGCTGGCCTCTTTGCCAAGCAGGTGGAGAAGTTCAGCAGGGCCCAGGAGAAGGTACTGCAGAAGTTGGGGAAAACTGTGGAAACCAAAGATGAACGGTTTGAACAAAGTGCCAACAACTTTTGCCATCAACAGGCAGAGGGCCTCAAGCTATACAAGGAGCTGAAGTACTTCCTTAGTGCAGTCAAAGTAATGCATGAAAGCTCAAAGAGAGTGTCAGAAACCCTGTAGGAGATCTACAGCAGTGAGTGGGATGGTCATGAGGAGCTGAAGGCTATTGTAGGGAATAATGGTCTCCTTTGGGAAGACTATGAAGAGAAACTAGCTGACCAGGCTTTGAGGACCATGGAAAACTATGTAGCCCAGTTTGGTGAAAATAAGGAAAGAATTGCCAAGCGGGGTTGGAAACTCATGGACTATGACAGTGCCCGACACCACCTGGAGGTGGTGCAGAATGCCAAGAAGAAAGATGAGGCCAAGATTGCCAAGGCAGACGAAGAGTTCAACAAAGCCCAGCTTGTGTTTGAAGATCTGAGCCAAGAACTACTAGAGGAGCTACCTGTTCTTTATAATAGTCGTATTGGCTGTTATGTGACCATCTTTCAAAACATTTCCAACTTGAAGGACGTCTTCTACAGGGAAATGAGCAAGCTGAGCCACAATCTCTATGAAGTGAGGAGCAAACTGGAGAAGCAACATCCCAACAAAGTCTTTGTGGTGAAGGGACTATCAAGCAGCAGCAGACCTCTTTAGTCATCTCTTCCCCAGTTCGAACATCTACAATCTCCAGTCCTCCTACCCCACCTACCAGTCCCCCTACACTTACCTTGACAAGTGAGAGGGACTCCATCTCAGCAAGTGAAGAAGAGCTAACATCGGATTCAGCTCAGGGAGAAGACAACTCTGAGATGAAAGAAGAGCCCTTAAAAGAAAAGGAAATAGAGAAAGAAGAGACTGAAGCCAACTCCTCTGAGGAGGAAGAGCCTCTGCCGACCTGCAATGGCCCTACCCAGGCCCAGCCTTCTCCTACCCAGCCCACTGAGGCTGGCGAGTCCCAGGAGGAAGTTTTCCCTGGCTCCCCAGCTCCATCCCCAGGCAGAGCCCTAATCCCTTCAGAACAGCCTGCATCTCTCCCAGAAGTTGTCCTCCGAACCCGAACCTTGAGTGAAGGATCTGAACAACCAAAGAAGAGAGCCCCTGCCCAAAGGACCTCGGCACCCCTAGTAGGCCTCCTCCACCCAGAGCCACTCCCAGCTCTAGACCCTCCTCAGGGAACATACCCTCCTGTCCTGCAGCCTCTAAACAGGGTTCACCCTCCAGCCCTAGGACTCCAAGTCCTAGTTCCAAGGCCACTTTGGAGGTTTCTCTTGATTCACAGCCACCACAGAAGCCAGTAAGAACTCCTGAGGACAGAGAAAGGAAAACACCAACAATCTGAACCCAGATCTTTGTACTTCCCCAACCTCGGTGATCCCTCAGGTTTTTTCAGAGTCTGACAAGGCAAGTAAGATGGAAGACAAAGAAGAGAACAATAAGCTTATCTTGTCTGACTCCCCTGAGAGCCAAGGTCTCCAGCTTCACGCCTCTGTGGTTCCAGAAGACAGCAACATCACAGCACCTGAGCTTCAAGAAGAGGTACCTACAGTTCAAAGTGCACAGCTCTGAAGAGCAACTGCCAAGACCTCCCACATATGTACATCTCCCAGAGAAACTCTTCAGCTAGAGGGTATATAAGCACAGAGACTTAAGGTCTAACATTCATTTCTAAGTTCTCAAAGTGGATGCTGGTTGTCTCTAAAGACCTAGCATTAATAGAGGCTGAGGAGCAGACTTAGAGGAGGGAGGCAGGCAGGCAGGCTTGGGAGAAGAGATTGTTAGACTTAAGGAATATTTAATTCAGATTTTAGCATTGTTATATAATAAGACTTTATATATTAAATAAAATGGAGCTAAAATGACTATAACAAGCAAAAGCATCTATAGATGCATATACTCAGAGAACAGGAAACAAATCTTGGATTTACTACTCATTTTTCAAGACTTAAAGCCAAAAGAACATATTTTCAGATTGTTAAATAAAGCTTTATTCTATGTAAAAAAAAGAACAGGCCACTTACTAAATAGTCTCATAAACTATAATCAAAACAAGCAAAATAAAGTCAGGAACACAAGTTTTCTGGGTGATAACCTTGTTGGTATCAGGCAACTAAAATAGTTTTTATTAAAAAAGCTTTCTAATTTTTGCTCTAGTGTATAATATTTTCTGTATAAATTTAGTGCTATGTACTACTGAGAACTGAGGATGAAGACAGTATATGCTACAATCAATTTAATATAATTTGATAAATATGTCTCAGAATTGTTTTTCAGCCAAACAGTATGACCTCGGAAATAAATATGTAGGGTAATTTAAATAAAATGCAAATAATTTACTTTTCATTACATAACAATATTGACATGCCAAACAGTAGACAGTTTACTAAAGATGGTTACTTCTTTAGATTCACTGAGGTAGCCAAGGAAAATTCTCTATTTTTTAATTTGAAGCATTTTCATTTTCTAAAATTTAAAACCTCTCTCTCTCTCTTCATCTCTCCCTCTCCCTCCTAGCAAACAATCAGTCAAGTCTGCTTGCTTGTCTCAAGGTCATTTCCACAAGGTTAACTCCCCTGAGGTTGCTTACGGTTGTCTTATTGTCATCCCTTCCTCAGCTGCTGCCCAAACTCTTATAATTACCCAGTGCAAATATACACAAATAAGGAGTTCAGTACCAATAAAATACACGCATAAATAAATTAAACAATGTAAAAATAATAGTGCAGCATGGATAAAATTAAGTAGCAAATAGTAGTGAATACTCAGAAAACATTTTGAACTGATGAGGCAATTCTCAATTGTAAGTTAACCTTTAAGAAGGTGAATTTGTAATATAGGTGAATGATTAGACAGAGGTTTAGGGTGAAATAGGGCTTATATAAGATTGGGCTAGAGAGGGAGAACCCAGGTGGATGTGTTATAGGATTCCAGGGCAGGAGGAATAGGAAAACTGAGACGGGAAAGTTACCACAAGGCCAAATGGTGTGGGCAATTTGCAGCCAGCTTGTAACTAACAAGCCATTGTCTTCCCAGCCAAGGACACCAGAGCAAATGGTTAAAAACCTCCCTAAGGAGAGAAGGCAGAAAGGGACGGGGAAGGAAAAAAGGGAAGTTTCACTCCCTAAGCAGAGAAGCCAGCATTCTCAAGGCTTGGCAAGATAAAGTGCCAGGTGCCTCTCATGAATTCTGGGAAGGCCACAACACAAAAAGGGACCTTGAGAATTAATCTGTACAAAAATATTCAGCCAAGAAATTTTGAAACCTATAGACAGGAGGGTATATAAGGCCCCAGACCCCAACCCAACCTGCTCTTGAGATCAGCTGAGAGCCCGTCTGCACTTGCTTCATAAGCCAGATGTATAGGTTTGCTTGCTTTGCTTTTTCAATAAAGGTGCATGCTTTAATAAATTGGCTTTTCACTACGCAGTCAAGGTCTCTCCTATAAATTCCTTTATATGAGAAGAGAGAGACCGAGGTTGGGAGTAGCCCTCTCTCACTGGCTCAGGAGGGTGTCTTGTCTGGGAACACCTCTCTGGTGTCGGTGCGAGGTGCCTGTAACAAATGAGATGAAATGGCATGGGCAGTAAAGCAGAGGTAGGGACTCTCAGTGCATTTGGGTGCTTTTTTACCACCATAGGTGGGATCTCAACCCTGGCTACACAATGGAAATATCTGGAGAGCTTTACAAATGCAACGTCCGGATCCCTCTCACAGAGATTCCAGTTCAGTGGGCTGGAGTGAATTTCAGACACCCAATCAGTGGTATACATTTGCTTTTGAGATTATCCAAATCCCTTATTAGATAAATATGTAGTTTGTGAGACATAGGCAAAACTTTTTTTGCATAGACAGCCAGAATTCACTTATGTGCTAAGCGTAGGATAAGCATTAAGTATAAGTATCAAGAGTGACCTTATATTCATGAAACACATAGGTACAAATATATACAAGATTACATATGTAAAAGGTACTTGATAACCATAAGGTGTTAATTTGGACACACTTTGGTGACATTTATTCTGCACCAATAAAATCCATGGCAGTTTGCAGGCTAATTGTAAGCTAGAGCATGGCCAGGAGTAATCATTCTTGTGTTTATTCAAAAAGCAAGTCCACCTGTGAACCCAATTGTGCAAAACCTAATTCTGCTCCTCATGACCACACCACCAGTGAGAAGGCTGATGTGGCAGAGAGAGATACAACACAATGAATACAGAATACCTCAGGATTCCTGTAGTGATTTTTTTTTTTGCTTGTATGCTATCCTAAATCTATTAACTCTTGCATATCTTTCCCCTTGCTTCTCACTGTATGCTTTAAAATTGATTTAATAACAATGCCATTTGAGGGTTTTGTCTGTGAACCTTTCTGTTCTGTGACCTCTAAAATAGCTTGCTTAGCAGCATACATGGAGGACACTGTTGCAACAGCACAATTGCCCGTCCAACATAACCAGTTTTGTTTAAATGCTCCCCAGTGGTTACAGACACGTCTGGGTTGAGAGCTGCTGGATAGGGAATTGGAAAATCTGTATGAAAATTACAGATGAGGAAGGATTACTTTATACTTGAGTTAAGCAATTTATATTCTATTATTCAGCACATCTGGAGTTCATGAAATACAAAAGTAATATTATAAAATTGTGCCTCTCAAAGTGCATTTGCGACAGGATGAGGAGAAAAGTCTAGACACTTAGCAATAAATTGGAATAGACAAAAAAGAATTTTTGTGTGAAATAAACCTGTAATAGGATGATAGAATCTGGATGGAAAAAAAAAGGATATCTGCATGACTGGATGGATTTTGGGATCCATTCACTTCCCAGCTCATATTATGAGGCCGGTATTCACAAGATATAAAAATCATATGAAATAATTATTAAAAAAATAAAAATACAGAACAATATTCCTCATTAACATGAATTTAAAGACCTTTAACAAAATATTAGCAAAAACAATCCACCATTATATAAAAAGTCTATGCCATGTCTAAGTGTGGTTTATACCAAGAATGTGAGATTAATTTAACGCCAGAGAAGTTCCCAGTGTTCCAACCCATTCTCAGTTCCCAGCAGTCCTTGCACACCTAACGGGGTGTCCACTGTGCAGTTTGTCCAGGACTGTCCACTTCGCAGAAACCCTCCCCACCATGTAGAAAATTCTGGTTTATTGATGATGAGGGCAGAAAATTGGAGAAATGTAAAATAAACCATTCATTCTCATGTTAAAACATATAATTACCTACCATATATTATTTTTTAAAAATGTATTTGTATTGATTTCAAAGAGGAAGAGAGAGGGAAAGAGAGATAGAAACATCAATGATGAGAGAGAATCATTGATCAGCTGCCTCTTGCATGCCCCACACTGGGATTAAGCCCACAACCAGGGCATGGGCCCTGACAGGTAATCGAACTGTGACCTCCTGGTTCATGGGTCAATGCTCAACCACTGAGCCCTGCTGGGCCATGTGTTATATTATTGTATTATTTTTACTGTGTGCTAGTACTGCTGTGTTCTGGGTTGGCTCTCTAAGAGTTGGTTATCCTGTACCTGAGCAGGGGAGAGTTGCCTTCCATGGCATTGCCATCCCCCAGCGGCAGTCTGATGTTGTTGTTTCTTGGCATTAGAGTGTTTTTTACATTTATTTACTTTCCAATTAAAATTGAGATAATATTACATTAGTTTCAGCTGTACAACATAGTGATTAGACATTTATATATCTTACTAAATCAAGTACCCCAATAAGTCTAGGACCCATCTGACACATGCATAGTTATTACAACACTGTTGACTCTATTCCCTAAGCTACACTTTATGTCCACATGACTATGTACTTGCATAACTGGCAATTTGTACTTCTTAATCTATTTTACCTTTTTCACCTATCCCCCAATCCTTCTCCCATCTGGCAACCAGCAATTTGTTTTTTTTGTTATCTATGTGTTTGTTCCTTTATTTTGTTTCTTAGATTACACATATAAGTGAAATTACATGGTATTTGTCTTTCTATGTCTGACTTACATCACTTAGCATTATACCTTCCAGGTTCATCCATGTTGTTGCAAATGGCAAGACTTTATTCTTTTTAAAAATACATTTTTATTGATTTTTAGAGGGAGAGGAAGGAAAGGAAGAGAGAAAGATGTGAGAGTATGTTATCGATTGGCTGCCTCCTGCACACCCCCCACTGGAGACTGAGCCCAAAACCCAGGCATGTGCCCTAACCTGGAATCAAACCATCAACTTTTCAATGCACGGGACGATGCCCAACTAATTTAGACACACAAGGCAGAGCAAGATTTCATTCTTTTTTATAGCTGATTAATATTCTGTTGTATATATGTACTACAGCTTCATTATCCATTTGTCTATCAATGGACACTTAGGTTGCTTCCGTATCTTGGCTACTGTAAATAACGCAACAATAAATTTAGGAGTGCATATGTCTTTTAGAATTAGTGTCTTGAATTTCTTCAGATAAATACCCAGAAGTGGAATTTGGTGCCAGATTTTTCATGGGGACAGAAAAGTTCCCTGTGGTCCAGGTTCAAGCTCAGTCTTAACAGGCCTACTGAGCCTGGCCCTTTTCTTTTCTTCTTCTTCTTTTTTTTTTTTCTCTCTTAGCATTTCAATCATGTCTCTCCGTGGCAGCGAACTGTGCCCTTGGTCTGTGGTCCATCTTGGACAGGATAGTTTTCCTTCTTTTCAGCCAGTGATAGCAGACCTCTGCTTGTTATTAAAATAAGATCCTTGGCTCATGATGGTTTCTCACAAGATGATTAGATTGTGATGTGTAATAAAGGTTATCATGTTAAGCCAATGAGAGTTGGGTGTTGCTTATTACAGAACACAGTCTATTTTCTCTAACTCATTTTCATTCATTATTTTTGTGGTTTTTTTTCCCCCCAATTGATCAGTCAATACTTTATTGTGATTTTATTGCACCAACACTAAATCTTTTTGGGGGTGTGTTTTTCAGTTATTATGTTTGCCTCATGATCAATCTTCCTGATAGTCGGACCTTCATGTGCTGCTTAAACTGGAGATTCATTCCTGTGGAGAACTTGTCCCAAGGAAGGCTCTAATTTTCTAAACCCTGAATTTATGATTTACACGATTTCTTGTTATGATACATTAAGCCCATTCTCATAATAAAGCTAGCACAATTCCTATGCTGATATCTTATTCCACTTCTACCTTTAAGTTCTCTAATTCTAATATTTCAATCCTCTTTGATCTTCCATCACAAAGTCTTGTTCAAGTAACCCACCTGGTTTATCAGGTCCTCTACTGTTTGGTTTTAATTTCAGTATATCAGAACCACCTGGTGTTTATTTAAAATGCAAACTCATGGTCTATATACCTAATAAATTCTTATTTCAACGGTTTGGGGTAGGGCCAAAGAATTTAAATTATTAATAAAAAATAAAAAAAAAAACTCCTCAAGTGGAACACTAAAAATCTGGTGCAGTGTTCAGTTCTTTTTGTTTTTTTCCTTGTCCTTGAAGACTTGGTCTTGAATGAATTCCCAATAGGATCTAACCCACACCTGGAAGATCTCCCCAACACTAATAGCCTATTCCTGCCTTGGTCCTCTGTTGCCATATTCTGCTCAGAAGTAAGAGATTTTCCTAATCTGATGGGCATGTCTTAACAAAGTTGTATGCCAAAACCCCAATTCCTCCAACAGAGAATTTTCAATATTTTTATCACATGTTGTACAAGTACAATGTTAGGGAGCCAGTCAAATTTATAAAAGTAAAAAGCTATGCAAATGCCAATATGAATGACTACAGCATTTTAACTTGGTTTTGAGATTCTTTCTTTTAAATTTCTTTATTGATTAAGGTGTTACGTATGTGTCCTTATTTCCCCATCCCCATTACCCTCACATCACCCCCCCCCCCCACTCATCCCCTCACCCCCCTGTTGTCTGTGTCCATTGGTTGGGCTCATATGCATGCATACAAGTCCTTTGGTTGATCTCTCCCCCTTACCCCCACTCTCCCCTACCTTCTTTCTGAGGTTTGATGGTCTGATTGGTGTTTCTCTGTCTCTGGATCTGTTTTTGTTCATCAGTTTGTGTTGTTCATTATATTCCATAAATGAGTGAGATCATGGTTTTGAGATTCTTTATAGAATAACTTCTTCTATTGGTAAGTTTGTCATTTGGTTCTCTAGCACTGTTAGACTACTAATTATTTCTCTTGCCCCTTCTAAGTGATTTTGAAGATCCAGTGTTTTGTCAGGTGTTATCTTTCCTTTATATTCTTCTAAATTTTTGCTAGTATTCACATCCTGTATTTGCCTTAAGCAAGTACTTTGTTTTAATTTTTGCATGCTTTTTACAAATTATTTTTAGTCCTCAACCGTATTGTTCTTCTTGAGGTAGTTTCTTAACATTTCATTTGCTGTCAGTAGGAATCCTAAGCAGAGCTCTAGCTGATGATTAGTCATTTCTTCAGTGATATATCTCATTTGACAGAGAGGGTTTAAAAAGATGCTTTCCCTTGATTTTACTTTTTAATTGTAATGATATACTCCATTATTTATCATTTAAACTGAGATGTATTAGCTTAGTATTAGATTGTGTATTACTAAACCAAAAAACAGATTTAACAGTTTTTCCCCTGTTGGAAACAAAGTATTTTTATTTCAGCTAGCATAATGATAAAACTTAAGAAGTATATGCAAATGTAAGTAGCTAGAATAATAAATATGCAATTGAATATAGCCTTTGGTAAACAGAAAAAATAATAATTGTTTGGGTTATAAGATTTAGGGCTTCATGTTCTAAAAAGCAAAGGAATTATTTAGATTTATTTTTGTTTCCTTAAAACTAAACTTAACACAGCTTTTATTGAGATTTTCAAATGGTTGTTTATAAAAAAAGGAGAAGGAATTACTAAGAAGGAAGGTAAATGTTCCAGGTATAAGTTTTTTTTTAAAGAATTGACTGAACAGCTTAATTTTCCCTCACATCAATTATGATTCAATAACAGGATCAACCTTTCTCCCTTTTGGTTGTAGCATGACTAAGTTGATTTTGTTATTTTGATAGTGATGTCATAGTCTAAGCACTGAGGTTTTGGGGGCATAATAAAGGGGTTACTATATATTTAAGATAAACCTCTGTTGCATCAATATACTTTTTATCCTCACCTTATTTGACATGCAGAATTTTTCATGTTAATAGATAAAATGATGTAATCATAATTAGATCTATCATACAACTTTTCAATCATAAAAAGGGGTGACAAATTTAAAGGTTGGTTCCCTGCAGTTATTTATAAATTTCAAATTTGAGGATTATGTTTGCAAATGCTACTTTGTCACCATTGTACTCTAACCAATCCAGATTTTACATTGAAAGTTATTCTAGTAATAGAATCAGACTGATATAATTTGAGGTGTTGGTAAGGGGAAATATGGGAATATTATAGCACCAGTTAATAACAGATATTGCATACTAATTTGAAGGTTTATGAAGCATAGTTTCACCTTTATTATTAATTACCTTGAGAAATACATATACATCCACCTCTGCTCATTTACACACAGATTCTTGCCCACCCCTAATATTTAGTACATCTGTGGGTCAGTTTTCTTTTCTTCCCAGGCCTGACATTACCAAAGGTTGCAAGGAGTCTTTTTGCACATGCATATGCATACCCAGCCATATGTCCAAACTCTTTCTACTCCCCTTCCCCCAAACACTGGCAGCTCAGATCAACCTCAGGAAATCTTGTGTGGCAGAGAGGATCTTGCAGAACTTAAAAATAGTCTAGGGGGCTTGCTTGGACAATAATACTTGAGTAAAGTTGTAGTGTGAGCTCCAGATGGACATGTCTTAGTGGCTCCATGGACTCAGTTAGAGATGGGATGCAGTTAGATATGTAAAGCAATTAGAGATGGACCAACATGATACCCTTTAATGCAAAAGGTATAGATTACCATCCTCCTCTACCTGGGTATAATACATATTTACATCTATCTAATATATTGCAGTATTTGCAGCATCACAGGGTGGCCAGTTCTAGTAAAAGAGAGCAGAATTCTTGCTAAATGATTGCTATTTGTTGCTGTTGATTGAATGCATCTGAGAAGTATCACCTCTGTAGATTTTTAATCAGAATATTAAAAATCTTTCCAGCTATTCCCTTCCCTTGTTTGGCAATCTAGAAAACCTGATGCTCAAATTAGTATTTTCCAGACAGGAATTAAAGAAATGTCCTGGAATAGAAGATAGTCCCTTTAAATGCCCCCCAACTGATAAGGACTAGTCTACTTTTACTGTCTGGACAGTATATGCAAACACTTTCTACATTTTGACAAAGAATTCTATCAAAATTCTTTTTTGGATCAGGTTCTCAGTTAGTCTTATACAGAAAAAAAGGTGTGCACCCATTTTTTTGTTCCATAGCATATCAGCCACTTCCCCCAAGTTCTAATTTTTAATTTCTTTATTTGTTGTAGGCTAATGACACAGAGTAATTCTTCAGATATTTAATATAAATGTAGACAGATGACATCAAACAGAGTTACATTCCAATCTATGCTCAACTTACCAGTTTTGAGATTTGGGACTCAGATTCAATTTCTTTATCTGAAAACAGGGACTAAAATATCTAGTTCTTATCATTGTTCATAGAATTAAATAAGAAAATATGTGCCTATTTTCTATTTAATAAGCACTCATTAAGTTGTATTATTATTATCTCACCATGGTTATTATTACGGTTGTTAACTTTCAGAATTAGAGCATTACTGTTAGACCATTAAGTGCTGTCTATCATCACTATTGCTTGCATAATTTCACTGTGCAAAAACTATTTTATCAAGTCATTATAAATAAAATTGCCAAGGGCATACCTAAATCACATTATGTCAACCCTGAATGTTCAAAGGCAAGTTCTGCTTAGGGCATTGCTTTTTAAAGAAGTGACATCATATCAGAATCAAGTTTTGACATTCAACTCTAAATCTCTTTGCCAGGTCATACCGGAGTTCCCCTCCTTCTTTTGTTTCTCATGTTCCTGACCAGTTACCTCACATACCTCTTTCAGGTAAGCAGGGCCAGAGCCAAGGCAAGGGTGAGGCTTCCTAAGAACCCATGTCAGAGCTCATAAAGGCCTCGTGTGCCTATAGGCTTCACTATGGGGAGCTGAGGGGAACATGTTGAGATATTGTCTTACAGCAAAGCTGAAATTAAATTCCAGGTAGACTCTATTACTGAATTCTCAAGTCAGTAGAAGTAGGCAGTGAGAGAGATTCCAAGGGTTCAAAGTCCAGGTCTTAGAACCGGGGACATCAGAAGGTGGGACCCAAAAGTTCCCCTGAAGTAATCAGGTGATCACTTCTCCTCATTGCTTTTACTTTCAACTCTTGTCCTTTCTTTTGTGTCATGACTTAGAAAGTATAAGATTTTCCTCTTTACTGCCACCTCTGTGAAATCTTTTCAAGCCTTTAGAGCCATGATCATAATAAATATTTCTTATGATTAATATTCCCTAATTCTCAATTTCATAATTTTCCTGTTTATATATGAATTATTTATATATAAGTGATTCCTTAATTCATTCAATTATCCCCCAAAATTTTATTGGTATTGTGCTGAAAAAAGGAGATTTGGTACCAGTACTTATAGAGGAAGAATTCCAATAACTAAATAGGCAAAAAATTGATAGAAAAATATCAAATACCCATATTAATGTGACAGAGGGACTTTGAAAATATTCATTTTAATTTGGGTATCAGAGAAAGTCTCTCTAAGAAATTGATTCAAGCAGATACCTAAATAAAGAGAAGGACCCAGCCAATTAAATGTGTGCAAAGCAAAAATTTGAAGATAGTATTGAGCTTAGTATATGCCCAAAAGAGAAAGTCAATGTATTCAAAGCATGATGCACATGGAGAGATTGATACAAGATGAGGTCAAGAAGAAAATCAGAGGACATATAAAGCAGTCACTTCTAGGTTATGAATAGGTTTTAGATTTTAAGTGTGACATGGAATTATTAGAAGGTGTATATTAGAAGAATAGCATATGCTGTTTTATGTTGGGGAAAGCTTTGGGACTAGTGCACATGAATGAAACTAGAGAGAACAGTTTAAGGGTCCTGAAGTAGTTCTGACAAGACATGACGTGACCTGGACTAGCATGAGAGTAACAGAAATAAACAGGAGGGGGAAAAGCCATAGAATTTATTGTTGTGAGGGAGAGAAAAGGGAAAATTCAAGCATAAAGCTAAGTTTTGGCTTGAGCACCTAGATAGGTAGTGGTACCATTTTTTGAGATAGTGAAGACTGGAGCCACTAAGACATGTCCATCTGAGATAGTGAAGACTGGGTGTGTGAAAACAGAGTTCTCTTTTGGATGAGTTCAAAATACCTATTCATCCAGCAAGTACATTATGAATATATTTTATTTTTCTTGGCTAAGACATCATGGGTCAATTTACTCATTGATTTCTTCAATGTGTTTGTGGTGCAGTAGATGATACAATAATATTATCTGTACGGGGCAATCAATGATCACATTTTTAAAGTACTGAAGCTAGCTTGGTGTTATTAAGTTATAATAAATCAATTGGTCAAATTAATTAAAGTAACTAATGGTTTTGTTTCAAACATGTTCCCATAAGACTGGCCTCTACATTCAGTTTATTCCTTGCAAGAGTTAATACAATGATATGTAATGAAGTCATAATCAAGTAGAACATGCTTATAGAAACAAGTCCATGCTTTGGAAGTTTAGATTACCAGCAAATCCTTTGCCAAAGCCTACTTTATAGAAAGGATTAAACAATAAGAGATGATAAGGGGGTGAAGGACTCAAACCTATCTTTAAAGTCAAGGTATTTAAAGATTTGGTGGCCACCATGATTACTACAAAATGCCTACAAATATTAAAAGATTGGCTCGTGATCTAGGAAAAAGTAGATGTGAGTCAAGACACAGGAATAATAGCTCAGATCCTAAAATAAGACTTTTGAAAGCTAAGGTCAGAATGCTGCAACTTAAGAACTGAAGCATAAAAGGAACTCCTGCTCAGCAAAAGTGATTCCATGGCCCTTTTCTAAGATGGTTAATCAAGCTGGAGTCAAGGCATGTGTAGCATCACTGTTCTATGTAGGGAACAATCACTAGGGAGGTTTTGTTTCTTTGATGTATGGATGGGATTCTGGGTGTGAGACTTAAGACTACTGTGATTTTCCTATGGCAATGCAGCATAAGATTAGGAGAAAGTGCTTTGGAGCCAGACCAATCTGAATTTGAAGTGTAAGTTTCCCCATGGTTCCAAATTGTGTTGGGCAAATTACTTCCTCTGTGCAGTAGGGTTTACAGTGCTTACTTCTAGAATTTTTGTGAGTTTTAAATTAGTTTTCATATGTAAAATGCTTAGCACAATGCCTGGTACACAGTAAGCATCGAAAAAATAACATGATTTCCTAATCATTATTATTACTATTTTTCATCGGATTGTGGCAAGGGTAACAGTGGGGGCCTTCTATCTGTACTTTGCATAGCACCTCTGGGAAATTAAGGCAAGTTCCTAGGAGTTCTATTGGCCTGAGGACTCCAAGATATTGAAGGGAAAATGGTATTAAGAGACAGAGGACTTACAGATATACAGGCCACAAATATCCAAGATTAATATTCCAAAACAAAATTAAACTGTAACAATTTTTCTAAAAATATTGCATCAGTAGGAACAAGAAAGTCAGTATGAAATAAAAGACATTTCAGTCTGGAACAACTTGAACAGTAAGGAATCACAATGAGTATGCAGTTAGAGTGGAAAATATCCTCAACTTCAACATTTTTCATAGTGAAATGTATAAATATTTTGCAGCAATATTTTCAAGTTTTTGTATTTTAACTTACTTAAAAATTACCTTTCTTTAACAACCTCTAGAAGACAAAACTCATCAAGTAGATTTTTCTTTATTATAATTATATCATCTGTTTTTGACTCTGAATTTTATTCCATTCCAGAGTAAAAAATAAATTTATCCACTTAAAATTTGGAGTTCCATAAAATATTATTCAAACAAGTCAAAAAACATCCAAAATGCACAATTATAGTATTTCAAAATTAAATAGTATCACCTTTTGAATTCCCACTGTTTAATTTATTCAATTTCTATTTGTTTATAGGGTTACATTTAAATTTCTTCCTATTTGCAAGCTTTCTTTCAATAATTGCATTTTGCCAAAAACTAGAAAGGCTGAAGTTGGTTGGACATTTTAATTGTTGATTAAAGATTTTCAAATGATATTTGAACAATGAGCAAAGAGGGGGAAAATTAAATATTTAAACATTCTATGTTTTTCAAGTAGTATTGAATTTTGTAACATTTACAAAGCAGTTCTTCAAAGGCTTACTCATTTTAAAAAATTGTGTGTTCGATAGCAAAAAGAGAGAGTGAAATGTTCTGCCAATAGGGTAAACAAATTAGTTATTGTTTTCCATTCTATGAATGCACAAAATACTTGGGATAGAAAATAAGTGAAATGATTTAAGCATAATGATTTGATCTGAATTTTAAAGTCAGATTCAAAGAGTTCTATGAAATACAATTCCTGGTTATCATTCATTAAAAGCTATTATTATGGCAGCCATGCTGAATGCTATCAACTTATTTTGAAATTAAAAAGTTATATGATGTTATTACATCTATAAGGGTATATTAAAACACCTAACAATATTTAACAGTAACTAGAAGTTCTTTTTTAGGTTGTAGTGTTCTAGCCCTTATCCGATTTTCTTGTGACTACCAAGAAAATATACATAAAATTATTACAGATGACATTATATTTGATAGTCACCAAAGCATTAAGATCTTAAGGGAGTCAAGATTCCAAAGCAAGTGAAGTATAGGGATGATCCTGATATTCAGACCATTATTTCTCTTGAGACATCTACTAAATTTTAAACAATTTCAATCTAAAAGAAGAAAGCCAACTATTGAGTAAACCTGGTAGCACAGGGGTTAAGTGGCAATGCGAAGCCAAGCAGAAATCACAGCTCAGGAGACTTGGCAGGTGAGCCATTTCATAGGCATCTACATGTAAAAGCCTAAATGACTGGAATGACTGGAACAACCAATTACTATGATGCACACTGACCACCAGGGGGCAGACGCTCAATGCAGGAGCTGCGCTTTGGTGGTCAGTATGCTCCCAAAGCCAACCTCCCCCAGATGGCCAACGTCCCATGCTCCCTCCTCACAGCCCCAGGACTGGCACAGGGAACGGGGCGGTGTGTGTGTGTGTGTGTGTTTGTGTGTGTGTGTGTGTGTGTGTGTGTGTGTGTGTGACTGTTGCCTCTTCTCCAGCCTGGCCCTGATCGGCCTGATCCTGATCAGCCCTGATCGCCGGCCAGGCTGAGGGACCCCACCCGTGCATGATTTTGTGCACTGGGCCTCAAGTATAGAATAAACTTCAGAGGTGGGCCAGTCATAAAGAAGACCTCATAAAACTTTAACTTTTCATTTTAAATATATAGGATTAACTAGAAATAGATCTTCCACTACGAAGTTTGAAATCCTGCTTCAAATTAGCTCAAATTTCAAACTTAATTGGTGTGATGTTCCAATCCTAAAAACCTTCCAGAAAGAAAAGAAAATCTGTGAAGCAACAGACTTTTTGAAAATATTCTTATAAATTTTCAAACACTATGTCTAGCATTCAACCAAAAATTATCCATTGTACAAGACACAAAAGCAAATGCATAAACATTCAAGAAAATAGAAACTGCGAGAAAGATACCTTAAGATATACGGATATTGGAATTATCAAACACACAATATAAATAAATCTCAAGGAATGGAAATCAAGGTAGAAAATTTTAGTGGAAAGTTGAAGTTTGACAGTTCTGAAAGGGAATCAAGCAGAAGATGTAGAACCAAAATGTAATAATCAAAATTAAGAACTCAATAGTTAAGTTTAACATCAGAGTAAAGAATCGATGAAATGATTAATAAACTGGAATATAGATCAGTAGAAAATATAGAGATCATAACAAAAGTAAAGAAAAAGGATGCAAAACCTAGAAAAGAGCATAAGAGATATATTGGGCATAATTAAAAAGGTTAGCATGTATAACCTTTGGTAATTGGCATCCAAGATAGAAAAATAGTTAGGCAAAAGCAATATGTAAGGGAAGACAGTTAAGATTTTTTCATGATTGATTAAGCAACCGCCCAACAGAATAAACACAAAGAAAACTACACCTAAACACATTAGCAAATCTGCTAAAAAAAAAAAAAATGAACACAAAAATACAATCTTAAAAGTAGCAAGAAAAATAGAGAATCTTAAGAATCAGAATCTGTCCTTGCCAAGGTTCAATGACCTATCATCCCAAGCACTGGACTGGATCAGAAACTGTACTCCCCAATCAATCTTTCAGGGATGAAGACCAACTTTTCAAAAGTGCACAATTAGAGTCCTGAGTGAGAGGTCCAGGAGTACAATAGTGCCTCTCCACCTTATGGGCACTATACTGTTAAAAAAAATTAACCTGACACTTGTTAAAATGGTAAGGGAGACTTAATTCAACCCTGCTATAAAAGGGGTATTCCAACAAGGGAGAAAGATCTTATTCATCTCCAAATGCAAGGACAAGTGAGGATTTATAGCCAAGTAACGGGGTAAGGAGGGGTCAGTGGGTGGAAAATTACTAAAGAGCAGGGGGATTCTTTCTAAACTGAACTAAAAGGATTCTTGCTAAAGGCAAGTTGAGAACTTAGATATGAAAGGTGGGGAATGACCAGCTTAATTAGCTATCAAGGGTGATGAGATATCAAGGATGGGTGATTATAACTAAATTGACTTAACAAGCTTCTTTGGTAAAACTAAGCAGATGGAAGATAGGATAGGGGGTCAAGAGCAGGGTGTAGTTAGGACAAGGTCTCAAAAGAACATGATTAAAGTCTTTTCCAAGAGATAGTCTGTCAAACTCAATATTTGGTGGGTAGATTAGTGGGTGGATGGATGGATGGATGGATGGATGGATGGATGGATGGATAAAAGAAAGAATTATAGAAAACACAGGTTAAAAAAAAAAAACCTCCCTTAGCCTGTTGGAAAGAAAAAAAATAAGAAAATAAAAATCTTATTATTCAAAGCTGATTTGTTGACATAAAATGTTCATACTTCACTTACCAAAAATAATTATTAAACCAGACAAATATGAAATGTCACCCACACATTTTCTGTCGAAATTTTTTTCTGTCAGAATCCTGTGAAACACAGCATTGGAGAGGATAGGCCTCTGCGCACAGTGAAATTAAAGACTGCAGCCCTGTGTTCCTTGAATCTCATTATCACAGCGAAATTCAAAAATAATTAATACAATTACCCACTAGTTATAATGTGTCATTCAGGATTTCATAGTTTAACTACCTTGTAATTTGAGATGTTATCTTGTGCTCATACAGTAACTTTTACTTATTCCTTTGGTTTAGATTTATTGCTTCCCCAAAGCCTATTTTTGTCCCCAACTTAAAAAAAAAGAAAAAGAAAAAAGGAGGAAATGAGGAAAGAAAGGGGAAAAGAAAGGAAGGAAGGAAGGAAGGAAGGAAGGAAGGAAGGAAGGAAGGAAGGAAGGAAGGAAGGAAGGAAGGAAGGAAGGAAGGAAGGAAATTCTCTCAAAAGTCAAAAGACATTCAGACTTCTTTCTTTCAAAAAGGAAGAAATGAAGAAATGACCTGGGGGGAGGACGGGAAAGAGGAAGGAAGGAGAAAAGACATTTAGACTCTTTTCAAGTCAGTAAGCTTCAGCCCTGGCCAGGTGACTCAGCTGGTTGGAGCATCCTCCAGCACACCAACAGGTTGGGGGTTCCATTCCCAGGCAGAGCACACACCTAGGTTAGTGGTGTGATCCCGCCCGCTGTCAGGGCGAGTACAGGAGGCAACTGATCCACGTTTCCCTCTCACATCTCTCTCTCTCTCACCCTCACTCTCGCTCTCTCTGAAAATCAATAAAATCATGTCCTCAGGTGAGGATTTTAAAAAAAAATCAGTAAACTTCATTTTTCAACTCCAGCACGTGGCTGTTCTCTGGCAGCCATAACATGGTAATAAAATTATTTTAATGACCTCCTGGAAGCAGCTGATTAGAGTTGCCATTCTATTTGTTTCCATAGCCACCCCTTTGAACTCATTTATGAAAATTGATTTCTTTCAACAGCCACTTACCTATTCAAACCTACCAATTTTTACCCAGTCAATCTGTTCCGTTGCCACTTTCAGGTTCCTCAGTTAGGCCCTGTTACACACAGAGGATTCTGGAAGGCCTTGGGCTGGCAGCGGTGGCATGACTCACCAGAGGAAATTTACCAGTGGAGACATTCAGGTGCCACTTTCTCAGATGTCTGAAGGTGAATTTGAAGAGGAAACAGTGTAATCTGGGAGCCTTATGTTCAAAAAGCTTTCAGAGACGACAAGTGTTCTCCCTTCCAGTGTCCTTAGCACCGCATCGGTAATGTCAGGGAAGGATAATCTGTCTAGCAGCACAGAAAGCACTTAAGGGAAGTCATTCATCTAGGAAAGCTGGCTTATTCACAGTTCTGCTCTCAGCAAAGAGAATGATAATAATAATATAATAATAATATACCAGGGACATGTATGGGTTACACCTTAGAATTAAGAAAACAACAAGATTCTATCTATAAAATTACCAGAAAGGAAATAAAGGAAAACAGAAGAAAAATTTGACCTGCATGAAGATACATGGGAGAATGGTGGCTTGGTGAAGGGGACCCTGGGCTCTAATCAGGATCTTGAAGATCCTGGATCACATCCTATATCAGGTGATAGAGGGGGGGCAGGGACTAATTTGGCTGTTGAATTATTAACCAATCCTTAATATTTTCATTCATTTACTGCATCCTTCCTTGGTAATTAAAGATGTACAGACATACTGGTACATCTGGTGTTAGATATTAAATCACAAGGTTCTGAGACAATATAAACATTTCCTTGGAAGTGTCTATATTCAAACCAGGAGCTACTAAGGATTATATTTTACAAATATATCATGGTTATTTGGAAAAAACAATAACTGAACTGCAACATTTATTTATAAACACTAAATGAATTCATTTCCCTTCTCAATAATTCAACAAACAGACCCAGCTTCTCGTTGTTTCTAGAAACGGTGACAGGGTGCCACAGTTGAGGCGTCGCCGTGACATGTGCACACTGTCATTCACAGTGGAATGATAAATCCAGTTCAATTCACTCTGAGCAGTCCTGCAATAATGGAAAAATGATGTGCTGTAGAAGCACAGAAAATGGACCAAAATAGTTTTAATTATGATGTTTAATTTCAACAGAAGATGCATTTTGGTAGCTTCATAGTTTCATTGCTATTTTATTTAATTGATTCAAGAACTATACATTGAATATCTAGAAACTTAGCAGAGGACCTGACAAAGTAGACACATTCTCTGCTCTAATGAAGCTTTTATTCTGATTGGGGATAAACTAGCAATAGGTATGAAAGCAAATAAGAATATTCAGGTTGTATTAAGTGCGTTTTTAAAAATATATATTTTATTGATTTTTTTTACAGAGAGAAAGGGAGAGGGATAGAGAGTTAGAAACATCAATCAGCTGCCTCCTGCACACCTCCCACAGGGGATGTGCCCACAACCAAGGTACATGCCCTTGACTGGAATCGAACCAGGGACCTTTCAGTCCACAGGCCAACGCTCTATCCACTGAGCCAAACCAGTTAGGGCAAGTGCGTTTTTTTTTTTTTTTTTGTGTGTGTGTGTGTGTGTGTGTGTGTTTTTAAGTAATTCAATGGAACAGAAGCTGATAAGGGATGGAGGGTACTCTAGGATGGATTGGGAAGGCTTGGTGGAAGGAGTGGGCTTTGAGCCAACACCTGGATAATGAGAAGCTATCTCTCTGGAATATCTTGGCATAAAAAAAAAGTGGGGGCCGGGGGGGGGGGGTGGTGCAGAGGAGTAAAGGCCATAGAGCTGGAGAGAGTTTGGCTTGTGCAATAGCAAGATTTAGTGTCTACTCTGAGTGGAAGCATTACTAGAAAAATGCTCATAAAAACATCATAAAAACGAGATGGGGAACTTTTGGGGGTGTTTTGATCCCTAGGCTGCTGCTAGTTAGAAACTTCAGGAAGTTGAAGTTTCTTTAGTTGGAAGATGGGAGAAGCAGTTATTTAATGGGAACCCCCAGCTAGTTCATGATTCTCATTATCTTCAATTCATTTAGTATCTTTTATGGCAAATGAACTACTTTTTGAAGAGGTCTTTGTAATTCTAATCATGTCCTAAGACAGCTGGCTGAAGGAACACCAAGGCCAGTAGGCGGAAATGCCTTTGTCCTGCTTTAAGCATATGGATTGGGCCACATCTCCAGATGAGGGGGAAGAGGGGGGAATTCAATGTCAAAAGAAAAGCAAGAAATATCAATAGAAAATGGCCATGACATGAGATTGGAATCTCTTCTTTTAGGTCCTGATTCTTGGCCATCCTTTGAATGAGGGGATAAGTGTTAACACGTGAACTCCTATTAAAGAACCCAGATCCAAGAAATCTGGCAGCAGGCCCATTTTGTGACCTAGTTGGCAAAGATTGCCTGAAGACTGAAATATGTGGGGCTATTTTTCTTCATGGTTATAAGAAGCAACCCCCACAGTTATATTAAAACTTCAACTGGCGGGGGGGAGGGGGGTGTGGAGCAAGGGAGAAAGCAGGTCCCGGAAAATCCCAGAATCCCAGGGGCTGTGTGAACAAATGGCAGAGAGGAGAAATTCAATAATTCCTAACTAAATTCATATTGGAATCTATTCAGTAAAAAGTAGTAGGTACTATTTAAATAAACTGAGTATGGGATTGTGTAAGGAAATATTATAGATGGAAATATTATAGGTATAATTAGCTAGCTCATGGCCATGTAACTTTGCCACTCCCCTACCCCTAATAAAATGACATAATAGAAATGTAAATAAAATGTATTTAAACAGACTTCCTAGAAAATAAGGAAGAGGTATTAAATGCTGTTCTGGTACACACTGTCTTTGAACAAAGCACAACAAAATACTATATATCACAGTTAATTGCCCTGACCTATACTATTCACACCTCAAAGTAAGAATTATATAAGCAAAATGTTAATGCTTTAAACCTAAAGATTAGGCTAGAAACTTGATCATTGTGCATTCTGATAACTCAATGCAATGTGCCATTCAATGTCCTTTGGTAATCTGCCATCCATTTATTGAAAGAGATATGTGTCAGCAATTTCTAAATTTGATTTATCAATACTTTCTTACTGCTTCTTAGGTTTTGCCTGTATAAAACAATAAATCAATGCAAAATATCAAAGTATGCTTTTACTTAACAAATAGTTTAAAAATGTTTTACTATGTTCTCTTTTTGCCAATGGCAATTTATTAACCAATGGTTTGAGCCATTTTTAGAAAAGTATAAACTTGTACAGTTAGGCTATTATAGTTTTAAAAGTTGTTTAGAGATATGCAGTTTCAAGTTACTCTTGATAAAAGAAACATTTTTATATTTCATAATGTGAGTATAAGAGAGAAAAATAAAGTTCATTTTAATGTAAGATTACCCAGAAATAGAAGACAAAGAAATTAAAGATGAAAACATGAGAGAATATAAAAAATATCCAAAACATAAATATTAAACACATTTCATGTATCTGAAGAGTATTACTATAAAAGAATAAACTAGATATTTTTGAGGCTGTAATAGAAGTAAGAACCAAATTTTTAGAATAAAATAAAAAGAATAGATAAATGACAAAATCTGAAGTGTCTGATAAAAAACAGACATCTATTTGAAATAATAAAACCAAAGAAATTTTCACATTAAGGATCAGGTATTGTTTCTCAGGATAGAACAATTCCTGGCATACAAGTGACATTCAATAGCCCTGACTAGGTGACTCAGTTGGTTGTGTCCCATACACCAAACAGTTGCAGGTTAGATTCCCTGTCAGGGCCCATAACTAGATGAAGGGTTCCATCCCTGATCAGGGCCCATATGGGAGGCAACTGTTTGATGTTGCACTCTCATACCGACGTTTTTTTTGTTGTTTTTGTTTTTGTTTTCCCTCTCTTTCCCTTCCTCTCCCTTTAAAATCAATAAAAAAAAAAAAATCCTCGGGTGAGGTTTTATTTTTTTATTCAAAGAGACACTCAATACATTTCTACATATAAATGAAAAAATAACAGCTGAAATATGGATTAAAGTTTATGACAACATAGGAGGTTTTAAATGTTGCTATTTTATTTTTAATATAATCTTTTAATAAGTTACAATTTCCTTGTCTAAAGTTGATGATCATGTCATTAAATCCTCAAATTTCTAGTTGTGTACCATAGTGTGTTTTTTCTTAGAAGTGATGCACTATTTTTGTTACATATTTTTTCTTAAGCCTGTGGTCACATAGTTAAAGTGTAAAGTGCTCTGAAAATATATGTTTAAAAATTTATTAACTAAATCTGCTAGTTGTGGGACTCCTACTTCATAAAATACACTTGAAGAGTAGGTATTTCCAAAGTAGAAAGAAAACTTCAAGTGCTTAATACAATTTGTTATAGTCATCTACTGTCACAAACACAGACTAAGTGACATTGTCACTTATTAGAATGCTTTGCCCTAGTTCAGGTGCTTTACTCAATTTAACCATGATATATTTATTATTCAAATGTTCATCCTAGGTTAAAAAAAACTGCTAAAATAGTTTTAATACTATTCACAGTTTTCTTCTATAGATAGATACTGTTAGGTAATTATTTTTCCATCTGGAAGAGAACTGACTGTTAGAAGACAAATGTGCACAGGAATTTATGACTATATGACTTTGATTTCTCTATATTTCAAAACCAATATTTATGGCATAACTTCCAATACTCTAATATGTATGCTATAAACTTCATAATTACCTCAAATTCAACATCATTGGAATTTAAGACTGTGATTACAAAAAAAACATATGAACAGAAACCAGTTAATCTACACTTTCTGCTGAATATATTATCCTTCTTAAAATGCAATGTTTTAGTGGGGAATTGATATCTACTTACCTTTTTCAGCCAGTTATTTTACTTCTAAGTCATAGTCCTGAAATAAAATAGAGAAAAATTACACAAGGGGATATTGTGACACTGTTTGGGTGGAAAAAATGCTGCCATTCTGTCCTTGATTGAAAAGAGTAGAAGTTAAAATGGAGGCTGAAGTATCAGCATAAATAAAGAGAAAATTATAGAAAAGTGCATTTGTATTATTACTTGTGAAGTTCTAGATGACATCAATTATTGTCATAAATTTATGACATGAATAAAATATATTCTTAGGTCACATTACACTGGGGTTTAATTTTCCTTTCATCAGCACTATATCACTATATATATCTATGCTAATAAAAGGGTAATATGCTAATTAGACAAGGTGACTGGACATATTCCAGAAATCCGACTTCCTTCCATGCAGTTAGGGGTTGACCAGGCTAGCAGTGGGGCAGTTAGGGGGCAACCAGGCCAGCAGGGGGACAGTTGGGGGTGACCAGGCAGGCTGGCAGGGGGGCGACTAGGCCAGCAGGGGGGAAGTAGGGGGGTAGCCAGGCTGGCAGGGGGGCAGATGGGGGGTGACCAGGCCAGCTGGCAGGGGGAGAGTTGGGGGGAAACCAGGCAGGCCAGCAGGTGGGCAGTAGGGGGCGACCAGGCCGGCAGCAGGGCAGTTGGGAGGCAACCAGGCAGGCCGGCAGGGGGGCAGTTGGGGGACCTAAGCCTGCACTGAGGGACCTGAGGCCTCACCCCCCACCCGGCGGGGCTTGACAGGGGACCTGAGACTGCACCCCGTACCTAGCACCAGGCTGGGGGACCTGAGGCTGTGCCCGCTGCCCAGAGGGGCTTGAAGGGGGTGGGGCCAGCCAGGTCTGAGTCTCCTGAGTTTTCGAAGTGTGTGCAGGTGGTAGGCAGGGACTTGATTCTAGGTCCATGGCACACCCCAGACTCTGACAGGAGGGAGATTTTCATATACATTTTACTAATTTTCTTTCACCTCAGACACTTCTATTATAGAGAAAGGGCAAATAACAATATTAAAATATTTCCTCTAATTAATTCCCTTTTAATGTGCATGAATTTCATGCACTGGGCCACTAGTATCCTATCTAAGAAAGAGGGAATATGCAAATTGGCCATCATGCCATCACAAAGATGGCGGCTCCCAGTCTCCTCAGCCCCACCAGAGTCCCCCAGTCCTTTCAGCCCCGCTGGGGGTGTGGCAGGCATGTGGTGAGGCCAGACCTGCCCTCAGCCTCCCAGCTGCCCAGGGCTGGCTTGAGGTGCAGGCAAGCCTCAGATGTCGGCTGCCCAGCTGCCCAGGGCTGCCCAAGGCTCAGGTATCCAGGGCCCGCCGAGGCTTGTGCTGCCGGCAGTGGCAGCAGCAGAAGTGTGATGGGGGCGTTGCCTTCCCCTGATCGCCGGGTCACCTCCCTCCCCTGAGGAGTCCCAGACTGTGAAAGGGGGCAGGCCAGGATGAGGGACACCCCCCCCTCCAGTGCATGAATTTTCATGCACTGAACCTCTAGTGTGTATATATAAGTAAATATATACACACTAGAGGCCTGGTGCACGAAATTTGTGTACAGGGAGGGGGGTTCCAGATGTCCTTACAGATGTCCTTCCTGACAAAGCAGGGGCCTGGGCGAAGCCGCCTGGGGTCCCAGGTGCCTGCAGCTGGCCAGAGGGAGGTAAGCCTAGGTCCTGGGTGCCTGCGGCTGGCCAGAGGAAGGGAAGCCTGGATCCTCAGCCCAGCCAGCACTCTCTCCAATCTGGGACCCCTTGGGGGATGTCTGACTGCTGGTCTAGGCCTGGTCCTGCCTGCCTGATTGCCCCTAACTGCCTCCACCTGCCAGCCTGATTGCCCCCAATGCCCCCCCCCCCCCGCCAGCCTGGTCACCCCCAACTGCCCCCCTGCTGACCTGGTTGCCCCCAACTGCCACCCTACCAGCCTGACTGCCACCCAACTGCCCCCCTGCTGGCTTGGTCGCCCCCCCCCCCCCAGTTGGCCTGGTCTCCCCCTAACTGCCCCACCGCTGGCCTGGTTGCCCCTGAGTCCAGAAGGAAGTCAGACGTCTGGAAGATGTCTGCTCACCTGGTCTAATTAGCATATTATCCTTTTATTGGTATACTAGAGGCCTGGTGCACAAAATTCATGCCGGGGGGGGGGGAGGTTTCCTCAGCCCAGCCTGCACCCTCTCGCAATCTGGGACTGCTGGCTCCTAACCACTTACCTGCCTGCCTGATCGCCCTTAACCACTCTGCCTGCCTGCCTGATTTCCACTAACCACTTCTTCCTCAGTCCCCGCACATGGGACCCAGGCTTTCCTCCTCCTGCCAGCTGCAGGCAACCAGGACCTAGGCTTACCTCCCTCTGGCCAGCTGCAGGCACCCAGGACCCCAGGCGACTTCGCCCAGGCCCCTGCTTTGTCAGGAAGGACATCTGGAATAACGTCCAGAAGTTTCTGGTTTAATTAGCATATTACCCTTTTATTTTATATATATGTAAGTATCTATGTATATTAGATGCCAATTGCATGACAATTCATGCACTCAGGGGGTCCCTCAGCCTGGCCTGCACCCTCTCACAATCTGGGACACCTAAGGTAGGGTCCCTAGGCCTGGCCTCAGATCAGGGCCTTTTGGGACTTTCCTTTCCCCAGCTGCAGACAGCTGCCCCCCCCCCCCCGCCCCCCGCCCCGCCGCTGCCCCTGCTTGCCATCTGTGCAGCGCTGCCCCCCTCCCCTGCCACCAGTGGCCTCCCTCTGCAGGCAACAGGCATGAGGTGCAATGGCTTGGCTGGCCTGGGCCTCCCTCTGCAGGGCGATCACTGGCCGGCCACACACCTGTCACAGAGTTGCTGCTGGTGGCCTGGGCCTCCCTCTTTCTTTGCTGGGGGGTAAAGCCAGCCCTGCAAGGGCTGTCTGTCTAACTGATCTCCCCTAACCAGTGGCCTGCGTACCTGATCTCCCCTAACCACTCTGCCTGCCTGCCTGATCACCCCTAACTGCTTTTGGGGGGGCAGAGCCAGCCCTGCGAGGGGCTGTCTGCCTATCTGATCACCCCTAACTGCTGGTCTGCCTACCTGATCACCCCTAACCACTCTGCATGCCTGCCTGATTGCCCCTAACCATTTGCTTGGGAGAAGGACCAGCCTGGCAAGGGGCCATGGTGGTTCTGGTCTCTGGTTGTTCTGGATGTTATGCTTATGGTGGCTGGCCTTTTATTATATAGGAGATATATATATATATATATATATATATATATATATATATATATATCACACACACACACACACAGACACTAGAGGCCCAGTGCACAAAATTCGTGCACAGAGGGGGGGTTGTGTGTCCCTCAGCCCAGCCTGCACCCTCTCCAATCTGGGAGCCCTCAAGGGATGCCCGACTGCCCGTTTAGTCAGACATCCCTCTCACAATCCAGGACTGCTGGCTCCCAACTGCTCGCCTGCATGCCTGCCTGATTGCCCCTAACCACTTCTGCCTGTCATCCTTATCACCCCCTAACCACTCCCCTGCTAGCCCAGTTGCCCCTAACTGCCCTCCCCTGCTGGCCTGGTCACCCCCAACTGCCCTCTCCTACTGACCTGGTTGCCCCCAACTGCCCTCCCCTGCAGGCCTGGTCCCCCTCAACTGCCCTCCCCTGCAGGCCATCTTGTGGTGGCCATCTTGTGTCCACATGGGGGCAGCCAACTTGTGTGTTGGAGTGATGATCAATTTGCATATTACTATTTTATTAGATAGGATATACATACATATATATATGTACACATATATATATATAGTATATACACTATATATATAATTTATTTTTCAATTACAGTTGATATACAATATTATATTAGTTTCAGGTATACAACATTGTGATTAGATACTTAAATACCTTATGAAGTGATTAATCTATTACCCTTCTGACACCATACGTAGTTATACTATATTCTATCTCTTTGCTGTACTTTACATGCCTGTGACAACAAATAAAATAAAATTGGCCTTAAAAGTTAATTATAAGTACTGTAGAGTCTAAGAGGAATTTATATTTAAGAAAAATAAATGAGGTTTTACTTTTTGATTACATATAAAAATTGTATACTTTTTAAGTGGACATGTCAAAGAATTTGAATACTACTAGAATAGTTTAAGTATATTTTTTCTAGGACAGTTTAAGTATATTTTTTCCTGGTATTTTGAATTACTTTTTGCATTTCATAATTTAAAAAACGTAAAAGCCTTTTACAAACTGTGCCTCCAACATTTCTTATTCATGCTTATCTGTCCACTCAGTACCTCGCAAACAATCATGAATACAGTGACGTTAATGAGCAGAACCACGTGTGTAAGGTGTATTTCCTATGTGAACTCCAAAGAATTTGGAAGGCACTATAGATATTCTCTATAGTCCATATTAATCTTCAAACCTGCCCTTCTACATGTCAAAAACAATTGTTTTTCAAAAAAAATATTTATAGCATTAAATTGAGTACTGTGGATGCAATATATTTTTTAAAATTATGTCATGTTTAAGTTAACAGAAAATGTCCAGTGCTCTCTCTGATGGCTCAGGGGGGAGAATTCTTCTGTGCCTCTTCCCAGCTTCTAGTGTTTTCCAGCAACCCTTGGAATTCCTCGGTGTGTAGAAGTATAGCTCTAATCTCTGCCTTGGTCATCACATGCTATCTTCTCTGTGTCCAAAGTGGCCTCTCTTTACTGGAAGAATTTTGGATTAAAGACCCACTATATATCAGTGTGACCTTATGACTAATTGCATCAATGATGACCCTATTTCCAAATACTCCCAAAGAGATCCAATTCAATCCATAACAAATAGTGTTAGGAACCAGGTAAACACCAAATCCTGCCTGGTCAATTACTATTCCTTACAGTGGGTGGGCCTCTCCAATGATATATATGGAAGTAAAGTGAGCCAATGGGGAAATGTGAACCATTTTATTTTAAGCCAGACCAAGCCAGCACATTATGTCCAGATGCAGTCTTCTATAGTAACCTGCACTGGCATGTGTGATTTAAGTCAAAGCCTCAGACAAGGCCTCTCCATCCCCCACACTCCAAATACCCATCTGGTCTCCATGCTAATCCCTGGCTAGTTACACTGTGGAAAGAGGTTAGAGAAAGGAGAGTGTATTTGTCAACTCTACAAGAGCAGTGTAACATAAATTGAGCTTCATAGTTTTTGCTATTTTTCTTCGTTTACTTATATCACTTCTATTCTTTCCTCTCTCTGATGAAAGTTCCTTGGCTATTACCACACCTTCCAAGTGTTTTGAGGTTTCCCTGTAAAAAGGGATATCAAGAAGTGTTAAAAACCATCTACAACTTTCTCCTTGACTAATCACAAAAATAAATAGCATTGAAAAAACTAGAGCTCTCTAAAGTGAAGAGTCATTCAAATCATTTTATGTCATAAAAAATTGCTGAAATGAAAACCTATTTCTGGTGTCAGGAAGGGGGGTTAATCCATCTATGGAGTTGCTTGCCTATGCTAAATGACTGCAGGCTAGTGCTATTTTATCCTTATTTTATCCGTTCTTATTGTATCCAGTATCTTCTCTCCATCTCATGTAGGCATAACCAAATGAACATCACTGGCAGCCTATGAATATAAACATATCACACTTAAACTCTGGAGTAGTTTTGTTTGGAATATTTGGCCTCTGCCTAACAGAAAGCCCATATTTTTTCGAGGAAGTACCCTTTCCCTGAGATTCCCATGAACACCTGTGGTTGCTTACCCATGCTACCAGATCACTTCTAGCTTCTTTTCCCCTAGCAGTTTTGCGTCTTTAGTTATTTTCTTTAAGAAGCCCTAGGTAAGAAGGGATTTCCTTGTAAATCATCAGAGAACGTTCCCCTGCTCCTATTGTCAATCAGCTGCCCATAGATATTTTTTTTCTTTATTGATTAAGGTATTACATATGTGTCCTTAACCCCCCAATCCCCCCCACTCATGCCGCACCCCCCTGGTGTCTGTGTCCATTGGTTAGGCTTATATGCATGCATACAAGTCCTTTGGTTGATCTCTCCCCGTTACTCCCACCCTCCCCTACCTACTCTCTGAGATTTGACG
Source organism: Cnephaeus nilssonii (assembly GCF_951640355.1). Taxonomy (NCBI): domain Eukaryota; kingdom Metazoa; phylum Chordata; class Mammalia; order Chiroptera; family Vespertilionidae; genus Cnephaeus; species Cnephaeus nilssonii. Next base: position 60,926,679 of record NC_137080.1, on the reverse strand, counting down.
GTTTGATCAATGCTTCTCTGCCTCTGGATCTGTTTTTGTTCATAAGTTTATGTTGTTCATTATAATCCACAGATGAATGAGATCATGTGATATTTATCTTTCTCTGACTGGCTAATTTCACTTAGCATAATGCTCTCCAGTTCCATTCATGGTAAGAATTCCTTCTTTTTTCGCGCAGCATGGTATTCCATTGTGTAGATGTACCACAGTTTTCTAATCCACTCATCTGCTGATGGGCACTTAAGCTGCTTCTAAATCATAGCTATGGTGAATTGTGCTGCTATGAATATAGGGGTGCATATATCCTTTCTGATTGGTGTTTCTAGTTTCTTGGGATATATTCCTAGATTCGAACTATTCTCCGTCTTCTGCCTGCACTGCTTCATGCTTTCTGTTAAGCTGGTTAAAAAAATCTGTCTCTCATAACAATCTCTTTCATAGGATGTTCCCAGATCTTTGGGAAACTGCGACAAACTTATATTTATCTAAGCCACCCATTTTCAAGAGGTTTCAGGTATTTTCTGGAAGAGTAGGGAATATATTTGGATTGAAGAATGATGAAGAGGAGACTCACCAAGTACCTGACGGTTCTGTCCAGTATTTAGGCTCTACTTCTTGGTCCAGCCCTCTACCAGGCTGGCCTTTGCTTCTGATGATTTTATTGCAGAATATCCCCCCTTTCACCATTGCTCTTGACTTTTCAGTGTAGATAGGATTTTCTTGTTATTTCCCATAGTGTTCATCTTATTTTCCCCAAGGGAAGGATTTAAATTTTCTTTCTTTAGAACACAAATTTAATAAATTTCTTTATTTCACAAATTCTCTATGCCTCAGCTTTTTTTCACCACAAATGAGCAAGTTTACCCAAATGATCTCTCCATGAAGCAGCATGCTGGAGGAGAATGAATATTCCTTTAGGAGGCAGATCAAGCTTGGAGTCCTAACTTTGCCCAGAGCTGACTCTCTAACTTGGATAAATCTAAAGTCTGAGACTCTCCACCACTAATTGAGAGGGTGGAACTAAGAGATATCTAAGGTCCTTACATAAATGTAAATTTTGTGTATGTTACAGAACTATTTCATCTTATCTTTTAATCTTAAATATCTTCATGAATTCCATACTGTTGTGTCCTCTCCTTTACATGGGCCAGACTGCTCAGGGTTCGTTGGTCATTTTGCGTCAGCGTTCTCAACTTACTTGATCAACTTCATTGTTGAATTACATAACACTCAGTGATGTTTAACCATAAATTAAAATATACATACAGGAAGGCCAATGTAATGGCCAAATTTTCGTTTATTAATTAATAAGGAAACTATAGCTAACATTAAATATGACCATGATTTGGATAAATAGTAGAAAAAACAGTTCTTTCCAAGAATGAATATTTTGCAATACATTGGCTTTTGCCCCTTCTTTCAGCATGGACTGGGATCAGCACTCTATGCCTTAGATCTCTAACATTCTCTCTGGTAAATTCTTCCTCTGGGCTCTTTACCTCACCTAAGGTTTCTCATGGAGAAAGAGATCAAATCTGAGCTCTGCAGAGGCCTGAGTCCGTGTCAGCAGAGTAGGAAGAGAGAAAAGGCAGTCATGGCTGCGTCAGTTCCTCATTTCCTTGAGTGACAATGTCTCTTTGTGTAGGTTCTCCTTTAGCTTCTCTTAAAGTGTATCAATATGAGGTGGGAAGTTTGGAGAGTAACCCCTAGCTTAGTTTAGGGAAGGCTAGTGTGGCCTTTGTCCTCTAAAACTAGATTTTAATAATCACCGTGGGGAGCTCCTCAGCATATGTTCTTCTTAGAGAGCACACTGAGTGAGTCAGTGCAGGCATTTGACACCTTGTATGCAACAAAATCTCAGAGGTTCTGTTTATGTCACTTACCAGATGTCATGATCCATTTCATTACTTATTTGAAGAGTTTCTCTCCCATCTTTACTTCAAAAGTTTCAACATATGGTACTGAATATTGTTCAGAATTATTTAAATGATCCTTAGGTGGTAATATTTGTCTGTTTTGTTTGTTTTACTTTGAAGTCTTCCTAATAGCAGAAGTAGCTTAGCTTCTGTTTTGCCTTGTTTTTAAACCACTTGAATAGTTTCTTTAATTTCTGTCTTTTTTAAGCAATGAGCATGAGTCTATTACCCCTGTCTGGTCAGGATCTCATTGTAACTGTCTCTGACCTTCCTGAACTCTGGCCAGCCAGTTCTGATACTTTCTCCAAAGGTCTGATTACTGAAGATAATTTCCGTTTGTCTACGATAATGCTTTCATAATTACAGTTTTAGATGAAGGAGCAGAACAAATTCCTTGTCAACTAGAAACTCACAGATTTTATTATCTTCTGCTCAATCAAATTCAATTTTGCCTCCATTGCTTTTCACACTCTGGGTCACATAAATGAGGCTGCCTGGTTCTGTGCTTTATTTTCACACTCTGTTTTGATCTCTCTGGCCTAAGGCAGATTCTATATTTCAGGGAAATATTTCCTTAGGAAGCAAGATGCAAGCCTGGTGACAGACAAGGCCATATGTCTAAAAGCTGACCAAACAATTGTTAGAATGCCAATCCTAACTGTTCAACAGCCTGAGAAGCAAGGTGCGTTCTATACAGGCTGAGAGAATGATTTCTTTTTTTAGCAAGCCAGAATCCCCTTAATTATATTATCTCTTGTAAGAGAGAAGTGCCCTGGATTAGAACAATACTAGCTAAAAGGGAAATAGTGCAGCTACAAGTCAGAAAATCTTATGGCTTTGGTTGTTTTATTAAACATCTCTATGACAGATTTTCTCATGCTATGAAAAAAAACATTGATCTACTCTGAAGAGAACAGTGCGACAAATTGGTGATTCTAAAAAGTTTTGAAAATGTTAAATACATGTCTTTGTGGAGAGAAATCATACCAACTCTCAAAATTTAAAGCAGCCTCTATCATAATTCAAAAACTTCAGATTTCATATTTCTAGTGGTACTCTCAGCCCTGGCGTTTAGCTTGAAAAATATCTCAATTGAGTTCCCATGAACAGTTGTCTTCAGGCAGACAAAAAAGATATTTCAGTGTCTTTGCATTTGTATTCTGAATTCTGGTAGCCCTTGAAAAAAAGAACATTCATCTAATCTGCACAAGATAACTATAATGACAATGAATTTCTCCATAGATTTCTAATTATAGTCTCTGAAAGACTCTCTTAATTTTTTTATAAATAAAAATTGTTATAAATATTAAAAAATAGGCAACACACGTTTATTGAGGGATTATTATTTTATCAGTTTTGTAGTAGGTATACACAGGAGTTTTATACAGTATATGGAAATTGAGGTATAGCAAGTAAATGGAAAATTAAGTTGTAATGGTTTTCCAAAAACAATTTCTGCTCTGAACTACTATAATATTTCATAATATAATTTACCTTTAGATCCCAAGCAAATATTTCAGCTTCCTGATGCCAGAGCATTACTTCTTCATTAATCCAGTAGATTTTTAAAAAGTTATTGATCATATGTTATGTATGTATTTGGAACCATGAAAATCATGGGGGAGGCAGCTAAGAATGAGAGATGCGTTATGTCTGAATGTTAATCGGAAGTCAGACATATTACACAGAAATCCCTAAATAAAGAAGATACATCATTTGACATAGTTATAGAAGCAGCTTGTTGAGAGCAAGGTTGAGGGGTTAATTAATGTTGTCAACTAATTAATAAGAATTCCAGGCAGGCCTCCTTGCTGAGCTCTTGAGAGATTTTATGCATAAGACATGACAAAGGATAGTATCAGCCTTCAATATAGTAAACATATATAGGTTTTCCATCAGAAAAGAAACTTGATCCAATTTGCTATGAACAGAAACATTCTGTGGGACTAAAAGTTAAACTAATTATTTTCAACATTACTGAATTCCATACTATGGACGAATCTGAAAACAAAATATTTTGAGATATAGATATTTCCCATGTATTGCATATCTAAGGGACATAAAATAGTGAAAACAAACAAACAAAAAGAAACAAAAACACCATACCCAAGGTTTTGAAACCTACATTTGCCATTGAGACTGGGAATCAAACTTAATTGTCCAGTTCATTGTGTCTCTGATTACTAGACTAAGTTGATTTGGATGTTAAAAAATTAAACTCATATTGTGCTTAAGAAATGATTCTAGGATATTATGATCTTAAAATAAAACTTGTATTAAGTGAAGAAACAACATGTGAAAACCTGGGGGAAAACCACAAATAGGTCGAGAGAATAGTGTGCAAAGCACCTGAGGTAGGAATAAGCTTAGCAAGTCCAAAGAACAACAAAGAGGCTGGTGTGGTTAGAACTGACTGAACCAAAAGGAGAGAGAGAGAAGATGACTTCAGAAAGCAAGCCAGAGTGAGATCATATACCAAGATTTGGGTTTCTGAACACAGGAATAATGCAATCAATATGATTTTTTAAATACACAAGAACCTAGTGGCAATATGGAGACAAAAACAGTGGTAGGGGATGGATATTAAAAAAACAAGATTATTTAAAGTCGATTTATAAGCTCTAAGGTGAGCCCTACATGCGAAGTCAAAGATGAAACAAAGTGAGACTTCATGAACCAGACTTGGAATGGAGTGTCATTTGGAATTTAGCAGATATTTTTATCCACTTCAGGCACTTTTAGGTCTACCGGAATGAGGAAGGCACAGCTATGTGTAGCTCTGTTTTTGGTTCTCTGAACTCAAATTCTTTCTTGCCTATTGCAATAAAATCTCTACCATAGCCAATAGATACTCAAAGGATTCTTATGTTGAATCTTCTGGGACTCCAGGAATTGGAAAAGAAAGGGAAAGTTGCTGTCTTGATACTGAAAATGTGTACTGCTGTCAGGACACAGGCATATGAATGGTTCATCTGATAATTTTGTTATTTCTACAAACTTTCAATTAGTTTTCGCACTAGTCTATGATTGGAATCACCACTGCAACTGGAGCAGACTAAGTAAAGATTAATGAGCTGCTGGCAGAGTTGATCCTCAGGGATCTCCTTAATCTTATTTTTATGATTCAGTCTATACAGACCTCTCCCACAATGCAATTAAAATCATTAAGTAATACATACCAGGAAAAATAAAGGGGCATGCAATACAGATGCAGATTTTCAACAAAAAGCATCATGGGTATCAAGTGTTTTGGCTTCTTTCCCAGCTCAGTAATGATTAGTGAAGTCATGTGTAGGAGATATTTGCAGCATGTAAAATTTCTGAAGCTGTTGCTAAATCAAAAATTAATGCAAAAACGTGTGATCTGCAAAGCTTTAATTAGTTCAACCCCAAGGATGACTGTTTGCATCGATATGACAGAACCTGCGGATGAATGCTATTAAGTTGTGATCGACCAATTCCTGTTACATTGTTACATAAATTATCTTAGTTTATAAAATTTAGAAAAATGAAGGCTTAAAGTTAGAATTGCAACATTCAATAATTCAATTCTGCAATCATTTAGCGAATCCTTGTACCAAACCTGTTCCTAGTTCATACCTGGATTACTTGCATGTTGATTTTGAATAAAGTGATATTTCATATTAATATATCACAATTGATCTTAGGGGTGACATAGCCCTGAGTGATTGCTGCTAACATTCAAAGATAGTCTTGTGCCGTGTATTTAATTTGACACAATCTCTCTAAATACTAGTAATTCCCCATTTTTATCAGCTTCCGCCACCAGAAGTGCACTTTAGAAAGATAATCTCTAAGGTCAGACACATATGAAGGATACATATGAGTGACATAGAGGATTTTGATTAATGAAATCATTAAAAATATAGAATTCTTTATGGAAATGAAATTTTAAAGATTAATTTGAAGATTAACACAGTTATAAACAAGATTATGTGATTTTTGAAATTAAACTTGTCAAAGTATATCATTGTTCATGCAAAATAAATAAAATAAATGAACAAGAAGAGCCTCCCAAAATGTTGAAAAACATTTTGTATGTGAGGTCATACCCTTCTAAGGATTACATATATTAAACACTAGAGGCCCGGTGCATGAAATTTGTGCACGGGGGTGTGTATCCCTCAGCCCAGCCTGCACCCCCTCCAATCTGGGACCCCTTGAGAGATGTCTGACTGCCTGTTTAAGGATCGGGACTAAACAGGCAGTTGGACATCCCTCTCACAATCCAGGACTGCTTGCTCCCAACTACTCGCCTGCCTGATTCCCTGATTGCGCCTAACCGCTTCTGCCTGCCAGCCTGATCACCTGCTAATCACTCCTCTGACAGCCTGATTGATGCCTAACTGCTCCCCTGCCAGCCTGTTTGCCCCTCACTGCCCTCCCTTGTAGGCCTGGTCCCTCCCAACTGCCCTCCCCTGCAGGCCTGGTCACCCCTAACTGCCTTTCCCTGCAGTCCTGGTCGACCCCAACTTCCCTCCTCTGCCAGCCTGGTCACCCTTAACTGCCCTCCCCTGCAGGCTTGATTGCCCACAACTGCTCTCCCTTCCAAGCCTGGTCCCTCCCAACTGCCCTCCCCTGCTGGCCATCTTGTGGTGGCCATCTTGTGTCCACATGGGGGCAGCCATCTTTGACCACACGGGGGCAGCCATCTTGTGTGTTGGAGTGATGGTCAATTTGCATATTACTTTTTTATTAGATAGGATATTATGATTATAAGGTGCAGCAGACAAGTCATTATAACAGATTAGGTAGAAGGAAAAATAATCCTGGCATTGCAACAAATTAAAATGGAATAAATTAGTACCACAAACTAATAAATAAGAAATTAGATGGAGAATTAGCTTATCATACAAATATAAAATCTTTCTTCCTATAAGTTAAAACATTTTTCAAATGTAAAAAGTTAAATGCATAAAATTATACTGAAATATAAAATATTTCTTAATATATATCTGCATTCAGGATAGATAATTGTAAGCACAATTGCTTGGGAGTAAATTTTCCATTAATTTAATTTGCAAATTCAATTCAATTGCCCAGAAAAAATTTTTTTTTGATAAGTGGTCAAAATTATCCAAAATAGATATGGAAAAATTAAGGTCTTTGAAGATCTAAGACAATTTTGAAAATGAAGAGCTTAAGGCAAGAGAAAGAGTCCTGTGCTTCTAGGCATTATAAAGTAAGAGTGACTAAAACAGTTTTGTATTAAGTCCTGTGCTGACAAATGGACTTGCACCACAAAACAGAAGGCCAGATGGTATAGAATGGTGCCACACTTTGGGTGAAAGGCGACGATGCAGTGTGCCAGTGATGTTTTATTGAGCTGTTTGTACACTTGAAACCTGTATGGTTTTCTTAACCAATGCCACCCCAATAAATTCAATTTTTAAAAAAGTAAAAAAGGAATGATATTACAAATCAGCTGAAAAAACTGACTATGTAGCAAATGGTTATCAAGTTAATTAGCTTATGATCTAAAGCAGTGGTTGGCAAACTGCGGCTCACGAGCCACATGTGACTCTTTGGCCCCTTGAGGGTGGCTCTTCCACAAAATACCACATGCGGGTGCGCACGTACAGTGTGATTGAAACTTCGTGGCCCATGGGCAGAAGTCGGTTTTCGGCTCTCAAAAGAAATTTCAATCATTGTACTATTGATATTTGGCTCTGTTGACTAATGAGTTTGCCGACCACTGATCTAAAGAAAGATAAATTTTAACTTCTATATCCCACAATATATAGAGAGATAAACTTTAAATGCATTAAAATCTCTAAATATGAAAGTAACAATATTAGAGAAACAAAATATAAGAGAATATATTTGGGACGGTAAGACTTGGGGTTGGAGAGGATTTCTTAAGAATATATAAGAGTTTTATACACTAGCAAGAAAATTGGGAGGCTCAATGAAAACCTCCCAATTTGGGCTAAGGATACAAATAAAAAATTAGCAGAGTAGACCCCTCTCACCCAAGAAGAATAAGAAAGACAAATTCTTTCCCTTAGCTGATTTAGCTCAGTGGATAGAGTGTCGGCCTGCAGACTGAAGGGTCCTGGGTTCGATTCAAGTCAAGGACACATGCCTGAGTCCCCATATATATATATATGAAGTCCCCATATATATATAAACTTCACTATTTATTAGTGAAGTTAAATATTTGTCTTCATATGAAGACAAATATTTAACTTCACTAATAAATAGAGAATACAAGTCAAATAATAATGAAATGAAGCTTGATTACCAGCAGCATGGTGAAAACTGGAAAGTTACATGGTATAAAATCCTGGTGGGAATGTGGGTAAAACAAAGACATACTGTAGTGGTGAGAGTGTAACTGGGAAGCAATCCTCAAAAGCAATATGGAAGTACAGAGTGAAATTACATATGTATGTACTCCATGGTTTGGGTATTATACCTGATATTTATATAATCCACTCCTGGGTGACAGAGCATAGAAAAATCCTGCATAGATTCATGAGAATTTTGCTTGCCAGAGGGTTTTTATTTTTTTATTTATTTTTTTAAATGATAGCAATGTGTTGAAAGCAATCTTTCAATCAACCATCCTATATAATCTACACTAATAAAAGAGAAATATGCAAAATGACCATCACTTTGCAACGCCCACCAGCCAATCCGGAGTGAGTATGCAAATTAACCCAACAAAGATGGTGGTGGCCCTGCCCCCCAGCTGCTCAGGGCCTCTGGGCAGCACGCATGCAGGTACAGAGCGGCCAGTTGGGGCGGGAAACCTGCTATGAGGGGGAGGGCAGGGGGTGGAGGAGCTACAGGAGCGGTGCTCTGGCCAGAGCGAAGACGGAAGGCGACGGCCAGAGCAACGGCCTGGGTCCCGGGTGTCAGAGGAAAACCGGTGCCAGCAGTCAGGGGAAGGAAGGCTATTGCACAAATCTTCGTGCAACGGGCCTCTAGTAAAGATATAATATGCAAATGGTTGTTATACTGTGAAGTGTAACGACTGACCACGTAACAACCAGATCACAGATCAGCAGGAGGGTGAGACAGTGAGATACAAGCAGGTGGCAGAGAGCTACAGGAAGGGGCAGGGCAGCAAGCTATGAGGGGAGGTGCGGAAGAGGGAGGGTGGGGGTAGCTACAGGAGGGCGGCAGCGAGCTACTAGCGCACGGATTTGTATGCAGGGCTACTAGTTAAGAATATAGAGACAAAAAGAGAGGTTGCCCTCCTAAGGTTCCCTCTAGAAGCAGACCTTGGAACAAGGGCTAAAGGAACCAAAAAGGGAGTAGAGTGGTAAACCAGGGAAGGGGAGGGAGCCAATAGGAGATTGTTGTTAAGCCAGCTATTACAGTAGGCAACATAAGCTGCATGCCACAGATAGGCTCTGGCAAATTGTGGAAAACACACACCTGGGAATAATCTCAGCTAAGAGTGAGGGAGCAAACATATTTATCCACCCTCATCCAGCAGCCATCATTAAGCGCTCCCCAGTGGATGTAATTTACCAGGTACTCTGGCCTGCAATGCACTTCAACAAAGTGAATTTCAGTAGCTTATAGGATAACTACTGGCAAAAGTGCAAATGCTGGCCATTTGAAATCCATATGGTAAACACAAAAAATGGTATGAAAGCCTGAGGGTAGAACAACAACATCTGCTGCAGTGATTGTTGCATGTGATTTAATACTACACTGCAAGTGACATGGATAGATTTTCAAAGTCAAGTTTGGATGAAAATTAAGAAAAATATTTGATACTTTAAACAATCTAACTTTATGCTTAAAGGAACATAAAGCCCAAAGTGAGTAGACAGTAGGAAATAATAAAGATCAGAACAGAAATAAATGAAATAAGAGACTAAAAAAATACAAAACTCAATGAAACCAAGGACTGGTTCTTTCAAAAGATTAAAAAGATTAATAAATCTTTAATCAGACTCATCAATAAAATTAAGAAAAGTAATGAATTTTTAAATAAAATATGTTTTCTAACTGCACATATACCAACTACATAGTAAGGAAGGAAAAGAGGGGTCATATACAGGTTGGTGATGAAAACATGTCATAAACTCAGGGTTATAGTAACATATTTCTGGGGTTCTGAAAAACAAAAACAAACACTAGTTGTATGTCAAAGAAAAATCCAAAGATAAATGACATAGTGGGAAAATACCACAAATGTAATAGGAGTTTGATATAATTAAGTTTTTAAAAACATGGTGAATTATTTTTAAAAAATAGAAGAACCTAAAAGAAAAATGAGTCAAAGATATCAATAAACAATTTGTAACATATGAAATTATAAATAGACTAGAGGCCCAGTGCACAAAATTCGTGCACAGGGGTGTGTGTCCCTCAGCCCAGCCTGCACCCTCTCCAATCTGGGACCCCTCGAGGACTGCTGGCTCCCAACTGCTCGCTTGCCTGCCTTCCTGATTACCCTAACCGCTTCTGCCTTCCAGCCTGATCACCCCCTAACTACTCCCCTGCCAGCCTGTTTGCCCCTAACTGCCCTCCCCTGCAGGCCTGGTCATCCCTAACTGCCCTCCCCTGCAGGCCTGGTCATCCCTAACTGCCCTCCCCTGCAGGCCTGGTCCCCCCCAATTGCTCTCCCCTGCAGGCCTGGGTCCCCCCAACTGCCCTTCCCTGTAGGCCCGGTCACCCCCAACTTCCCTCCTCTGCCAGCCTGGTTACCCCTAACTGCCTGCCTCTGCAGGCTTGATCGCCCCCAACTGCCCTCCCTTTCAGGCCTGGTCCCTCCCAACTGACCTCCCCTGCTGGCCTAATCGTCCACAACTGCCCTCCTTTGCAGGCCTGGTCCCTCCCAACTGCCCTCCCCTGCTGGCCATCTTGTGGCGACCATCTTGTGTCCACATGGGAGCAGCCATCTTTGACCACATGGAGGCAGCCATCTTGTGTTAGAGTGATGGTCAATTTGCATATTACTCTTTTATTAGATAGGATTAAAAAAGATAGCAAGCATAAAATTGTGCAGCTCATTAACAATTAAAATAAAAACTCCCTATGAGCAATAAGAATTCCCAATTTTGGTTTCTCAAATTAGCAAATTTTAGAAGTCAACACTTGTTTCCCAGGATATAGTCAGATATCTTTCTATATACACATGCTGGTAAAAATAAAATTTTATACAACCTTTCTAGAAAACAGACAGTATTTATCAAGGGCCTTAAAAATGTCCTGACCCTTTAACTCAGTAATTTTAATTCTAGGAATTTAATACAAGGATAAAATCAAAATAAAGAATAATTTTGTAAAATGATGTTAATTACTATTATTTTTAATAGGAAAAAGGAGGATATGAAATTAATTGAACATCAAACCATAAGAAGATGGTGAAGTAAATTTTGTTGCATGTAGATATTGCCAGTTCTACAAAATCTTTGATGTAGAAACAATTGATAAAAGATTCCCTCCTACCTCACTTTCAGCCGCCCTTTTTTGTGCAAATAATTTTGGCAGTCACTCATTGAACAGCTGTTTACCAATTTTCTACTAAATTCCAGGTTCTACCTTAGTTGTGATGATTAGAAGATGATCAAGAAAGATATGGTTGGTCCCTGTTTTCAGGAAACATACGTTCATCTGTTGGTGAGAGAAGGGAGGTGCATATCAGCTGAACAAATATATCAACACAATTGTTTCATGTAGTGATTGGTACCATAGGAAAATGACAGGAGAGGTGGTAAAAGAACATCATGGGAGTGAGGGTAGGTCACTGTTAAACTGGTGCACAAAGAAGGCCTGTCTGAGATCATTTTGAGCTGAGAACCAGAAAGTGGATAATAACTGTTCATTCTACATTCATTCAAAGCAACCTGTGGTCAAATTACTACTTGTTCATCCAGCAAAAAAGATAGTTTTGTCACTATACCTTGAGGACATTCTATTTGATATTTATATATGATGTTAATTTGCCACATTAAAACAGAAAATAAAGCATTCTTTTGAAAGCCATTTGGGAGCAACTGTTCTGTCTTCTAAAATATCCACTAGGCTTGGGGTCTGAGTTAGTTGAATCTTTAACTTTGTCAATTATTTGTTATCTGACCTTGTGTAAAAGTTTAGACTCTCTGTGCTCCTTTTGCTTTATTTGTGAAATTGTAATGAAATGCTATACTTTTTTAGAGTAAGTAGACTTGTTATCCCTAAAGATGTCCATTTACTAATTTTAGAAAACTGAGAATATACACTGAGTGGCCAGATTATTATGATCTCTGAACATATAATAATCTGGCCACTCAGTGTATATCCTATATAATAAAAGGCTAATATGAAAATTGTCCCCTCGACCAGGAGTTTGACCAGCAGGCAGGCCGGCCAACTGCCCATGTCCCCTCCCCCTGACCAGGCTGGCCTGACCCCACTCATGCACGAATTCATGCACCGGGCCTCCAATATATATATATATATATATATATATATATATATATATATATACTGAGTGGCCAGATTATTATGCGTTCAGAGATCATAATAATCTGGCCACTCAGTGTATGTTGTTACATTGCAAGGGGGAATTAAAGGTGCAGATGGAATTAAGATTGCTAATCAGCCCACCTCAACATGGGGAAGTCATTCTGAATTATCCAGACGGGCACAATGTCCACAAAGGTCCTTAAAAGTGAAAGGGGGAGATGATGGGAGCAAGATTGAAGTGATACAATGTGAAGACTCAACTCACTGGTGCTAGCTTTAAAACTGGAAGTGGGCCATGGCCCAAAGAATGAAGGCAGCCTCCAGAAACCAGAGAAGGTAGGAAAAGGTATTCCTCATTAGATCCACCAGAAAGCAGTCAGCCTTTCTGATTTCTGGATTTTAGCCCATTGAAACCTGCATCAGACTTCTGACCTCCAGAACTGTAAGATAATAAATGTATATTGTTTTGAGCCAGAATGTTTGTGGTCAATTGTTTCAGCAGCCATAGAAAAACAACACACTCTCTGAATACGTGATTGTTGTGAGGGCCAAGTTTGGTAATTTGTTTGGACTGTATTAGAAAATCATCTTGGAAATATTTTAATGTTGTACAGATAATAATTATTTTAGAGAAAACAAGGAGTTGGAAATATATATCACATAGCATTCAAAGAGAGTGGAGGAATGGAATGTGTCCATACTTTCTGTCTAAGGAATTTCGTAAGGTGGATTCCATGGATCTCTGAATTGTATTGAGGTAGTCAGCATTGTGCATAAAACCCATTCCCTCCTTGAGCAGACATCCTGTCTTGTGAGAGTAATCCATTCTCTAAATAAGAATTGGGTTCAAGAATTAAAATGACGATACATTAATGATAAAAGACTATCAAACAATTTACTTTATTGAGAGAGTAAGAGAGGGATTTATTTTTACCCTGTCTAGATATGGTATGTGAAACTTCTTCAGCCACGAACTGAAGGATGAGGCCAACACTATCGTTGGAAAAGTAGAGAAATTACTAAATAAAATAATCAATCAACTCTGATGTCATGGGAGTGAGGGTAGGGAAGATATTTACTAGACAATATTTACGAATGTCATCTAGTAAATATCTTTATTATTGGAGCCAGGTTGCAGCTAAAAGCATCCTTACTGATATTATTGCCAAGGCCAGCTGGCTTTTGTGTCTGTCCACAGAGTCACATTCCACAGATTTCCTCTGAATGCAAGTCTGATGCCCATCGACCATCTCTGGCATCGAACTTAGCCAATGTTTACTAATTATACTGTGCAGGTGGGTAGGTGATGAGTGTGGCCTATGATTTTGGGAAATCACTTGAGATGTTCCCTAATGTCTGCTGGCAGGCTCAGTTTTATTTACTGGATACTTTCACTGGTGGGTTGGTGGCTTTTAAAATGCTACATCAATTAAGAATCTCTTCCAAAGTAAATTAGAGAAGAGACGCATATAGACATAACAATAACACATTTATTGAGGTGTTTCAAAGAGTATTCTAGAGTGACAGGAAATATGACCTCCTTTTTTATATCCCATATGGGTTTTGCAATACGGTGCATTTTTAGATCCAATTCTATCACTATGCTTTTGATGTCCAATGCAAATTCAGTACTGCTCTTTCCTGCTTAGATCCGCATTTCATGACCAACAATCACTGAAATCCCAGTCACTTTGGACAGAGGAGCAAAATCATCCCCAAAGGAAAACAAAACAACAACAGCAAACACCTCGCAAGAACGAAAATGTATGAAGAGAAAAAAAAAGTCTGAATTTAAACAAAATATATAATTCCTCTTGAAAGTAGTCAGTTATATCCTTTGACCTTAAGTAAATATGCAAATTCAGAAGGATTAAAATAGGAATGGGGTAAAGTTTGGAGCTCTGATCCTGCTGAGCGTGAAGCTTTGGATGAGGCATTCGCCATCTCTGAGTTTTGATTTCTTTATGTAGGTGAATTTAGTGACATCCAGATTTTATACGCCCTTTTTGAGTGTGATATACTGCAAATCCTCATATCTGCTCCTCTCCGGTCAAGCCCCAAGCTGACTAGTTTCCAATGGGCAAGTGCTACACACCAGAGTGCTATATAGTGTTCTGTTGCAGCCCAGGCAACCAGGAGGCTGTGTGGCTGGCAGAGCCCTGATCAAGGTTGTGCTTGGTGTGAGCATCCATTTGAGCAGAGAGCTCTGATTGCATACTGAAGTTTGGTTTTCCCATATTTTGTGACTGTGAATCACAGTATTCCACTGGATGTAGAGGAATGTGACACTCCACTTATTCTCTAGAATATGACAAATTCTGTGAATGAAAAAACATTCTTTTTCAAATAAATTTCTCCTTTATAGTTAGAGCTATAAGGACAACCAACACTCAGAGAGATTAGGTTAGTTTTTTTCTTCTACACATATAAAATTTGCACCCAAGGTATATAGCTTCCTCACATTACACAATACATTTAAAAGGAGATTCAGAAATTGTGACATATATGTAATAGGGTATTATTAGGCCTTGAAAAAGAAGATCCTGCCATTTGCAACAACATGGATAAGCCTGGAATATAATATGCTAAGTGAAATAAGCCAGATACAGAAAGAAGAAACAAAACAACTTCATGACCTCACTTATATGTGAAATAAAAAAATGCAAGACATAGAAGCAGAGAGTAGATATGTTGTTACCAGGGGCAGGGAGGTGGGAGAAATAGGAAGATGCTGATTGAAGGGTACAGAGTTACAGTTATGTAGGATGACTAATGTACAGCTTGATTATAGTTAATAATACTGTATTGAATACTGGAAATTTGCTAGGAAACTAGACTTGAGGTGTGCACCTTACAGATGAAAAAAAAAATGGTAACTATGCAAGATATGTTAATTAGTTTGACTGTAGTAATCGTTAACTATGTGTATGCATATCAAACCATATCTTATGCCTTCAATAAATGTAATTTTATTTAAAAAAATAAATGCTAGCAATTAAAAAAAATGAGAAGTGAGTCAGGACTATGGAACACACAGACCTAATCAATCTTTGCACCACTTCCTGTGTGCCACCTCCAGGTTGATCCTGACTAATGTCACAAAGCTGCCATGACATAAACAGAAAAGAGGAAGGGCCGTGTCACAGCCTTGTGACTGTGTGGTAAGTCCTGCTTCCTCAGCGACGTTTAGATGGTTTTATGTGTTAAAGTTACAGCCAACTGGTTTCTGAGAATGTGAGATTGATCTTCCTGGTTGTCCTCTTCATTGTGTGATAAAGTGGCATTGCCTAACTTACTTGTGTTCAGAGAGCCCAAGAATCAATACTGCCCCCCCGCCCTTCCATTTATTACATGAGCAACTTCAGGCAAGTTGCTTCACCTCTCAGCTTTCCTCTCTGAAAAACTATAGGAATAATAGTACGTGCTTTCTAAAATTCTTATGAGGTTAAAATAACATAGTCCACCTATAGTGCTAGGCTTAAGCATATAATTATCCTTCAGTAAATGTTAACTTCGATTATTACCTATTTAGGTGTCATGTGAGTGATAAGATTTTAGCATGAGGATAACATGCTCTCATATATGAGACAAAATATGTGACATGCCATAGGTTAAGGTCCAAAATCATGGAATATCAGCAGCACGAAGCCTAAATTTATAAATTGGTGAGTGCTCTAGGTAGAGAAACTAAAGTGGTATTTTTCACCAGATTTTATATAATTTTAGGATAAAAAAATGTAAAGTCAAAGGATTCAATTTGACTAAAGGGTTTTATAAATAATCTGTCTCAGAAAGATGATAATAAGCCTAAAATTATAACCTTCAGGAGACTCTTACTGATGCAGCCAGCCTAGACTTAGCATGCCATAGTTTATTATAATTTGCTTCCTTTAATTTCAGTGTTCACATTCATAATCAGCCTTATCTTTGGTTTCCTAAAGCCAACAGCTATATAGATCTTGATTGACCTACACTGCTCAGAGGCCATCTCTAATACTATTCTCTCTCTCTAAGATCTATTCCACTTTGAAATCTGGAATATTTGATGCCTCAATTCAGCAGTACACTTTGATTAAATGTTTGTTGATAAATGCCAATATTATAAAGTTTCATTGAGTCCCAGCACCTGGCATCCATGGGACTGTGCTGGGGGCTGGTTATCCCCAGAAGAGTGGTGTGGTCTTGCCCTGCAGAACGCACTTTTAATGAGAAAGAAGAATTGAACAAATGGCATCAGTGAAACACAGGAAGTTCTGAGTAGACTGCAGGGTAAGTGTCCTGGGGACTCGGGAGCCTTGAGCTCTGTCTGGGAGGTGGAGGAGGAAGTTGTGAGAATGCTACTCAAAGGCACGTTGTATCCAGGGTCAAGGACACACCAAGGGCTGCAAAACAGAACGAAAAGACCACATGAGAAAAGCATGTTACCCTTTCATGAGATATCAGATTTGCTGGCTGCTTCCCTTTCCATGGCCCTGTGCTAGGCAGACTCTGAGTGAGGCAGAGAGGGTTTGCTCCCCAGGGATTCTGCTCCAGGAGCACGAGGGAGAACTCTCCCAGCCAAAGCAGTTCCCCACTCAGTTCAGACTCAGGTCATGAGTTCTTCTAAATGAAAATTCTTAGATTATTACAGAAATTTCCTTGAACTGAATTTCTGAAAATGCAAGTGTCTTCACGCAAGGGCACTTTGCTACCCATGCGCGTGCTTGTGCTGCTGTTTGTGCATGTGGACCTGGAGTCACATTGCCTGGCTCTCTGCTGCCTGTCTCGTCTTGGGGAGTTGGGGATTTGGGGACTCTGTCTCTGTCTGTAAAATGTGTCTGTAAGAAACAGAAAAGACAGTGGGTATCACTTGGGATTGGGGGAGGATTCAAGGTGTTACTAACCTTAAAGCAGAGTCCCTGACTGGCAGGATATCCTCACTGGTCTGTGTATCATCATTCATTTCATGTCATTGATTTACTCTTCGAGGAGAGGGAAAAGGAGAAGGACGAGTAAGCTTATTTCACAGTATTGCCTAAGGCCACCCCAGGAAGAGCCCTTTTTCCATAAAGATGATGACAATGAAGACAACAATTTTGACAGTTATTTTAAATTTCTTATTGCCATATTATACATTTAATCAAAATGGGAAATGTTTTGTCACACAATAATTCACCCTGAGTCTGGTGACCAGTGGCTCAGAGCATCTTTATCCAATGATGCTAATACATAATAAATAATTTACATCACCAGGTACGGATCTGCACTTCCATATGTGTTTACCTTTGGGTTCTCTCAGCATATTTGGACTATTGGTCTAAATGGCATTCTAGGCTTTGTGTGAACCAAGTAACACACAGGAAGGGCCCTCTGTCTCAGGAGCTCACCGATATTGTGGTGCCTTTGCCATACGGATCTACTGTAAGTCCTGGGCCTTCCGTGGAGAACATTTAAATATTTCAATCCAATGACAGACCTTTATTCCAACCTAAACTATTCCCAGGCATATGGCCTTTACTGGTCAAATGTCATCTCTTCTGAACAGGTCAGCCTGCAGCTGCAAAGATCTCTGGAGTTGTGCATCCTGGCAGTGGTCACTACAGCTAAACAGATCCCTCATCTGCTGAGACCACAAACTTTGTTACTGACATGACCAATCCTGGATTGACACAAAAATAAGCAATTTACGCTAAAAAGGCTATTGATGCTACTGAAGATTGAATGTACCTGAGCTGATTCCCAAGCACTTGAGCAATTTTATAAAATAACACAATAGAGATATGCTTCCTGTTGTAATACAAATAACCTTTAGTCATCATCGATATACATTATATAAAAGGCTAAGTGACCAACCATACATCTGTCCAGCCGTCTGACTGACTGATTGGCCAGTACATATGATGCGCACTGGCAATTTAAAAATAAATGTTGACTAGTGCATGCATGATACATATAAAGCTCTCACTGGCACCAATCACACACATGTGTTTCAGTCTATCATTATCGGTCGTGAATTTGGTTGACACTTCTATTATAGAGAAAGGGCGAGTAGCGATATTAAAATATTTCTTCTAATTAATTTTCTTTCAATGTGCACGAATCTGTGCACTGGGATGTAGGAATCCCTTTCACGTCCCGCGTGGTTCAGGGTTCCAGTTCAGGGTTCGAGTTCTGGAGAAGGGCCGCACACAAATGAAAAGAGACTTGAAGAAATTCAATTTGGCGATATGGGGGGCCAGGCGGTAGTCCACCTCTAGTGGGAGAACTACTTACTGCTCTGGCCCTGCCATCCCTTTTATTGAGGCTTTTGGGGAAAACATCTTAGGCAAGATAAACAGAAATTTACATGTAGCCCTTAGGCAGGAGATAAACAGAAACTTACATGGGACAAACAAAGGTGGAGGCTGCTTCAGCTAACAATGTAAACAACTAAAGGGTGAGTGGTTAGAGCTATTAAGGTTGTTGACCAGCCTTCCTGGCTCCCTGTCAACATCTCTCTTAGTGAAACTGATTTGTTTCCGGCATTGGGACACTATTTTTTTATAGTTATGGAAATATATACTAAAATGTTTATTTAACTTATGTATAATGTATATTATTAAAATAAAGCTGATTTAAACAAATCTAACGGAAATTGTCTTTCAAGATCAATACTTTAAGGGGAAAAGGGGGAACATCTGTAATACTTGCAATAATAAAGATAATTTTTTTAAAAAAGATCAATACTTTGCCCTAACTGGTTTGGCTCAGTGTATAGAGCATCAGCCTGCAGATTGAAGGGTCCTGGGTTCGATTCCAGTCAAGGGCATGTACCTTGGTTGTGGGCACATACCTAGTAGGGAGTGTGCAGGAGGCAGCTGACTGATGTTTCTCTCTCATCGATGTTTCTTACTCTCTATCCCTCTCCCTTCCTCTCTGTAAAAAAATCAATAAAATATATATTTTTAAAAATAAATAAAAAGGTCAATACTTTATCTTTCCTTTGCAAGCTACACTTTATTGCTTAATATAGCTTTTGGAGTTTCTATTTGGAAAGTACTCTTAGACTCACTTCCTAGCCATATTTATAACAATTTTATATGTATACCTTGGCCAAAATTAAATTGTATTATTCGCGTATGTTCTTTCATTTAACCAATCACTTAGTCTCTTACTAACAAATCTTGGTGTAGCCTTCCACATGCCAGGCCCAAACTTAGCACTGCAATTTCAGTAATCAAATCTAGATGCTCCTATCCTTAGAGAGGAATAGGCTAATAGGAGTATGGAAAGGGTCTATTTCTAGAATAAATTATACTCAAAGGACAGTATTCTGCAACTGAGACTCTTCAGATAAATTTGCCTCTGAAACTGATGCTGAAAGCAGTCCTAGTTAGGAATATGCAAACTTCATACCTTCCCAGGGTGACAATTTTGAGTTTAGTAAATAAAGTCTAGAAATTGTTCTCAAAACTACTATTTCTTTACAGCTGCACTTTACTTTTATACCTGCATTGTTTCTCCAAGAAACCTGCACAACTTTAAAGCCCAGGTGATCTTCACGCAGCTTCTGGGATATAGAACAAATAAATCACATTTTCTCCATTTATGCGGTAGCACAAGTTAAGGGACCTACTCCAAAGGATAAACAAATCAATGATGAAGCCAAAATTACACCCTAAATATCCACCTGCAAATATGTCTGGCTCTTAAACCAGAGATCCCAGTACTTGTTCATGAATTTATACTTGAATTCTTTGCGGATTCAGAGACCACCAGTTAGCAGTTATTTCTGTTATAAAGATATCAAACTAACTGGATAAATCAACCAGATCCTCACAAATTTGTTATATGATGTCATAGATAGGCAATCATCTGCCAACTTTATTGTTTTTTTAAAAAAGGAAACTATAATTAATGTTTATTGAAAATTAATGTTGCTTAAGATATGTAATTAAGGACCAACAGTAGTAGATTAGAGTAGTTACTAATCTTTGGAGAGAGTTAAAATTATACATTCCAAATAAGAGAACCATTTAGAATATCGACTGAACAAGAGCTCCTCATATTTGAATATCCTGTGAATCCTGGGGCATAGGGGGTGAGAAGGTGAAGCTCATTGAAATACAGATTCTTATTCTGCAGGTGATCTATTGACACAGAGCTCTCAACCCACTTTGTGTTTACCAGACTGGTCTGGGTTAGGCTCTGCCAATAGGGCACGAAACACAGAATGCAAGATGAAGGAAGAAGAACTTTTCCCTTTTTGTTTCCTTTGGGTTTCCTGCCTGCTCCATGCTCCTGTGAATGTCATTTTAAGACTGTCCTTTCACACTGGCAGCAGCATTTCCTTCCTGTCCCAGCAACTGAATCCAGTGTGGATTCCCAACATCTGCTGAACTAGCCTCATGCCTCCTACCCGACCCTAACTATGAAAACCTGCACTAGTGCATAGAGTTTCCCACTCGAAGATCTGATTTTCAAATCCAAGGGGTCCCTCATCTGAGCTGAGATACCAGCACCAGTTGCCCTGTTGTCTCTCCTACAGACTACAGGTCCCAGCTCAGTGGCGCCCCTCCTCCAAGGTCAGGGTCACCAGCATCACCTGACAAACACTGCTTTTCCACTAGTATGGATTTCAAGTCCATGGAGCCTCTCCTTGACCCAATGTTTAATCATTCCAATTCCCCTAGGACAGTGGTCGACAAACTGCGGCTCTGTTGACTAATGAGTTTGCCGACCACTGCCCTAGAAATAAGAGATGCTTCTATACTCTTATATTCATCATATCTTTGGTGTGTTTTTTTTTTGCCTTTTTTTATCTAAGTAACAACTTTAATTCCATTTAATTCCTATTATTAAATTCTGTTAAAATGACAGGAGAGTGTCTTTTCTCTAAATACTGGACTTCAAGTGATACAGTAGGTCTGAGATGGGCCTTGATATTCTGCATGTCTAACAAGCCCTCAGGTAATGCTAATATTTATGTGTATTTGTCACACTTTGGTGAAGCAAAATGGCCAAGAGAATTATGAGTGTATGTCATTTACATTACTGAACTTTGTACGTGCAAAGATTACTGACATTTGTAAACACTAATGAGTGCCTTAAATGAACTAGCTATGCCAGGATAGATGAGAACAATGGTCACATTGAGAAGCTCCTTTAGATGTTGAAAGAAGAGGAATCCAGATCAGCTTGGAACAGAAGTCACTCTCTGATATGATTCTTGTGCAGGGGCCTGATGCGGTGGGGGCCAGACATGGCGGGGATTTCCTTTTCCGCATCCCGCGCAGAAAGAGAGATGAACGAACCGGTTCTAAATGGAGGCGGCCAGGGATTGAGAAATATTAGAAATAAAAAAAACAAGACGCAGAAATAGATTCATGAAGCTGGGAGCTGGGTGGATCTTTCTGTGCCTGGCTGAGGCCACAGAACAGATCCAGACTGCAAAGCTGAGGCTTTATTTATAATCAGGGACAAATAAGGCAATTAACAATGTTCTTGTAAGTTTCACTTGTTTTGGCAGCACTTGCTGCCCCTCCCACAGCCCACTAGCTACCCAGGAAGGATCTAGGGATCAGTTACAGGATTAGGCTTAATTATGTTGGGAGGGGTCTGCCCTCCAAACGAACTTGTTTGTGACCCTGCCACAGGTCAGTCAGAGGCTTAACCCTATAACAGCTTCCTACACTCTTGTTTTAATGGAATGTGTGTATAGGTGGGAATATAGTTGTGAGTGAAGCAGTGCTTTAGAAAGGGACTCAATTTGAACACTGGGAAAAAGAAACCACAGACTGCCTAAGTCTCAAGCTGCTAAACCTGACACAATGAGGGTTTCAAACTCCAACAGCATTTATAGTTATATAGAGGCCCGGTGCACGAATTCGTGCATGGGTGGGGTCCCAGCAGCCTTCCCCAATTAGGGGGAGGGGCCATGGGCGGTTGGTTCACTGGCCTGGCCCCCTGGTCAAATTCCCAGTTGAACTTCTGGTCGAGGGGACAATTTGCATATTAGCCTTTTATTATATAGGAGGCCACTAATGCACTTGGTAATGTGTCAAAACCAAATACATAAAGGTGAAAATGACTAAATAAAATTATAAAATACATAAATAGGATATATTGAGAAATAATTGCTCAGTTGATAGTGATAGGCCTTCAAACATGTCTGAAATTTGGTCCTAAGAGGGATCATCAGAAACAAGAAACACCTAGAATTGGCTTTGGATGCAACCAGCAAACTGAACAAATTCAGGAATGTGCTAGGAATCCCTTGCACTAGCCATAAGAGCCACAAGTTAATAAGAGGTCTTAGTGTGAATGATTCCGTGGCAAAGTGCATGTACCTTGTTGCAGGCCTGCATATAATCAAGATTGCCAAGTCACGTCAGAACACCCAAGAACAGCCACAGAGATATAGAGACCACCTACTCCATGATAAAAGAAATAGGTTTAGTTTCGCAAAAGAACTAAACAGGATGATCACCATGTGAAGTGATAATAGAGCTTGGGGAATCTACTTTTTAGAGGGATGATGCTTCCTTTAGAGATATATTCTTAATATAGAGTAAAGTAATTTATTTGTGATTTTTATCATCTTTTCTTCAGTTAGCTACACTTGTAGCAACTACTCAGTATTCAAGGAATATAGGTATTTTTAGAATATAGACATTCATTCAGTAAAAACCTGCAAAAATAGAGTTAAAGAAGAAAATTTAAATATTTGCTTAGATAATAAGGTAGGTCACCTTGGATTGTGTATACCTAAGGAGGGATCAGATACCACTAACCACACCTTACCAGTTTGCAAAGATATTTTTCCTCCTGTTTACCAACTCACCGAGCTTGGTACCTGGGAAATAGTCAACTTAAAAGTTGTCTAAATCTTAAAAGTAGTCAGATCTATATTTAATGAGTTGTGAATCATCCTAGTTCAAAGAGTAAGTGTTCTGTAACATAACTGGATATTGTTACCTTGGGTAGTAAGTGCCTTGGCATAGTGAACCCCAGGGAATTAGTTCTGTTGTACTCAACTTTCACTGAAATCTATTAGTGATGGTGACCCTTTGGAAGAGTATGACAGTGGGAAAAGAATATCTCTCTTAAGAATGATGACAGAAAGACTAGAAATGGAGAATAATTTTACAGTAAGTTAAAGGCAGAAGGCATGTACAATGAACCTTTTGAAGGAATTGCACTTGAAACCCAGAATGCTGTCCAGTTTCCCAGAACAGATTGAAATATGGAATTGCCTTCTTCACAAAATGGTCCATGTCATTGCTAACCACTTCTAATTCTTAGAAAGACTTTCCTGAAGTCAAAATATGTCTCCTGGCACTAGTCTGCTTGCTAGGACAGGTCAAAGTCAGCAAGTCTTTCACATGGCAGCCCTTATTTTGAAGACAGCTATGAAGTTTTCTGAAACCCTCTCTCCTCTCATAGACTCACTGCTAGAACCCTCTACCAAGGAGCATGGTTTCTGAGTCTTTCTGTACCTTGGGAAATAAGCTTTACATCATCAGTCTGTTCCCTAAAATGTAATGCCATCCCCAGACTGCCTGGAACACTGAACCTCTTAGGCTTATTTGCTAAACATGAGGTTGATATATTTTCCTGAGACATATTTTTATAATGGTACAACTTACTTGTGTTAATCTGAATTCAGTCTATCATCCAAAATGTGTATTTTGGCAGTAAGGATGGGGGAACATTCTGGTTTATTATTAGACAAGACTGAAAACTGTTATGTGGAGTATTTTGTGGAAATTAGGTGTTTACATGCAGCTCAGATTCTTAGCCTACTGATAGCTTTTTACATGCATTCCAGGTCTTCAGCATAGTTATTCAAAATAGGGAAATGGGAGACTTGGATTGAATCCAGACTCCTCTGAAATTTCAAAAGTGAAAATTTTAATAAGAAACTTTGGGAGAAGAATTACTAAAAAGATTTTTACTAGTGGATCAAAGTCTTAGTAGTAGAAGATGACAAGGTTCTTTTTGAATCATAGTCTCCATGAATGATAATCATCTATATATATATAAAAGGCTAAGCGACCATCACATCCAAAACAACCAAACGGACGACTGAACAGGCTACGTGGGGTGACCAGGCCAGCAGGGGAGTTAGTGAGGGGCGACCAAACAACCAAGCTTCAGGCTGTGTGGGGTGACCAGGCCGGTAGGGGGGCTAGTGAGGGGTGACCAAATGACTGAACAACAGGCTGCATGGGACAACCAGGACAGCAGGGGGTTAGTGAGGGGCAACCAAACAACTAAGCAGCAGGCTGCATGGGGCTATCAGGCCCATGGGTAGAGGGGAGTTGGGGGCGACCAGACCAGTGGGGGGGGGGCAGTGAGGGGTGACCAGGCCAGCAGAGCAGCAGAGGGGGGCAGTGAGGGGTGACCAGGTTGGCGGAGGGGCAGATGGGGGTAACCACACTGGCAGGGAGTGCTGTAAGGGGAAACCAGGCCGGCGGAGGGGTTACTAAGAGGCAATCAGACTGGTGGGCGGTGCAGTTGGGGGCGACCAGGCCAGTTGGGGGGAAAGTTGGGGATGGCCAGGCCAGCGGGGGGGGGGGGGGGCAGTTAGGTGCGATCAGGCAGGCAGACAGGTGAGCAGTTAGGAGCCAGCAGTCCTAGATTGTGAGAGGGATGTCCTACTGCTGGTTTAGGATTGGGTCTAAACTGGCAGTTGGACATCCCCCGAGGGATCCCGGATTGGAGAGGGTGCAGGCTGGGCTGAGGGGACGCCCCCATGCATGAATTTCATGCACTGGGCCTCTAGCAAAACAATAATATAAAAACATCCCAATGGCATTGACCATAATGTTAAGCCTTTTGCCTAAAGATTTTATTAAGGCTATCATAACCCAAAGAATAAAGCCTTTCTCAAGCTATTAAACATAATAATGAAAGTGACCTACAAGACTTTGCTTATCTTAATTTTTTGCATACTTCAAATATCCCATGGTTGTCTAACAGTGGACTTTTATTTAGCAACATTCAGGTCGTTCTTTTTTGAACTTTATGGGACAGACCCATCAAAAGTTTTTATATTTGCCAAATCAATTAATTTCCCTGATAGCTTTTCCATGAGTTACATTGATATAAACAGTTACATTTTGAGTATATTTTAAGTCAGAAGTTATGACTCTCTCCTATGTATAGTCAAGAAATGTCAATGAATCTTTGAAATCAGTAAATAAGCACTGCTTCTTTTATATTTGCTCCCTCTTGTCAGGGCATTTTTCTCATTACAGAAGTTTGGAATGACTTGAAGCTTTATAATAATCTTATTTGCACTCCTGTCACACCTTTAAGAGCTTAGCAAAAGAAGTTAGGATTCAAGCTTTGCGCAGTGGCAGTATCGTAGAAGTTAGGATTCAGGCACTAACTGAGTTAGTCCAGAAAACAATAATACTAGTGGTTAAAACCTGGCAACCAGAAATGGATCACTATTCAAACTCATATGAAATGTTAATGTTGCAAACAGCATTCTAAGAATTTCAACATAAATCGAGGATAAACCTGAATAGGTCTAAGGTCATACATCAGCCTAACCAAAGATAATACTTCCCATTCTCAAAGTTTTTAGAGGAAATACAGAACTATTACTGTTCCATTTTGATATTTTTGCACTGTACATAAAATTTAAAAACTCAGTCATGGAAGGTTAAATATCCTTTTGGATACTAGAAAACAGAATTTTCCCTTCAGTCAACTCCTAAAATAGAGTCTTCAAACTGGTAGTCAACTGTTTAAACCTGGATCATGTGTGTGTGTGTGTGTGTGTGTGTGTGTGTGTGTGTGTGTCTTTTTACATGACTTGCAGTGAGAGTCAAAGAATCTTAATTGCAAACATTAAAATATTAGCATATTTCATATAAATGCCAGGATTCTCTTCAATAATATAAAGATCTAGCCTGACTGGCATGGTTCAGTGGTTGAGCATCGACCTATGAACCAGGAGGTCACAGTTCAATTCTCGTCAGGGCACATGCCCAGGTTGTGGGCTTGATCCCCATTGGGGGATGTGCAGGAGGCAGCCAGTCAATAATTCTCTCTCATCATTGATGTTTTTATCTCTCTCTCACTCACCTTCCTCTCTGAAATTATAAAAATACAAATAATATAAAGATCTGGCAATATAGGACAGTTTTTCCACATGCAATCATCTCCTGGAACAAGGTAGAATTATATATTTTGGAGTTGATGAACTACTGAATTAGGCATTCAATATTTTTTATTTATCTATTTCCCTTCCCCTACAAGGTAGGGTAAGGGAGGAGATAGAATTAGTTATTGACTACAATGACTATGACTATAAGGAAAATATTTTGTTTCAACCTTTAGGGAGATCAATTTTGGGACACACAACTTTGCACATACTTGATTTAGGACTATAGATTACCTGCCTTTCTAATCTAGAGCAATACGGTTTGACTATAATTCATTTCACTGCAAATGTTGCTAGTTTAATTTCATATCTCCAGTTCCACCTGGGAAAATAGAGTAAGCCAGTTAAGAGCATCTCTTATAGAAGGAAGTAGAAGAAGCCCAGATATTTTGTCAAGCCAGCAGGAGCACTCCAGTGTGGTCATAGGACAGGGACATAGAACTATTGTGGAGTGGGATCTGAGGTTGTCCAGGAGAAGGCCACAGGTAGAAGTAATATCAGATGATGTAACAGGTATATCATAGCAAACTCCATGACTAAGACAGATGAAATGACAGAGTGGTATGAGCTGAGCTGTTCAAGAATTTGGCTGTGAAAGAAAACCATGTGCTGATAGCAATTTAAGAGATGCTTAGGTTGGGTTCCAGTTGCCTGTCTGTATGTTGAGGGACTTTGCCAGCTGAACAGCTGCACTAACAGATGGAAACTAGACCAACCCTTGGTTAAGCAGGAGCAAAGGCAGACAGAATAGGAAATAAGCCATCTATCACTCAATGTTCACAGTTGCACTTTCAATCCAATATTAAATCAATATAAAAAAAAGTCAACATTTTAAAAGCTTATCATAAATTTTCTGAAGTGGTAAAAAATCAATACTTGTTTGCTTTATTTTGGTAAGTGAATAAAAACAAGTATTTATTTTATTTTGGGAATCATTTTATTTCTGAAATTTATGAACATGAAAATTGCACTGTAGGCATTAATGTTTAAGTAAATGTAAATGCACAAACTTAGCATTTCATTGTGATAAGAATTCCCATAGAAAAAAGATAGGAATTAAAATGAGAATAGTCATCCAGAAAAGAAGAAAACCTCTGTGTTATGGAAATCTCTATAATAATAAAAGCGTAATATACTAATTAGACCGGACAGCTGAACCACCTTCCGGACGTCATTTCAGACGTCCTTCCTGATGAAGCTGTGGTGGCAGGGGCTGAGGCAGAGGTGGTTAGGGGCAATCAGGCAGGCAGGCCAGCGGTTAGGAGCCAGCAGTCCTGGATTATGAGAGGGATGTCCGACTGCCAGTTTAGGCCTGATCCTGCAGAGATCCCTGTGGGATAAGGCCTAAACCACCAGTCGTACATCCCCCGAGGTGTCCTGGATTGTGAGAGGGTGCACGCCGGGCTGAGGGACCCCCCCTTCCCATGCACGAATTTCGTGCACTGGGCCTCTAGTATGTATGTGTGTGTGTGTGTGTGTGTGTGTGTGTGTGTGTGTGTATATATATATATATATATATATATATATATATATATATATATATAAAAGTCTAAGTGACCAGCCAACCAGCTGACTGGCCGACTGTCCAACTGGCTGGTAGCTATGACACGCACTAACCACCAGGGAGCAGATGCTCAACACAGGAGTGGAAACCACAGGCATGGAAACGTGGAACAGACTGATGAATCTCAGAGGGAAGGGGGAAGGGGGAAGAGCGGGAAGAGATTAACCAAAGATCTTATATGCATACTAGAGGCCCAGTGCATGATTCATGCACCAGTGGGGTCCCTTGGCCTGGCCTGTGGGGATTGGGCCAAAACTGGTTCTGCGACATCCCTCAGGCATCCTGGATTGTGAGAGGGTGCAGGCCAGGCCGAGGGACCCCACTGGTGCATGAATCTGTGCACCAGGCCTCTAGTTATTTAAGTAAAAAGCCAATTAAAGGAATTTCTACACCAGTGGTTCATTCTTAAAATGTGATTTCTAGAATAGCAGCAGAGGAATCATTGGGGACTTGTTAGAAATGAAAAGTGTTGGGTCCCACTCCAGACCCACTGAATCAGGAACTTGGACCCCAAAATTGGCATTTTAACAATTTCTTCAGATGATTCTGATGCACGCAATAGTTTGAAAACCACTGATCAAAACTTTGCTATAATTCATAAAATGTGTGACTAACAAAATGGCACTGCACCGGAGGAAAGCACATTTGTCAAATTAAGAGTAATTCTCACCAGCTCTGCTCCCAAGTATAGACCTTATTCAGTTGGTGTTCGTAGGCTCAAGAAACACACCCAGGGATACATTGAATTTGAGCATATAGACCAAAGTCAATTCTATCTCATGGTACTCCACTTTACCTCTTTGCCTAGAGTTTAGAATTTTTCTCTTGCTCTGGCATCTTACAACTACCTGCCCCTTAGCATAGGGCTTTTCTTTGTGAGTTCCAGAATCCCTTCCTGTTCTGACCGAATATTTATTCCTGTCAACAAGGTCTGCAGGTTCTCTCAACTTTGGATTCCAGAAGAACATTAAAACAGATGAGTAAGTAATTTCAATAATTTAGCCTGGAACTTTAAAAAAATATATCTTTATTGTTGAAAGTATTACAGTATTATTGAAAGTACTAGAGGCCCGATGCATGAAGATTTGTGCAAGAATGGGCCTTCCTTCCCCTGGCAAAAAAAAAAAAAAAAAAATTAGACCACCAACTTCCACCATATACAAGAACAAACCCAAAATGGATAAAAGACTCAAATGTAAGTCGTAAAACCATAAAAATCTCAGAAAAAAACATAGGCAGTGAAATCTCAGACATCTCTCCTAGCAATGTTTGCCGATACATCTCCTAGGGCAAGGGAAACAAAGGAGAAAATAAACAAATGGGACTACATCAAAATAAAAGGCTTTTGCATAGCATGGCACTTTTTATAATTTGTGAAACAGAATAATTACTTCTTCAAATGTGTGAACAAGAAGGAGCCATACACTAAACCTGAAGCTCAGGGAAGGCCTTCATGGTGGCCTTACAAATGCGGAGACCTAAAGTATCCACATAAGATGGCCTAAAATTAAAACTTTTTAACTAACAGCAGTTCATGGCAGGTAGTCATGTCCCAACGCAGCATTTTTCACTAACAAAAGTCAATCTTTACCTTAATTGAGCCTGTCTATTGTCTTTTTGCATCTATGATAACATACCTTTGGAATGTCAAAGTAATTTCCCCTTTTCTAACCCCTCAAAGCACAGGCACCACTCTGCAAGAGACCACAGATCCCCTCATTTTTAATGCTATCATGTTGTTTACTGTTAACTATCCTGCACCCACCCATGTAAAAGAAGCATATGTCTATCATTTTACTTTTTATCCAATCCCAGAGGTTTCCCCGCTTTGCTTTCTCCTGCCTCCCTAATCTATCACCCATGGATTTCACATAACCCACTTCTGTCTTCTCTTTTGATTGTAAAGTATAAAATAAAGTGAAAAACTGCCATTCTCTGGAGCATAATCTCAATCCCTTGAGGTTTTGCTTCCCAGCAATTGTCAGCAGTGTGGCTCAAATAAACTATAAAAGTTCTCTACAGGTTTGAATATTTCTGCCGTTGACAAGTGAAACCTCACAAGAATTTCATTCTATGAAACTCAGATATGCAGAGTGGTGTTTAAAGAATGCAGCAGGAAGGTGGCAGCAGAGGAATAAAGGGGTGCCCTTGGATCGATCATCTTTCTGTTCTTTGTGCTTATCCAAGATTTCCCTGCAGAAGTGGGGGGTTTATGAAACTGTCAGGGAGGAAAAATTATCCTCTACCCTTCAAGGTTCTTCTGGCTGAACTAATCAAACTGGAACCACAGAACCAGTTCCAAATGGCCCTATCCTGTTTCTAAGTGATACTAAGTTGCTTTTCAGAGACAACAGACCAAAACCACGAGCCAGGCAGCCTAAGCATACTCAGAGTAGAGACTAGAATGTAACTGGAACCTGAAAAGCGAAACCCTTTCCGAAGTAAAGCGCAGGAAGATCCAGTGCTGAAACCCCTTTCAAGTTCGAAGGTCCTGGCCCACCAGCACTTACTTCTGCACACCTGTTACCCCCAACCCTGTAAAAATCCACCCTGAGCCCTGGGTGTGAGCAACATCTCCTGTCTGTCTGTGGGTCAACCCAAGAATAATTAAGGCTCTTTCTTTTTCTCAAAAGCGGTGTCATCATTTTGGCTTCTGTGCACATCAGGTAGTGGCCCCTTGCTTGGTAACAAAATTGACACACAGGAAAGTTACCTAGAGGGGGGAAAAATTAAAGTTTAATAACATGCATACCTCCTGTGTACATGGTATAGACACCCAGGAACAAAGAATAAATTGACAAAATGGTGGAAGCCATTACCTTAAATACCATCTTCAGCTGAAGACAAAAGAAAATGTTGGGAGTAGTTGAGTCAGGTATGGAAGGTGACCAGGAAAAGTGCAGTAATGGTAAGGTTGTTATCCAGATTGAAGTCCTTGCCTTCTCCATTGATACTGAAGGCAGGCCTGGTACAGAGAGGGAAACACCCAGGTACACATTACACATGGAGATTTCCTGCATAAATGCAAATGTCTCTTACAACGAGTAACTTATACTTGGTTTTCAGAGCTTCTCTTCTGTCTGCTGTTTCTTAAAGTTAACCAGCCTAAAATAATCAATATCCCTAAAGAGACATATTTTGGGGGTTGCAAACTCTGATTCCCTTCAAAAGCCACTGATGGGATGTTCTCTCTGGACTGGGAGAGCTTGAGACACGTAATCAAAATGCCTGGGCCCTGGTAAAATGATCTTTTAACTTTACACTAAAGGGAATGTTGAAAGGGGGAAGGGGTGTTGTAGTAGGAAGTTAAACAGACAGGAGCAGAGTAGGAGCGACAAGCCAGGTAAAGTTTATCAGGGCAGAAAGCCCAGGTATTAGCAACTGTCAAATTTGGAAGAAAAAAATAAAAGTATTGTAGGGTGGGATCCCAGGGTAACTTTCCCTCCCCTAGCATATCAATGGTCTCGTGGTTTGGACCCTCCCCTGACCACTCCTCCCCTGGCATGTCACTAGTCATGTGGGAGACCTACATGGAGGAGGAAGAAGGGGGTTGGAGAATAGCTTCACAGGACTCCCATGGAAGCCTTTACACCACCATGTCCTTAAGCATGAAACCCTCAGGACAGTGAGGTTCTGCCCACATCAAATAATCTTAGGAATGAAGCCTTGATTCTGTTGACCGCAGAGACAGAGTGTTGGTCAAACTAGAGATAACATCTAGGCCTCAGTTGTGTTTCAGCTTCAGGTCCAGGAAAGCAGCAAGGCCACTCCATGACTGACATCAGGACCAGCTACAATGACTAATGACCCCCTGTCCTCGTGCAGACCAATCAGTAGAGACCAGGACCCTGATATGACACACCTGGAAAGCTGATGAACATTCTATTGTGGACCTCCCCTGAGACCTTCCCTAAAATCACCATCCTTGGGAAACAGATGAAGGACCCTATGAGTGCTCAAGCTGTCTCTAGAACACGGCTGCACCTTTTCTCACCCCCTTTTTTCCCCAGGTGTGTTCTCTCTTGAGCACCCCCCATGTCTTTGCTGGGGAAAAAGCTTGTATGGCAGTCCTATGAGTCTATTCTCAACCCTTCTTATTTCTTCTCTAAGTAGGTCCATCATATGACTAGTCACATGCTAGGGGAGGAAAGTTCAGGGAGGCTCTGAACCGCATGACCAGCAATATGAAGGGGGTCTAAACCCGAGATAAGGTCACCCTGAAGGCGAAGTCCCACTTACACTTGCCTGTCGCTAGTTACCTGGGGCTTTCTGCCTTCATGACCTTCTGCACCTGGCTTATCATTCCTACTCTGCTTACATCTGTCTAACTGCTCACTGTATCAAACAGGAAAGGATGCCTATGGAAAGAGAGGGCTTCATCTCAAGCGCAATTAAGATTACATGTCCCACATAATATCACAAACATCTATAACCCGCTTTTCCTTAGTAAAAATACACACCTCACCCACTAATGTGTATAAAGTTATTATAATACTAATATTACATATTAATACTAATATGTAATATTAGTATTATAACTTTAGATAACATTTATTGAGTTTTGTGGTAGACACTGAACCATAGTACAAAGACTATCAGTACTAGCACTTGATCAGAGATCAGAAGTTAGCAGAAGGGCGAGAAAATAAGAACCAGAAACTATAAGAACTCTATATGTATTTCATTAAATGCTCACTTAAAAACAAACAAACAAAAACCTCAGGAAATAGTATTATACTCCCCATTTTACAGATGAGAGCCTGAAGCTAAATTTATAAGAGCCAGAAACGGAATTAAAACTTAGTTGCACTTGACTTCAAAGCCCATGTTTGGTTCTTGAAATTGTCTGCTTCTGGACACAAACCAGAGCAGAGATGCTGCTCTAGCCAGTCCTGGAAATGTACTCAGCCCAGTTCTAGTGTGGATGGATTGTGGGAAATATCACACAGGTCACACTGGAATTCCAGAAGATCGTTTTCTAGTTGCTATAGACTGACTTTGGGTTGATGGGTGGGATTTACCCCAAAAATTACACAAGTGCAGGAAGAAAATTCTGGAATCAGGTTTTAATGAGGTGATGCAAAATTGTATAAAAGCAGTGCATACCAATTGTCATCAAAGAGCAACCTCCTTAATTGGGTATCACATTAATCGGGAATGCAGACACATGGCAGTCCATCATGAAACTGTTTCATTCCAGTTTCTCAGATTGCAAATTTTGGAATCATTTTTGATGATTCTTCTTCTCTAACACTCTTTATGTAATCTCTCAGGAAGTCCTTTTGGCTCTAGCATCAAAATATATCCAGAATATGACTATTTATCACCATCTTCACAGTTATACCTCCCTGTTTCAAACCACCATCATCTTTCACCTAGATTACTGCTTTCATTCTTGCCCTCTACTTTCTGTTCTTCACACAATATCCAATTGATCCTTTTAAATTGAGTTGCTCTTCAACTCAAAAGATTGGCATTCCATCTTGCTTGGGGGATAATTGTAAAAAATCCTTAAAAGGTCCTGACCAGTGTTGCTCAGTGGCTACAGTGTCAGCCTGCACACCGAAGGATTTTGGATTTGATTCCTGGTCAAGGGCACATACCTGGATTGCAGGTTCATTCCCCAGCTCTGGTTGGGGCACATACGGGAAGCAACCAACCAATGTGTTTCTCTCACATAGATATTTCTCTCTTTCTCTTCCTTCCTCCCTCCCTTCCACTCTTTCTAAAAAAATTCAATGGAAAAAATAGTCTCAGGTGAGAATTAACAACAACAAAAATTCCTTATAAGGGCTTATAAGCCTTGACATGATCTTTATCATTCTCTCCTTTCCTCTTTAGTCTCATCTCTAATTTCTCTTTTCTTTGCTCCCTCTATTCCAGTCACACTGGTCTCTGCGATTTCTTTTTTTTCCCCCCTCCTTAATATGTTTTTATTGGTTTGAGAGAGAGAGAGGGAGAGAGAGATAGAAATATTGATGAGAGAGAAACAATGATTGGCTGCCTCCTGCACACCCCAT
This sequence comes from Cnephaeus nilssonii, assembly GCF_951640355.1. Lineage (NCBI taxonomy): Eukaryota > Metazoa > Chordata > Mammalia > Chiroptera > Vespertilionidae > Cnephaeus > Cnephaeus nilssonii. Next base: position 60,892,608 of record NC_137080.1, on the reverse strand, counting down.
GTCCCCCGCCTGCTGAGGATCAAGCCCGAAACCTGGGCATGTACCCTGACTTGGAATCAAACCAGAAACTTCTTGGTGCATGGGTCAATGCACAACCACTGAGCCACACTGGCTGGGTGGTCTCTATGATTTCTTAATACCTGAGCCATACTCTCTTCTTTAGGTAAGAGCTCTTTCTTCTGCTTGAAATTCTCTTCCCCCAGATACCACATGGTTACCTCCCTCACCTCATTCCTACCTTTGTTCAGATATTACCTTTCCAATAAGTTCCACCCTCACCACTCTATAGTTGCAACAGCCCTTTCTTATAATTCTCCTTATCATGCTCTACGTGGGTGTTTTTGGATTATTATCCCAGGTGTCTGTAAGAGTCTTTTTTTCCAGAGATCCAATATAATAATTGATATATTTCTGAGATCTTAAAGAGGGATTTGAATGAGATCAACTTAATTATACTCCCTGTTCTGCTAGGTTTTGAGGCTATAACAGGTAGGCATCCCATTTGAGAAATGGCACCCAACATGAAATTGTTTCTTATAATGCATTTGAAAGAAGCCAGTGCTCCCATTCCTTAAATAATCCTGGAATTCAACAAGTTTATTTTTGTTCCAGAAGAATTTTGTGTGGAAATGTAAAATGAGATTTCTGTAACTGAATATATTGATGTAATAACATAGCTTTCAAAGTAGCCTCTCAGAATCAGAAAATATGTATTTTAGCTCTAAAGAATTCTATAGGTGCTGAAAATATATCATTGCTTTATGGATTTGTTCAACATTCTGTTGGCTAATGGGGGGAAAATTTATTTTTAAAAAGGCAAAAATATTGTATCTTGTAAAGTAAATAAAATTAACCTTTTCTGCTTTTTTCCAGGACTTCTAAAAGCTTTGTGAGGCAATGGTTGGGGAGAGGGGGTGAAGTATTAACAAAAATGAAGATAATCAGGTAGCTTTTATTTAACTGGAATTTATTTTCATTCTGTATAACAAGAGATGAGCCTTTATCCACAGGCACTTTCTAAACAGACCTCAGCACTGTAAGATAGCTTCACTGATTTTAGGTTTATGATTACATGAAAAGCACTTTAAGTATTTGGTTTCATCCCTCACTGACTTAAATTTAGGTTGCCCTAGATTTGAAGCTAATAGGGGAAAAACTTGCACACTAAATGTGCTTATCCAGTTGCCTCAGCTCCAACTTTTACAGTAAAGTGTAGCACAGCAGGCTACACACAAGGCACACAAGTACTTTGTCAGAGTTTGTGAAATGGACCATAAGTGGACACTTCTATCATGGGTAAATTAGAATGAGCAACTGTACATTCATCAGTACAGTCAAGTCAATAGAGTTTGGTATTGATTGGTCTGGGCCTCCCGTCCCTCGTCATAGCCTTTGTCGCCAGTCAAGTCTCCACCGCTCAGAGGTTTGGCTGAGGGTCTTGGGTCCCTCCCCACACATCCCACCTCCTCCAGGAATCCACCTGTTGCTCTCTCAGGGCTCTTCTCTGGGACACACCTTGCTCTTTCAAAATAGCTCTTACCCTTAATTTCACCCCAATGACTTGACTTGGAACTGTCCTGTAATTCTTAGAATGCCCTTCACTGACACAGACTTGGATCAGACCTTGTATCAGACCTTGAGACTAAAAATCCGTCTATTCCTAGGGATTTTTTTTTTTTTTTGGCAGGGGGTAAAACAGACTAAATCAGAGCCCCAAGCCCTCAGCTTTCCTCAAAGGGAAGGTGAGGGTACCTGGATCTCTTAGACCACTCTTGTTTATATTCCCCAAATTTGGGCTTCAGAGCAAAAGAAAAGTGATTTCTTATCAGGAATTCTCACCTTATTTGTGACTGATTCTATTTCACGTTAGAATTTTAGAATCAGCCTCCTCAGTAATCATTTTATAGAAACATTTACTTTTCACTGAGTGATCTGTATAATTTAGTGCTGTTATTTTTTAAAGTCACAAGCCCCCTGAATGATGTTTAACAAAATGTTTTCAAGTAGTATCAATAAGATTTTATTAGATGCTATACTACAGTAGGTTCTGTGGAAATATGCTTGAGAACATATTAGCTATTAGAATATAAGCTATTAACCAAATTAATAGCTTTACTTCAGATTTTGTGTTTTTTTTGTTTGTTTGTTTTGCTAATACACTTGATAAATCTACACAAGGTAATATAGTATATAGTAATTCCCAACATTATTTAAACTAGAAAGTATTTTTCAACTAATATAAAAATAATTTGAAAAAAATAGTATCTAAGGGGTCCTAATAATGTAAATATACCTTTTTAAAAAAGTACATTTTGTTTTTCTGAAATGCCCTCATTAAATTATCAGGTAAAATATCAGAGTTCTGTGAAAAATCAGTTTACAAAGTCAATGAGAATATAATTGCATCCAAATGTTAATTACACTACCATTTGTCATCAAATAACAATATAAGATAATCACCAGACACCAAGCTACATTTTTACAAGATTTCCAATGTTAAATCTGTTAAATTGACTGAATCTAGTGAAAAGGGAAATGCTGTTCACTAAACATTTGATTGTTCTCCTCCTATCCTTTAAAAGTAATTTCTTTAAAGAGCACTTATTGTGGTGGTGGTGGCAGTGGTAGTAGAAAGAACTTTGAGCTTAGGTCAAAAACAACTTCAAATATCAGCTATGAATTTTATCAGCTGTGACATTGGTCAAGTAGAGTTTCTATTTCATCCTTCCTTCATAGGTAAAAGAATAGTAATACAATTCAATGCCATCAGTCATCATTATGGAGAATCATAACAGATCAGTTTCCATGCTAGATGCCAGGGATACAAAGGAATAAAACCTAAGTGTGCAGCAATCCAGGAGGGAAAAATAAATATAATTTAAAAAATACAATATAAGATGATGAGTAAAATAGATGTATGCATCAAAATATAAGTGTGGCAGAAAGGTGAATACCAGTAGGGTTAAGAGTTAGTAAAGCTTTACAGGAGAGGCCTTGCGTTGGCTTTGAGAAACTGACCTTGCATGTCCCCTGAAATGGGCACAAATGTTTTTCTTCTGGATGAACAATGAGGGTGGATGCTGAGGAACAAAGGCAATGGACTTTTTCCATTTCTCAATATCCATTCTCCATTTTGGTGCCACATTTTGTGTGCTAGAATGCAGACCTTTCCAGATGGATCAATAGGTTACTTTGGTGTCTGGTGTATGGTTGGGTTGGCTTTTATGAGTCACTAGGAAAAGATCAGAATGCTTGCAGAGTGAGGGATGTTTATTTCCCCATCTTTTTTCATGATAAACCTGCAATTGGTTGTACATGCACTTATCTATCAAATGTCTCAACTCCTGTCCAACAGCACTGCTCATAGCTATAGCTTCTCTCCCTCTGAGTGCTTGTAACTGCTCCCCTTTCTTAACCACTCAGAGGCAGGGTAGTAATAGCATTCTGCTATCCTCAGGGCACTTTACCATCCTTGGTTAATTTTCCTAAACCCTGACCACTTATTTTACAAATTGATTCTTCACTCAACCTTTTTCAACTGTCCTTACTTGAATGTACCATGTTTCTTATTGGAATAACAAGTCATTTTAATTTTAGTGTAAAACATCCTATCTAATAAAGATGAATTATGCAAATTGTCACTTTGAGACAAAGATGGCAGCACCCACAGCCAATAAGGAGGGAATATGCAAATTAATGTGACAAAGACAGCGGTGGTCAACCTGGAGCAAAGGTGGGAGGCAGCTCCTGGCCCCGGAGCGAAGGCGGTGCCAGCAGCCGGGGGAAGGAAGGCCTATTCTTGCACGAATCTGCCTGCATAGGGCCTCTAGTAAGTTTTATAAAAAAAGAAATTGCCTTTAGCAAATATTCCTAATGTTAAGAATTTCTGAACACACAATGCAATATATAGGTTATGTACCATAGAAATGTACATTGAAACCTATATGATCCAAATAACCAATGACATCCCAATAAATTTAATTAAAAAGAAAATAATTTCTGCACAGGACTTTTATACCAATGTAGTTAATTAAAGCAATTTTAGTTAGGTCATATTCAGTTAATTATCAAGTTTGGTAGGTAAAATTAACCTCCTTTTGTCACTGGTCTGTTTCAGGTCAGCCTGAACTATATGGGTTCTTGACTTTATGCAGGGAAGATTTCACAATACAAGTCCAGGTGATATTGAGAGTATGTTTATTGAAGATGGGGACAGTGAAACAAAGGAAGGGCTTAGGATAGAAGAAGCAGCCGGAGGGAGACTAGGCAGTGCCAGCTTAGGCTCTCTAGAAACATTACAGGAGAGAAGTGAGCCATTCTGGGCTGCATGGACTCACTGAGAAGTAAAAGTCACATTACAGAAGTGAACCAAGGCAAGGCTGCTGTTAGCTCATTGAAAAGTCAGAGAAAAGGAGACCTTGGAGACAGGTTCAAGGGGTTAGCCTGGTCCACTGCTCCCCTGGTGGCAAGTCTCACTGGGACCCTTAGAGCTTAGGAAAAAGAGAGTAGAGATATATGCCCGAGAAATAAAGGGGAAAGGAAGGTGTGGGAATGCTCCAGAGGAAGCCCACACTGGCATTCTTCATCTTGAGGAATTTTATCTGTTTTATAAAAGTGAGAATGTTAGGGGAGGTGTGAAGGGAGGATCTCAATAGAATATTCATTGGCTTTCCAGGTGTGTCCTTTCAGTGTGGTGGTTTCCACTGATTGATTGGTGCTAGGGAGGAGGTCATTAGTCATTGCAACTGGTCCTGCCGTCAGCCAAGGAGTTTCTCTGTCTGGTTTTGCTGCTTATCTGGGTCTGAAACACAACTGAGGCATAGATGTTATTTCTACTTTGACCAAAACTCTGTCTCTGTGGTCAACATACCTTTGTTCCTAAGATTATTTGATAGGGAACCTCATTGTCTTAAGGGCTTAATGCTTAAGGGAGTGGTTGTGTAAAGGCTTGAATGGAAGTCATATGAGGCTATTTTCTGTCCCCCCTGTCCCCTCAACTGGAGGCTCTGAGAGGGTCTAAAGCCACATGACTAGTGATATGCCAGGGGAAGAAAGGTCAGGAGAAGGTCTAAAGAGCACGTCCAGCGATATAAAAGCTCAGGGGTTTAAACCTTGTGACCAGTGATATGCTAGGGGAGGAAAGGTCATGTTGGGGACCAGGTCCTCATTTTCCCAGTTTTACCCACTGCTAGGCACCCAGGGCTTTCCATCCTGGTGACCTTCTGTACCTCGCCCATTGTCCTCCTTGCTCTGCTAATGTCTAACTGCCTACCACATTTTGGCAAAGATATTTTACAACTTTAAGTGAATAGTTTCCTCCAGCAAACATTCATACACATGTGTTTTTCTATAGGAATCATATTTCAACTTAAGTTAACAAGTCAGTAAGCCTTGAAACTAGTGAAACAAATCATTTCATAATAATAAAAAAAAGCTTGTCAATCTGTTTTTCAAACAGGCTTAGGGAGCCAACTTTGTGATGATAAATTCAATAAGTATGTATTTAATTTAAATTTTACCATATTAGGTATGTAAATATTTGCTAACCTCTTCTTAGCAAGATGCAATGGCTAGCTAAGTGTTTGTCTTCTTAACGCTCTTAATCATACATACTTTTACTCCTTGTTTTATTTTGGATTAATGGCTGAGACCTGTAACTTCTATTTCATTTCACTTTATTACCAAGACAGAAATTAAAGAGTATGGGGCTTATAATTTTTTGTTTCAACCATCGCTATGTAAACATGTACAAATTACTTACCAGTTTGACTTAAGAATATTTATCTATAAAATTCAAATAATAAAATGTATCTCACAAGATTTTGGAAAAATGTTTCTTATATATATTTATTGTCTCAAAGCAATGTACAGATTAAATGCAATCCCTATGAAAATTGCAATGGCATTTTTTTTACATAAATAGAACACAAACTCCTAAAATTTGTATGGAACCATAAAAGACCCTGAATATCTAAAGCAAACTTGAAAAAGTGCAAAATTGAATGCATCATGCTCCTTGATTTTAAACTATATTACAAAGCTACAGCAATCAAAACAGTATGGTACTGGCATAGAAACAGACACATAGATCAATGGAACAGAATAGATAGCCAGAAATAAACCCACACATACACAGACATTGTGGACCCTTTTTGAATTATCACTTTTAAAATACTGAGAGAATATTTTCACTTTAACTTTAAAGCATCCAGGGTATTATAAAATTATACTGCGCACATGTTGATGAATAAAGTGACTATTTCCCTGTCCAAATTGCTTGTTAGCAAAGATACTAGTATGTCAATCACAAGTGCAAACCATTATTACTATGACATCAATTATGCTTACTTGATAGATACCATAGCCCTACAATAGGATATATAAATTATATCTATAGTTGCATACTATTATGATTCAACTGGTGAAAAACAATCTCTAAAAATGAACTCTAGATTTCTCCCCTGTTTACAGACACACTGAACTACCTTTTGCCAAAGTAGAACCTTCCTATACGTTGTTTTATTTATTTTCAGAATAATTCTGAGGCATTAAAATATACTCATCTTACTGAGCTGCTTGGGGCCAGGAGAGAGGGGAGGGTGAGAGGGCTCCTTTAGGACTCTCCCTTGTGCAGCCCACTTTTCCATTGTTAACTGGCCCCATAATTTATCCCAAATTACAAACATTAAAGCCAAATATTTCTCTTCAGATTTATATATTCTCTGCTGCTCTAAGCTTCTGGGAGACAAGAATATTTTCCTCATTACGGAGTCTCCCTGCTGACCTAAAGTATATGTCCAACAAAATATTGTGAAATTCATCCAAAAGTGAATGTATGATCCCACAGCAGTGTGTGAAATCCATTTTGGATGATCATAGCTTTCACGCCTGAAAACTTTTGAAAAAGGAGCCAAATGTCAGTTAGAAAAGGACCAAGTCCTGGGGAATGAAGGCTAACGGGCCAGCATCAGGGCTGGATGGAGAAAACAACAAGTCTCATGTCCTCAAATTGAGGGGCTCTTTTATATAAACAGTGTGGGGAAGAAAGGTTGTTTTGGGAGAGTTTACATCAGCTGTAGATAACAGTGGTGGGAGAGGTGAAGCAGGGCTAATTCTGGACAGGTGCATAGTCCGTAAGGAAGAAGTGTTTGCTCCTTTAGATTGGTTGTGGGCAACAGTTTGGAAAGTTCATGCACAAGCAAGGAGCTGAGGCACCTGGTGGTCCATGGCACCTGGCTATTCTCTTTAGATACTCACAGAAATAATCATCTGGAAGTTAATTCAAAGTTCCACCATACATTCAGGAATGTAAGCAGTCTCTTGGTTTACCCTTCAGTTAACTGATGAACCTCTCTTATCTCTTCCTTCCACCTTTGGGCCCGCTATAATTTAATTGAGGACGTCAAAATTTCCTTCTTCTCGTGGCCATTCTAAATCAATATAGAAAAGTCAATAATCATATGATAAACATTGTCCAGTCACCAGTGCAACTTAAGCTATGAAAAATGATCACAGAGAAATGAAGGCAAGTCTTTGGAGATTATCATTAAGAATGTAGCTTCTGGAGCAGAGAGATAGTCTTCATATCTGAACCCATTATAAATTAACTGTGTGTTCTGGGGTAAAATACCTCTGTTCTCACTTGTAAAATGTGAACAATAATGTATGTTGCAGAGGGTTTTAAAGGATTAATTGTGATAATATATGAAAAGCACTTAGAATAAAGTTGTGACCAATAATAAGTAGTAAAAATAGGCTTATCAGGTGTGATATAGAATTAAGAGCTAGGTGAAATATGAAACTCCTGAAACTGAGCTGGCATGGTAAAATTTCTGGAATAGCTGTCCAGCGAGTAGAAATATAGTAGTCATAAAGATAGCATGGGCTAGGTGATAGAAAATCTTGATAGTTAGTTTTTTACTTTAATAAGAGTTAGGGTTATATATACCAAGTGGTAGTAGATGTTAAGATAAAAGATTTGGAGAAGATTAATTATACAATGTGCTACCTGGTAAACTCAGGGTAGTGAGAGAGATAACATATTTGGTTGAAAGGCCAAGGAAAAGAGTGACTGAAGGCATAGGATGTGCTAGGAAGTCCCTGCAGTAAGACTGTGTGTGGCAAATGATAAAAGTCTCATAAAGTTTAGGGGCTGCAGATAACGGGGAAACAAATTTGTGTTAAAAAAAAAAAAGCATTGATAAGGAAGATGCAGATGGTTTAATAAGCTTTGACAAAGCTGGTCTCTGCTCAGACACCATGGGCTCCCTGACTGACTGCCGCCATCACAGGCTGTGGCGACTACACGAGGCATTACCATAGCTGCACATTGTCTCCGGAAATCAAAACTGCTGAAGGAGAGTGCTGTGTCTTCTGTGTAATGTCCCTGTATGTGGAGCCTTATATCCATGTCTGACAGTGAGTATTTGACCAAACACCCACCTTTCCTCCAAAGGACTGAGCTTGCTGGAAAAAGAACAGATCACGGCATATTTTGTAGGTTTGTAGGACATCTATGGAAAGTCAATCTGTGGTGGAATGGATGGAAGGAATGACAACAACAAGGAGAAGAGAGATACGGAAATGAAATATGTGAAGATAAACTTCACCTAAGAACACATAGGATAAACTTCATATAGTAAAGAACACATATGTAAGAACACATTTGATAAACTTCACATTGCTCCCCCTTTTTTAGAATCATTATATTAGGGGAATACTATTGACCTAATGCATCTGTGCTTTAGCAATAAGTTTATCAATATCTATTAAATTTCTAGTAGATGCAGATATAAGTATTAGTATAAATATGTCTATAAATATAGACTAGGGTATGGCTATACAAATAGAATCATATACTAGTATAGATATCATAAACCTGAAGGATATGGTATTGATGATAGAAGATAAAGATATAGCTTTTTAAGTAAAACCTATCAGAAAACTGTTGATTAACCAAATATTGATAACTCAGGGATATTTACAATAGTGAAGTACAGACCTATGTCTTAAGATGTATGTTGTTTAATATTTCTATCAACAATTAGATACTGAAACACAAATAGGAATTACTATGTTTATAGAGGCTCAGATATAGGAGAGAGATATAATGTACTTGGTTGAAAGGCAAAGATTCAATAGTCTAGAGAATAACTAAATGTTTTTATGTATCATCTATCATATAGCAATAATATTAGTAATATATATATATATATATATATATATATATATATATATATACTTCCATTTTAATTTATAAAAAAATTGTTCTATTAGTCCAATATGGGAACTTTTTTTTTTCATGGGAAGGAAACCTAGGAAATGTCTTGGTCATGACTGAATTATAAATAACAGAAATTCACTAAAGTTTCTTAAGCAAAGTAATCAAATGTATTTAATTTATGAAACCTTAGCTGTTATGGAAACCAGAGGCAGGTGATCCTTGTAAATAGAGCCAGGACTGGAACTAGTAACTGGGAAGTCATCAGAAACCTAGACAGTCATCCTTCTCCATCTCTCATCTTTTCATCTCTCTATTGTCGGAATTGTTTTTCTTTTCTTGCATAATTTTTCACTCCAATTCTTCATGTACACATCAGAAATACTAGATTCCTGAGTTTACATTTATTTGCTTTTGCTGGTCTAAGCAGACTCATGTCAATATAAGAAACATTTAAACCTATAAAGAATTTTTATGAGTTTGAGTTAAATTGACGACAATTGCCGAGAAGCAAAATCTCAACTGATTGAGAAAATGCTCCAGAGGATGGCAGTTGTGCACCTTACTTTATACATTACAATCAAAGGATGAGGCATAAGGCGGTTACATGAAATCCATTGGTGATAGATTAGGGAAGTGGGAGAAAGCAAAGTGGGATTGGATAAAAAGTAAAATGAACAGACATACTGGTATATTTCTTTTACATAGGTGGGTACAGGATAGTTAATAGTTAACAACATGATAACAATAATATTGAGGGGCTCTGTGGTCTCTGTTCTGGTGGGAAATTGTGCCCTGAAGGCTTTGGAGAAAGGAAATTACCTTAAGATTCCAAAGGTATGTTATCATAGACAGTAGACAAGCTCAGTTAAGGTAAAGATTGACCTTCGTCAGGGACGATACTGCCTAGGACATGACTACCCACCATGAATTGCTTTTAGTTAGGAAGTTTTAATTTCAGACCATCCTATGTGGTTATTTTAGGTCTCTGAGTCTGTAAGACCCGCCATGCAGGCCTCCCCTGAGCTTGTCAAGTTTAGTATGTGGCCCCTTTTTTGTCCACACTCATTAGAAATCTCATAGTCTCTATACCAAATTCCAGATTTAGAAAATAAGAATTGCACCAGCTGGGAACAGGTGTCCACACTGGTTCAGTCGGCTGTAGCCAAGGCAGTGGGCAAGGTGAGAGATTAGAATCATGACTGTTAGAGTGTGTAGTCTTAACAGAAAAAGGCTTATTAAAAACTGAACAAATATACCACTGTTTTCTAAAACAAGAAGACAGTTGGCCCATATGAGACAAAAGAGAATAGAGTGAAATGTTACCCAGCTAAAAGGGCAAGAGCGTAGTTCCTTTGTATGTTTTCCCCAGTGATAAAACCACACGGGGGTCTTGACTTATTTTAAGAGGGGCTGACAAATAAGACAGTATATCCATGGACTCCAGCTTAAAATTTATTCTTTAATAATAATTTCTTTTAAATGCCTACAGAAGCATGTTGTACCAAATGGTGTTTTATTCATGCACCAGTGTGAAATGTATAAATAATATAAGTCATGCCCCTATGGATTTGATGAGTGAATTGCTTATAGTTAAGTTATAAATGAACAGTGTATATCCATTTAAAGATCACCAAAATGTTCAACTAGAGAAACTTAATACAAAGGGAGCAATTTTTTTGCCTTGAAGTATATTCTTGGTTTGACAGTCAAGGTTGCATATGGTATATTTGTAGAGGACATTTATAGGAAAGTTACTTCTCTGTAAATGAAAATTCTCATTAGACAAGTCTGGTTTTTGAAACAAAAGTCCAAACAGAAAAATAAATGTAATTCCACTTCTTCATTAATATTAGAGAAGTTCAATGAATAAGCTTTAAACAGAAACTAAGAGAATCAATCTTTCAGTCTCAATCTAAAATGGGTTTTCTCAGTGGTTAGAGCATTGGCCTGTGGACTGAAGGGTCGTGGATTTAATTCCAGTCAAGGACAAGTACTTAGGTTGCACGCTGGATCCTTGGCCCCAAAGAGGGAGGCAACTGGTCGATGCCTCTCTCACATTGATGTTTCTCTGTCTCTCCCCTCCCTTACACACACACACACACACACACACACAAAGAGAGATTTAGAAACATAGTTGTGGATTAGGAAATATCTTCTAAGTAGTTATTAGGAGTGGACTTCTAATTTTTGTAGATTGATTTCAAATTCCTAGAAAGGGAGTAAAAGGCATTTTCGTCCTATCCTTATCTTCTGCCACAATTCCTCGTTCTTACCTAGTCCACCTATCCCAAGCATTGAAGTAATCCTTTGGAAAACTGATGCTTTATATTCTTATGCACATACAAAAATAGAGTTAAGAGGTACATTTCTGAGCATGTATGTGTGTGCATTCACACATATGAGTGTTTGTTGGTTGGGGGATATGAAAGAAGACTAAAAAAAAGAGCGCTAAAATGAAAAAAAAAAAACCCACATGTGAACAATGCTGATCTTATGAGATGTTGCTTTTCAACACGTGATACAATTACATATTTCCTGCCCCACAAATGTCTTTTCATAAATTACTTACTGATTGGTGTTTCTCTTTCATCAAGAGGAGAAATTAATTTCATGTCAGTTCATTTTTGTTTGACATACAGCCCAAAGGTTTTTCTCACTCTTCTCTGTCCATTGGACTCATTTATTCTTCAAGACCCACCTTCTCTTTGAAGGCATCATCAGTCTGCAGACAAAACTATCTTTTCTCTGTTTTTTTCCTCACCAGATCTTTGTACAAACTAAATTTTAGAACGTATATGGTTCCTAAATATTTGCATACCAAGCAAGCTGTGAATTTCTTAAATTACAAACCATACTTATTTCCTATTCCCTTAGCGGTGTCTGAAGCATAGTTAATAACACCGTATTAGTTATCTATTACTACATGACAGCATTACTACAAACATAGCAGCTTAGAACAATATATTTCTAACCTCACAGTTTCTGTGGGTCAGAATGGCAGGCACAGCTGAAATGGGTCCTCCCAAAGGTTGTAATCATGTTGTCAGTAAAGGTTGGGTTCTGGGCAGAAGGTTTGACTGGGGAAGGATCCACTTCTAAGCTCTTGTGGTTGGTGGTGGTATTCAGTTCCTTGAAGGCAACTGAATTAACGGCTTCAGTTTCGTTCTGGCTCTCAGCCAGAGGCTGATCTCAGTTTCTTGCCATGTGGACCTCCTCAGCACGGCCACTTGCTTCCTCAAACCCCACAAGGGAAAGAGTCTCTTAGCAAGACAATAGTTATGATCTTCGATAATGTAATCACAGAAGGAACATCTCATAATGTTACCACATTCTACTGGTTAGACATAGCAAGTTACAGGACACTCAAACAAAGAGGATTACACACAAAAACATGAGTAAAAAGAAAAGGGAATAATTAAAGGTGCTTTAGAGCCTGCTTGCCACACCCCAGAAGTTTTAGTTTTATGTATTTTATATTTTGATAAAATATAGAGGCGTGATGTAGCTGGATGTGACAAGAAAAGCATCCAGCCCAGCCGGGTGTAGCTCAGCGGTTGAGTGTCAACCCAGGAACCAAGAGGTCACCGGTTCCATTCCTGGTCAGGGCATATGCCCAGGTTGTGGGCTCAATCCCCACTGGGGGGTGTGCAGGAGGCAGCCAATCAATGATTCTCTCTCATCATTGATGTTTCCATCTCTCTCTCTCCCTCTCCCTTCATCTCTGAAATCTATCTATATATATATGTGTGTGTGTGTGTGTGTGTGTGTGTGTGTGTGTGTGTGTGTGTACACACATATATATATGAAAAGCATCCACAGGAGTTGGAAACTTTAGTTTTACTGTCTTTCTGTTACTTTTCTTTTATTCCTATTGATTGAGACAGACAATCCTTAATGTTCTATGAAACTGTTGCTCTGCCTCACTCTTTTTCTCAGGGATAAGACAAAATCTAAAAGATGGTCAAAATTCAGCCATATAGAAAACTTTAAAGAGAAAATAATAATTTACTAAATGCAGAATGCAAAATTTTAAATATAGTGTGATTGTCACTCTTAAAATAAACTTAAATAATTAGTCATATGAAAAGATTAGAAGAATATAGAAATACTTATAGTAGGTATTTCTGTAGTGTGAGATCATGGGTGATTTTTATTGCTGCTGTCTCTTTTCCATGTTTTCTAGTATATGTATGTATAATTCTTATGATAGGAAGATAAAAGATGAAATTTATTTATAAATAAAACATTTTCCATATTCTATGCTGACTATTAGTATTAGTCTGAAGAGAGTAAGGTAAAAATAAGCTAGTAGCATCTTTCCTTTGATGTGATCATGCACAACATTTCTTGTAAAATATCAGAATTTCTAGTGCATTTATGATGGATATTAGTTTTAAACATAGGCTGTACTCTTGAGGACTATTATTCCAGGGTCGCTCACTTCCTGAGGATTCATATAATTCTTTCCTACTTCAAGCAAAAAGAAATACAACACATAACTTTGAGTCAGTGAACTAACTGATGACTCTGTTTGAAAATTAAATTTAAAAAAAAACCATACAGTTAACCAAACATCTTGTTATCATAAAGGTAGAAAATCTTAAGAGAGTTTCCATTTTTGAGAAGTGTAAATTCTCTGCAGAAACACATTGAACACCACAATTACTTCTCTGAAGTGAGAGGATTATATCTGGTAATAGAAATGTCGCTTAGAAACACACTGTCAGGCATTCTATAGAAGCCTTTTAACCCCAGAACATGTCTGTTCAATTTATTGTGACTTCAGACAACAAGAAATGTATCTGTAGTATCATGTTCTACCTCCAGAATGGTTACCATAAATGAGCGTCATGACAAAAATTTTTGTTACCCTTTGTGTAGGTCGTGGAAAAGATCAAAAGTAAAGAATAAAATTAATTCTGCGTGGGCAATTATTCACCAGTTTATTAAATTTAAAGATGTGCTCTGTTATAATACCAAATATAACTGCTGCTGTATTCAATAACTCAATTTAGTAGGTAGCAAAAGAAGCTAAGTTTTAGTGTGGTTTTTCCCTCTTTTTTAAGAATAAAAAGACAACACAATGAATGGGAGAACATATTCACCAATGATACATCTGATAAGGGGTTAATATCTAAAATTTATAAAGAACTTACAAAACTCAACACCAAAATAACAAGCAATCCAATTAAAAAAATGGGCAAAAAGACCTGAATAGACACCTCTCCAAAGAGGACATAGACATATGAAAAGATGCTCATCACTAATCATCAAAGAAATGAAAATTAAATCCATAATTAGATATAAACTCACACCTGTCAAAATGGCTATCATGAATAAATCATCAAATAACAAGTGTTGGTCAGGGTGTGGAGAAAAGGGAACCCTTGTGCACCATTGGTGGGAATGCAGATTGGTGCAGCTACTATGAAAAGCAGTATGGAGTTACATCAAAAAATTAAAAATGAAACTGCCTTATGATCCAGTGATTCCATTTCTGGAAATTTATCTGAGGAAACTGAAACACTAATTTAAAATATATATATATGTACCCCTATGTTCATTGCAGTGTTATTTACAATAGCCAAGAGTTGGAAGCAGCCAAGTGTCCATCAGTAGATGAGTGGATAAAACAGCTGTGGTGCTGCTGCTGGAGGGGTACATGAGTGGGATTCCTCCATTGTTTGTGGGAGAGAGGTTTTAGGGGCACTGCTGAAATAATCATTTTCAGAAGCCTCCATTGGAGAATGAGAGGTGGTAGAAGACTTTATTGGTATGGAGTTACATTCCTCCGTTTCCAATGTCCCATTTCCCCAAGCCAGTCCTGAAAGAGCGGCAGCTGGGAGTTGGGCAGAGCCTAAAGGAGGGCCAGTGTCCAGAGCTTCTGTTGCATGGTGTAGCCGGGTGTATTTCAGCATTCAGGCCAGATTAAAGTCCATTAGTCTCTTGTGGGTAACCTGGGGACTTACTGTTTCAGTAGGCAGTGTGGCCTTGAGCCATATGGGCACAGGGAAGTACAGCCCCTGAAACAGGAGTCCCAGGAACATGGGGAAGGGAGGCTGTATAGGGATTGAGCTAAAAAAAAAAAAAGAGAGAGAGAGAGAGAGAACTCATGGGCATGAACAACAGTGTGGTGATTTTGGTGGGGAGGGGGTTGGGTGGAGGTGGAAGAGAGCATAGAGGGGATAAATGATGATGAAAAAAATAAAATACATTAAAAAAAACACCTAACACATTGAGTTAATGATGGATCTTGCCTACAGGATAAAGCCTCCATAAAAATGCCAATGGTATAGAGTTTGAAGAGCTTCCAGGTGTGAACTTATCTATGTACCAGAAAGGTGGTGCAGCCCAACAAAGCTCCTGCATTCAGAACCCTTCCTGATCTCACCCTACCTACTTCTTCATCTGACTGTTCACCCATACCCTTTATTATATAACAAACTGTTAAAGGTAAGTAAGTGTTTTTCTGAGTTCTGTGAACTATTCTAGCAAATGATCAAATCCAAAGTGGAGAGAGATGGGAACCTCTGACTTGTAGCCAATTGGAACAAAAGTTGTGGGCAACCTGGGTATATGTATTCTCTCTTTACCACATCCAGCACAGCTAGAGAGCAGTCCACAAATCCTAAGTAGGGGTGGCTGGGGATTGAGAAAATGAAAGAAAGAGACAGACATAGAGCCAGAGGGGAAAAGCTGGGGCAGGGTGGGATAGCTGGCCCTCTGATGGAGAGACAGTGACCCAGAGCCGGTGCAGCATGTTTATTCTATACAGTATGATTCCAGGAAGTTTTAATAGAGTTTAAAACAAAGGAAATTATGTGAAATCATGATTAAAGATCAAGCTGTAATTCTTCATTCTTGTGGCTTCTTTGTAATTGTCACTCTTGGCTGGGCCCGTATAATCCATTCCTTGCGCCTGGCTGAACTTAGATAATGAAACCCATCCCCTGGCACCAAGCTAAGGGTCAGATTGACAACATACCTGCCTCTTGCATGGTATGTTTCCAGGACGTGGCTCTGCCAATGCCACTGGACTCAGCTGACAATAATTAAAGAAATGCTCATGTGCCTTCCCAGGTGCTCTCTACACCTGGGGACTTACTATTTCAGTAGGCAGTGTGGATGAAAAGGAGACACACACTAAACCTGTCAAACTCAGGGAAGGCCTGCCTGTTGGCCTTACAAATTCAGCGATCTAAAATAACCACATAAAATGGTCTGAAATTAAAACTTTTTAACTCAAAACAGTTTTTGGTGGGTAGTCATGTCCTAGGTGAGAATCTTCCTTGACAAAGGTCAATCTTTCCCTTAACTAAGCCTGTCTATTGTCTGTTTGCATTCAGGGTAACATACCTGATAAACATACCTTTGCAAACACAAAGTAATTTCCCTTTTCCTGGACCTCTCAAAGCATAGGCACTGCATGTCATTGTTAGCATGTTAATTTTTGACTGTTAACTCTTCTGTACCCACTTGTGTAAAAGAAGTATGTGTCTATCATTTTACTTTTTATCCACCCTCAGAGGTTCCCCCCCTTTGCTTTCTCCCGCCTCCCTAATCTATCACTAACAGATTTCATGTAACCCACTTATGTCTTCTCTTTTTATTGTAATGTATAAAGCAGGGTGCAGAACTGCTATTTTTCCAGAGCATTTTCTCAATCCATTGAGATTTTGCTATTTGACAATTGTCACCAGTTTGGCTCATAAAAGTTCTCAACAGATTTGAACATTTCTTACATTGACAGCAGTTAGATATTAATGAAAGCGAAGGGAGCCAGACATCTGGTTAAATGGGATTATATTTTGTGAACTAATTTTAGCACTGGGAAGGGGCAGTTTCATAGTTACTCCTGGGAATAGTCCGCATTGCTCCAAGTTGTCAGGAAATACCGGCTTTTCAGTCACCCCAGGGAACAACCTGCACCCCTCTACTGGACTAATCGGACAAGGGAGCAATGATGCAGGAGGAAGTCCTTTTAGTGAGCTCATGTGCAGTAGGAGCCAAAATGGCAACCATGAAGAGGAGGGGTCTAACCTGGGGAAAAGATCCTATAGGATAGGGGCACAAAGGAATAGGATCAGATAGGGGAGGGCACTAGCACAGCCCCAGAAAACAAACAAACAAAAACCAGGAAAAAAAAAAAGATTGGATAGTTTGAAAGAAAGCCTGCTCTTTTGCAAACCTAAGAAAATAGAGAGGCTTAGCAAGGATCCCAGGGGAGCCACTACTATAGCCTGCCTGCCTTCTGCCCCTTTAAGGGAGTACTATCTCTTTCACTCTAATAAATCTTGCCACTATCGCTTAAAATCCTCCATATGTGTGTCCCTGAAATTCATTTCCCATGACACCGCAGAAGAACCTGCGGTAACATTCCTGCTCTCAATTGGCTTCTGAAGTGGCGGAAAGTCTTGTGGGACTAACTCTTAAGCTGTGAGATCTTCACTAAAGCTGGCTAGTGTCAGAATTGAATTGAATTGTAGGACACCTGCTGGTGTCACAGAAAATTGCTTGGTGTGGGGGGGAAATCCTGCATTTGGTGACTGGAAGTGTGAGAAGGGAAGTGCTCCCTCTGAATAGGAGGGAAGAAGCAATCAAATGCTTTCTCCTGCTATTACAGTCATTACTCCAGTTTAGAAAATTTTCTGCTCTATATTTTATGAACTAATTTAGCACCGAGCCAAACAGCATTAAATTCAGGACATTGAACTAAAATCAGAATTGTTTTATCATTTTTACATATTAGGAAGAATATCTAGAACCTTTGAATTTTTCATGGATCCAAGAAAGATAAAGAAAATTATACCTGCATTATAGATATATAAATAATATGTATTTAAATGTATATAAATTTTGTATATAACATTATATTATATATATGTGAGGGCTAAAAAATTAATACTTTCCCTTCTACCTTCTAAGTTCTTCTAGCTGGGCTAAAAATCAAATTAACAGAGACAGATTAAAAGGAGAAAAATACAAATTTTAATACATGTGCATGGGGAATTCACATAGGCATAAAATTCCAAGGACAGTGGGGCAACATTGGTATACATGACATTTTGAACAGAGGAGAAAAGGTTTGGGGCAGAATCTTAGATTTTGGAAGTGAGAATGGGTGATTTACAAGTAGTTGAGGGAGAGGGGAACATACATGGCAGGCAAATTCTTGCTAGGCGACTCAATGACAAGGGGACACAGGGGCACCTAGTTAGCAGGCACCTGCCTGGCACCCTCCTATTTACCATACTTAATTGAAATAAGGCTAAGGCAGCGTCCTAAGATTCCCTTTCTGGAGTAGGCTTTCCCATCTGAATCTCATAGGCAGGAAAAAGGAGGGTCAAGAGTTCTTTTTGAGTCTTGTTTCTTAATAAACAGCTTCAAATCAATATCCCAAAAAAGATAGCTTCAGAGTGGCAAAACTTTGGCTCCCCTCATGTAATATGATTTAAATTATATGTAAATATATAGTGTGTGCTTGTGTGTCTGTATACATGTATGTGTATATGCATTAAGATGCTAAAAGAAAATTACAAAACTGAAAGTAATAAATATTTAACTAAATATCTGCAAAACGCTTGTTAGCATTATGTCATCCACAATAATTGATTTGTATTCTTTAAAAATTAATTACACTTGAGCCTGGCCAGCGTGACTAAGTGGTTGAGCATCGACCTATGAACCAGGAGTTCAAGGTTTGATTCCCAGTCAGGGTACATGCCTGGGTTGCCAGGCTCGGTTCCCAGTACAGGAGGCAGCTGATCAACGAGTCTCTCTTATCATTGATGTTTCTGTCTCTCTCCCTCTCCCTTCCGCTCTGAAATCAATAAAAATATATTTTTTAAAAATTTAATTACACTTGAAAAGAATTCTATTCACTAGAATAAAAACTCAATGATGGCAGAGATTTCTGTTTGTTATGTTTTCTGATATATAACAAGCTTCCTGAATAATACATGGCAGAGTACATCAATAAAAAATTTGAATTAACAAATAAATGTATTTGTAGTAATAACTTTTCTTGTTTACAAGTATCCTTGTCTGTTCACAATGATTTCTGAAAAATCATAGGCCATAATATAGTAAAGGGAAAAACTTGGAGTCTAAAAATTTCCAAAGCAACATGTAAAAAATGGCCTCAAAATATTTCTAGTCAGCCCTGGCCAGATGGCTCAGCTCATTGGAGCATAGTCCCATAATTCCATACACACACACACACAAAAAAAAAAAGAAAAATAAATAAATAAATTTAAAAAAAAATAGAAGTTTGTGGCTTCGATCCCTGGTCAGGGTGTGTAGAGATGTCAACCAATTGATTCTCTCTCACATTGATGTTTCTCTCTCTTTCCCTCTCTCTTTCTCTTTCTCCCTTCTTCTCTCTCTAAAAATCAATACAAACATATCCTTAGTTGAGGATTAGTAAAAATATATTTCTAGGCAAAATAAATGTATGATAAAGCCATCTCTAATATTAGTAGACTGAGGTCATCATTCTAGGGTCCCCAGCAGGCTATGTGGGACTATTACAGTGGTGTTCAACCATCTCTTCAGTCTCTCTCCTTGCAGAGGAAACCAGCATCCTATCTAATAAAAGAGTAATATGCAAATTGACCATACCTCCACTATACCCACAATCCATGCCCACCAGCCAATCAGGAGTGAGTATGCAAATTAACCCAACCAAGAAGACTGTGGCCATGGAGCGAGCAGGAGGCGTGGGTTTCCCCAGCAATGGAGGAAGCCAAGCTTCCTGCACACCCTGGCCGGCCCAGGCCTCCGCTCAAGGCTACAACGTTTCAATTATAGAAGATAAAAAAAATCCCAGATCCCAGGGCCTCCGCTTGGGTCCCTGGGGGGTGTGGCTGGCCTGCAAACCACCACAGGCCCCTCACCCAGGCTGCCCCACACCCCAAGGGAACCCCCACCCTGATCCAGGACACCCTTCAGGGCAAACCAGCTGGCCCCCACCTGTGCACCAGGCCTCTATCCTATCTAATAAAAGAGTAATATGCAAATTGACCGTCATCCCAACACAAGATGGCTGCCCCAATGTGGACACAAGATGGCCACCACAAGATGGCCAGCAGGGGAGGGCAGTTAGGGGCAATCAGGATGACAGGGGAGCAGTTAGGCATCAATCAGGCTGGCAGGGGAGTGGTTAGGGGGTGATCAGGCTGGCAGGCAGAAGTGGTTAGGGGCAATAAGGAAGGCAGGCAGGTGAGCAGTTGGGAGCCAGCAGTCCTGGATTGTGAGAGGGATGTCCAACTGCCCGTTTAGGGATCTGGCCTAAACAGGCAGTCGGACATCCCTCGAGGGGTCCCAGATTGGAGAGGGTGCAGGCTGGGCTGAGGGACACCCACCCCCTCTCTCCTGTGCACGAATTTCGTGCACTGGGCCTCTAGTATACTTATATCAGCCCAGAAAGAGACTATGCTTTGTACTTCTTATGTATATTACAAAACGCAGAATTAAATGTGATGTAACTAATGGTTACTGGTTACCTGTGATGTGTCTGATACTGTATAAAATCATGTATTACACAAAAATAGATTAAGGCATACCTCCTGTTTTCAGAATACTTGCATTCTATTTGGGAAGATAAGAAAAACATATACAAAATTGCTTTGTAATTGCTACATTTAAAGACATAAATGTGCATAAATCTACTAATAAGTTATAATTTGTGTCCACACTTTAGTCATTGTGTGAGCTTCTATTGTAGTTTATTAATCCTGGATTTGTGAGCAATTGCCTTCAGCGGACATAGAAGAGCCAAAATGTAAACAAATTATCTCTCCATCCTATCCAGATCTCCACTGAGACAGAGGCTGAAGGTTGAAATGGTCCATGGCCAAGAAATTAATGGAGTTCTTCAAGAAAGGCAATTGCAAATTTTGGATGGCTCTTTATATCGTAGCCATTAAGAGATTTATGGCTCAGCAATGGGCCTGTATATTATTCTCCACAGGATAAAGGAAGCACAATTTACAAGTGCAGGAAGATATAGATTTAAAAAGTAAAGAAACTAACCTTCCATACCTGCTAACTTGATGGATAACTCCATTATGGGAGGAGAGGTGGTTATGCAAGTACTAGAGACCCGGTGCATGAAATTAGTGCACGGGTACAGTCCCTAGGCCTGGCTGGCTATCAGAACCAATCTGTGGGGCAACTGGCAGGGCAATTGGAGGGCCCCTGCTGGCACCCACCTTGGCCAGCCTGCCGCCGCCCACTCACCAGCCCCGACCCTTGCTGCTGCTGCCACTGGTCGCCTTCCTCTGTGGGGCAACCAGTGGGGCAATGGTGGGGGGCCTTTGCTTGCACCCGCCTTAGCTGGCCTGGGGCCTGTGGGCTGGGGGAAGCTCCTGCATTGAGTGTCTTCCTCCTGGTGGTCAGTGCTCATCATAGCAACCGGTCATTCTGCTGTTCAGTCGATTTGAATATTAGGCTTTTATTATATAGGATGAATGAGTTAGGAAACTGGGTCTAGAGCTAGAGTTTATAAGTATTGTCACAGGCTCTACTTTGTTTGACTAGCCAGTGATTTGTTATTTTTTAAATGACTACAACACATTCTCTCTGGTCACTACGGACTTCACCACTCATTGTTTTACACAGATTTGACTCTGAAATATGAATAACTTGCTTGGTCCTCAAGGCATTCTAGTCAGATTCTATGGTCTCTGAGATTGTTTTAAGTGTGTGCGTGCATGTGCGTGCGTGTGTGTGTGTGTGTGTGTGTGTGTGTGTGTGTGTGATTTACCCATTTGATTTATGCAACATTTACTCTGAGAATAGAAAAACCTGAAAAATGTAGAAATATGTTTGCAGTCCAAGCTGATCTGTGCACCTAGCGGATTAAGACATTTCAGGGGGTATTTTCTTGGTGTCGGGACCCAGAGCACCAATATATCTCCCTGTTTTCAGGAATTGAATTGCCAAAGGTAACCCCCACTTATTTTCCTGCTAGAACTACCATTCATCCTGTTCATTCTCAGGTCATTATATGTCCCTTGGGAAAGTTGGAGCCTGAGGTAGAAACAGTGATAGTAAGTGGGGTAGATTTTCAGAAAAGGTGCGTGGAGAACCCTATACCCATGGCAAGGCTGTTTCTCAACCTGTCTATACCTTAGAATCACCTGGGAACTTTTCTTTTTTAATTACAATTGCTTGATATACCTCCTTAAAGATAACTAATTTCATTAGTCCGTGTCCAATCCAGGCATTTGTATAAAATAAAACAATATTTTAAAACTCCCGAAGTGATTCTAATGGGCAACTGGAGATGAAAATCATTAGGGTTTTACAACCAAGTAGCACTTGAGGCCAGACAATATCCATAACGTGATGCTTCAATATAATTTATTTTCAAAAGCTTTTTCTTTGAGTAATGGGGAAAGTCACAAATATGTGGTTTTAATTTTCCTCCAGTACTGCAATGCCTTTTAGTTATGCCAACCCTAAATAATGCTGAGCCCATGCAGACTTGTTTGTTAAACTTGGAGACCTCTAGCTTGTTCTGCATGCAGAGTCCACTGGCACTGGTGTGGAGAATGGAGGCTTCTACACAAGAACGTGTCCAGAACTTCTAGAGAGTGCCTCCTAGAGTGAAGGGTGGCCCATAGAGGAGCTAGGATTATGACAGACTCATATATATAATCCCAAGGAGAAAGTACCTGATGGAAAGTTTAGGAGAGATGTTGTTTTAACCTCCTTGTTCTCAATATGTAACAAAGAAATATGAGCTTTCTTGGTGGTACTAATGTGTCATATGATCAGACCCATAATATCTTAGGAAAAATTGTTTCAGAATAAAGTACATATAAAAAGGAAGGAAGCCTGGCCCTGTGATCATACTGCCTAGTGCCCAGTTACTATTTCCCACTAGGCATTTTACGAGCCATTCAATTTTTTTAAAATCTTTATTGTTTTAAGTATTACATATATCCTCTTATTTCCCCCATTGACTCCTCTAGCCCACACTCACCCCTCTGCCCCAGGTTTTCACCACCCTATTGTTTGTGTCCATGCGTTATGCAAATCTGTACACAAGTTTTTTGGTTGATCTCTTCCCACCCTCCCCCCCCACTTCCCTCTGAGATTGGACAGTCTGTTCCACACTTCTGTGTTTCTGGATCGAATTTAAAATAACAAATAATTAACTTTCTTTTTCCTTATCTTCTCTTTCAAGTGTCAGCTACTGAAGGTCCATTTCCTCACCGGCTAAATGAGAACTTAGAACTAAGAAGCTTTCCAGGGGCCCTCCCAGCTCTGAGGCTGTAATCTGCTGGGCAACCCTCAGTTCATTACTAACGAATTTATAACTTTCTAGATCTTAATTCTCTAGAATGTAATGCTTTCAAATGATTTAAAATCCTTATTTTTTAATGCTGTTAATTACATAGTGTTCACTTTTTGATCTACCCAAAAAAAGCAAAACAGGCATTGTTGTACGTTACCAGAAGACTGGAGAGGGTGGAGAGGGATGGCAGCCCAAAGGGAGGGTTACCACGTCAGGCCACATTCAGGCCTCCTGACACCACTGTGCTCCCTAATTCCAGCTGTGCCCGGACCTCTAAAGCAGAAACAGAGCATCCTGTCTAAACTTCCCACTCCACCTTATGCTTCTCAGGACGTTTCTAATTCCACTTACACAAAGCGATTTCTCTGATGAAAGCCGTTTTCAGAGGCTTTAGTTCAGAAGAAAACAACAATGGTCCCACCGGAGTACAGCCCAGGTTTTGTATCAGATGCACAGGCTGGGCTACGAAGGGCGGGGCTGACTGCCGGGAGAAGGAAGAAACTGCAGGCCCTCAACCTGCTCAGCGGGAGGGAGCTCTTGCTACAACCCCCGTTTTTATTCTGTCTGTGATCAGAGGACCCAAACCTTTTATTTGTACATCAGAGCTGGAAATAAACCTTGAATACAGGTCTAATGGGATACTGAGAGGAGTTCCAGGACTCTAACATGTTTACTTTTCAAACACCCACTTCTGGGATAGGCATCAAAGTAAGGATCAATAGCTTTTTATGGCCTATGTTTACTATCTCCGAAGTAAAGTGCTTCTTTACTACTAGAACATTTTCTCCTTGTCCTTTCAGTTAACACAAGGGATAGCAAAACGGGTTTCAGTTTCTTGGAGGTAGCTGTCAATTTGCCATTTTTGTGGCTTTTGCCCAAATACCAGAGGAATGTTATTATTTTTAAATAAGCATGTTGCATGTCTTGCTGCATGCTTATCATTGAACAGTACCTGCCTTGAAGTAAGCATTACATGTGATGTACAAAACTATTCCTGAAAGTTTTAAAAAGATTTCATGTTGCTTTACCATAGGAAGTTTGGCTATCAGGAAATACAGCAGCCTCATAGTGACTTGACTGAGATTCTCTTTGAAGACCACTCATGTGAAGTCAGATTCAAAGAAGCATTGTTGGTAAGCCTGGGACAAGAAATAAAGAAGGGCACTGTACAATTTTTATTCTTGTGTATTTTGAATGCTTATTGGCATCCGTCTCTTCATGCCTCACTCTCTATGGTGGGGCCAGATATGCACAATGCACTTGAACATTTTGGTTGCTCCCTGGATTATTTTTGATTAGCAATTGTCTCCGCATCCTACCCTTCCACTTATATTTGTCCATGTACCTTTTATCCAGTCAATGGCCCTTAAGGATAAAAACCATTTTTCTCTTTTGGTAGTGTTCGTTAATCTCATCCCACCCTTTATGCATATTTTATCTCCTAAAGAAAAAATTTAATTTTTCTCATTTCCAAATTCTTTGGCTGCAACATACTGTTCTCATCTTCTGTTCATATTTTGCTAATCCTCTCTACCTAATATTTGAATTGCAGAACTAAAAAGTATAGTGATAGGTGCACAGCTTATCTCTGTAATCTTTTTTGTTTTGTTGTGTTAATCCTCACTCGAGGATATTTTTTTCCATTGATTTTCAGAGAGAGTGGGAAGGAGGGAGGGAGGAGAGAGAGAGAGAGAGAGAGAGAGAGAGAGAGAGAGAGAGATCTATTGGTTTCCTCCTGCAGGTGGCCAGGATAGAACCTGCAACCCAGGTACGTGCCCTTGACTGCCCTTAACTGAGAATCAAACTCTAGACCCTTTGGTGCAGAGGCTGACACCCTAACCACTGATCACACTGGCCAGGGCATCTCTTCAATCTTTTTTTTTTTAAATCTATTTCAGAGAGGAAGGGAAAGGAAAAGAGGAATCGAAACATCAGTGATGAGAGAGAATCATTGATTGGCTGCCTCCTGTACACCCCCTTTTGTGGATTGAGCCCACAACCTGGGCATGTGCCCTGACAGGGAATCAAACCGTGACCTCCTGGTTCATGTGTCAACATTCAACCGATGAGCCATGCCGCCGAGCATCTCTTTAATCTTGATGCACCAAGGAGACATTTTGTTTGCTCTAGAAAAACAAATTCCAACCCAACTTTTTTTCTCCAAATAGCCTCCAGTCTTCTGTTGCATATCTTATTTATGTTTCTTCTTGTTGGCAAATATGCAATGTGATATAATTGTCTCCAGAAGAAGTCTTTCATTCCAAAAAAGAGATTTATAAGAGCCCTGAAAACTTATGAACTCATTTTGGTGTTAGACATCTCAAGACTATATTCTCATTGCTAGAAGACTGCACTATGACAACAATAATTTTTAGTTTTTTATTGTTCTCATTCCACAACGTTTGGATTATTGATTTCTGTTACTAGCACAATCAGATACTAAAAGTTGTGCATTAAATTGTTGGGCAATGAACTGATAGCACAAAATCTTATTGTTTTATTTGTTTCATCCTCTTCCTGTCCTGCCTTATAACCACACACATTTGCTCCCACATTTCGATATTCCTAGCACTGAACACCCACCTCCTCTATAGCAAGTATTACACCATGGTCTTTCTGTTCTCTGCCTGATTTTGAGTTACTCAGAGATAATACCATATGTTATCCATTCTTGAGTACTCAGTATCAAAAACCGTGACCTCCATTTGAACTTTGAGTTCAAATATTTGCTTTTGAATTGAATTAATTTTACTGTTTTATTTTAGAATCTTCATGTTAAGCCAAAATATCCTGCCACATCTTCAGAAGTTCTCCAGAGATGACCTTATTAATTTTGGAAGATTCTGATAGTCTGGATGGATTGCATTAGAACAAACATCATTCTTTGGTTCCATGGTCAGTTATTGTCATTTTATATATTCCTTGGGAGCTTGCAGATTCTAGCCATAGATAGGAATGAATAAATGTATGTATTCAGCTTTTCAATGTCATACATATCCCTGAAGGCAAATGGGAAACTATGTTTGATACAAAATATTTCTTGAGCAAAACATTTAAGTTGCCATTGAGACTTTTTCAAATATAATTTGAACTAATTTAAAGCAATTACACCTTGCCCAGGGCTATCAGTAGGTGAACTCTTCAAAGCAACTATTGCTATGATGTAGTTTAGATATGAAATGTCCTAGTTATTTACATAATGATGATAGAGTGTGTATGTGTAGAATCTCTTCTTACTTTGTCTACATGTATCCAGTTCAAAATCCTTGTCACCAGCTCATGTGCTCTAGTTTAAACATTCCCATCTTCAAGTGCATATGAAATTCTTCCATTGGGGTTGAATTACTTCCTGGGATAATTCTGAATTTACAAATATAATCGATCCTCCCAAAGTACTAAGTCTACACTCAAACAAAATAATTCTCCCTGAATTGATCCCTTTGTTCTTCTGACAAGGTTTTTACTACCCCTAACTTTTCATTACTATCTTTGGCATTCATCTGTAGAATCACTCATATATCCAGAACATAGACACTCAGCTATCAAGACCATTCAACTTAATAGTAATAATAATAATGTTCATAATAATAAAATCATGTACAAAGTGTTAAGCTCTACACTGGGCACTACGGAAGTACCAACAAGGAAACAATACAATTCCTATTTTCTGAGAGGCTACAGTCTGCTTGGGAAGGGAAAATGAAAGTGAGAGATAAATTAGGTGGTTGTATGTGACTATATCTGGAAACATATGGTTCAGAATAGTCTAGGTTACAGTGTGCTCAGGAGCAACTCTAAAATCTGAGTGGCGTATGTGAATTAACATTTATTTCTTGCTCACTTAACATGCCTAATGTGTTGGAGAGGGGCTCTGCCACTTAGTTTCAAAGGGCCCCAGGCTGTTGGAGGCTCCACTTTGACATGTGCTTCCAAAACCACCAAGGCAGGAGAGAGGAAACAAATCACCGTTTTTCTGAAAGCCCAGAAATGATACACAGCATTGCCTCTCATTTATTTTGGCCAAATTACAAGCTGTGGCTATGCCTGGTTCTACTACAAAGAGGGGAAAATGGTACGAAGGTGGAAGAAATGGGTGAGGCAACAAGTGAAGAAAGGAAACTCCCTGCTCAATTAAAACAGTGCATCTGCTCAGATGACAAAAGCACTGGGGTGCTGACATCTCCATGGACTGTGGGTGGGTGAGGGCTACCATAAACCAGCTCAGGCTTTCACCTCCTCAGTTGGTTTGCATGATCTAAGCTGCCTTTCATAAGGCAGCAGTAGTTGCCTGGCCCTTCTCCATCATGTAATTTTTTTTTTGCTATAAAGACTAAATTAAGTAATGTGAGCACATTACTACTTATATTAAAAACGTAGCAATTTGTGTATAGCGAAAATTTTCTGGAAATGTGCCAGTAAGGCAATACTGAAATAATGCAATTCAAAGACACTGAAACATAACCGAAATTGTCCTTAACTCCTTGCTTATTAAATAAACAAAAGCAAAATGATAATCCCATGCTTGTTGTCTTTCCTTAGGAAAGAGAGAGAACGGCAAGGTCAACCGGGATTTCATTGTCTCATCCCAGAAGTGAAGTGTCACTGTCACTCATTGCCTGACTGCAAAGGTGCTGGGACATGTCCGCTTCCCTGAGCCTGGGGGGCGGGGGGGGGGGATGTTATCAGTGAGCATTCTTTTACCATGTACAAATATTATGGGCTTAGCTTGGAAAGAGTTCACTAAAAGAGGCAGCATCCTAGGTGAGAGAGAAATATATTCTGATTATTCTTAGAAAAGCTCACTTTTCAGGTAGTTTTTAAATACAGCTAAAATGTCATGCCCTAACCTGCTTTTGACTTCAGAGTATGCCCTATGCTTTAATTTTCTTATTTACTTAATTTGAATATATCTGGAAACATGTGGTTCAGAATAGTCTAGGTTAGGCAACAAGCATGGAATTATCATTTAAATGAGAAATTTAAAATAAGTGTTCACAAAATTCCCTTCCAAATACACTACATTGCATGTGAAAACACAGATCTAGAGATGTGATTATTTTTATTACAGCTTAGTTTCCTAAGCAGCGCTCCTAAAAGTAAGGGGAATGTACTGATTGGGCGCCTAGCCATAAGGGCTCTGTGGATGTATTAATGAATGCACAGCCAGATAACATTCGGATGTTGATAAGTTTTTATTGTTTGGGGGGAGGTTTGCAATAGTCTTCACTTAAAAATTTTAGGGGCAAAATGAATTTTATTTTTTTAAATAATATATTTGTTGTTGAAAATATTACAGATGTCCCTTTCTTTTTCCTTCATTGACCCCTTCCACTCCATACCTGCTCCACCCCCAGGCCTTCTCCACAATATTTTCTGTGTCCATGGGTTATGCATATCCTATATAATAAAAGCCTAATATGCTAAGTGTCTGACCAGTTGTTCAACTGCTTGACCAGTCACTATGATGTGCATTGACCACCAGGGGGCAGACGCTCCAACCGTAGGTTAGCTTGCTGCTAGGGTCCCACCAATTGGGACTGGGCAAGAAGAGGCTGGACATGCCATGGAGCCCTCCGGCAGTTCCTCCCCAGTCCCAATCATGCACCCACCAGTGGGATCCCTCAGCCTGGCCTATGCCCTCTCATAATCTGGGACCCCTGGAGGGATGTCAGAGAGCTGGTTTCAGCCCAGTCCCCACAGGCCAGGCCAAGGCACCCCACTAGTGCATGGATCTGTGCACCAGGCCTCTAGTATACATACAAATTCTTTGATTAGTCTCCTCCCACCCATCCACCCACCCTCACATTCCCTTTGATATTCAATGTTTACTTAACTGAAAAAATATAAAATTAGTATACAGGATTCCAACAAATGTTCATAACTGTATGCTGAACAGGGATGTCTCATAAGAGAAAGAAAAAAGGAAGGAAGGAAGGAAGGAAGGAAGGAAGGAAGGAAGGAAGGAAGGAAGGAAGGAAGGAAGGAAGGAAATGTTCATAACTGTATGCTAAACAGGGATGTCTCATAAGAGAAAGAAAAAAGGAAGGAAGGAAGGAAGGAAGGAAGGAAGGAAGGAAGGAAGGAAGGAAGGAAGGAAGGAAGGCCCTATATATTTACTTTTTAAACTTATATTGTCACTCATTGCCCTTTAAAAGTTATTCTTTTTTTTTTTTTAATTCTCACCTGAGTATATTTTTTCCATTGATTTTTAGAGAGAGAGTGGAAGGGAGGGGAAGAGACACACAGAGAGAAACAAATACATGAGAGAGACGTGTCGATTGGTTGCCTCCTGCACTCATGGAGGATCAAGCCTCTAACAGAGATACAAGCCCTTGACCAGAATCAAACCTGAGACCCTTAAGTCCTCGGTCCGAGCCTTTATCCACTGAGCCAAACCAGCTACAACTAAAAGTTATTCTTATAATTTTCCCCTATAATTGGATGAAAACTTCAACAAGCTCATGAATTCTATAATAACTTTTAGAAAATAACAAACATGCATATTGTCAATGGGTTATAAACACAATCCCAACTCAGAAATAAAAATGTTCAATTCAATCTATTAATCAACCTTCAATCTTATTTCAAAGGCCTATTACAGTAAAGTCACCCTTATACTGTGGTCTCAGACAACATTAGTTTTCTTTATGACCAGTTCTCTTAGTATCCCTACTATGAGAATCTTATTTCATATTTTTCTAACATGTCACATAGGAACCTCCATCACAGGCTTAATATGAAGAACACATATGCACACATACACATACTCAAAGTAAGGACTCACAGCTTAGCAACAGTTCTCTCCAGGGAAAATTTTAACCAGTCCCCAGCCTCTATAGTCTCCCTATCCAAGATAACTAACACATTCCACATCTTTTATCTGTCTAAAGTGTGTGAGACAGACTAATCTAAACCTCGGATGGCAGAACTGAAAAGGAAGGCCATAAATTTTTGTTCACTCATACTGTATTTTACCTGCATTTCCTTATTTAACACTGATTCAAGTGCACACCACAAGCTTTAAGACATATTGATTTTCTCTTAAGTTAACCCTCAAAGATCATTTCCTCATAAAATAAGATTTACTAGTAACACTTTAAAACTCACTGAATGAGACTAAAGAACTGTGTCTAGAACTACTAGTATTAGCCTCCCATGACCTTTGACTTTAGCCAATTTAATTCTAAGACACCTGGTATTTAGCTGACAGACTATGTTTCCTAGGGAAACTGTACTTACTCAAATGAATGGTTATCTATGTAAAACACTGTAAATTTTTTTTTAAAATCTGGAAATAAAAAGTGAGTACTAGTATAGCAATGTCATAGGATATAAGGTTACTATATAAAAGTCTATTCCTTTCCTACATAGTAGTAAAATCAATTGGAATTTGAACTTTAAAAAATACATACTATTTACTATAACATCAAAAAATGAACTATTTAAGGATAAATCTTACAAAATAAGTATAGTGTCTTTATATGGAAAATTATAAACCACTGATGAAATAATCAAAGATGTAAATAGAGAATATTGTGTTATAGACTCATATTGTTAAAATGCCGATTCTTCCCAACTTGATCAACAGATTCAATACAATTCCAAACAAAATTCCTAGGGAACTACTTTCTAGATATCAACACACTGATTCTAAACTCTATGTAGAAAGACAAAACAAAACAAAACAAAAATCACACACACACAAACTAGAATAGCCCACATAATACTGAGAAAGGACAAAGTTGGAAGACTCACACTAACCAATATCAATTTTTATTATAAAGCTTCATAATTCAAGAGAGTCATATTGGTGAAAGAATAAATATATAGATCAATGGAAATAGTAGATAGCCCAGAAACAGACCCATACAGACTCATACTAATATATTAAAATTATTCGGGCAAATATACAAAGAAAATTTAATGATGACAGCATAATATTTTCAACAAATATTGCTGAAAATTTTAGATGTCTATATTCAAAAAATTAATTTAAACACAGAATTTATACTTTATATAAAACTAATTTTAAATGGATCATAGATTTAATTGTAAAATGCAAACTATAAAAATTTTTGATGGAAATCTGTGAGAAAGTCTTTATGATCTTGGGTAAATTAATAAATATACTGGATGATTGTTGCTGAGATGTTGCTTTCAATCATAATAAGAACCACAGGGCTGGTGCAGCCACAATGTTGTCTCTGTTTGGGGAAAAGTCTGTGGGAGTTGTCCACAAGTAGTAGGGGTCCAGGGGAGTGTCCCAGGCATTCCTAGTCAGTAGCATCATTGTTAGTAGGCTGATACTAACACAGTGTAAATACATGTGTAGTATACACACACATGTTCCCTGTTAGTTTAGGGGGCCCAGAAGCAAGGATTCTCTAGTAGCAAAGAGCACACCCAGTACTCAGATCTTGCTTTCCAATACTGTGTCCAATAAAATCAACCCGGGAAAATGGCTGATTCTAGGGCTGAGGCAGGGAATACACAAGATGAAAATGGAACGTTTTATAATGCCAGAAATTAAGGAAATGCTTAACACACACACACACACACACACACACACACACACACACACACACGATGGGAATATATCAAAGGGAAATAGGAATCAACTGAAAGAGTTCTCAATGGCCAAAGCTGGAACAATCTGAGTAATGAAAAAAGCAAAGTAATGGATTGCACCCCAAAGTATAAAAAAAATATTCACGAGTCCATACTGGTATAACCAAGTGATTTTAAAAATAAAGAATTGGGGAATTAAATTCATATCACAGGCAGAAAAATACTAAGTACTTTATATACATAAAATTAGATATAAGTATATGATGGAGCAAACTTCCCACTCTTTAATTTTGGGCTGCACATAGGGACTTCCAAAAAGTCCTATAATAAAAGGAGGGGGGCAGTAATTTCATACTTTAAAAAGAGTAACTTAAATAAACAAATTAAAAAGAGTAACTTTACAGACATCTGATAAACTCTATCTCATGCAGGTAAGCAAGGATAGCATCGACAGTGATAACCCACAGTGAGAGCATGTACTCGGTGTGATGTGATGAAAAGGTCAGTTTATCCCCGTGAACTTCATCCCCAAAGCCCATGACCCAGATATACTCATAAGATATACTCCTCAACCAAAACCCCGTTGATGGACATTCTACAAAATACATGACCAGCACATCTCAAACTATAAGGGTCACAAAAACAAGGAAAGTCCAAGAAACTGTCATAGTCTAGAAAAGCCTAAAACAAGAAGACATGATTGCTTCATGTAATGTGGAAGAGAGTGGAAGAGAAAAAGGACATTAGGTAAAACTAAAAATAATAATCTATAATAGTAAAAGCATAATATGCTAATTAGACTGGACGTCCTTCCATACGACCTTCCAGATGAAGCCAGGGCTGTGAGGGCCAGAGGGAAGCCGGTGCCGGCACGGGGGGCAGGGGGGGAGGGGGGGAGGGGGTAGAAAAGCCAACTGCTGCATAAATTTTGTGCATTGGGCCTCTAGTAATAATA
Source organism: Cnephaeus nilssonii (assembly GCF_951640355.1). Classification (NCBI taxonomy): domain Eukaryota; kingdom Metazoa; phylum Chordata; class Mammalia; order Chiroptera; family Vespertilionidae; genus Cnephaeus; species Cnephaeus nilssonii. The sequence continues at coordinate 60,859,557 of NC_137080.1, read as the reverse complement.
ATAATAATGTACAGATTTTCATTAATCATAGTATATTGTGTGGGGTTTTTTAGCACATACTGTGCTAATGTAAAATAGGGGGAACATTAGTAAGAACTGGATATGAGGCATATGGAAACTTTTGTAATTATACTGAAACTTTTCTCTAAATATAAAACTAGCCTAAATAAAAGGTATATTAAAAACTAACCAACAAAAACAAGCTCTTATGCTGGACATATGCTTTTTTAGGGTTGAAAGCACTTACTAATTGTATGACATCGGGAAATTAAATTTTTGTTCCTCGGTTTCCTCATTTGTAAATGCAGATAATATTACCTAACTGACAAGCTGTTGAGAGTGTTACATAACTTAATACAGGTAAAAGGCATGTAGCAGTGTCAAGCACATAGTAAGCACTGCATGTGTTAGTTATTGTTTTGTTCTGTTATTCCTATTAATACTCTACCATTTCTGCTCTACCATTCTGCTGCTATGGACATGTCTTTCCCAGCAACATTTTCTCTAAAAGGAGCTAATTTGTTCCCTTTAGAACAATGGTTCTTAACTGAGAGCAATTGTGTAGCCACTCCACTCATCAGAGACATTTGACAATACCTTGAGGCATTTTTGGTTGTCTTGCTGGGATAGAGAGAGAACACTGGAAAGTAGCGGGCAGACATCAGGGATGCTGTGAAACATCCAACAGTGCTCAGGACAGCCCATCACGACAGGCAATTCTTATATCCAAAATGTCAGCAGTGCCAAGGCTCAGAAACCCAGGCTGTTATCTTCCTTTCCAGATTGATCTTTAAGACGAATAAAGAAAACTAAAAGACCCTAATCGTAATTTAAGGGTAGCCTGAGTCTTACATAGCAAGGCATATGTTGTCTAAGGATCAGGAGAACTAAGGCCTTCAGCGTACTCTAAGATACATGGTGAAAGCTTCAGAAAGCAATAACCGAAATCAGCACGTCTCCAGCAAAACCATATGAACGCTAAATTACAGTAACTGCAGTGCTTCTTTTTGTTTGTTTCCACATTCTTCCTGAACCAGAAGATATCGGTCTGCAGTCAGCCTTTCCCTACATCAAAACATCAGAAGCATTAATAAAATTTATTCTGCATAATTTGGGATATTAAAACCACATTATAAAGAATATGGGCAGAGTTATAATTCTGTTAATTTGTGAGTAGCTTATTTGACTTTTAAATGAAAAATATCTTGACTTTAGAAAGTAAAGAAAAAGGTCTTATGTTGCTCACCAAATTCTAGAAGGTAAAATACAACAACACTTCAAAGGGCATTCAAAAATGCTTGTTTGGAATTAGAATTGGTATTCTATACTGTCTGACTTAACCTACATTACTGACTAAAAAGAGTGCAGATATAATGGAAGACTAAGAAATTCTAACTGCTAACCCCTTGATATGTTGAAAGGAATATTAAATTTAGCTGCTTACAAAAAATGCTATCAGGTAGTAGTATTTTATCTACATATAAATGTGCACTATACTTGTTTGTTTTCATTTAAATATTTATGCGAACAGATGAATAGATGGAGCACAGCAGATTTTTAAGGCAGTGAAACTACTTTGTATGATACTATAATGGATACTTGTCATTACACATTTGTCCAAACACACAGAATATACAACACCAAGTGTGAACCCTAATGTAAACGGTAGACTTTGGGTGATTATAATGTGTCAGGGTAGGTTCATCACGTATAACAAATACACCACCCTGATGGTGGATGTTGATAACAAAGGAGGCTATGCATGAGTGGGGACGGGAGGAAGGTGAGAACTCTCTGTGCCTTCTGCTGTAAACCTAAAATTGTTCTAAGGTTTATTTCCATTTTTAAGGAATTTTTATGAAAGCAAGAACTTTATAATCCAAATTATGTTTCCTTGCTCAGTGGTCAACTCTGTTATTTAAAACAGAAGTGACATTCTGAGCTATTCTACAGTAAAGAATTACAAAATTAAAGAAAAGAATGCTTTACATTTTTGTACTTTGCTGAAATTGTTTTTCCCGTGGTCTATGAAACATTAATTTGTTTTATATTTTACTATTTTTGTGGGGTTTTTAAATCAATACATAATCTGGGGCCAGCATTATATTTGCTAGACCTGGCATTGGCTCAGTACATAAGGTTCAAAGTTTCCTTTCCTTTTCTTATTTTATATTTTGCAATGTTTTTCCCCCATAATATTTAAGTTTTTTGATGTTCAGGTATTTTTCTTCGGTGAAGCGCGAGTTTCTTTTCATGGTTCCTGGTCAACTTTAAACAGTTGAAACACCAGTGGCACCGCTGACTGCTTTTGGGCAGCCTCTTGGTGGACACCTACTACAGCTACAGTTTCATCAGCTTTAGAACAGAGAGACTCTGCAGACTTGAGCACATGAACTTCAGAATTATTGATCTCCAACAATGTGCCAATGATTTTTCCAGCAAGCGTAGGGTACATGGCTTGATTTAGAGGACACAGCCATTCACCCAACGTTTGCTTTTGTTCTTAAGGAGAGGCAGATACCTGCATGGAAGCATTCGAAGGCTCCTGACCTTGTACTTGAAAAGTAGGCTGCTGCATGGTAACTTGGGGCTGTGCAGTAAGACGTTGTTGAGGATTGCGAACTCCTGAGGCATATTTATGCGGTGGAATGGCAAGGACAGCAGGAGTACGGTAGCTGTAGCAGCAGTAAAGGTTTATTTTTAAAAGATAATATGCTGAATGCAAAGCCCAAGGGTCCTCCCAAGTACTGTGTTTCTTACTTGTGGGATATGCCAGATGTGATTATTTGTCTTATACTTTAAGATTAGATGTCCCAGTATGATCTGCATTTCTGGATCCATAAAACTTTACTTACATAGCAGTTCCTTGAATCATCCTGGAGTTTATCTCCCACCCTGTGGAGCCTGGGTATCATGCTAAGCCCTCATGGCACTTGCCATTTTTTGTTCATCTGCCTTTCAACATGATAAAAAGACTATCAAAATGATGAGCTGGAAAATGCTTTGGAAAGTTAACATAGCTCTGGGACAAAACAAGTTAGATAAGGTGGGCAAAAGTAGGTTTACATTGGTTGTGAGTACATTAAACAGTTTATTCTGGTATTATTATTTATTAATTATTGTATTATTTTTTATACGAACAGCTATAAACATAATTTTGCCCCATCTGGTACTGTTGTCCATCTCATGCGATGTTGACTATTTCTCATGATCCTTCTGAATAGGGCTTGAAAAATAATCTGTTAGCTCAACTAGACATGCCAGTGGCTTAATTAATCTGCTCTAGCAAAGAGAGCATACTTGGCATAACATCTATAATTGGAACTACTACTTAGTTGTTTTTACTAGGCCATCCTATCTAATAAAAGAGTAATATGCAAATTGACCATACCTCCACTACACCCACAAGCCACACCCACCAGCCAATCAGGAGCGAGTATGCAAATTAATCTAACCAAGATGGCTGTGACCACGGAGTGAGCAGGAGGCTTGGGTTTCCCCAGCAATGGGGGAAGCCAAGCTTCCTGCACACCCTGGCCAACCCAGGCCTCCGCTCAAGGCTACAAAGTTTCAATTATAGGTAAATTAGAAGATAAATAAATCCCAACAAAAATGGCTGCAGCCACAGAGTGAGCAGGAGGCTTGGGTTTCCCCAGCGATGGAGGAAGCCAAGTTCCTGGCCTGCCCTGGCCTCCGCTGAAGGCTACAAAGTTTCAATTATAGAAGATAAATAAATCCCAGATACCAGGGCCTCCACTTGGGTCACCAGGGGAGGTAAGAGTTATTATAATGGGAATGGCTGGCCTGAAAACCACCACAGGCCCCTTGCCCAGGCCGCCCCACACCCCAAGGGAACCCCCACCCTGATCCAGTACACCCTTAAGGGCAAACCAGCTGGCCCCCACCCATGCACCAGGCCTCTATCCTATCTAATAAAAGAGTAATATACAAATTGACCATCACTCCAACACACAAGATAGCTGCCCCGATGTGGACACAAGATGGCTGCCGCAAGATGGCCAGCAGGGGAGGGCAGTTGGGAGGGACCAGGCCTGCAAGGAGGGGCAGTTGTGGGCAATCCGGACAGCAAGGAAGGGCAGTTGGGAGGGACCAGGCCTGCAAGGGAGGGCAGTTGGTGGCAATCAAGCCTGCAGGGGAGGGCAGATAGAGGTGACCAGGCCGGCAGAGGAGGGAAGTTGGGGACAACTGGGCCTGCAGGGAAGGGCAGTTGGGGGGGACCCAGGCCTGCAGGGGAGAGCAGTTGTGGGGGACCAGGCCTGCAGAGGAGGGAAGTTAGGGGTGACCAGGCCTGCAGGAGAGGGCAGTTAGGGGCAATCAGGCTGGCAGGGGAGCAGTTAGGCATCAATCAGGCTGGCAGGGGCGTGGTTAGGGAGTGATCAGGCTGGCAGGCAGAAACGGTTAGGGGCAATCAGGATGGCAGGCAGGTAAGCAGTTGGGAGCCAGCAGTCCTGGATTGTGAGAGGGATGTCCCGACTGCCCATTTAGGCCCGATCCTGGTAGTATTGGGCCTAAACGGGCAGTCGGACATCCCTCAAGGGGTCCCAGATTGGAGAGGGTGAAGGCTTGGCTGAGGGACACACACCCGGTGCACAAATTTTGTGCGCTGGGCCTCTAGTAATACCCATAATTATCCATAATAATCTATCCAGATTGTTTAGGGACTAGGCTGCTGAGTTATATGGAAATCTGTCCGGGACTACCACACTTGTCTTTAAATATTTGAGTGTGACACTGGCTAGTTCATACCTTCAAAATGTGGTATTGTTTTTTACTTACTATTATTTTCTATGGAAGTGTACAGTTTCAGAGACTTCTAATGGACATTCCCATTATAATAACTCTTACCACACAGGCTCATGAATGCTGTTACTTTAGTCCATAAATTTTTAAAAATGTGTATCCTCTGTTTCTATCAACTAGGTATGCTTCTTGGGCTCCACTTGCATTTAATTAGTTAGTTGTACTCAGGATTTTCTTGTTTTCTGAGCTTGTATGTGGTTCAGAGGATGTCTGAGACTAAATATGCGGTCTTCCTTCTACCCCTGATATTGGACAATACTTATTTTTGCAAACTCTATAGCCATTTAACTTTATTTTTATACTTAAAATTCATAAACTGTATCTTGATATTTCTTAATTGATATCATATTCATTTGGGGGAAACTGGTGTGTTCCTTGATAAATAAATTTATATTGTTGACTCTGAGAAATTTTTTATGGCATATCGTTGGATGTTATTTTTCTTTTTTTTTTTTTATAAAGGGACTCCAAAACCACTTTTTTATCATCTTTGCCATCTTTCATATTAAGCGTAGTCTCTATAATCATTTTAGTGTTTTCACTTTACAAGTTCTTTTTGTGGAACTTGCTTATATCTACCCCTTAGGTCTCTGTGTTTTCATTTGTGTTATTTTTAACCTTTCTTTTTCCCAACACCATTTATCCCCTCTATGCCCTCTTCCACCTCCACTCCCCCTCCTCCACCCCTGCAATCACCACACTGTTGTCCATGTCCATGAGTTTTCTCTCTTTTTTTCTTTTTTGCTCAATCCCTCCTTCCCTCATCCCCCGACCCTTACCCCCGTCCCCATATACACACAAGCACACACCGACACCAGAGCTGTCTGCCTGCTCTCTATCTAGGAATCTGTCTCTATTTTGCTTGTTAGTTCAGTTTGTTCATTAAATTCCACATATGAGTGAAATCATATGGTACTTGTGTTTCTCTGACTAGCTTATTTCAGTCATTTTTAACCCATTGTCCACCATAAGCGTCTGTAGACACAAGCGATGGACCTTCCCTACACGCCACATGCGTCTATAAAAAAATAATGTTTTCCTTAAGTGGCAGCCCTGACCAACTTTAAAATCATTTTTTGTGAGAATTTTCAGCTGAAAATATTCAAGAACACCCGAATTGTGAATAATATATTTATATTTATAATATTCATTGCAAATTGATTTTTTAAAATTTCTTTATTGGTTAAGGTGTTACATGTGTATCTTTATTCCCCCATTACCCCCACATATTGATTTTTTTAATTCAAAATATCGTGGCGTGTGGGATGGTTCCATTTTGGATGCTTGGCAGTTAACTGGTTAATATTTAATTTTCATTGCCCTTAACATTGCTTTCTAGATTGTTTCCATTCATTCTTTGAGCTCTCCTGTTGTCTTTTAACAATTTCTTACCAAATTTATCAATTTATTTATTTTGAGTTTTTTTTTAAGGTGTATTAGTCTCCTATTGCTGTTGTAACAAATTACCACACACTGGGTAGCTTAACAGAACTATTTCCTCGGAGCTCTGGAGCGGGGAGTCTCAAATCAGGTCTTCAATGAGACCATGCTCTCGTCTGTCAGGGCCAGCCTGACGGTTGAACTGGGCTGAGGTAGGGAGGTGGGAATTGAGAAAAGAAAGAATGACAGAAAAGCGGGATCGGGAGGTCTGCAAGCCATTGACCGACTGCAGCAGCTTTATTGACTGCGTAATGCCTTTTATACACAAATACTGAATGGGAAGTCAGTTAAGAGGAATGTACTCTCTGTTCCTCTTAATCTCTAAGATAAAGCCGGAAGCCAAATTCTCGGTAAATATTTACAAACTTCTGATAAGTTATGAAAGGTCGCTCTTATTCTGCTCATTCTGCTGACAATCGGAAAGTGCCATCAAAACTGCGTGGGTAGGGGACTGAGCCTTGTCAGTCCCTTAGGGTGCAAGGACAATGTCAGCTTACACCCGGTCTCCAACACTCGCCGGAGGCTCTGGGGAAGAAGTCTTCCTTGTCTCTTTTAGACTCTTGCGGCCGCTGGCGTGCCTTGGTTTATGGCTTCATCTCTCCAATCCCTGCCTCCATCTTTGCATCACCTTCTTATCTGTGTGTGTTTCAAATACCCCCTACCCCTCTCTTCTAAGGATTAATGTGGTGAGGACTTAGGGCCCATACAGATAATCTAGGATAAACTCTTCTAAATTTTCTTAACTTTGTAACATTTTTGCTACATGAGATTATATTCACAGATTTGGGGAACTAGGACATAGACATACCTTTTTGGGGGCCACACTCAGCCCACTACAGAGTGTTTATATTATTCCTCAGATCTCATGAAGGTTAGAGGAGAGAGAAGATGTAAGAGAGACCACAAATGAAAAAAAAAAAAAAAATCAGCTAGCGACCAGTGCATGCAGCTAATTAAAATAAAGTTATAGAGATTCATTAGGGTAATGATTTTAGGCTAGGTGACCTGGAAGGGCCTCTCTGAGTTAGTAATATCTCAACAATAATGTGAATGACAAGGAGTGGAAAGTTCAAATATCTGGATTAAGATCATGCCAGGCTAAGGGAAGAGCCAATGAAAATGCTCTAAAACTAGAACAGCTTTGACATATTAAAATAATAGAAAAACAAAATCATGCAGCTAGATCATAGCAGATGAGAAAAAGGAAGCTATGCTTGGAAATGCAGACATGGACCAAAATACATAGGACTTTGTAAACCGGGGTAAGGAGTTTCTTGATGAGCCACACTTATGTTCAGGTTTCATCTCACATAGCTCCTAGATTTCTTAACATAGTATGCATTATTATGCTGCTCATTAAATACTTATTATAATCTGATTTTCTTAAATAAATTAGTTTATTTCTCACTCCTGTTTTATTATCAGTGTTGAGCTGAATCTTTGCAGAAATAATTTATATCTAATTTCTTTGCAGAAATAATTTATATCTAATTACTCAGTCACCTGCATTACTAATATCAGCATCATATTAGCATGTGGTATTTGATTACAAGCATAATCATATAACTGAATCGTGTCCCATGTGTAAAAACTCTTTTTAATTGATTAACTTGTTAATCTGAATAGAAAAATGAAATTCTTCATAGTACAACTAAGTACAAGAAAGAAGGTGTGCCTGTATTTAGACAGCATTTCTAACAAGTCAATCAATAAAACGGGGTTAACAAATAACTGATTTTGATCAAATAAACAGAGAATTCCAAAGTCACTTTCAATATGGACATGTCTTTGAAATAAGGATTGGCTTTTTACACAATTTGCTTGTTGGGGTGTAATTTAGACAGCATTGCTTAAAGCATTCCCTTTTACAATCTTAGAGTTCCTTTGTGTGAAATTCCCACAAGTTAAAAATATTGCATCTCCTGAAACTCTTTTTTCAAAAGGCAAAAATATCTTCATGGAGATGTCATCACTTAATCAGAAATTAGTAAACTAGTCAACTCTCATGACTGACAGACAGGATCTTGGCAGAATCTGGCTGCAATCTTGTTTTGTGTGGCTAGCAAAAGAGTGTTTGCACAAAATAGGAATTTAATGACTTTAAACAAGGCAGGCTTTCTCCCATTCTCCAGGAGCCCGTCTGTTTTTCTGTCTTCTTTACATACAACAGGCTCAAATCACACATTGATGTTATTTCTCTGAATTTGAGCCTATGATCTCCAGCACAGCACCAGTACATTTCTGAAAGGAGAGAAGACACCACCCCAAGCTACGGTAGCTGTGCCAGGGAGAAGAACAGGGCCAGCGATTCTGATAATACATTCCAGGTCCTCTTTCAGAGCTTGTACTCTCTTCATAATCTCCCCTATGTGGATGATTCCCCAATCTGTGTATTCATCCTTTCCTCTGAATTTTAGTTCCACCCAACTATCCCCTGTACTTAAACTTGAATTTCTACTGGATGTCCAAAATTCCATTATGAAACTTGCCTCTCCGACCGTGTTTCCTATTTCAGTTAAAGGTCCAACACTGCTTTACTGTGAGCTCCTTGAGGGCAAAGCTACCACCTGTAACTCCTGCACAAGAGACCCAACCTTGGTCATAGTAGGAGCTACATTTTTGTTTTGTTTTGTGTGTGTTTTACTCCTTATTTAGAGGTAAATTAACACTCACAATAAATTGCAAAATTAGAAAAGCCTTTCTATAATTTTCACCCATATTTCCTCTATGATAGTATCTTCTATAGCCAAAGCACATTTTTAGAACCAAGAAATTGACATGGGTGTAATACTATAAACTAAACTACAAATTTCACCAATTTTTACATGCACTCATTTATTGTGTGCCGTTGTTAGAGAGTGGGAATTTTTTGAGCATAATTCCGGAGAGGCCGTGGACTATGCCCCAGATAGAGATGTCAGTGCTGACACTAGGCCAGGCCTTGAGATAGGGACTCATGGCCCCTTCCCAGCACGTAGGCCTTCTTTCATAGAACACTGTCAGCTTTCTGAAGAACAGGATGACCCTGTGAATAACATGGTCGTCATTGGCATGATCCTGACATTGCTTGGGAAAAACTGTTTTGTCTTGGGTTACTTGTTCTGCAAAAACCGGATGTGGTTAATGTGCTTAAAAGCGGTCCTACACAAAGGGTCGCTGCTGCTCTCTGGTCTCCCTGCGTGGAGAATGGCAGAGCAGTCACCCGGCTAGTCACTTGGCCCGGCTGGCCGGCTAATAAAGGCTCCCTAAATTTTAATTTGGTCTGGGCTCCAGTGGTCATTCATTCGCATCCGCTCCACAACATTTGGAGATGCCCCAGCGAGATAACCAGCCTTTGCCTGGTCCTGTGACCGGAGCCCACCAGGGTCCCTGGACTCTCCGACCCAGGGGGAGATCTCTGAGAGACGTTCCTCAGCCCCAGGACTGGTAGAGGTCAGAGACCCCGCCTGCTAAATTTCCTGGTTGATTCTGATTGGAGCCACCTGGATCTGGTTCTTACTGGTAAGAAACTTATTTCTGGTTCTGTTCTGTGGGCGCCCATCTGGGGTCTCTGGAAGGCTGGACGCAGCGCTACTTCCGAGACCAGATCCCGGTGCACGACGGTGCCCGGTGCTCCTCAGTTGGTTGTCTTTGTCTTTTGTTATTCTGTGTTATTGTGGTCTTAATTGTCTCTATCATTAAAATGGGTCAGTCTGCTTTTGTCTGTACTCCCCTGCAATGTTTTTTGGAAAATTTTCAGGAATTTAAGCGGTGAGCGGATGATTATGGAGCCTCCGCTAATGCTTTTGATTTACAGAAATTTTGTGAGCGGGAATGGCCAACTTTCCCATATCCCAGTGAGTGGAAGGGGGAGCTTGATCACCTCCCCTAGGTCAAAAACTCAGACTGTCTGGTGTATAAATGTAAGTGTGAGAGTCCATGTGAAGTGAAAGCTACTCTGTGCTATCTGGCTGTACACATGAGAGTATTTGTTATCTCTTTCTGTTGTTTAATTTGTTGAAAGATAGTGAAAACCCTGCTTTAGGGGGAAGACGTAGAGAACTTTTAATTGCTTTTCCTTGATTTATAATTTTGCTGTGTTAGTTCAAAATTTTGGAATTCTAGGGTTAATTTGTGAAGGTTGCCAATCCAGAGGAGTTTAGACAAAGGCTTGTTGGGTTAAAACTGCTCCGGAGCAGGTGTGAGAAAGGGTAGAGGCGGTGGAATTCACTCTCAGCCTGCTGAGAGAGAAGCCCTAGACTGGGGGACAGGGGCATGGTTGGAGATATCAGAAGTGGTGAAGGTTGAGATCCTCTGCGGCCTTGGAGTAAAGAAGGAAAATCTAGGAGGGAGAGCAGCTGTTCCTTAAGTGTAAAAAGCCTGGTTATACAGGATCTCAGACAGGCTTGCCTTATTTCCCCTGCTAAGGACAGAGTAAATGGTTAATGCAGAAAAGGGGGGCGTTGGCGGGGAGAACAGGGAGAGATAGGCTTTTGTTGATTTTGCTGGGTACAACCAGCTCTGCTGGTGTCCTTGGTTTCTTGCTTATCTGAACTAGCTAGCAAAACAGTGGATCTGCCCCGTTTTCTCACTGTCTGAGCCTGGCAGAATGAGGTTACTGGGTACTTCTTGGGCAGTGGTGGAATATTCAGCAAAGGAACTTTAAGATATAATATCTTTAAAGTTTAAGTTTTAAAAATCTCTGTCTCTCAAAAAGAAATATTTTTACCAGCTCTTAGTTTTATCACAGAAGGTCTAAGTCATAAATGTTAATCTAAGAAATTCTGGCTGTTTAGTTTTAAGGAATCATTAAAGGATTGAGGTTTCAAAGAATAAGGAATACTGAGTAGAAGGTCTGAGGCATGGTTATGCATTTTTAAAGGACATAGAAAGAAGGTTTAAAGGCTAATTTAGAAGTGTCTATTTCAATAGAAGGTTGTGTAGGTGTAAGAAGGAGAAGAGATATGTTGTAAAGAAATCAAATAATACAGGCCAGTAAGCCAGGAAGAGTAAATAATTTGCATTCTGCCTCCCTAAACAGAGGATTAATAGCTTATGCCAAAGTACTTAGGGAGGGACTGATAAAAGAAATCTAACAGTTACTGTTTGTTATAATACATTCAGAAAATATTACTTTGGAAAGTCCACAGAAAGGACTGGCAAGGAAAATTCTATCTTAAAGCAGGTCAGTATATTTTTCTCCTTATACAATTCCTCCGAAATTTGGCAATACTTAATAAATCATGGAAATAAATTTTTTGCATAAATTCATTAGTTTCCAATAGTGGTTTTATTAACCAGAAACTTTGACTGGAGTATCATGTTTTAAAGAGCCCTGCCTGAACTCGGAAGACTTGAAGCCAATAAGAGTGCCACGGAGAAAGCCTGGTATCCTGCTTGGTAGCCCTGAAAATAGCTGGTGCTGGAGCATCAGGCCCAAACCCTACCATCACTGGCGGTTGGTCAGAGTGCAAGGGGAGCAATAAGGGCGCCTCTGCGTCCCTGCGGGACCCCCACGCACTCTGAGCCGCAAGGAGTAGGAGGGCTGAGATGGGCCTTGAAGCCGAGGGCATGGGCCCGGGTAGAGCCACTGCAGGTGAAGATTCACCTAACTCAGCAGGTACTGCAGGCAGGCCTGACGGCAGCTGGATGGCTTGGCTTCCTGGCCCTACGGGGCACATTAAGATACAATCATGAAATTCCGGCAAAGGTAGTCAGTTACCATTCTTGTTGTGTTTATGCAAACAATCAGGCCAAATTAAATACACTAGATAAATTAGTCTTGATTTGGATCTTTTGATCCGGCATGCACCAGGGACCCGGGCTTCTCTCACAGCCCTGGCTTTGTCCGATCTAATTAGCATATTACACTTTTATTATTATAGATTATTTAATCATCACCACAACCATGACACAAATCTGTCTATTGCCAGCAAGAAACATCCCCTTGTTTCTACTTTATAGTCAGACTCTACTCCAATTCTCAATCCTGGTTGCTTCCTCAGAATAAATGTAATTTTGTCCTTTTGAAAGTGTTATTTGTGTAATCATACCTTTTGTAATCTTTTGAGCTTGAAATTGGCTTTATTTTTCTCCACTCACTATAATATCTTTTAGATCCAGCTTAGTGTGCTGTGTATCAATAGATTTTTTTTTTCTTTACATCGCTGAGTAACATTTCATGGTATACATGTATCACTGTTTGTTTACTTATTTGCTCACAGAAAAACATTTAGGTGGTTTCCAGTATTTGTCTATTACAAACAAAGCTGCCATGAACTATATACAAAGTTTAGATGGACACACATTTTCATTTCTCTATGATAAATGTACACGCAGAAGTGATTAGTGGGTAATATAGCAAGTCATGCACAACCTCATAAGAAACTGCCAAAGTGTTTTCAGACTGACTATACTTTCATTTCTACCAACAAGGTAAGAGTGATCGAGTTGCTTTGCATCATTGCCAGCACTTGGTGTTGTACTTTTATATAAGCCATTTTGATTGGTGTGCATAGTATCTCATTGTGGCTCTAATTTGTGCTGTAATTTGGCTTATGATGTTGAACATCTTTTTATGGAGATTTCCTTGACATCTATATAACCTTTTGGGTGAAATATAGCTTTTTGTTCTTTTTTTTTAAAATATATTTTATTGATTTTTACAGAGAAGAAGAGAGAGGGATAGAGAGTTAGAAACATCGATGAGAGAGAAACATCGATCAGCTGCCTCCTGCACACCCCCTACTGGGGATGTGCCCGCAACCAAGGTACATGCCCTTGACCGGAATCGAACCTGGGACCCTTGAGTCCGCAGGCCGATGCTCTATCCACTGAGCCAAACCGGTTTCGGCTGAAATATAGCTTTTTGTAAAAATTTATTCTGGATAGAAGCCCCTTGACTTAAAGTGTGTTTTGCAATCATTATATCCCTGTTTGTGGATTTTGTCCTCTTAATAGGGTATTTCACACACACAAAATTTAATTGGATGAAGTCTAACTTATCTTTTTTTTTTTTGTATCATGTTTTTGGTGTCATCTCTAAAAATTCTTCACCTAACTCTAAGTCACAAAGATTTTCTCCTTTATGCTTGTCTAAATTAATTATGGTTTTATGATTTAAATGTATACATTTTACTCATTTTTAGTTAATATTTATATGAAGTGAAAGTTAGGTTAGATTCATATTTTTGCCTATGCAAGTTCAATTGTTTCAAAATAATTTATTGAAAAATTACACTTTTCTCATTTAATTGTTTTTATATCTTCATCAAAAAATAGCTCAGCATATTTGGGTGGGTCTATTTCTAGGTTCTCTATTTTATATTTCATTGATCATTGTGTCTGTCCCTCCTTTAATACTATGCCATCTTGATTACTATGGCTATGTAGTCTTAACATTAGATAGTGTGATTTTTTCAAAATTATTTGTTATTCTACTTCCTTTCTCTTTCCATATGAATTTTAGAATCACCTGTCTATATCTCAAAAAAAATAACTGCTAGGATTTTTGGATAAAAATTGCATTATGCCTATAGATCAATTTAGGGATAATTAACATCTTTACTGGGTTGAGTCTTCTCATTCATAAACATGGTATGTATTTCCATTGACCTTGTATCATGTTACCTTGTTGAACTCACTAATTAGTTCTAGTTTTGTTGTTAATTACTTGGGATTTACCACACAGACAAATGCCATTTATTTATTTCCAATAATTTTATTTCTTTATTTCCAACCTGTATGCTTTTTATTTTTGCTTATGCCTTTTTATTTTACACAGACTAAGATTTTCACTACAATATTAAAGTAATGAGAGAAAATATCCTTACCTTGTTTTTTATTTCAGGAGGAAACATTCCAATTCATCATTAATTATTTCACTGAATAATTTTTTTGTAGATGCTTTTTATAATTTGAAGATGTTACCTTCTATTCCTAGTTGACTGAGAGTTTCATCTTGGATAGGTGTTAGATTTTGTCAAATAATTTATCTTGCATCAGTTGATAGGTTCATGTATTTTTTTCTTTAGATGATTAATATTGTGCATTATATTTATTAGTTTTCTAATATTAAACCAGCCATGAATACCTGGAATAAATCCCACCTGGTCATGGCACATTTTCTTTTTATATATTGGTGGATATGATTTAAATAACACTGATGTCTGTGAGCCAAAGATTCGGATTTAATTGGTTTGCATGTGTCCTGGGCATTGAGATTTTCAAAAGCTCCTCAGGTAATTACAATGTTATTTGTTATCAAGGTAGTAGCTACCAGTTTTTGAATCACTGCTTAGCTTTTCTGGATAAAAGTATTTTGACTTCTTATATGTTTTACAGGAAGTGAGGAGAGCTAACCTAGTAGAAAGAGCTTTTTTTTGCTTTCATAAATGTGTTATAATTAGAACATATAGAACACAATTTTGATGACATATTTAGAACCTATAGGACATAATAATTCTATTATGTAAATATATATTTTTAAAGACATATTTGTATATATTTAAATATTACAATCTAGGACATGGGATGAGTATCAATGCAATTCAAGACACATTTATTAATTTGCTATATATATACCTATGTTACCTCAAGGACAAGGACAATGAGTACATTATAACCTATGTTTCAATAAACTTTCAGAATTGTAGTGAGGAATATAATAAGAAAATTAATGTTGATAATAATAGCAAAAGTGAAGCTTTATATTTGTATTGAAAGTTTATTTGCAATATACTTTTATGTTCACTAAGTTGTTTAATCAATAAAATAAATAGCTACATTAAAATCAAAATATAATATAGCCAGAAAAGATAAAATGCTACAGAAAATCAAAGACTGAAAATGTTACTTTCATTTAGAGTGATCAAAGCTGTCCTTATGAAGTACCTAGGGAGCTACTTGAGAAAAACCATGATGAATGGATAGCAATTCAACAGATGGAAATAGGGAACAGGGCATTCAGGTGTTCTGAACAATACATGTAAACGCATGCATATGTTCAATAAATGTGATTTGATGGGTGGTTGGATGAATGAAATGTGTAATATATTTGGGAAATTCTATTAGTCTAGTTTTGTAGGAGCATATGACATGGTAGAGAAGAATGTCAGATATTTAGGTTGAGAATGTTGGCTGACAGAATTTGAATGCCAAGATTTTGACTTAATAAAGAGCAGAGAGTTGCTAAAGTTTAAAGCTGGAGGGGACAGCATTGAAGATTATTTTTGGAAAAATAAAGAAAATACCAGAGGCTGTTGTGTGTGCTTCAGATAAAAAAGGGAAGTCAGAGGCACTGAAATACCAGTGTTATTAACACAGTTCAGGAAGAGGAAATACAGACCTGGATTAATGTCTCACTAGTAGGAATAACAAGAAAAGGGTAAATGGAAAGAGATATCATCAGATCTATAGGGCCAGGTGATTACATGAATAAAAAAGGAGGACTCTGGGATACTTCAAACATTTGGTTTTCTGAAGAAATGACAATTTAATTAACACAAACAATATTTAGAAAAGTATAGTATACATTTCTATGTAACAACTTTATCCCTTCATATAGTCTTATTTCTATTTTTCTCTCCAGATTTATTTTATGCTCCTCTCCTCCTCAGCATGCCTAAAACATACTAGTACAAAGAACATGTTCACCTGCCTCATGATCTTTGCACATGCTATTCCTCTGTTAGGATCTCTTTTTCCTAATCAACTCTCACCCCCATTTCATCTATATATTTTTTATTTGTTTTCTGATCTTGGATAAAATATTACTTTCTTGGGAAAGTGTTCTCAGACTCCTTAATTTAGTCTATAAATATTTATGGAGTAACTAAGTATGCTGGCCACTTTTAGAAAGACTTTGAGAAGAGCATTTGAGACAGAGATAACAGCAATTGCACAAGCCCTGATCTAGGAGAGTGATTGGCATGCTAGAGGGAAAGCAAGGGTGGGAGAGGGGGTAGTAAGGTAGGGCATGCTATCAGAGAGATGATGGAGCAGAAAAGGGTGTTTATGGTCTAATAGGTCAGTGAGGGTGTTTTAGCTTTTATTCAGAGTGAGATAAAAAGTCTGAAGGATTTTGAGCAGAGAATTTAGGTGATCTGACTTATGCTTAAAAGAAATATTTGGCTCTTGAGAGATGGGAGCAAGGTCAGAAGGAGGGAAGATTAATTAAGGACCACTTCAGTTATCCCAGGAAAAATACAACCATGGCTCAGAGCTGGTGGGATGAGGTTGTATTCAGAATATATTTTCAAGCAAAACTAACATGATTTTCTGATAGATTATACATGAGGAGTTAAAGAGAAAATGTCAAGAGGATTCATGGGTTTTGTCTTGTGAAAGAAGAATGGAGTGACCTTTTACTGAGATGGGGAACAATTCAGGAGAAGCAAGTTATATGGGAAAATCAGGAGTTCAGTTTTGAACATGTTGTATGTATGATTTCTATTAGATACCCAAGCATGGATTGTGAATAGGCAGTTAAACAGGTCTGGAGTTCAGGATAAAGTTATGTACTTGAAATGTAAATGTATGAGCCTCTTGACAGTATGAAGGTTATGAAACTGTTGTCTCTCAGCTCCAGAAGCAAGCTTCTAACTATCTATAATTTGGTAGCTGGAACTCTACAAAATACTTTCCCCAGTTGACAACTGGATTTCTGATAGTTTCTATAAGTAATGGGTGCTAGGGGGTCACTGACAGGTAGCAGGATAGAAAAGAGACTTTTTCCATTCTGATTTGCCTGATGTTTCTGTCAGCATCCCTCCAGAAATTGCTCTTCTTTCTAAAAGTATGAGTTCATTTCAGTAGCAATTGGTTCCAGAATCCACCATCTTCCTCCACTCAGAGAAACATCTTCATTGCACTTCTTTAGAGGTTAGAACATCAAAAATAAAGCTGAGGCCTCCTCCTTAGAGGAACAAGTCCCAGCACCTCCGGCCTATTGAGGTCTATCCCCATGACTTTGTATTCTAAACACCCAAGTGCCTGTAAGAAACCAAGGAATGAATAGGGAATGGATGTGTAATATACATTAAACACCATGTACCAGAGCCAAATGCCATGTATTCTGGAAATGTTACAAAGAGCTATTAAATCCCTATAGTCTTTTCTCTGCTTTTCTATTCTCGCCAAATTGCTCAAAGCAGAAACTTGAGAGTGAATTTTCATTTTTACTCTCCCTAACATCTCATAACCACTTCATTAGCAGGTTTTGCAGATTTGATTTCCAAATATATACAAAATCAGTCAACTTGTTTTCTCTCCACTGCCACCACAGGGCACCACTGACTCTTGTCTGGAATTGCTAAGTGGATTCCTAAGTGGCCTCTGTGCCCAGTCCTGCCCTCCACCAGTTGATTCTCCACTCTGGTGTGCACCTTGTCAACCCCTTCACTTCCTTCCCACACGTGCTTCTTTCACTTCCTGAAATAGAGTGTGCTTTCCCATCTCCGGGCATTTTCACAGGCTGTTCTCTTTTCTTACAACACTTTTCCTTCCTGACATTTACTTATGAGTCACATCTTAGGTTAAAAGTCACTGTCTCCTTAGACTTCTCAATTCTCAGGTCAAGTATTCCTGTTATATTATTATATGTCATTTTAATTCTTCTTTAGAGCATCTACTTCAATTTAAATTCTTTAATTAGTTTTGTAGTGATGTACCTAGTGTCAGTCTATGCTTTTTCCCACCCCACTTATAAATTCAGGATGAAATTAGAGTCCACTTCATGAGTTTTGTGGAAATGTAACATAATACATGTAAATCACTTAAAACAGTAGCTCACTCATTGAAAACACTAATAATATTGGCTATCATTATTTTTTTCATCATTATCATTACTAGGCTTTAAATTCCTTGAGTGATTTAAGTAACTTAAGGAACTCATTAATTTGGAGGGATACAATCCAGTCCATAACTTTCTGTCCCTGGCCCCCCAAAATTCACATCCTTCTCATATACAAAATATAGTCATTCATTCCATCCCATAGCCCTAAAAGTCTTAACTCATTCCAGTAATAACTCTAAAGTTTAAAATCTAATGTCTGATCTAAATACCTTCTATGTCTGATATGGATGAGACTCATGATTCATCCTAAGATTAAATTCCCATACAGCATGAAACCAAGTAAATTACCTGCTTCCAGAATGCGATGGTAGGACAGGCATAGGATCGACATTCACATTCTGAAAGGGAGAAATCAGAAGGAAGCAAGATGAAAACGTAGTAAGACAAATTTTACTAGATCTTAAGGCTTGAAAACAGTCCTCTTTGGTTCAGTGCTTTGCCCTCTGGATCCGCTGGGGTGGTGTGTCACCTTCATGGCTCTAAGGGGCGACCTTGCCCCCTTGGTTTGGGAGCAACACCCACACTGCTACACTGCTCTCTGCAAGGGCCCTGCCTCTGCAGCTCTGCTGGGCAAAGATCCTGTCATTTGAAACCCAGGTGGAGGTCCACTCCCCTGACCCCACCTGTGCATTCTGGGCCTCTGGTGGGAGAAAAAGCCCCGATAATCTCTGAGTCACCTTTGGGTACTTGTTTCCTTTTACTTGAAAGATAGCATGAATTCTCAGTTTCCTCCCCCCCCCCCCACCCGCCCTGTTCCTGTTTTCTCTTTTCCTCCCAGCAGGCCGTGTTTCTGCTGATATAATCTATCTCTATTCATGGCTTCTGTTGAGATGCTGATAAGGTCCATGGTTTACACCTATCCTAATCTCCTGACCAAATGGTTTGGCATTCTCTTCGGAACACACATTCTCATTGTTTTCAATACAGATAGTCTGAGGGTTTTCTATATCTTTAATTTCTGGTTCTTTTTTACTTAATAATTCCTTCTTCAATTCATCTCTCTCTTATATTTTACAATTATCAGTCAGGAAGAACCAAGCTGTCCCTTCAATACTGTTTAGAAATCTGCTGAGCTAAATATCCAGTTTCATCATTTGCAACTTCTACCTTCCACAAAATACTAGCAGACAGTTTAGCCAATTTATTTGCCTCTTTATAACAAGGATAGCCTTTCTTCCAGTTTCCAATAACACGTTCCTCATTTTTGTGTGAGATCTCACCAGAAAGCCTATATTTCTAGCATGTACCTCAAAACTCCTCTAGTCTTTGCCCAGTAACCCAGTTCCAAACCCACTTCCACAGGTTTAGGTATTTGTTACAGCAGCACCCTATTCTTCAGCACCAGAAATTGTCTTAGTCAACCTGGACGGCAATAACAAAGTATCATAGAATGGTGACTTAATGGGCATCTATGTCTCACAGTCTGAACATTAAAATTTCAAAACTAAGGTGTCAGCAGGATTGGTTTCTGGTGAGAGCTTTCTGCTTGGGTTGCAAATGGGCACCTTCCTTCTGTCCTCACATGGCCTTTCCTTGGTATGTGTGGGTAGACAGAGGGGTATCTGTTCTTCTAAGGGCCTCAATCCCATCATGAGGGCCCCACCTGAGTGAGCTAATCACATTGGGGGTTATGACCCCCTATTTATGAATTTTATGGGGGCACAATTTAGTCCATAGCAGTAAGTCTGACTTAGTCAAGGTTGTATTCCAGCTTCCAGCACAGTGCTTGAAACATTTAAGTAATAAATATGTGTTGAAAGAACATATGTATAAATGAGTGAATAGATAAGTGAATTATTATTTGCAATGGACAGATTGAGAAAGAAGGAAAAGGCTCAAGGATGGGATTTGGGGTAATATTTATGATGAGGGAGAAATAAGAAGAAGAAAAAAAAAAACACACCAGAGAACAGAAAGGCAAGGGAGGGAGAAATTGAGACCGTGAAATGTCTTAGAAGACATGGAGAGATTTAAATGAGAATCACCTAATCTGTTAAATAACATAGAAAGACTGACATCAGCATGTCTCACTATTCCTTATAAAAATGGTATCAATTCAAATTAGCAAAAGAACAGGGGCTTGATGCTCAAAATAAATTATTCTAAAAATGAGGTTATTAGTTAACAGTCATTTTAATTAAAATGGACAACAAATCATGGCATAGGTAATATATTTTGTCAGAATATTAAAATTCACCGACATCAAGGGCATTGTCATTATACAAATAGCACACGCTTTCCTGATTATTCTGTCTGCTTGTGAGAGAGGCACTTTTTACTTATTTTAAGATTAAATGCACAAGAACTAAATAGAAAACTGCAAGAGAGAACATTGGTCTGCACTACTTTACAGAGCACACTATACAAACTGATTTATAACTTGCTTTGGTTCATTTAACAATATATGGGAATGTTTTCCATGTTATCAGTCAATCTTTCACAATGTTATTTGCAATAATTGCATCACATTCCATCTTAAACATGTAATAAATGTTACTAATCCTTCTTGAGTAAACAGTTGCTTCAAGTGTATTGCAATTTTAAATCATTCTTTGTCTAATATCACTAAGTATATAGAAATACCACAATTACACTTTTAGAATACATTTTTTCATGAAACACAATGGGTGAGTCAATAGGGAAGTACATTTTTTAAAGCATTTGATTTAAATTCTACTAAAAGCAGTGAGAGTACTGATTTCCCCACATCTTCAATAGAGTGTTTATCATTCTTTTTCTTTTTCTTTTCCTTTTGATGTTACAAACAAAAATTGTCACCATGTGGTTTTAATTTGCATGACTAATGATGAGTTAAATATTAAATACAATTAATATCATTAGAATTCCAATATATATGCACATCTACATTTAGGATTCATTCTGTGGAAAAAAAGTAATTTTTATTGAATCATTAATTAATTAATCAATTAATTACTAGACTTTTCTTCTATCCAAGTTCTGTTTTAGATACTGGAGATAAGTAAAGAGAACTAACCCAAAGTCTTGCTATCCAGAAAATTATATTGTAATAGATAAAAGAATAATTTAATACATAAATAAGTTTAAAAGTCAAGAATACTAAGGAGAAAAATAAATCAGAAAAGGAGGCATACTTAACTTGAGAAGCCAGTTTTAAATTGGGTATTCAGAGACAACATCACCAGGGTGACATCATTTAAACACAGACATGAAGGAAGTGAGAAGTGTGGCTTTCAATGGAGGAAAATGTTGTAGGCAGAGGATATGAGAAGTACAAAGAGAAGGAGGCAAGACTACCATCTGTGGTTTAATTTCTAGAATCAGCAGTGAGACCAGTGTGGCTGGGGCAGATACTGAAGGGAGTAAAGATAAGATCAGAATGGTTTCAGGAGTCCAAAATCAGACTATATAGTCTTTCCACCTATTCTAGGAACTTTGCCTTCTTATATGAGTGAGAAGGGAATACAATAGAAGTATTGAGCAGAGGAAAAACATGACGTGAGTTTTAAACAAATCACTGTGGCTGCCTGTGATGAAACTAGGGGCCAGAATTCAAGCTGGAAACCAGTTAGGAGAATATTGCAATGATTCCCATGAGACGATGATGGTGGCGGGAGAGGTGGTGAGTAGGAGTGAAATTCTTGAATGTATTTTAAGTGGATTTTCTGGAGGATTAGCTCTATGCTGTGAGACAAAAATAATTCAAGAATAGCATTAGATTTTTGAAGTGAGCATGGAACGACCCTTAACTGATGGGGAAGATTGTGGGAGATCCAGGTTTTGGTTCAGGGAAAAGATCAAGGGTTTGCTTTTGGAGATGTTAAGAGTGAGATGCCAATTAGACATGGCAGCCTGAAGAAACCAATGCAATTATCATATATTCTAATTTTATAGTATACAAGGATGACATGAAATACTAGGAAGGGAAAATAAAGATTATTCATAAATGGTATTAGAAAAGTTGGTTATTTGCTTTGAAAAAATATTCTGGTTGGATTTAAAAATAAATAGAAATATTAAAAGCATAAAATTATAATGTGAAATAACAAGTATATGAATTTGAGAATATTTCTAAAGCCTTGAGTCAAAGGGAAAAATTATAAGGAAAATAAGTATTATATTAAAGCATATGAAATTACCATTATGTGCGTCAAAAATGGTCAAATGTTAGTCATCACACATGCTTCAAATAAATATATTTGATTAGATTGAATAATAAAATCCTGTTTGCCAAAAACATCATAAACAAAATTAAAGTCCAATAACAGACTAGAAATGTATGGACTATATGGCATTACTTAAGAGAGAGTATGATGAATTGGGAAACAAACCCTAAACCCCTAGTTCACCAGGACTATGAAAGTTATTTACCGTATGCATACATTTCAGGTGTTTTCTTTTTATAATTGTGATGATAAAATAAAACTGATCCTAGCTGGTTTGGCTCAGTGGCTAGAGCGTCAGCCTGCAGACTGAAGGGTCCCAGGTTTGATTCTGGTCAAGGGCACATGCCTGGGTTGTTGGCTCGATCCCCAGTATGGGGCTTGCAGGAGGCAGCTGATCAATGATTCTCTCTCATCATTGATGTTTCTATCACTCTCTCCTTCTCCCTCTCTGAAATCAATAAAAATATATTTTAAAAAAATAAAATAAAAAACTGTCCATGTAGTTTTAGCAGCTAAGAATTGCATATAAGGAAAGTGGCACACCTTAAATATAAGGTGTTCCTTAAATATTAGATATCCATTAAATTTTATTACTAATAAAATTTTTATGTTTATATTAATATATTTACCTATGGAAAATGTATACATGTATCATTCATATATGTATATATTTTGTGAATAAAGCAATAATTAAAACTATACATTTTAATAAATGAAGCAGAATAAATACAGAAAATAGGAATAAGAAAATGGGAAAATTTCACAAAAGGAAACAAGTTACTAACATGCATTAAATATATTTTGCTTCTTCATTATTCAGAAATAAAAAATTTTAAAACTACTATAACTTTAAATATCTTCTCTGGCTAGGTTGAAGTAAAATGGCTATTTATATACAAACCAGTAAAAGTATAAATTACTACAGAATAATCAAATGGTTATTTTCAATATCTGTATTAATTGTTCACAAAATTTGCTAAAGAAATTACTGATGACTATATTGTTAAAAAGAAATGTTTCAGTTTTTTCATATTATTAACCCCCAAATTTTGTTGCTAAGAATTAATCTTATGGACATAAGGTAGATATGGTAGCTAGATATATAGATATAATAAATTGAGAGATAAAATACTTATTTATAAATATGCTAATCATTGCCTTATTTATAACAATAGACATTGTTCTACTATACTGTTAAGTAAAGTAAGGTATATCTATGAAATGAAATACTATGTAGTCAATAAATTTGTTCAATTTTTGATTATGTATTATGTACCAGGCACTGTTCTAGGATCTGTTAAATGAATAGTAAACAAAAAAGAACCTGTTCTCCTAGATTGTGTGTGTGTGTAAGATAAGGGAGAAACAGACAATAAGAAAATATACATAACAAGAAGTATGAAGAGCCGAAACCGGTTTGGCTCAGTGGATAGAGCGTCGGCCTGCGGACTCAAAGGTCCCGGGTTCGATTCCGGCCTAGGGCATGTACCTTGGTTGCGGGCACATTCCCAGTAGGGGGTGTGCAAGAGGCAGCTGATCGATGTTTCTAACTCTCTATCCCTCTCTCTTCCTCTCTGTAAAAAATCAATAAAATATATTTTAAAAAAAAAA